>NC_060140.1:420624868-421276863 GCF_021461385.2 Schistocerca piceifrons | reverse complement strand
AATTCATAAATTTCGGGCGTATTATACACTCCTGGAAATTGAAATAAGAACACCGTGAATTCATTGTCCCAGGAAGGGGAAACTTTATTGACACATTCCTGGGGTCAGATACATCACATGATCACACTGACAGAACCACAGGCACATAGACACAGGCAACAGAGCATGCACAATGTCGGCACTAGTACAGTATATATCCACCTTTCGCAGCAATGCAGGCTGCTATTCTCCCATGGAGACGATCGTAGAGATGCTGGATGTAGTCCTGTGGAACGGCTTGCCATGCCATTTCCACCTGGCGCCTCAGTTGGACCAGCGTTCGTGCTGGACGTGCAGACCGCGTGAGACGACGCTTCATCAAGTCCCAAACATGCTCAATGGGGGACAGATCCGGAGATCTTGCTGGCCAGGGTAGTTGACTTACACCTTCTAGAGCACGTTGGGTGGCACGGGATACATGCGGACGTGCATTGTCCTGTTGGAACAGCAAGTTCCCTTGCCGGTCTAGGAATGGTAGAACGATGGGTTCGATGACGGTTTGGATGTACCGTGCACTATTCAGTGTCCTCTTGACGATCACCAGTGGTGTACGGCCAGTGTAGGAGATCGCTCCCCACACCATGATGCCGGGTGTTGGCCCTGTGTGCCTCGGTCGTATGCAGTCCTGATTGTGGCGCTCACCTGCACGGCGCCAAACACGCATACGACCATCATTGGCACCAAGGCAGAAGCGACTCTCATCGCTGAAGACGACACGTCTCCATTCGTCCCTCCATTCACGCCTGTCGCGACACCACTGGAGGCGGGCTGCACGATGTTGGGGCGTGAGTGGAAGACGGCCTAACGGTGTGCGGGACCGTAGCCCAGCTTCATGGAGACGGTTGCGAATGGTCCTCGCCGATACCCCAGGAGCAACAGTGTCCCTAATTTGCTGGGAAGTGGCGGTGCGGTCCCCTACGGCACTGCGTAGGATCCTACGGTCTTGGCGTGCATCTGTGCGTCGCTGCGGTCCGGTCCCAGGTCGACGGGCACGTGCACCTTCCGCCGACCACTGGCGACAACATCGATGTACTGTGGAGACCTCACGCCCCACGTGTTGAGCAATTCGGCGGTACGTCCACCCGGCCTCCCGCATGCCCACTATACGCCCTCGCTCAAAGACTGTCAACTGCACATACGGTTCACGTCCACGCTGTCGCGGCATGCTACCAGTGTTAAAGACTGCGATGGAGCTCCGTATGCCACGGCAAACTGGTTGACACTGACGGCGGCGGTGCACAAATGCTGCGCAGCTAGCGCCATTCGACGGCCAACACCGCGGTTCCTGGTGTGTCCGCTGTGCCGTGCGTGTGATCATTGCTTGTACAGCCCTCTCGCAGTGTCCGGAGCAAGTATGGTGGGTCTGACACACCGGTGTCAATGTGTTCTTTTTTCCATTTCCAGGAGTGTAGTATTTGAGAGTTGTAGCATCGCGTTTTAGTATCTGAATAGTGTAAATTCGCGTAGTCGTTTGTCTACTGTTTTTGTTTTGAACGGCCAGTGTCGGTTGGTCACAGTCAGTGTGCACCCTGCCGCCGTTGGATAAGCAGCTGAGCAGCAAGTCGTATACTCCTAGCTCACTCATTTGTTACATAGTTTAATTCTTAATTTCTTTGCGTGTTTTTGGTACTTGCAGTGTTTAATTCATAAATTTCGGGCGTATTATAGTATTTGAGAGTGTAGCATCGCGTTTTAGTACCTGAATAGTGTAATTTCGCTTAGTCTCCTTCCACCGCCGAGCACTGTCAGCAGTGCCCAAGTAGCAGCATTACTGCATTTACTAGGCAATCTTGTATTTTAATAACCGTTTAAATTATGTCGATTTGTTTGCGCTCTCTGTAGATTAGTTCAGACGTTCTTTGCAAAACATTTTTGAGCACGGATAGGGACTGCAACTGCTGTGTTCGGATGCAGGCTGAGTTGGCATCCCTTTGCTCCCAGCTTCAGGCAGTGTTGGCTTCGGTCACACAGCTTGAGGCTGTTGCCAGTGGGCATCACTGTGGGGGTCCGGATGGGGGTTTGTCGGGGATGGACAGCTCGTCCCACGCATCCCCTGATCGGACTACGACTGTGGTTGCGCGGGATACTGCCCGCCTTGAGGCTGATCCCTCACCTGTGGTAGAGTGGGAGGTCGTTTCAAGGTGTGGCAGGGGGCGAAAGACATTCCGGAGGGCTGAACGGAAAGCCTCTCCAGTTTGTCTGACGAACCAGTTTCAGGTTCTGTCTCAGGCTGATACTGATCTTCGGCCTGACATGGCTGCTTGTCCTGTTCCAGAGGTTGCCCCTCAGTCTGCAAGATCCGGGCAGTTGCAGAGGGTGGGCTTACTGGTAGTTGGGAGCTCCAACGTCAGGCGCGTAATGGGGCCCCTTAGGGAAATGGCAGCAAGAGAGGGGAAGAAAACCAATGTGCACTCCGTGTGCATACCGGGGGGAGTCATTCCAGATGTGGAAAGGGTCCTTCCGGATGCCATGAAGGGTACAGGGTGCACCCATCTGCAGGTGGTCGCTCATGTCGGCACCAATGATGTGTGTCGCTATGGATCGGAGGAAATCCTCTCTGGCTTCCGGCGGCTATCTGATTTGGTGAAGACTGCCAGTCTCGCTAGCGGGATGAAAGCAGAGCTCACCATCTGCAGCATCGTCGACAGGACTGACTGCGGACCTTTGGTACAGAGCCGAGTGGAGGGTCTGAATCAGAGGCTGAGACGGTTCTGCGACCGTGTGGGCTGCAGAGTCCTCGACTTGTGCCATAGGGTGGTGGGGTTTCGGGTTCCGCTGGATAGGTCAGGAGTCCACTACACGCAACATGCGGCTACACGGGTAGCAGGGGTTGTGTGGCGTGGGCTGGGCGGTTTTTTAGGTTAGATGGCCTTGGGCAAGTACAGAAAGGGCAACAGCCTCAACGGGTGCGGGGCAAAGTCAGGACATGCGGGGACCAAGCAGCAATCGGTATTGTAATTGTCAACTGTCGAAGCTGCGTTGGTAAAGTACCGGAACTTCAAGCGCTGATAGAAAGCACCGAAGCTGAAATCGTTATAGGTACAGAAAGCTGCCTTAAGCCAGAGATAAATTCTGCCGAAATTTTTACAAAGGTACAGACGGTGTTTAGAAAGGATAGATTGCATGCAGCCGGTGGTGGAGTGTTCGTCGCTGTTAGTAGTAGTTTATCCTGTAGTGAAGTAGAAGTGGATAGTTCCTGTGAATTATTATGGGTGGAGGTTACACTAAACAACCGAACTAGGATAATAATTGGCTCCTTTTACCGACCTCCTGACTCAGCAGCATTAGTAGCAGAACAAGTGAGAGAAAATTTGGAATACATTTCACATAAATTTTCTCAGCATGTTATAGTCTTAGGTGGAGATTTCAATTTACCAGATATAGACTGGGACACTCAGATGTTTAGGACGGGTGGTAGGGACAGAGCATCGAGTGACATTATACTGAGTGCACTATCCGAAAATTACCTCGAGCAATTAAACAGAGAACCGACTCGTGGAGATAACATCTTGGACCTACTGATAACAAACAGACCCGAACTTTTCGACTCTGTATGTACAGAACAGGGAATCAGTGATCATAAGGCCGTTGCAGCATCCCTGAATATGGAAGTTAATAGGAATATAAAAAAGGGAGGAAGGTTTATCTGTTTAGCAAGAGTAATAGAAGGCAGATTTCAGACTACCTAACAGATCAAAACGAAAATTTCTGTTCCGACACTGACAATGTTGAGTGTTTATGGAAAAAGTTCAAGGCAATCGTAAAATGCGTTTTAGACAGGTACGTGCCGAGTAAAACTGTGAGGGACGGGAAAAACCCACCGTGGTACAACAACAAAGTTAGGAAACTACTGCGAAAGCAAAGAGAGCTCCACTCCAATTTTAAACGCAGCCAAAACCTCTCAGACAAACAGAAGCTAAACGATGTCAAAGTTAGCGTAAGGAGGGCTATGCGTGAAGCGTTCATTTAATTCGAAAGTGAAATTCTATGTACCGACTTGACAGAAAATCCTAGGAAGTTCTGGTCTTACGTTAAATCAGTAAGTGGCTCGAAACAGCATATCCAGACACTACGGGATGATGATGGCATTGAATCAGAGGATGACACGCGTAAAGCTGAAATATTAAACACCTTTTTCCAAAGCTGTTTCACAGAGGAAGACCGCACTGCAGTTCCTTCTCTAAATCCTCGCACAAACGAAAAAATGGCTGACATCGAAATAAGTGTCCAAGGAATAGAAAAGCAACTGGAATCACTCAATAGAGGAAAGTCCACTGGACCTGACGGGATACCAATTCGATTCTACACAGAGTACGCGAAAGAACTTGCCCCCCTTCTAACAGCCGTGTACCGCAAGTCTCTAGAGGAACGGAGGGTTCCAAATGATTGGAAAAGAGCACAGATAGTCCCAGTCTTCAAGAAGGGTCGTCGAGCAGATGCGCAAAACTATAGACCTATATCTCTTACGTCGATCTCTTGTAGAATTTTAGAACATGTTTTTTGCTCGCGTATCATGTCATTTCTGGAAACCCAGAATCTACTATGTAGGAATCAACATGGATTCCGGAAACAGCGATCGTGTGAGACCCAACTCGCTTTATTTGTTCATGAGACCCAGAAAATATTAGATACAGGCTCCCAGGTAGATGCTATTTTTCTTGACTTCCGGAAGGCGTTCGATACAGTTCCGCACTGTCGCCTGATAAACAAAGTAAGAGCCTACGGAATATCAGACCAGCTGTGTGGCTGGATTGAAGAGTTTTTAGCAAACAGAACACAGCATGTTGTTATCAATGGAGAGACGTCTACAGACGTTAAAGTAACCTCTGGCGTGCCACAGGGGAGTGTTATGGGACCATTGCTTTTCACAATATATATAAATGACTTAGTAGATAGTGTCCGAAGTTCCATGCGGCTTTTCGCGGATGATGCTGTAGTATACAGAGAAGTTGCAGCATTAGAAAATTGTAGCGAAATGCAGGAAGATCTGCAGCGGATAGGCACTTGGTGCAGGGAGTGGCAACTGACCCTTAACATAGACAAATGTAATGTATTGCGAATACATAGAAAGAAGGATCCTTTATTGTATGATTATATGATAGCGGAACAAACACTGGTAGCAGTTACTTCTGTAAAATATCTGGGAGTATGCGTGCGGAACGATTTGAAGTGGAATGATCATATAAAATTAATTGTTGGTAAGGCGGGTACCAGGTTGAGATTCATTGGGAGAGTGCTTAGAAAATGTAGTCCATCAACAAAGGAGGTGGCTTACAAAACACTCGTTCGACCTATACTTGAGTATTGCTCATCAGTGTGGGATCCGTACCAGGTCGGTCTGACGGAGGAGATAGAGAAGATCCAAAGAAGAGCGGCGCGTTTCGTCAGAGGGTTATTTGGTAACGGTGATAACGTTACGGAGATGTTTAATAAACTCAAGTGGCAGACTCTGTAAGAGAGGCGCTCTGCATCGCGGTGTAGCTTGCTCGCCAGGTTTCGAGAGGGTGCGTTTCTGGATGAGGTATCGAATATATTGCTTCCCCCTACTTATACCTCCCGAGGAGATCACGAATGTAAAATTAGAGAGATTAGAGCGCGCACGGAGGCTTTCAGACAGTCGTTCTTCCCGCGAACCATACGCGACTGGAACAGGAAAGGGAGGTAATGACAGTGGCACGTAAAGTGCCCTCCGCCACACACCGTTGGGTTGCTTGCGGAGTATCAATGTAGATGTAGATGTAGAAGACATGTTGATATTGAAAAACAAGGTAGATCCAACAAAGCATGAAATAGTTACAAAAGACGGCTATTCTAAAAGTCAACCGTCTCATAAATTTTGTTTAGGGACATGGTGTGATACTACCTCAAGGCAACTGTTTAATGCTCATCGTCTAGGGAGCCTATTGAATAAAGATGTACCTTATGAATGGACAATAGAACGTCAAACTTCAGCTGAATAACTTAAAGAGGCTTTACGTAACAGTAGAGTACTACTTCATCCAGAATTTACTAAATCTTACAGTTTTATAGCAGATGCATGTGGGTATTGGATTGTCATAGAATTGTTTCAGTTAGATAATTAAGGGTTCGAAGAGGTAAAGAGAACAATAGCCTTTGCTGATAAATGTTTATAACAACCCGAGATAAATTATTTCATCTCAGAACAGGAGACGTTGGCTATCATATTTTGGCTTACAGAACGTTCACCAATATTTGCTGGGACACGAAGTGATCGATTACAGTGATCACAGGGCACTATCTTACAGACATCCAAAGTTAGCCGGCCGGTGTGGCCGTGCGGTTCTAGGCGCTTCAGTCTGGAACTGCGTGACCGCTACGGTCGCAGGTTCGAATCCTGCCTCGGGCATGGATGTGTGCGATGTCATTAGGTTAGTTAGGTTTAAGTAGTTCTAAGTTCTCGGGGACTGACGACCACAGATGTTAAGTCCCATAGTGATCAGAGCCATTTGAACCATTTGAACACCCAAACTTACGCACCCAAGATTAACATCGTGGACTTAATATTTTCATCATTATGATACCGAGATAAAATACACCAGAGGATCAGAAAATGTAGCCACAGATACTTTATCCAGGAGTTTAGAGGATAATGATGAAAATGAGAATCCATTATTGTACGAGGAAAGGGTACACGTTTTTGCTGCAATAATGAAAGTAGATGGGGAAGGTCAAGAGGAACAGAACTGTGAAGACCTACAGCAGGAATAAAATCAGGATATCTTAACTTAGTTAAAAGTTATTTATGTGATCATAAATATCCAAAAGTAACCAAATATTATAAGTTACATTAAGACACTTTGTTGAGAAGGAGAAAGAAAACAGGAAGACGATGAAAAATTTAATTTCCTGAGCAGCATGGGGATTTACTTATTGATTATACACACAAAAAATTTAGACACTAAGGAGCACAGAAATATATAGCGAAGCTAAGTGAAATGGTCTTATTTAACAGCATATGATCACATGTGCAAAAATGATTAGAAATGTGTGACAGATTTAAAAAAGTTAGAGCTAATAACAAGATCAATGAAGCCAAATGTGCAGCGCAGAGCCACAAAACAGACTTGACTTAGTCGCTGTCGATCTCTTGGGACCGTTCCCTGTATATAGAGGGGGAATGTGAATATGTTTTTGTGTTAGTAGATGGATTTACAAAATTTATGAAATTCTACTCAATTAAAAAAGCAAATGTTAAAGCATTGGTTAACAAACTAGTGAAAAATTACTTTGTTACAGTAAATGCACCAAAAGCCATATTATCAGCCAGTGGTCCACAGTTAATTTCAAAAAAGTTCAAGAATATTTAGGAAACATGAATATTGGAAATATAAAAATTGCAGCATATTTGCCCCCAGATATTATGTGTGCGCGAATAATGAAAGAATTTAATAGATTATATCGAACATATTTCCACAGGAAACATACTGTGTGGGCACAGCACTTAGAGCATTTTGAGGAATAATTAACCATCGGAAGCATGAGGCAACAGTTTTGCTCTGTGTGAACTGATGTGTGGAATTAGGCCCAGTAATCTGTTGTTTGATCTGATACAAATTTATGGATACTGTTGACGTGGCTCAGGTGCAAAAGGAGAAAATGGCACATGAAAATATTAAGAAAAAAGCATTAGAGGGAAAGAGATAGCATGATGCTAGAGCACCTTATACTAACTTCCAGAATGGAAACCTAGTCTTAGTCAAAACAAGAGCAAAATCGAAAAAGATAACAGCAGAAACAAGAAGTTTATTGATGAGTACATGTGTCTACGTAGGATGACTGAGAAATCACATCCAAATGCCTACATGTTAGAAAATTGGAAATCAGGGAAACATTTAGGATTATTTACTTCAAGAATCACAGACAGCAGCTGGGGATAAAGACCACAGAAGGCATTGCACTCTTTGTAATGTCAGGTGACTCAGGAACTCCAGGTACTCGGGTTCATTTTCCTCTCATACTGTCATTCTGAACTTCGCCTATCATCTTTTATCTTCTTCACCATCGAGAGAAAAGTAAAGGCATTACAGGGTAATGTTGTGCTGAAGTTAATATTATTGGAAGTGTACAAAAATCCAGAGTAAAGAAAAGTATCAAAGAATTTGGAACAGTAATAATGACATCTACGATTAGTGGGAAATAAAGTAATTTGTTATTTAGAAGGGTGTATTGTTGTGTTGAAAAATAGGCAACGGCTATTGAAGTAGTCGCGTAAAGATTACCACTGGTGACGTGTGAATGAAAGGATGAATACAAAGAAATTAATGGTGGAATGATGTGACTTGTGGTAAAAGGGGGCGTTATGTTATGGAACGATGAAGTAAGTGGTACCTGATGCAGCTTATCAGGAAGCTAACTAGTATAAGTCAACCAACTAATTATGGAATAAAGTACTGCTTGTAGAAGATCTTGTTGTTATGACGGAAAGTGATTAACAGGTGACTAAGAACTTACCATGTGTGACTAAAATAAACTAATTAGTGGGAGAACACAGTAGGGATATGGCCCTCAGTATCAACACCGAAAAGACATAATCTGTGATAGTTACTCGCAATTCAAACGAACATAAAAATGCAGAACTAATACATAACAATCAACCTATAGCCGGCCGCTGTGGCCGAGAGGTTCTAGACGCTTCAGTCTGGAACCGCGCGAACGCTACGTTCGCAGGTTCGAATTCTGCGTCGGGCATGGATGTGTGTGATGTCCTTAGGTTAGCTAGATTTAAGTAGTTCTAAGTTCTAGGGGACTGATGACCTCAGATGTTAGGTCCCTTAGTGCTCACAGCCATTTGAACCATTTTTTGAAATCGACCCACAGAAAGGGAGAATAGATTCAACTAGTTAAGAACATGGTTATGTAAAAACTGGTCGTCCGACACGTAAATCAGATGTAGAATAGGGAAGGCCTACTGTGCATTCATGAAAATTAAGAAAGTGTTTACAAGTTTATTTAGCACTGACTTTGCTCTAAATCTCAGAATTAGAATTCTAAAGAGTTATGAAAAGTTGTTAGTTTTGTATGGTCTGGAAAGACTCTGAAAGTAAACACTAGGAACAACTTGGAAGCATCGGAGATGTGGCTGTATCGAAGATTTCTTAAAATTCCATGGACAGGAAGGAAAACAAATGAAGACATCTTGAGAATAATAAAAAGAGGCGGAGAATTGATAACCACAATTAAACATAAGACACGAATTTACCTAGGTCATTTGATACGAAATGAAACAGATCACTTTCTTCAACTGATAATCGAAGGGAAGACTGTAAGCAGGAAAGGAATTGATAGGAGGAGGACGTCAGGGCTCCGCAACGTCAGGCAGTGGCCAGCAACAAGAAATGTGGGGGACTTGATCCATACTGTAATAGAGAGAGAAGACTGTAAAAACGTGATGGCAAACATCTATTAGTGGTTATGCAGCAGAAAGAGAAGTATTGTAAAGTAGAGTTTTAGTGGGAACAATGAATAGTTATCCTATCGTGACTAAATGAAGAAATTTTTAAATAATTTCGTGATTTTATGTGTAATTTCTTTCTATATTTGCTCGAATATTTTATTGTCACGATTCTGAGAGGTTTTCTGGTCTTCCTACAATATACGTGGTTCTATGTAATCTGTGAAGAGAAACTGCTAAAACAGTGGTAACTGTTGTAAAATTTTGTAAAAGTATGATTTATGCTAAGTTTATTGAAAGATTTTGCAAAATCTAGCTAAGAAAAATTTACTGATTTAATTAAGTAAATCTAGGAAATTCTTTCGCCAGGAACCTGTTTTACTGAAGCTATTGATGTTTCCCCTTTTGGGAAGTGATGTTTTCCAATTAGTTTCACATTTGTGCCGTTGGAGAGCACCAATTAAAGAAAAACTATCAGCTAATTTACTTTCATTAAGGAGAAACAATTGAATAATTTGAAATTATATTTAAAATAATAAAGAAAAATAATTTTAAGGAAAAAATATGTACTAATATTTATCATTGAGGGAGATATTGCGTGAAACAGTAGTATTAGACAAAACTATGGTTTCCGGTAGATCACCATGTGACTGCAGCCTGGATTGTATTTTAAAAAAAGGTAGAGTGTTATAAACGTCACCCAAATAAGGTCGGTGGCGATGTAAGTAAAATGATTCCGAATCCAGGACACAAGTGAAGTACCATATATAAGGTATGAATGGAAGTGCAGTTATACACGGTCCCATTACTTATAGAACTGTGTAGAACAGCTTGAAGAGGAAGTGAAAAAAATTTACAAAGCGTATTAAAAAACAGGGATTTTTAAATTAAAAAACCATAAATGCATTGTTTAACTAAAATACTGTAAATAATCTGAACTGCTCTCAAAACAGAAGTTAATTTCTTGCTTTGAAAAAGAATTTGTATACTTCATGATTTTTTAAAGAATGTTAGGGAAAATAAGTTTTTATAGAATAAAAGACTAGGTCAGGTTTAGAACTGCAAGTTCAAAGTAAAAAAATGGCTCTGAGCACTATGGGACTTAACAGCTGAGGTCATCAGTCACCTATAACTTAGAACTACTTAAATCTAACTAACCTAAGGACATCACACACATCCATGCCCGAGGCAGGATTCGAACCTTCGACCGTAGCCGTCGCGTGGTTTCAGGCTGACGCGCCGAGAACCACACCAGCCGGTTCCAAAGTAAGAATTACGTATTTTACTTTATTGAGTTTTTTTGGAAATTTGTAATATTTTGGAAAATAGTCGCACTGTTGTATATTTATTATAAATTTCTCTGCAAATTTTTTTTATAATCACACGGGTGTGAGATATAGTGCTTCATATCGCACTTTTGTTAAGTAAAGTACGATAGTGGGCAGACAGCTTCAGACAAAGACTCATGGTTGTTGCATGACAAATGCGCTCTGATTCAGTAGCTAGCTGCGAATAGTTAAGACTGTGGTCAAAAGGTGTCAGCTTCTTAAGACTATGTAATCATCAAGAATTTAAAAAATATTTGGAAACAAAACTGTAGTTATTGTGATTATTTTGACTAATGAGTTATTGCTAGTTTTTTATTAATGTGAATGGTCATCTGAATGGAAGGTAAAATATTAAATGAATATTGTTATGAATATTAACTGAGTACACGTTAATGTGAGAACTGTGAATGTACAGAGAAAGTGAGCTACACTCTTAGGGGAGTCCCATAATGTACAGCTAGCCAGTTTAAGGGACTGGGAAAACAAGGAACATTTTATGATAATTCTGTTATTTGTTGTTGTTGCTGTGGTCTTCAGTCCAGAGACTGGTTTGATGCAGCTCTCCATGCTACTCTATCCTGTGCAAGCTTCTTCATCTCCCAGTACCTACTGCAACCTACATCCTCCTGAATCCGCTAAGTGTATTCATCTCTTGGTCTTCCTCCACGATTTTTACCCACCACGCTGCCCTCCAATACTAAATTGGTGATCCCTTGATGCCTCAGAACATGCCCTAACAACCAATCCTTTCTTCTAGTCAAGTTGTGCCACAAATTCCTCTTCTCCCCAATTCTATTCAGTACCTCCTCATCAGTTTCGTGATGTACCCATCTAATCTTATAACGTATCACAACATTTCGAAAGCTTCTATTCTTATCTTGTCTAAACTATTTATTGTCCATGTTTCACTTTCATACATGGCTACACTCCGTACAAATACTTTTAGAAACGACTTCCTGCCACTTAAATCTGTACTCGATGATAACAAATTTCTCTTCCTCAGACCCTTTTACTTGCCATTGCCAGTCTACATTTTATATCCTCTCTAGTTCGACCATCATCAGTTCTTTTGCTCCCCAAATAGCAAAACTCATCTTCTACTTTAAGTATGTCATTTCCTGATCTAATTACCTCAACGTCACCCGATTTAATTAGACTACATTCCATTATCTTCGTCGTTCTTTTGTTGATGTTCATCTTACATCCTCCTTTAAAGACACTGTCAATGCCATTCAACTGCTTTTCCAGGTCCTTTGCTGTCTCTGACAGAATAACAATGTCATCGGCAAACTTCAAAGTTTTTATTTCTTCTCCATGGATTTTAACTCACACTCCGAATTTTTCTTTTGTTTCCTTTACTGTTTGCTCAGTATACGGATTAAATAACATCGGGGATAGGCTACAACCCTGTCTCACTCCCTCCCCAACCACTGTTTGCCTTTCATGCCCCTCGACTCTTATAACTGCCATTTGGTTTCTGTACAAATTGTAGGTAGAATTTCGCTCCATGTATTTGACCCCTGACACCTACAGAATTTGAAAGAGAGTATTCCAGTCAACATGCTCAAAAGCTTTCTTTTAAGTCGACAAATTCTAGAAACGTAAGTTTACCTTTCCTTAACCTATCTTCTGAGATAAGTCGTAGGTCAGTATTGCTTCGCGTATTCCAACATTTCTACGGAATCCAAACTGATCTTCCGCGAGGTCGGCTTATACCATTTTTTCCAATCGTCTGTAAGGAATTCGTGTTAGTATTTTGCGGCCGTGACTTATTAAACTGATAGTTCGGTAATTTTCACAGCTGTCAACACCAGCTTTCTTTGGGATTGAAATTATTATATTCTTCTTGAAATCTGAGTGTATTTCACCTGTCTCATACATCTGGCTCACCAGATGGTAGAGTTTTGTCAGGGCTGGCTCTCCCAAGGCTATCGGTAGTTCTAATGGAATGTTGTCTACTCCCGGGGCCTTGTTTCGACTTATGTCTTTCAGTGCTGTGTCAGATTCTTCACGAAGTATCATATCTCCCATTTCATCTTCATCTACGTTCTCCTCCATTTCCATAATATTTCCCTCAAGTACATCACCCTTATATAGAACCTTTATATACTCCTTCCACCTTCCTGCTTTCCCTTCTTTGCCTAGAACTAGGTTTCCATCTGAGCTCTTGATATTCATAGAAGTGGTTCTCTTTTCTCCAAAGGTCTCTTTAATCTTCCTGTAGGCAGTATCTTTCTTACCCCTAGTGATATAAGCCTCTACAACCTTACATTTGTTCTCTAGCCATCCCTGCTTAGCCATTTTGCACTTCCTGTCGATCTCATTTTTGAGACGTTTGTATTCTTTTTTGCCTGCTTCATTTACTGAAGTATTATAGTTTCTCCTTTCATCAATTAAATTCAATATCTCTTCTGTTACCCAAGGATTTCTACTAGTCCTCGTCTTTTTACCTATTTGACACTCTGTTGCCTTCACTATTTCACCCGTCAAAGCTACACATTTTTCTTCTACTGTATTTCTCTCCCCCGTTCTTGTCAGTCGTTCCCTAATGGTCTACATTTACATCTACATCTACATTGATACTCCGCAAGCCACCCAACGGTGTGTGGCGGAGTGCACTTTACGTGCCACTGTCATTACCTCCCTTTCCTGTTCCAGTCGCGTATGGTTCGCGGGAAGAACGACTGTCTGAAAGCCTCCGTGCGCGCTCTAATCACTCTAATTTTACATTCGTGATCTCCTCGAGAGGTATAAGTAGGGGGAAGCAATATATTCGATACCTCATCCAGAAACGCACCCTCTCGAAACCTGGCGATGCAGAGCGCCTCTCTTACAGAGTCTGCCACTTGAGTTTATTAAACATCTCCGTAACGTTATCACCGTTACCAAATAACCCTGTGACGAAACGCGCCGCTCTTCTTTGGATCTTCTCTATCTCCTCCGTCAGACCGACCTGGTACGGATCCCACACTGATGAGCAATACTCAAGTATAGGTCGAACGAGTGTTTTGTAAGCCACCTCCTTTGTTGATGGACTACATTTTCTAAGCACTCTCCCAATGAATCTCAACCTGGTACCCGCCTTACCAACAATTAATTTTATATGATCATTCCACTTCAAATCGTTCCGCACGCATACTCCCAGATATTTTACAGAAGTAACTGCTACCAGTGTTTGTTCCGCTATCATATAATCATACAATAAAGGATCCTTCTTTCTATGTATTCGCAATACATTACATTTGTCTATGTTAAGGGTCAGTTGCCACTCCCTGCACCAAGTGCCTATCCGCTGCAGATCTTCCTGCATTTCGCTACAATTTTCTAATGCTGCAACTTCTCTGTATACTACAGCATCATCCGCGAAAAGCCGCATGGAACTTCGGACACTATCTACTAAGTCATTTATATATATTGTGAAAAGCAATGGTCCCATAACACTCCCCTGTGGCACGCCAGAGGTTACTTTAACGTCTGTAGACGTCTCTCCATTGATAACAACATGCTGTGTTCTGTTTGCTAAAAACTCTTCAATCCAGCCACACAGCTGGTCTGATATTCCGTAGGCTCTTACTTTGTTTATCAGGCGACCGTGCGGAACTGTATCGAACGCCTTCCGGAAGTCAAGAAAAATAGCATCTACCTGGGAGCCTGTATCTAATATTTTCTGGGTCTCATGAACAAATAAAGCGAGTTGGGTCTCACACGATCGCTGTTTCCGGAATCCATGTTGATTCCTACATAGTAGATTCTGGGTTTCCAGAAATGACATGATACGCGAGCAAAAAACATGTTCTAAAATTCTACAAGAGATCGACGTAAGAGATATAGGTCTATAGTTTTGCGCATCTGCTCGACGACCCTTCTTGAAGACTGGGACTATCTGTGCTCTTTTCCAATCATTTGGAACCCTCCGTTCCTCTAGAGACTTGCGGTACACGGCTGTTAAAAGGGGGGCAAGTTCTTTCGCGTACTCTGTGTAGAATCGAATTGGTATCCCGTCAGGTCCAGTGGACTTTCCTCTATTGAGTGATTCCAGTTGCTTTTCTATTCCTTGGGCACTTATTTCGATGTCAGCCATTTTTTCGTTTGTGCGAGGATTTAGAGAAGGAACTGCAGTGCGGTCTTCCTCTGTGAAACAGCTTTGGAAAAAGGTGTTTAGTATTTCAGCTTTACGCGTGTCATCCTCTGTTTCAATGCCATCATCATCCCGTAGTGTCTGGATATGCTGTTTCGAGCCACTTACTGATTTAACGTAAGACCAGAACTTCCTAGGATTTTCTGTCAAGTCGGTACATAGAATTTCACTTTCGAATTAAATGAACGCTTCACGCATAGCCCTCCTTACGCTAACTTTGACATCGTTTAGCTTCTGTTTGTCTGAGAGGTTTTGGCTGCGTTTAAAATTGGAGTGGAGCTCTCTTTGCTTTCGCAGTAGTTTCCTAACTTTGTTGTTGTACCACGGTGGGTTTTTCCCGTCCCTCACAGTTTTACTCGGCACGTACCTGTCTAAAACGCATTTTACGATTGCCTTGAACTTTTTCCATAAACACTCAATATTGTCAGTGTCGGAACAGAAATTTTCGTTTTGATCTGTTAGGTAGTCTGAAATCTGCCTTCTATTACTCTTGCTAAACAGATAAACCTTCCTCCCTTTTTTTATATTCCTATTAACTTCCATATTCAGGGATGCTGCAACGGCCTTATGATCACTGATTCCCTGTTCTGTACATACAGAGTCGAAAAGTTCGGGTCTGTTTGTTATCAGTAGGTCCAAGATGTTATCTCCACGAGTCGGTTCTCTGTTTAATTGCTCGAGGTAATTTTCGGATAGTGCACTCAGTATAATGTCACTAGATGCTCTGTCCCTACCACCCGTCCTAAACATCTGAGTGTCCCAGTCTATATCTGGTAAATTGAAATCTCCACCTAAGACTATAACATGCTGAGAAAATTTATGTGAAATGTATTCCAAATTTTCTCTCACTTGTTCTGCTACTAATGCTGCTGAGTCGGGAGGTCGGTAAAAGGAGCCAATTATTATCCTAGTTCGGTTGTTTAGTGTAACCTCCACCCATAATAATTCACAGGAACTATCCACTTCTACTTCACTACAGGATAAACTACTACTAACAGCGACGAACACTCCACCACCGGCTGCATGCAATCTATCCTTTCTAAACACCGTCTGTACCTTTGTAAAAATTTCGGCAGAATTTATCTCTGGCTTAAGGCAGCTTTCTGTACCTATAACGATTTCAGCTTCGGTGCTTTCTATCAGCGCTTGAAGTTCCGGTACTTTACCAACGCAGCTTCGACAGTTGACAATTACAATACCGATTGCTGCTTGGTCCCCGCATGTCCTGACTTTGCCCCGCACCCGTTGAGGCTGTTGCCCTTTCTGTACTTGCCCAAGGCCATCTAACCTAAAAAACCGCCCAGCCCACGCCACACAACCCCTGCTACCCGTGTAGCCGCATGTTGCGTGTAGTGGACTCCTGACCTATCCAGCGGAACCCGAAATCCCACCACCCTATGGCGCAAGTCGAGGAATCTGCAGCCCACACGGTCGCAGAACCGTCTCAGCCTCTGATTCAGACCCTCCACTCGGCTCTGTACCAAAGGTCCGCAGTCAGTCCTGTCGACGATGCTGCAGATGGTGAGCTCTGCTTTCATCCCGCTAGCGAGACTGGCAGTCTTCACCAAATCAGATAGCCGCCGGAAGCCAGAGAGGATTTCCTCCGATCCATAGCGACACACATCATTGGTGCCGACATGAGCGACCACCTGCAGATGGGTGCACCCTGTACCCTTCATGGCATCCGGAAGGACCCTTTCCACATCTGGAATGACTGCTCCCGGTATGCACACGGAGTGCACATTGGTTTTCTTCCCCTCTCTTGCTGCCATTTCCCTAAGGGGCCCCATTACGCGCCTGACGTTGGAGCTCCCAACTACCAGTAAGCCCACCCTCTGCAACTGCCCGGATCTTGCAGACTGAGGGGCAACCTCTGGAACAGGACAAGCAGCCATGTCAGACCGAAGATCAGTATCAGCCTGAGACAGAGCCTGAAGCCGGTTCGTCAGACAAACTGGAGAGGCTTTCCGTTCAGCCCTCCGGAATGTCTTTCGCCCCCTGCCACACCTTGAAACGACCTCCCACTCTACCACAGGTGAGGGATCAGCCTCAATGCGGGCAGTATCCCGGGCAACCACAGTCGTAGTCCGATCAGGGGAAGCGTGGGACGAGCTGGCCGTCCCCGACAAACCCCCAACCGGACCCCCACAGTGATGCCCATTGGCAACAGCCTCAAGCTGTGTGACCGAAGCCAACACTGCCTGAAGCTGGGAGCGAAGGGATGCCAACTCAGCCTGCAGCCGAACACAGCAGTTGCAGTCCCTATCCATGCTAAAAACTGTTTTGCAAAGAACGTCTGAACTAATCTACAGAGAGCGCAAACAAATCGACAATATTTAAACGGTTATTAAAATACAAGATTGCCTAGTAAATGCAGTAATGCTGCTACTTGGGCACTGCTGACACTGCTCGGCGGCGGAAGGAGACTAAGCGAAATTACACTATTCAGGTACTAAAACGCGATGCTACAACTCTCAAATACTATAATACGCCAGAAATTTATGAATTAAACAGTAGTACAGTAGTACAAGTTTATATGCCTACTAGCTCCGCAGATGAGAAGAGATTGATGAAATGTACGATGAGATAAAAGAAATTATTCCCTCTGATACTCCCTACAACCTCTCGTTCTTTCAGTGTATCTAGGTCTCATATCCTTAAATTCCCAACTTTTTGCAGTTTCTTCGGTTTTAATTTACAGTTTATAAGCAATAGACTGTGGTCAGATTCTACATCTGCCCCGTGAAGTGGCTTACATTTTAAAACCTGGTTCCTAAATCTCGGTTTTACCTTTGTATAATATATCTCAAACCTTCCAGTGTCTCCAGCCCTTTTCCATGTATACAACCTTCTTTCATGATTGTTAAACCAAGTGTTACCTATGAATAAATTATGCTCTGTACAAAATTCTAGTAGGCGGCTGCATTCCTTACCCCCTATTCCATTTTCACCTACTGCTTTTCCTTCTCTTCCTTTTGCTACCATAGAATTACAATCATCCATCACTATTAAATTTTAGCCTCCCTTCACTATCTGAATAATTTCTTTTATCTCATCGTACATTTCATCAATCTCTTCTCATCTGCGGAGCTAGTAGGCATATAAACTTGTACTACTGTTGTAGGCGTGGGCTTCGTATCTATCTTTGCTACAATAATGCGTTCACTATGCTGTTTGTAGTAGCTTACCCGAGTTCCTCCTTTTTTTATTCATTATTAAACCTACACCTGCCGTACCCCTATTTGATTCTGTATTTATAACCCTGTATTCACGTGACCAGAAGTCGTGTTCCGCCTGCCACCAAACTTCACAAATCCCCACTATATCTAACTTTAAACTATCCACTTGCCTTTTTAAATGTTCTAACCTGCCTACCCAATGAAGGGATCTGACATTCCACCCTCCGATACGTAGAACGCAGTTTTATTTCTCCTGATAAGGACGACCTCCTCAGTAGTCCCCGCCCGGAGATATGAATGGGGGACTATTTTACCTCTGGAATATTTTACCCAAGAGGACGACATCATCATTTAACCATACAGTAAAGCTGTATTCCCTCGGGAAAAGTTACGGCTGTAGTTTCGTCTTGCTTTCAGCCGTTCACAGTACCACGACAGCAATTCCGTTTTGGTTGGTGATACGAGGCCGGATCAGTGAATCATCCAGTTTGTTGCCCCTGCAACTACTGAAAAGGGTGCTGCCCCTCTTCAGGAACTACACGTTTGTCTGGCCTCTCAACAGATACCCCTCCATTGTGGTTGCACCTACGGTACGGCTATTTGTATCACTGAGGCACTCAAGCCTCCCCACCAACGGCAAGGTCCACAGTTCATGGGGGTGTATTCTGTTATTTAAAGGGAGAGAAATTTTGATATCTGTGGAGTATCTAGATTTGTTCAATCAGTAGATTGTTCATAAAAGCCATTGAGTTGTGATTTGTCAAATGTGTAGGGTACATGATTGCGGGATTTAATAGGAACTAATATCGAATTGGCTATGATTTTTATCAATCAATAAGCGAACAGTACGTTCGCGCGCATTTTGTGGGTTAAAGAATTGCCTTGTGAAGTCTGTTGGCGCAGTTTGGAGCTCAGTTATCATCACGTTCGGGTGCGGATATAAGCAGTTCTGGGAAGGTGCCATAATTTTGCAGAATAATAATTAAAAGTTGACCGTGGAGTGCCGCAAAGTGGATGCGAACTTAAGAGAAAAACGAAGATGTGAAATTCCGATTTTAATATGTAAACTGTGACGGTTTAAAAACGAGAATCCTCATGGTAGGTTATACAATTGCACGTGAGTGTTCCGAAATTGTAACTTCAGATCAGCGCGGGGTTAGCGGTGTTTCGTATTAAACAGGTGACAATATATTGAAGTTTTTCCTCACAAACTGTCCATCGTTTAATAACGCAGCTCGCCTGATCCCAACAAAAAACTCGTTGCACCCGTTGGACTCGGGTATGCTACTTGTTCTATTACAGGTCTTCCAGTAGGGTCTCATCATTCATTCTTAACAGGACAGGCGTATGGACCGGACTGCAAAGGAGGAAATCACCGCAAGGTAAGAGAACATTATTTCTGTAAGATGAGTAACCGCAACGTTGCAACACAAGTGATTTAGCCTCCCCACCCCCCTTTTCCCTGTTATTCTATGAACTATGCCAGTTTTCGTCCCAAGCGGCCACTGTTAATTGTGGTACGTCCTGAATATAAATCATACAGCTGTGACGCCTGTGGCATTCCTCACAGCTTGGAGCCACAAGCGGCGGCTTGTGTCGATTGGGCCTTTCACCGGCCGAGCAAACATGCGCCAGGGAGTGTTGGCGCCAAAACAAAACGGGTACAAATGAGTACTCTGAATATAATTACTGTACATTACAGACAATTAATGTAATCTTACTTTCAACATAATTATAGATATAGCTATTTTCAGTCTTAACATTCAATGAGCTATCCGTGCTGTGTAGATTACGTGTTCTCAAGCTAACTGCTAATGGTTTAAACCAAATAGTGTTCGACAAAATTGAATCAACGTGTCACACTTCTACAGCCTCGTCCTTCCAGGCAATAACAGCGTCTACAATCTTAATGAACTAATTACATATACTGCTGGCGAACTCAGAAGTGCCGGCCGTTGTGGCCGAGCGGTTCTAGGCGCTTCAGTCAGGAACCACGCGGCTGCTACGATCGCAGGCTCGAATCCTGTCTCGGGCATGGATGTGTGTAATATCCTTAGGTTAGTTAGGTTTAAGTAGTTCTAAGTCTAGGGGACTGATGACATCAGATGTTAAGTCCCATAGTGCTTAGTGCCATTTGAACCATTTTTGAACTCAGAAGTGCTACATGTGGTTGTACATAGACTAACTGACAAAAATAAGTGAAGCTTCCAGATGTAGAAGAAGAAAAGAAAACAAGCTTGACTGGTTGGCGGATTATGCGATGTTCTTTCTGTTATTTCAAATTCAAGTCAAATTTACAAAGATATTGTTAATATGAGCCCACTTACGGGTATGAGGTTGCAAACGCCTCTGACGCGTCTATATGCATTGATTGGTTTGGAAATGGTGTCATAAGCATTCTGTGCCCTCTCCTGAGGCAAGAAGACCCACGACTGTCGCAACTGGTCGTTGATATCCTCGAGTCTGGCACTCGGGAGGAACTGAGTTCCGAGCTGGTCCCACTTCTGTTCTATCTGGGACAGTTGTGGGGATCTAGCTGGCCATGGCAGTGCCTCAGCATTATGCAGACAGTTTATTGAGAGGAATACCTTGTGTATACGAGTATTCTCCTGCTGCAAAAATGTACCACAACGTTCGTCTCAAGAGAACCCAGGTTTTTCGTGAAGTACTGTTGTTCTGTCAGAGATCGGTCAGTCGCTACCAATCGTGACCTGAAGTCATACCTGGTGGTTCCTAACACCATGATGACAGGCGTGACGCCTTTGTGCCTCTAAAAATCATTGGAAGGACGTGACCTCCCCATTAGACGCCATACAGCGCAGAACCGCAATTCATCACTGAGCACAATGCCAAGCCACACTGCAGCAGTCCATTTTTCCCAGTCATGTCACCATTCCAAACCCATGCGTTTATGTTGTTAACGGCAGCCTACGCGTGGTACAGTCATTTCCTAGTCCGGCTACTACAGGTCTCCGACAAATGGTAATGTCAGATAAAAAGCATTGTTTTCTTATTTCAGATTCAAACATCTCGCTGCTAGTGAAAAAGTCTATATACACTGAAGCTCCAAAGAAACTGGTGTAGACATGCGTGTTCAAATACTCCCTGCCGCCGTTGGATAAGCAGCTGCCAGCAGCAAGTCGTATACTCCTAGCTCACTTACTTGTTACATAGTTTAATTTTAATTTCTTTGCGTGTTTTTGGGTGCTTGCGTTGTTTAATTCGTAAATTTCGGGCGTATTATAGTATTTGAGAGTTGTAGCATCGTGTTTTAGTACCTGAATAGTGTAAATTCGCATAGTCGTTTGTCTTCTGTTTTTGTTTTGAACGGTCAGTGTCGGTTGGTCACAGCCAGTGTGCTCCCTGCCGCCGTTGGATAAGCAGCTGCCAGCAGCAAGTCGTATACTCCTAGCTAACTTATTTCTTACATAGTTTCGTATAGGAAGTGTAATTTCGAGTTTTAGTTACTGTAATCGTAAATTCAGGCAGATTGTAACGCAGTCGTTAGGCATTTGTACAGGTTAGTTCATACATTCTTTGTGTGTTCCCTTGCTTTATCTAGGCACAGACTCATGTTTCAGTAACTGTTGTTCAACATCCATTAGAATGGACAGGGACTGTGATTGCTGTATTCGGATGGGGGCTGAGTTGGCATCACTTCGCTCACAGCTGCAGGCGGCGCGGACTTCGGTCGCGCAGCTTGAGGCTGTTGCCAATGGGCACCACTGTGGGGAGCCGGACTTGGGTATCACAGGGATGTCAACCTCGTCCCATCTGTCCCCAGATCGGGCTGCCACTGTGGTTGCCCCGGTTGCTGCCCGCAGTGGGGCTGAACCCTCGCCTGTGGTTGATTGGGAGGTCGTTCCAAGGCGTGGCAGGCAGCGAAAGACGTCTCCGGAGGCTGATCAGAAAGCCTCCCCGGTGCGTCTGACAAACAGGTTTCAGGTACTGTCTCTGGCTGAGCCAGATGCAGCTGCCTGCCCTGTGTCAGAGGATGATTCTCAGCTTTCAAGGTCTGGGCCATGGCAGAGGGTGGGCTTATTGGTACTTGGGAGCTCCAATGTTAGGCTCGTAATGGGGCCCCTTAGGTATATGGCGGCTAAGGAGGGGAAGAAATCCAGTGTGCACCCCGTGTGCATTCCGGGTGGAGTCATTCCAGATGTGGAAAGGGTCCTACCGGATGCCATGAAGAGCACAGGGTGCAGCCAGCTGCAGGTGGTGGTACATGTCGGCACTAATGACGTGTGTCGCTTTGGATCTGAGGAAATTCTCGCTGGATTCCAGCGGCTATCTCATTTGGTGAAGGCTGCCGGTCTTGCTTACGAGATGAAGGCAGAGCTCACCATCTGCAGCATCGTTGACAGAACCGACTGCGGACCTTTGGTGCAGAGCCGGGTGGAGGGTCTGAACCAGAGGCTCAGGCGGTTCTGCGACCGTGTTGGCTGCAGATTCCTTGACTTGCGCCATAGGGTGGTGGGGTTTCGGGTTCCGCTGAATAGGCTAGGTGTTCACTACACTCAGCTGGCGGCTACACGGGTAGCGGAGGCTGTGTGGCGTGGACTGGGCGGTTTTTAGGTTAGAAGGCCTCGGGAAAGTACGGGGTGAGCTGCAATCTCAAAGGGTGCATGGCGAATACAGGACGTGCTTGGATCAAGGAACAGTCGGAATTGTTTCCAGAATGAGATTTTCACTCTGCAGCGGAGTGTGCGCTGATATGAAACTTCCTGGCAGATTAAAACTGTGTGCCCGACCGAGACTCGAACTCGGGACCTTTGCCTTTCGCGGGCAAGTGCTCTACCATCTGAGCTACCGAAGCACGACTCACGGCCGGTACTCACAGCTTTACTTCTGCCAGTATCTCGTCTCCTACCTTTCAAACGTTACAGAAGCTCTCCTGCGAACCATGCAGACTAGCACTCCTGAAAGAAAGGTTCGCAGGAGAGCTTCTGTAAAGTTTGGAAGGTAGGAGACGAGATACTGGCAGAAGTAAAGCTGTGAGTACCGGGCGTGAGTCGTGCTTTGGTAGCTCAGATGGTAGAGCACTTGCCCGCGAAAGGCAAAGGTCCCGAGTTCGAGTCTCGGTCGGGCACACAGTTTTAATCTGCCAGGAAGTTTCAGTCGGAGTTGTAGTTGTAAATTGTTGTAGTTGTGCTGGGAAAGTCCCTGAGCTTCAAGCGCTAATAGAAAGCACAGAAGCTGAAATCGCTATAGGTACAGAAAGCTGGCTAAAGCCTGAAATAAGTTCTGCAGCAATTTTTACGAAGTCTCAGACGGTGTTCAGGAAAGATAGATTAGGTAGAATTGGTGGTGGAGTGTTTGTGTCTGTCAGTAGTGGTTTATCTTGTAGTGAAGTCGAAGTAGATACTCCGTGCGAATTGGTATGGGTGGAGGTTATACTTAACAGCCGAACTAAGTTAATAATTGGCTCCTTCTACTGACCCCCAGACTCCGATGATATAGTTGCTGAACAGTTCAGAGAAAATTTGAGTCTCGCAACAAATAAATACCCCACTCATACGATTATAGTTGGTGAGGACTTCAACCTTCCCTCGATATGTTGGCAAAAAAACTTGTTCAAAACCGGTGGTAGGCAGAAACATCTTCCGAGATTGTCCTAAACGCTTTCTCCGAAAATTATTTCGAGCAGTTAGTCCACGAACCCACGCGAATTGTAAATGGTTGCGAAAACACACTTGACCTCTTAGCCACAAACAATCCAGAGCTAATAGAGAGCATCATGACTGATACAGGGATTTGTGGTCACAAGGTCGTTGTACCGTTTCTTCCAAATCCTCCAGAAACAAACGCAAAATAATTTTATTTAAAAAAGCGGATAAAATGTCACTAGAAGCCTTCCTAAGAGACAATCTCCATTCCTTCCGAACTGACTATGCAAATGTAGACGAGATGTGGCTCAAATTCAAAGCTATAGTAGCAACAGCAATTGGGAGATTCGTACCTCATAAATTGGTAAGAGATGGAACTGATCCCCCATGGTACACAAAACAAATCCGAACGCTGTTGCAGAGGCAACGGAAAAAGCATGCGAAGTTCAGAAGAACGCGAAATCCCGAAGATTGGCTAAAATTTACAGACGCGCGAAATTTTGCACGGACTTCAATGCGAGATGCCTTTAATAGGTTCCACAACGAAACATTGTCTCGAAATTTGGTAGAAAATCCGAAGAAATTCTGGTCGTATGTAAAGTACACAAGCGGCAAGACGCAGTCAATACCTTCGCTGCGCAGTGCCAATGGTACTGTTACCGACGACTGTGCCGCTAAAGCGGAGTTATTGAACGCAGTTTTCCGAAATTCCTTCACCAGGGAAGACGAATGGAATATTCCAGCGTGAGTTTCTTATAAGTAGATGCCTTAGGGGTTGCGAAGCAACTCAAATCGCTTGATACGGGCAAGTCTTCGGGTCCAGATCGTATACCGATTAGGTTCCTTTCAGATTACGCTGATACAATATCTCCCTACTTAGCAATCATATACAACCGCTCGCTCACCGATAGATCTGTACCTACAGATTGGAAAATTGCGCAGGTCGCACCAGTATTTAAGAAGGGTAGTAGGAGTAATCCATCGAACTACAGACCTATATCATTGTCGTCGGTTTGCAGTAGGGTCTTGCAGCATATATTGTATTCAAACATTATGAATCACCTCGAAGGGAACGATCTATTGATACGTAATCAGCATGGTTTCAGAAAACATCGTTCTTGTGCAACGCAGCTAGCTCTTTATTCGCACGAAGTAATGGCCGCTATCGACAGGGGATCTCAAGTTCATTCCGTATTTCTAGATTTCCGGAAAGCTTTTGACACCGTTCTTCACAAGCGACTTCTAATCAAACTGCGACCTATGGGGTATCGTCTCAGTTGTGCGACTGGATTCGTGATTTCCTGTCAGGAAGGTCGCAGTTCGTAGTAATAGACAGCAAATCATCGAGTAAAACTGAAGTGATGTTAGATGTTCCCCAGGGAAGCGTCCTGGGACCTCTGCTGTTCCTGATCTATATAAATGACCTGGGTGACAATCTGAATAGTTCTCTTAGGTTGTTCGCAGATCATGCTGTAATTTATCGACTAGTAAGGTCATCCGAAGACCAGTATCAGTTGCAAAGCAATTTAGAAAAGATTGCTGTATGGTGTGGCAAGTGGCAGTTGACGCTAAATAACGAAAAGTGTGAGGTGATCCACATGAGTTACAAAACAAATCCGTTGGAATTCGATTACTCGATAAATAGTACAATTGTCAAGGCTGTCAATTCAACTAAGTACCTGGGTGTAAAAATTACGAACAACTTCAGTTGGAAAGACCACATAGATAATATTGTGGGGAAGGCGAGCCAAAGGTTGCGTTTCATTGGCAGGACACTTAGAAGATGCAATAAGTCCACTAAAGAGACAACTTACACTACACTTGTTCGTCCTCTGTTAGAATATTGCTGCGCGGTGTGGGATCCTTACCAGGTGGGATTGACGGAGGACATCGAAAGGGTGCAAGAAAGGGCAACTGGTTTTGTATTATCACGTAAAAGAGGAGAGAGCGTGGCAGATATGATACGCGAGTTGGGATGGAAGTTATTAAAGCAAAGACGTTTTTCGTCGCGGCGAGATCTATTTACGAAATTTCAGTCATCAACTTTCTCTTTCGAATGCGAAAATATTTTGTTGAGCCCAACCTACATAGGTAGGAATGATTATTAAAATAAAATAAGGGAAATCAGAGATCGAATAGAAAGGTTTTGGTGTTCGTTTTTCCCGCGCGCTGTTCGGAAGGGGAGATAGTATGACTGTGGTTCGATGAACCCTCTGCCAAGCACTTGAATGTGAATTGCAGAGTAATCATGTAGATGAAGATGTAGATGTAGATACGTAACCAAACAGAATACGGCACTGCGGTCGGTAACGCCTAGATAAGACGTCTGGCGTAGTTGTTAGATTGCTTACTGCTGCTACAATGGCAGGTTATCAAGATTTAAGTGAGTTTGAACGAGGTGTTATAGTCAGCGCTCAAGCGTTGGGACTCAGCATTCCCGAGGCAGCGATGAAGTGGGATTTTCCCGTACGACCATTTCACGACTGTACCGTGAATATCAGGAATCCAGTGAAACATCAAATCTCCGACATCTCTGCGGCTGGAAAAAGATCCTGCAAGGACGGGACTGACGACGACAGAAGAGAATCGTTCAACGTGACAAAAGTGCAACCTTTCCGCAAATTGCTGCAGATTTCAATGCTGGGCCATCAACAAATGTCAGCATGTGAACCATGCAACGAAACATTATCGATATGGGCTTTCGTAGCCGAAGGCCCACCCGTGTACCCTTGATGACTGCACGACACAAAGCTTTACGACTCCCCTGGTCCTGTCAACACTGACATCGGTCTGTTGATGACTGGAAACATGTTGCTTGGTCGGACTAGTCTCGTTTCAAATTGTATCTAGCAGATGGACATGCAAGAGTATGGAGACAACCTCATGAATCCATGGAGCCTGCATGACATGTGTTGAAGTGATATGGGACCCCTGAAATGTGTAGATACGACTCTGACAGGTGACACGTAAGAAACTATCCTGTCTGATCACCTGAGTCCATTCATGTCCATTGTGCATTCCGACGGACTTGGCCAATTCCAGCAGGACAATGCAACACACCACACGTCCAGAATTTCTACAGAGTGGCTCCAGGAACACTCTTCTGAGCTTAAACACTTTCGCTGGCCACCAGACTCCCCTGATATAAATATTATTGAGCGTATCTGGGATGCCTTGCAACATGCTGTTCAGAAGAGACTTCCACGCGCTCGTACTCCTACGGATTTATGTGCAGCCCCGCAGGTTTCTTGGTGTCAGTTCCCTCCAGCAATACTTCAAACTTTAGTGGAGTCCATGCAACGTCGTGTTGCGGCACTTCTGCGTACTCGCCGGGGCGCTACACGATGTTATGCAGGTGTACCAGTTTCTTTGGCTCTTCGGTGTATAACATTTGATTTTACTTACCTAATATTCCGGTTAGGTGCTGGATACGAGTCCCTGCCACAATACAGGGCTTTTCAAAAACAAGTACCAGATTTAAAACGTTTATTGTTTCTAAGCTACAATAAACTACAACAAAAAAAAACTACAGGCATCAACTAGGGATCATTTCCTGCCACATACGAAGCAACCCTTATCGAAATTAAAGTTTCAACACTGCGATGTCGCAGACTTCCAAGATTGTCTTTTACGAAACCGGACAGATAAAAGTCTCAAGATATGAAGTCTGGAGACCTCGAAGTTCATCTTCTGGTCCTCCTCTTCTAATCCAATGTTCTGGAACGGTGTCAATCAGGTAACGTCTGATGTGCTTAGAGAATTTTGGTCTATGTCGTGTTACATGGTGCTCACATGGAATGAATAAAAATTTTAACATATCTCTTTCCATGAACGTTGTATTTGTGTTTCTACATTTTGTAGTCTGGAAGCAATATATGTTTCAAATGTGTTTCTTCTTTTTGAACAGCCCTGCACTTTGCGACATGACATTTTCTTACTTGTGAACAAAAGTACGTTAGAAGTCTTTCTTTGCTGGTTAGTGAAGAGATGAGGGTCTTGATACGATTCCCAGTTCAGTACAAAAATTTTTGTCATCTATTTTCAAGTTCAGATATGGTAATTGATACTTGTGAAAACATCGATATTTCGCGTCTCTTTATGTATAGTCAGCAAAACAAGCGTTGCCATTATCAAGTCTCAGTCAGGCACGAGAGCTTTCATTAGTTCATGATGGTTGTAGTTGCTGGGTTTCAGTCCAGTTCCAGAGCCTAAATGTTCTTCGTGACATTTAAAGGTGCACAAATATTAGTTGGTGAATCACGGGTACAGTGAAATTACTGGTGATACTCGGTTAGTGTTGAAGTTACCACAGAATGCCTGCCAGTGTTAATCGTGTTCTTTAACTGATTGCTTCAACTACCAGTTCACACAAAACCAGTCGCCACAGAAACGACATTTATCAGGTGAGGGAAAACACTTTAGAAAGCAAAAATACTTTCAAATGTCATAGGTTTTTAGGAGTCCAGATATAGTCTCAAAATCTCTTCCTTATAAAAATGTTTAATTTTGCCTAAGGATTACTGAATGATCTATGTGACAGAGTTAGTTTTCTCAGATAATAATGAGTGTGGTAATGGTTTTCAAATGTCACATGTTGTAATAAAGTTGAGTTTACAAGCGTTAAGGAACATGTCATCTCTAATACCATGTTTTCTAGCATTTGCAATATCGTGGTGTTAGTCTACATCAGGATTGAGTGCCACAAAGAACAGTGTTCTCTAGTGGTCTCTCATGGAATCCATTTGGCATAGACAAACGACGGTACTGAAAAGGGATCAGAAAAACTGCAGGTTCAAAAAAATGGTTCAAATGGCTCTGAGCACTATGGGACTTAACATCTGAGGTCGTCAGTCCCCTAGAACTTAGAACTACTTAAACCTAACTAACCGAAGGACATCACACACATCCATGCCCGAGGCAGGATTCGAAACTGCGACCGTAGCAGTCGCGCGGGTCCGGACTGCAGCGCCCAGAACAGCTCGGCCACCACGGCCGGCTAAAACTGCAGGACACCTACGTTATGTGGACTGCATGCAGATTGGGCGGGACATATATCAGAATGTTCGGATATTTTTGAATATGATAGTACATTGGAATAATCAACAAAATATTGGATGAATGTTTGTCGTTGCATCAGGAGTGCTCAGTTCTCAGCACAATACATCTCTCTTATTTAATTGTCCAGCTGTATAGTACTTTCGTGTTTGATTCATTGATCACTTTTCCCTGAATACGCGGGTTTCAGTTTCACCGGATCGAAGCTACTGTGTCAAACCAGCTGTTCACTACAACTAAAAAAAATACGTCGTTGATCGAGGTCCATAAACATTTGTAACCGTTCACAAGCATACAGACGTCGACGGTAAGTAACATTCCAAGAACGTCGCTGCCAGCGTGCTCAGTCAATTACGGACCGGCAACTGCTAGGCACAGGGAGTGAAAGGAGTGGAGAGCAGTTGGAAAGTGAAATCACGTGCTTTGGTCGGCTGTTGCGTAAGGTTCCCAGAATGTCCCGAGACAGGGGGTCGGAAGAAGTGGCACCTAAACCGGTTCTAAGGCAAGTCGTCGCGGCCTCCTTCCGCCTGCGACTGGCTGCACCTGACCTACAGGCTGCATCCGACTCGGCGATTGTCACCAGTGGATAGTCTGCGTTTGTTAGATCGCTTCGTAGTTGAATTGGTGTTTTAAGTTAGTTATAGTTATTGCGATGTTCATCCATGCTTTGCCTTTCTTTCTGCTATCTCCTTAAAGACGAAGATGTACAATATTTTTCTTAAAACTGCTCGCTGATCTCGCCTGTTGCTTTTCACGACACAGTCCTAAGCTCATTGCATCCACATGGAAAACAGATGGACATGTGGGCCGTAGGTGGCTTGATAGGAAACTCACTGGGTTTGGACTGATTGACTAGACACCACGTGTACATTTTAGTCAGATGTCTGATCGAATCGAAAACAAGACTCCATAGAAATCATGCAATGGTATTTTTTACGAATTTTCATAGCCAAACTAAGAGTGGGAAATGGACAGACGGGGCATAAAATTGAGCAGCGGAAGGTCTGATTTTGTAAAGGAAGATGTAATTACTTGACAATGCTGTGAGCACAGCAGGTGATAGACTTCAGTTTATTGGTAGTAATACTGGTGACATGCATTTAGTCTACGAAGGAGAGTGTTTGCAAATCACTCATATGACACATCCTAGAATATTGCTCAAGCGTGCGGGACCAGTACAAAACGTGATTAACAGGGGATACTGAACGTATACAGAGAAGGGCAGCACGAATGGTCATAGGTTTGTTTGATTCGTGAGACAGTAACACAGAGATGCTGAAGAAACAGTAAGACAAACTCTTGAAGACAGACGTAAACTATCTCGAAAAAGCCTACTCACAAAGTTCGAAATCCAGCTTTAAATGATGACTCTAACAGTGTACTACAACCTCCTACGTATCACTCCCGTGGGAATCTTGAGACATGATTAGATCAATTACAGCACGTACGGAGGCATTTAAACAATCCTTCCTTCTGCGCTTCATACGTGAATTGAACAGGGAAAACGCTGGTAACTGGCTAATAACTGGCAGTCTGCCATGTACTTCAAAGTGATTTGCAGAATATAGATGTAGAAGTAGAACAAAAACTTAATTAGTGATTTGGAGGAAAATTCTTGTTTGGATTTTCATAGCCAAACTAAGACTGGGAAATGGACAGATGCGGTATAAAACTGATCAGCGTGAGGTCTAGTTTTGAAGCGACTGCCAGTCGTTTAGTGTCAAAAAAGCAAATCATACAAATTGGAACTTCTCTGCTCTTCCTTGATCTATATACGCTTAATAATAATAGAACATTGATCGATATTTAGGGTTGTTATATTTCATGCTTTCCGATTAAATCTTTTTTTTAAGCGGTCAAACGTTCTAGAAAATGGTTTGCTTAAAAATAAGGAGCAAAACAGATTGCAGCAACATTTGAAACGCCTTTGAAAGATGTTATAAATCATGCACTGGAAATGAGGTGCCGAATGAGAATTTAAAGATTATTTCTAACTTAAAATCTTACAATTTTATTTGACTGGTGGGATTTCAAAGCCTGGTCACCTTACGTCATTAACTTATCAACATCTCAGATGATGTACATGATTTCAAGCATCATTCTAAGTCATGTCAAATGTTTCTCTACTTTATTTCTTACCTTTAGACAAACCATTTCGTAAAACATTTGACCGTCTCTTTGAATTTTTATATGAAGTCTCGATTCCACATTAAAGGATAAACTGATCGATCTGAGGTAGCTGTTCAAATAGCTTGCAGTAACAAAGCTCACTGGATATGTATAGTGAAATGATGTCGCTAGATTATCAGTCCCCTAAACGACTACCCAGTTACTTGAAGGACAGAACAAGAAGGAAGGAAGATTGATGTTTATCACTGGGACGACGACGAGCTCGATGGACACAGAGCACATTTGAACCGGTGAAATTTGTGGATCTAACATGGCAAACAAACATCCCAACAAAAGAACACAGTGGAGTATGTAAGTTACGGTGTGTCAGTTAGACTGCATTTTATATGGCCAAAACAAATCTGCAGTAGTCTCCGTTTACCATAATAGAGATAGAAAGGTGAAATCCACAATAGCCTAACTATTCTTCGCTGAGAAAATAATGGTAAAACAACTTGATCTACTAGAACAACTAAAAATAATATTATGGAAAGAAAAATTTTCTGAGAATATCTTGAATGAACAAACGGAGCTTAGTAGCTGCAATTATTTCCGCCGTTTTAAGAGTATATTTTTTCCTAAGGAAACAATAGTGCAATTATTTGACAAAATATAGCCACATATGACATATTCACAAATATTAGTTTCATAAATGACATCTGCGTAACATTATATACCGGTTTATAACTTCTTTGAAATAATAACACCTGTGCATAAGTAGAAATGCAGAATAAACACACATTGACGAAACAAACTGCAACAGTAAAAAATTATTACTGTACAGTAATGAAATTTTTGGAATACATTTGCCTAGGTAACACACTTAAGTGATTAACACTGCAAGATCACAGGTTAATGTAAGCGCGAATAAAGCCATGGCAAATGTGAACTGCTGCTACAGCAATAACTCTGTAACCACCAGGATGTTGAATGCAAGTATGCAAACACGAACGCATTGTGTCGTACTGGTGCCGGATGTCAGTTTGTGGGATGGAATTCCTTGCCTTTTGCACCTGGTCGGCCAATACAGAGACGGTTGATCTGGTTGTGGATGACACTTGAGTTGTCGTCCGCTGATGTCCCATACGTACTCAATTGGAGACAGATCTGATGATCGAACAGGCCAAAACAACATAACGACACTCTGTAGAGCATGTTGCGTTGTAACAGAGGTATGTGGGCGAGCGTTAATTTCTTGGAAAACAATCTCTGGGATGCTGTTAGTGGCAGCACAATAGGTCGAATCAACATTCTGACGTTCATATTTGCAGTTAGGGTGCGTGGGATAACCGCGAGACTGCTCCTGCTGTCATACAAAATCGCATCTCAGACCATAATTCCAGGTGTAGGTCCAGTGGTTCAACACGCAGACTGGTTGGCTGCAGGCCCTCAACTTGCCTCCTTCTCAAAAACACGCGGACATTACTAACGAGTGAGGAGGCGCATGGTTAACACGCTGGACTCGCATTCGGGAGGACGACGGTTCAATCCCGCATTCGGCCATCCTGATTTGGGTTTTCCGGGATTTCCCTAAATCCCTTAAAAGGGCGCGGCCGACTTCCTACCCGTCCTTCTGTAATCCGATGGGACCGACGACCTCGCTGTTTGGTCCCCTCCCAACAACTAACCAACCAACAGACATTACTTTGAGGCAGAAACAAAATTCGTCAGTAAATACAACAGATCTCTACCGTGCCCTCCAGTGAGCTCTCACGTGACATCGCTGAAGTCGCAAATGGCGTTGGTTTGGGAGTCAGCGGAATGCTCGCTACAGGGCGTCTGGCTCGGAGTTGTCCTTGAAATAACCAGTGTGTAACAGTTCTTTGTGTCACTGTGGCGCCAACTGCTTCTCAAATTGCTGCTGCGGATGCAGTATGATGCACCAGAGCCGTACGCCAAACACGATGGTCTTCCCTATCGGTAGGGCCACGTGGCCGTCCAGAGACCGGTCTTCTTTAACATCAGGTTCTCTTGACCTCCGCTGCCAGCAGTAATTTACAATGGCTAAATTCCTGCCAAGTCTTTCTGCAGTATCGCAGAAGGAACACCCAGGTTCTTGAAGCCCTATTAGACGACCCACTAAGACTCAGTTAGGTGTTTATAATGGTGTTCTTGTCGCCTTAAAGGCAACTAATATCAACTCATCATCTCCAGTCTGAAAGGTAACTAACGCTCACGACCATTACAGCGTGTATTTTTACAACGCTACTAGTGCCACTCGTAAGCGGCTGGACCAAAATTTGAGTAGACAACATCTTTCACGTATAGAAACGCACCTACCAACTTTCGTTTACGTCGCACAGCTCCTTCTTGCTGTTGTGATTTTTTTCCATTAGTGTATGTACATAAACATGTCTGTTCATAATGGACTTTATGTATCCACTACTAGAAACTTTAAGCGATTTTTCGATTTGTCTTAATCTTGTAAAACTTATATTCACAATGTGCCACTTTGTCATATGTCAATGTTATCTTAACAGGACCAGTAATAATCTTCTTCTTCTTCACTTCACGTATTAGGCAAATTGTCTGTTACGGTTCTCCATCTCTTGTATGGTCTTCCTATATTTGATCTTCCAGTGCAATTATAACTGAGAGCTTTTACCGGGAGTCTTTCTCCATGCATATGGTCTAAACGATCCTTCCATCTTCTCCTATTTGCTTTATTTTTTTCATGTAGGTTATATATTCCTAAATCATTCCTTATATCTTCATTTCTTTTTCTATCTTTCCTTGTACGTCGTTCTACTCTTCTTAGAAATCGCATGTCTTGAGCCTGTATTCTACTGTCTTTATGTCTTGTTGTTGCCTGACTCCAAAAGTAAGGCTGTTTCATAAAATTTCTGCTGAGTTTCTTTCCTGGCTTTATTCTGAAAATTTTTTACGATAGTTCCACGTATAAAAGTATATTTATTTAATATTTTGTCCACGCCATGGTTATATTCGTAAGTGATGTCGCGTCCTAGATACATAAAATGTTTTATTTGCTCCAAGATTTTATTATTCAAGATTATCTTAGACGTTACTGGTAGTCTTCCTTGAAACGCCATCAGTTTCGTTTCATCTAATGTTAGATTGCAATCAGAGGCTATCTGCTGCAACTTATAGATTTCCATCTGAAGATCAACTTTATTCTCCGTACTCGGAGTTAGGGCATTTGCACTTAAAATTACATGTAACCGACTGTCATGATCTAAAAGACCCCCATTTATGTTCAACATTTTCATTTGCTGATAACATCATCTACATAATATACACTGAAGAGTATTGGAGTAACATAGCATCCTTGTCGCATCCCTCTGGTTTTTTTTCACTAGCTTTGTTGTTATATTTCCAATATCTATAACAATTTCGGTGCTTGTCTGTGGATTCTTAATAGCATTTATGTCGTGAGATGGATAACCTTGTTCAGCCATGATATTCCATCGCATTTTTCTATTCACATTTAAAATTATTTCTCAAAATCCGGAAGAGCAAGATGGTTTTCCCTGCTGAATTGTCGTCTCTTTTCTATAGCTTGTAGTATTGTAAAAACATTGTGAATAGTTGAACGTCCTTTCCTAAAATCTGATTGTTTTTCGGGTATTAACTTTTCCATGATAATTACAGAATTTTAGCACATAATTTATGGGCTGAATCAAGGAGGCTTGTTCCTCGATCGTTACTAAATTTATTTTTATCGCCCCTTTTAAAGAAAAATGTTACATTGGCTCTCAGGCATTATTTGGTATCATCTTATTTCTCCAACATTGATTAAATACAGTGACCACCCAGAACATTATGACCACTTACCTAATAGCCGGTATTTCCACCTTTGGCACGGATAACAGCGGCGACGCGTCGTGGAATCGAAGCAACGAGTCCTCGCAGGTCGCTGGAGGGAGCTGGCACCACATCTGTACACACAAGTCATCTGATTGCCTTAAATTCCGGGGAGGAGTGCGATGAGCACTGACACCATGTTCAGTCGCATCCCAGATGTTCGACTGGGTTCATATCTGGCGAGTTGGGGGGCCTGCACGTTAATTGCAGCTCGCCATTGTGTTCCTCGAGCCACTCCATCACATACCTGGCCTTGCGACATAGCGCATTATCTGGTTGAAAAATGCCACTGCCTTCTGGAAACATGATCGTCTCGAAGGGGTGTACGTGGCCTGCAACCAGTGTACGATACTCCTAGGCCGTCATGGTGCCTTGCACGAGCTCCACTGGAACCATGGACGCCTGCGTGAATGTTCCTCAGAGCATAATGGGTGATGATGATCATGTCTGGTTAGTGGCGCGCTCAACTTTGCAGTTATCAGCGCCTACACAAATTCCCAATCTTTACTCAGTCGAATCTCGCCACTTTCATGTTGTTGTTGTTGTTGTGGTCTTCAGTCCTCAGACTGGTTTAATGCAGCTCTCCATGCTACTCAATCCTGTGCAAGCTTTTTCATCTCCCAGTACCTACTGCAACCTACATCCTTCTGAATCTGCTTAGTGTATTCATCTCCTGGTCTCCCTCTACGATTTTTACCCTCCACGCTGCCCTCCAATACTAAATTGGTGATCCCTTGATGCCTCAGAACATGTCCTACCAACCGATCCCTTCTTCAGGTCAAGTTGTGCCACAAACTTCTCTTCTCCCCAATCCTATTCAATACTTCCTCATTAGTTATGTGATCTACCCATCTAATCTTCAGCATTCTTCTGTAGCACCACAATTCGAAAGCTTCTATTCTCTTCTTGTCCAAACTATTTATCGTCCATGTTTCACTTCCATACATGGCTACACTCCATACGAATACTTTCAGAAATGACTTCCTGACACTCAAATCAATACTGGATGTTAACAAATTTCTCTTCTTCAGAAACGCTTTCCTTGCCATTGCCAGCCTACATTTTATATCCTCTCTACTTCGACCATCATCAGTTATTTTGCTCCCGAAATAGCAAAACTCCTTTACTACTTTAGTGCCTCATTTCCTAATCTAATTCCCTCAGCATCACCCGACTTAATTAGACTACATTCATTTATCCTTGTTTTGCTTTTGTTGATGTTCATCTTATATCCTCCTTTCAAGACACTGTCCATTCCATTCAACTGCTCTTCAAAGTCCTTTGCTGTCTCTGACAGAATTACAATGTCATCGGCGAACCTCAAAGTTTTTATTTCTTCTCCATGAATTTTAATACCTACTCCGAATTTTTCTTTTGTTTCCTTTACTGCTTGCTCAATATACAGATTGAACAACATCGGGGAGAGGCTACAACCCTGTCTTACTCCCTTCCCAACCACTGCTTCCCTTTCATGTCCCTCGACTCTTATAACTGCCATCTGGTTTCTGTACAAATTGTAAATAGCCTTTCGCTCCCTGTATTTTATCCCTGCCACCTTTAGAATTTGAAAGAGAGTATTCCAGTCAACATTGTCAAAAGCTTTCTCTAAGTCTACAAATGCTAGAAACGTAGGTTTGCCTTTCCTTAATCTTTCTTCTAAGATAAGTCGTAAGGTCAGTATTGCCTCATGTGTTCCAGTGTTTCTACGGAATCCAAACTGATCTTCCCCGAGGTTGGCTTCTACTAGTTTTTCCATTCGTCTGAAAAGAATTCGTGTTAGTATTTTGCAGCTGTGACTTATTAAACTGATAGTTCGGTAATTTTCACATCTGTCAACACCTGCTTTCTTTGGGATTGGAATTATTATATTCTTCTTGAAGTCTGAGGGTATTTCGCCTGTTTCATACATCTTGCTCACCAGATGGTAGAGTTTTGTCAGGACTGGCTCTCCCAAGGCCGTCAGTAGTTCCAATGGAATGTTGTCTACTCCGGGGGCCTTGTTTCGACTCAGGTCTTTCAGTGCTCTGTCAAACTCTTCACGCAGCATCATATCTCCCATTTCATCTTCATCTACATCCTCTTCCATTTCCATAATATTGTCCTCAAGTACATCGCCCTTGTATAGACCCTCTATATACTCCATCCACCTTTCTGCTTTCCCTTCTTTGCTTAGAACTGGGTTTCCATCTGAGCTCTTCATATTCATACAAGTCGTTCTCTTATCTCCAAAGGTCTCTTTAATTTTCCTGTAGGCAGTATCTATTTTACCCCTAGTGAGATAGGCCTCTACATCCTTACATTTGTCCTCTAGCCATCCCTGCTTAGCCATTTTGCACTTCCTGTCGATCTCATTTTTGAGACGTTTGTATTCCTTTTTGCCTGCTTCATTTACTGCATTTTTATATTTTCTCCTTTCATAAATTAAATTCAATATTTCTTCTGTTACCCAAGGATTTCTACTAGCCCTCGTCTTTTTACCTACTTGATCCTCTGCTGCCTTCGCTACTTCGTCCCTCAAAGCTACCCATTATTCTTCTACTGTATTTCTTTCCCCCATTCCTGTCAATTGTTCCCTTATGCTCTCCCTGAAACTCTGTACAACCTCTGGTTCTTTCAGTTTATCCAGGTCCCATCTCCTTAAATTCCCACCTTTTTGCAGTTTCTTCAGTTTTAATCTACAGGTCATAACCAATAGACTGTGGTCAGAGTCCACATCTGCCCCTGGAAATGTCTTACAATTTAAAACCTGGTTCCTAAATCTCTGTCTTACCATTATATAATCTATCTGATACCTTTTAGTATCTCCAGGGTTCTTCCATGTATACAACCTTCTTTCATGATTCTTAAACCAAGTGTTAGTTATGATTATGTTGTGCTCTGTGCAAAATTCTACCAGGCGGCTTCCTCTTTCATTTCTTAGCCCCAATCCATATTCACCTACTATGTTTCCTTCTCTCCCTTTTCCTACACTCGAATTCCAGTCATCCATGACTATTAAATTTTCGTCTCCCTTCACAATCTGAATAATTTCTTTTATTTCATCATACATTTCTTCAATTTGTTTGTCATCTGCAGAGCTAGTTGGCATATAAAGTTGTACTACTGTAGTAGGTGTGGGCTTCGTATCTATCTTGGCCACAATAATGCGTTCACTATGCTGTTTGTAGTAGCTTACCCGCATTCCTTTTTTCCTATTCATTATTAAACCTACTCCTGCATTACCCCTATTTGATTTTGTGTTTATTACCCTGTAATCACCTGACCAGAAGTCTTGTTCCTCCTGCCACCGAACTTCAGTAACTCCCACTATATCTAACTTAAACCTATCCATTTCCCTTTTTAAATTTTCTAACCTACCTGCCCGATTAAGGGATCTGACATTCCACGCTCCGATCCGTAGAACGCCAGTTTTCTTTCTCCTGATAACGACATCCTCTTGAGTAGTCCCCGCCCGGAGATCCGAATGGAGGACTATTTTACCTCCGGAATATTTTACCCAAGAGGGCGCCATCATCATTTAATCATACAGTAAAGCTGCATGCCCTCGGGAAAAATTACGGCTGTAGTTTCCCCTTGCTTTCAGCCGTTCGCAGTACCAGCACAGCAAGGCCGTTTTGGTTATTGTTACAAGGCCAGATCAGTCAATCATCCAGACTGTTGCCCTTGCAACTACTGAAAAGGCTGCTGCCCCTCTTCAGGAACCACACGTTTGTCTGGCCTCTCAGCAGATATCCCTCCGTTGAGGTTGCACCTACGGTACGGCTATCTGTATCGCTGAGGCACGCAAGCCTCCCCACCAACGGCAAGGTCCATGGTTCATGGGGGGGGGGGGGGGGGGGGCACTTTCATGAATGATGATGAAATGATGAGGATACAACAAACACCCAGTCCCCGAGCGGAAAAAAAAATCCCCAACCCGACCGGGAATGGAAACCGGGATCCTGTGATCCAGATGCAGCAGCGCTAGCCACTAGACCACGAACTGTGGACGGAGCATATTGGAGTTGCCTCCAACTTGCCTCTGACCTGCTGTACAGATGTCAAGAAGCTGTTCCCATTGAAGACGACGGATTCACGCCCTCCCATCAGCATGATGAAGAAGGTATCAGGATTCATCAGCCCATGCAACACTCTGACACTGCGCCGACGTCCAGTGGTGATGATCACGTACCCATTTCAGTCGTAGTTGCCTATGTCATGTTGTTAACATTAGCACTTGGATGGGCTGCAGAAGCCTATCGTTAGGAGTGTTCGGTTTACTGTGTGTTCAGCTGCACTTGAACTCTGCCCAGGAGCATTAAAGCCTGATGTTAGTTCCGTCACAGTTCGCCGCCTGTCCTCTTTTATCAGTCTGCCCAGGCTACGACGTCCGACTGTGAGGCGTGGCCGACGTCTGGACGCCTGGACGTGGTTTCACCTTGGTCTCGCTATACGTTGAAGACGCCCACTTCAGCATTCCTCGAACACCCGACAAGTTGTGCAGTTTCCGTAACGTTCCTGCCGAGCCTCTGGGCCTTCATAATCTGCCCTCGGTCAAACTCAGAGAGATCGTGCGCCTTCTCCATTCTGTACACGGACAGCATGAGCGTGCGTGTGTCTGGCTAGCAGTCTTTCGTTACCAGGAAAAGCTGCTATCGCTTGGTCGGGTTTACATCTATAGTAGGTCGGTGGTCATAATTTTCTGGCCGTTCAGCGTACGTGAAGAAGCCTTAGACGTAGGAATAACGCTGAGTATTTCCGCAATTCCATTTTAATACCAACTGAATCGCCATTAACCTAATTTAAAAAATTGTGTAGACTTTCAGAGTACCTGGAGATGAGCGCCCAGGGGTTGAAATGCATCGTGCATTGAAATACAATCGTGATTTGCGTTACTGAAGGTGGTTTGTTCTTCATTTTGCGGAAGTAATTTTACTGTTTTACACAGACTTTCTTTGTACTTTATTACACGGTTCAGTTTACTCTTCAGTAGAATTCAGGGCCATGTGACCACATCTTGGAACGTACCTAAGCAACATGTTTTCAATAGCATATGTATTTACACGTCTATGCGCCCATGACTGGTGAGCTTATTGACACTCAACAGTTGGTTCTAAGCACGTGAAAGTGCAAGTTCTGCGTTTCACACCGAAAAGAGTTTAGGATTCAGTGATGATTCTGAAGCAATAATTACCTCGTCTTACTGGAACTTTTAGTTTTCTTGTTTATTGTATTCAGAATGGAACTCGTTTACGTACTGGAATAGATAAAGGGAACTAGTGTCTGTTTCATTTAGCTTATGCCAAGAAATTTTGATTATGTACTCTGTCCAGCGTCACCGTTAGCACTTCAATAAGCGAAATTCCGTTGCTCATTTTGGCTCCTTCATGTTCCAATCTGGCGCATAAAACACTGTCAAATGTTTCTTTTGAAATTCTAAAAATTTAGAATGCTTTGTGTCAAAATGTCATACTTTTGCAGACAACGTAAAAAATGCACAGCTAGTTTAGCTCAGCTTTGCAGTATAGGAAGGGATGAATACCTTTTAGTTCTTGCAGTTGCTTTTTACGAAAGTAGGCCTAATAGAATGCGATGAGGGTGGAAGCATCAACCACATCCATTATACTGTGCCTGTAGCCTTTGAGGCCAAGCTTAACCATTTATCAAATGTTTAGAGGAAACAGCATTTTGCGAAGGATATTTTCCATCAAGAAGAAGGTTTGGGTTGAGTTGTTATTATTCTCAATTCGCACTTCCATTCTCTGCAACCGTGTGACGTTTCGACTTCAGGGCACATGGTTCGATCTAAGGAGTTTAAATTAATCATAGTATGGCTCGCAACAGGTTCCATATACTTCTGACTACTTAGTTCATATGATTAGGCAATAATACTGTATAGCCGGCCGGAGTGGCCAAGCGGTTCTAGGCGCTTCAGTCCGGAACCGCGCAGTTGCTACGGTCGCAGGTTCGAATCCTGCCTCTGGCATGGATGTATGTGATGTCCTTATGTTAGTTAGGTTTAAGTAGTTCCAAGTTCTAGGGGACTGATGACCAAAGATGTTGAGTCCCATAGTGCTCAGAGCCATTTGAATCAATACTGTATATAAAAGTCAGAAAATGTGTCAAAATAAATTACATTAAAGGTTCTAGTGATAAAAATTTCGGCCAGAAATGCAGTTCCGCCAGCTGGTACATATACCAATGGCATTATGCATACAGATATAACGAACCTACCTTCTCCCATCGTATTCCCGAATATTCACGGGAAAATGCCATCTGTTTTCCTAGGAAGTGAATGGCTGGGATTGTATAAGAATTTTTTCACTGTTATTTGCAGTCGAGGAACTGACTACATTAAACGCATTTCCAACTATCGTTTGAAGAGAGCAAGACATTTTTACTTTATAGATTAGATGTTCGCGTACAAACGGAAGTGTAGTAGAACTTGGCCTTAACGAAGGTGGCTCGAACACTGGGGAAAGAAGAAATATTTATTACCTGCGTATGGCCAGCAAGGAAAGGACAGACGGTGTTGTAGAATGACGACCAGATTGTGCAATTAACCTGTGTTAAATCCTGTGACTTATCATAGTTCCTCACTGAATGGAGGCTGAGACGCTGTTAAAGATGAATTTTCCATCGGATGGGTATATTAACCTTGATTGCCAGCTTAAACTTACTCGAGATGAGTAGGTCTTCCGAGGTCGTAAAAGACTTAGGTTACGGAAGGATGGGGGACGAAATCTTTTTCAAAGTTACTACTCAAGCAACTGTTTTAAGACTCTATTGATGCAACAAGAAACGTGTATGAGAATGGGCGGAATGGGACTTGAACCGCCGTCCTCGTCAGTTTGTTTTCTCTCTGTATTCCCGGTGCTTTCTTTCACGTGCCTTCCGATAGGCGGGGCGAATTTAACTTGCAGTTTTCATAGATGATCACTGGCTCAGAGAGTTTGACACAGGCCGACAGTGGGTTGTGAGAACGGGCAGGAGGGGCACAGCGTAGGGCAGTGGTTCACAAAGCGTGCGCCAGGGCGCACTGGTGCGCCATAGAACATTTACGGGTGCACTCTGTAATATTTTAGGAAAACGTATGGCAAAATATAAAATAACATGTAGCTACTCAATTTTATCCATTTCACGACAGGTATTATAAGGAACGAGTCCTTGTTTGGTTAAGGAAATAAGATGGCTTATTCTCCTTGTAGTGTCGTCAGTATTCGGAACGTTTCATGCCGACTGTCTTCTCTCTTCAGTTGCTGCTACTCTTAGCTATCTAACAGTAGCGGCTGTTTGGGAACTTGGCAAAGGTATTTCAAAATAATGAGTGATGATAATGCCATTTCTAGACCGTCGAGGTCATCCCTTACAACATCGAGAAATGTAAGGAATTCTAGCGAAAGTGAAATTCATAGCGAGGCGAGAAAAATAATTGTTCGGATGGCAGAATGCTGCGGTCTGGAGAAACAGAATGGTCACATAATTGTCACGTTGCTACAATGATAACAACATGCATTGGTGGGAGTGGTTAATTCATTTAATAACGAATGTAGCGCTTTATCCATAGTAAAGTTTGATGTGGCCGACACCGTAACTTATTTGATATGTATTATTTGATATGTATTAAAAAACTTATAGTCCAAGACTGCAACCATGACCTGCACGTTTCTTACAACATAATGCTTCATGGTCATTCGTACTTAATAGATGCCTCAAATTCCATTTTCTTCAACTCCTTGCACTGGAATTGCATTACAACAGCCTTACCTTAAATTCACAATTTTTGATGGATATAATGCGCTTCAAGTGAACCCTTTTCAGTTCTGTCTGGAAAATATAACTATCTTAGTCGCTGGTTGGTACCAGGCGCCCAGTCATCCGTGGATGACTAGCGCTGGTCGTGAAATTTTCCTAACCATCCCCCCCTGTCACCACCCTTCGCCCTGAAGCACTGCGTAAATTATTTTCGCACGCCGCGTTCCGTGCCTACTTTACGTAACCAAACGGTACGACGTTTGTGTCAATCTTACAATTTTTAAATAAACTTTGAGTTAATCTACAGTCTTGTCTAGCGTTAATGGATCTCTGGCCAGATCCAAACGTTCAGGATCAGGAGAAAACGTTGAAAAAATATTTAACGACTGACGGATATTTCCGAGGAAAACTCTTGGGGATATTATCTGATCGTGTCGTGCTTTTGTTTCGCAGTTAATTTGCCTGCGGACATTTTTCTTTTATTATGGTAGCCATGCTGAAATTGAGCATTGTGCGTTATGCATGTGATCACAACTTGTCCACAGAATTCAGAAGGTTTCGTATCGTTCCCCATGATTGCGAACTTATTCCACCTAACTCCAAGTGGCGCTGCAACAACACATAGGAAGTGCATTGCATATTATTACTATTAGCCATTATGACCTATTTATGTACCTCGACAGTGTATCAAAAATTTTAAATAACATCCACAACCAGTCACTTTTTAATAATATTTTATTTGTTTGTTGTCAATAAAATATTATTGAAACTGGGAGACGAAATTATCTATGAGAGCTGGTTACAGTTTGACCTCGAGCTGTTCGTGACTAAAAAAAATTATTTCATGTTCTTTGCTACAGATGGGTAGCACATGTGAACATGATCGTCATTGAAACTTCCTGGCAGATTAAAACTGTGCGCCCGACCGAGACTCGAACTCGGGACCTTTGCCTTTCGCGGGCAAGTGCTCTACCAACTGAGCTACCGAAGCACGACTCACGCCCGGTACCCACAGCTCCACTTCTGCCAGTATCTCGTCTCCTACCTTTCAAATTTTACAGAAGTTCTCCTGCAAACCTTGCAGAACTAGCACTCCTGAAAGAAATGATATAGCGGAGACATGGCTTAGCCACAGCCTGGGCGATGTTTCCAGAATGAGATTTTCACTCTGCAGCGGAGTGTGTGCTGATATGAAACTTCCTGGCAGATTAAAACTGTGCGCCCGACCGAGACTCGAACTCGGGACCTTTGCCTTTCGCGGGCAAGTGTTCTACCAACTTTTTTTTTTTTTTTTTTTTTTTTTTTTTTTTTTTTTTTTTTTTTTTCATTTTGTTCGATATAGTTCGTTGCGTGTGGTCTGGGCGGACGTCACAAGACATCCGTTAAAGTTGATCGTTGAATCCTTGACTCAGTTTTTTTATTACAGAGAGCACACGAGCTACCGAAGCACGACTCACGCCGGTACCCACAGCTCCACTTCTGCCAGTATCTCGTCTCCTACCTTCCAAACTTTACAGAAGTTCTCCTGCGAACCTTGCAGAACTAGCACTCCTGAAAGAAAGGATATAGCGGAGACATGGCTTAGCCACAGCCTGGGCGATGTTTCCAGAATGAGATTTTCACTCTGCAGCGGAGTGTGCGCTGATATGAAACTTCCTGGCAGATTAAAGCTGTGCGCCCGACCGAGACTCGAACTCGGGACCTTTGCCTTTCGCGGGCAAGTGCTCTACCAACTGAGCTACCGAAGCACGACTCACGCCCGGTACCCACAGCTCCACTTCTGCCAGTATCTCGTCTCCTACCTTCCAAACTTTACAGAAGTTCTCCTGCGAACCTTGCAGAACTAGCACTCCTGAAAGAAAGGATATAGCGGAGACATGGCTTAGCCACAGCCTGGGCGATGTTTCCAGAATGAGATTTTCACTCTGCAGCGGAGTGTGCGCTGATATGAAACTTCCTGGCAGATTAAAGCTGTGCGCCCGACCGAGACTCGAACTCGGGACCTTTGCCTTTCGCGGGCAAGTGCTCTACCAACTGAGCTACCGAAGCACGACTCACGCCCGGTACCCACAGCTCCACTTCTGCCAGTATCTCGTCTCCTACCTTCCAAACTTTACAGAAGTTCTCCTGTGAACCTTGCAGAACTAGCACTCCTGAAAGAAAGGATATAGCGGAGACATGGCTTAGCCACAGCCTGGGCGATGTTTCCAGAATGAGATTTTCACTCTGCAGCGGAGTGTGCGCTGATATGGAACTTCCTGGCAGATTAAAACTGTGCGCCCGACCGAGACTCGAACTCGGGACCTTTGCCTTTTGCGGGCAAGTGCTCTACCAACTGAGCTACCGAAGCACGACTCACGCCCGGTACCCACAGCTCCACTTCTGCCAGGAGAACTTCTGTAAGGTTTGGAAGGTAGGAGACGAGATACTGGCAGAAGTGGAGCTGTGGGTACCGGGCGTGAGTCGTGCTTCGGTAGCTCAGTTGGTAAAGCACTTGCCCGCGAAAGGCAAAGGTCCCGAGTTCGAGTCTCGGTCGGGCGCACAGTTTTAATCTGCCAGGAAGTTTCATATCAGCGCACACTCTGCTGCAGAGTGAAAATCTCATTCTGGAAACATCGCCCAGGCTGTGGCTAAGCCATGTCTCCGCTATATCCTTTCTTTCAGGAGTGCTAGTTCTGAAAGGTTCGCAGGAGAACTTCTGTAAAGTTTGGAAGGTAGGAGACGAAATACTGGCAGAAGTGGAGCTGTGGGTACCGGGCGTGAGTCGTGCTTCGGTAGCTCAGTTGGTAGAGCACTTGCCCGCAAAAGGCAAAGGTCCCGAGTTCGAGTCTCGGTCGGGCGCACAGTTTTAATCTGCCAGGAAGTTTCATATCAGCGCACACTCCGCTGCAGAGTGAAAATCTCATTCTGGAAATGATCGTCATTGTTCATAAAGTCTAGCTACTTCTGAACACCATTTCCACTGCACTGTAGTGATCCAACGGATTCATGACGGAAGTATTCAGCAAGGTTAACTGAATTTGAAAATTATCGTTGGCAGCACTGTTAAACCATGGAGGCACAAGAATCCAGGCCCAGAAGGAAAACCGCGTTTCCATTGTTGTGCGCTTGACATTATCGCTGAGCTGTCAGGTGATATGGCAGTGAGCTGTTGTCAGTGTACGTGGGGCTCGTGTTTTGTGTACAGAGTACTGCTTAGTTTCAAAGCGCTAGAAGCGAAACTTACAAGCAAAATACAATCGAATAAAATGAACAGATTTCTGAAAAAGAAGCATGCCGTTGAAGAATCATATTCTGGAAATGAACAACCGCTAAGCGCAAGTAAAAAAGCAAAACAGTGGCCTGCTCGTAAGTACAATGAAAGCTACATCAGCTATGGTTTCACTTGGACTGGGAGTGAAGATTATCCTTTCCCACTATGCTTAGTATGTGAGTATAAAATGGCAAATGAATCTCTGCTTCCTAGTAAATTGAGCAAACATTTTAAAACAATGCCTTCATATTTGCAAGATAAACATGTAAGCTATTTCAAGAGACTGAACAGCTAACAAGGGCAGCAAATTCTTTTAAAAGTGTAATGTCTGTTTCTGATAAACTCTGATCGCTTCCCACCAAGTGTCTGAACTAATAGCAAAGTGAATGAAAGCTCATACTATAAGTGAGTCGCTTATTTTCCCTGCTTGCAAAAAAATGGGCATGACGATGATGGGAAATGAAGCAGCTATGAAAATAAGCAAGAATCCTTTGTTGAATTATACAGGTAACAGACGTATTATAGAAATGTCTACTGATATTGAGAAAAATGTGTATAGTAATAAACTCAAACACTCAAACCTTGCATTGCAAGTCGATGAATCAACAGACATTACCAACCAATAGCAACTCTTAGCATTTGTCCATTTCATTAATCAAGATCAACCAGTAAATCAGTTTCCTTATTGCAAAGAAATAAGTGTGTCTATTAAAGGTGAGGACGTTTTCAACATTTTAAATGATTATCTTAATAAGTGGCAGTCAAAGTGGAAGTCGTGTGTAGGTATTTGTACAGATGGCTCCCCCTCAAAGGTAGGCTGTGTTAAAGACCTTATTTCATTTGTAAAAAAACAAAGTGAAGATATTATAGTAACTCACTACTTTCTTCATAGGGGGTCCTAACAGCAATAACATTAGGAGAAAAATTGAGACAAGTCTTAAAGCAAAGTTGTTCAGATGGTAAATTTTATTAAAACAAGATGTGTCAAAACCCATTTATTCGAATTTTTTTTATCGATATGGAATCAGAACACAGACAGTTGCTTTTGCACACAGAAGTCATGTGGTTGTCGAGGGGGAAAGTACTTACCCGTGTGCATGAGCTACGGCAAGGACTCCTCGTGTTTTTCAATGAAGTGAAACATTTAAATTTTTGCAACCTCCTTCGGAGCGAATTTTTGATTGCCAGACTGCAGTATCTGGCCGGCATATTTCAGCAGTTCAATATTATTAACGATATCCTCACATCCAACGACAATATTAAAGCGTTTCACAGAAAACTAGAAACATGGGAAAGAAAAGCTATTCAAGGTAACTTGGAAATGTTTCCATTGGTAAGGAGCACGTGCATAAATGAAATACTTCCAATAATAGTACATCATTTAATAAGTTTAGAAGAGACACTAAGTTCATCCCTCAACACTGAACAGTACGATTGGATTCGAAACCCATTCATGGAAACTTCAGAACTGGCAGCTATATCTACTGATCGTGGACTGATGATTAAGCATGAGGGATTGTTTCTTGAAGCCTTTTGGATTTCTATAAAAGAAGAATATGTGTCGAGATCTAAAAAGGCTTTAGACATTTTACTTCAATTTTCGACGTCATATTTATGTGAATTAGGATTTTCGGCCCTCACCATAATTAAATATAAGAAGAGAGGAACTCTTTCAATGTATTGACTAGGAAATGGGAGTTTGCCTTTTAAATATATCTCTAAACATTGAAGAAATCGCGAGGAAACATCAGGCTCATGTTTCTCTTAAGCAACAGAAAAGTAGTCGTAAGGTACGTTTCATTTGTATTGAATTATTACTTTTCTCTATAATTTGAATTAATCCTTAGTTTTATTGCATTATTCCATTTTAATACGTTTCACTTCATAGTTTCTCTTACCTTTCGTCTTGGCAGTGTAGGAGGGAACAGAACGCTCGGCCGTTGCGTTTGTCAGTTGTGCTTTATGAATGTCTCACATTTTTTATACAAAAATTATTGGCTCATATTACGATAATGTGTGTTTTTTATTAATGTAAGACATATTTTCTGTAGTCTGGGCGCGAAATTCAAAACAAAATTACTTGTTATTTTATCACAGTATTTATTTCCTGTATTGATTGTTGTAAAATATTCCTCAGAAATGTGTATATAGAGCGCCCACAATTATTTGCAGACCTTTAAATGCACCCGAAGCTCAAAAAGTTTGAGAACCACTGGCGTAGGGTATCACGGGTGGGTTTTCCCGCGAAACGGTTCCTTTGGTTTTTAGTTCTGTTGGTGCCGACATCGACTTGTTTCTCGCGGTCTGATATATGTGCCACTGGTGTTGATGCCGTATGGATCACTGGAACATTTTAATTTATTGTCATTAATCTTGGCCCTTGAAGGGGTGAGCTTAGCCATTTATTTGTCCCTCTGATTCAAAGAGGCAACTACCCCTGCAGTCTCACTGTAATGTTTACCTAAATTGTTTGGGGTGGTGTTAATTATTATATTTTTGTCCTCTCTTACCGGTAATTTAAGATTTATTTCTTTTGGCAATTTTTTGGAATAATGTTTGCTATCTTATTTTATGATGGCTTCGGCTTGAACTCTTAAGAAGGTGGCCATTGTTGTTGACGTAAATTGTATTTCTGTAGCTTGTATCTCACCTACGTGGTGTTCGTTAGCAGCACCACTTTGTCTTGTGATACGCGATCCCGACGTTCCTGCGGCTGCCGGCCTCGAGGGCCTGTTGCTGTTGCGGCCCTGCACGTGCCTTCCGGCTGTGTCTGAGGCGTGTCCGCTGTTGCTATAGTGGAACTGTTCACCTTGACAGCTTGCCATCTTTAAGTTTCGCGTTTACCTTCTTGAGGCTCTGATGCACTTGCTTTAACTTCTAAATATTCTGCCTAAAGGCCTGAACGTGCGCGATGCTGTAATTAAATTTTGAGGTAGTGCCTTTGCCTATTCAAATATTTGTGTATAAACTTGGTGTGCTCCCCGTGAACCATGGACCTTGCCGTTGGTGGAGAGTCTTCCGTGCGTCGGCTACACAGATAGCCGTACCGTAGGTGCAACCACAACGGAAGGTATCTGTACAAGCCCAGACAAACGTGTGGTTCCTGGAGGACGGCAGTAGCGCTTTCAGTAGTTGCAGGGTCAACAGTCTGGATGATTGACTGATCTGGCCTCGTAGCATTAACCGAAATGGCGTTTATGTGCTGGTACTACGAAACGCTGAAAGTAAGGGGAAACAACAGCCGTACTTTTTAACGAGGGCATCCAGCTTTACTGTGAGTTTAAATGATGATGTCGTCCTTTTGGGTAAAATATTCCGGAGGTAAAATGTTCCCCTATTAAGATCTCCGGGCGGGGACCACTCATGAGGACGTCGTTATCAAAAGACACACAACTGGCGTTGTACGGATCGGAGTTTGGAATGTCAGATGGCTTGATCGGGCAGGTAGATTAGAAAAATTAAAAAGGGGAATGGATAGATTAAAGTTAGATATAGTGGCAATTAGTGAATTTCGGTGGCAGGAGGAACAAGACTTCTAATCAGCTAAATACAGGGTTATAAATACAAAATAAAATAAGGATAACGCAGGAGCATATTTAATAATGAATTAAAAAATAGGCACGCGGATTAACTGCTATGGACAGAAGAGTGAACGCATTATTGTAGGCAAGATAGACACGAAGCCCACGACTACCACAGTAGTACAAGTTTATTTGCCAACTAGCTCCGCAGATATGAAAGATTGAAGAAATTAATGTATGACGCGATAAAAGAAATTATACAGATAGTTAAGGGAGACGAAACTTTAATAGTCTTGGGGGACTGGAATTCGATAGCAGGAAAAGGAAGAGAAGGAAACGAAGTAGGTGAATATGGAATGGGGGTAAGGGATGAAAGAGGAAGCCGCCGCGTAGAATTTTGCACAGATAATAACTTAATCAAAGCTAACACTTGGTTTAAGAATCATGAAAGATTACGCGAAAGGGCCCTGGTGACACTGAAAGGTGTCAGATGGATTATATAAGGGTAAGATAGAGATTTAGGAACCAGGTCGTAAATTGTAAGACATTTCCATGGACAGGTGTGCACTCTGACCACAATCTATTGGTTATGAACTTTGGATTAACACTGAAGAAACTGCAAAAAGGTGGGAATTTAAGAAGATGAGACTTGGATAAACTGAAAGAACCAGAGGTTATACAGAGTTTCAGAGGACCATTCGGGAACGATTGACAAGAACGGGGAGGAGAAATACAGCAGAAGAAGAATGGGTAAATTTGAAAGATGAAATAGTGAAGGCAGAAGTGGATGAAGTAGGTAAAAAGACGAGGGCTAGTAGAAATCCATGGGTAACAGAAGAGATATTGAATTTAATTGATGAAAGGAGAAAATATAATATTGCAGTGTATGAAGCAGGCAAAAAGGAATACAAACGTCTCAAAAATGAGCTCGACAGGAAGTGCAAAATGGCTAAGCAGTAAGCAGGGATGGCTGGAGGACAAACATAGGGACTTAGAGGCCTATATCACTAGGGATAAACTGAGCGAGGTGGCGCAGTGGTTAGACACTGGACTCGCATTCGGGAGGACGACGGTTCAATCCCGCGTCCGGCCATCCAGATTTAGGTTTTCCGTGATTTCCCTAAATCGCTCCAGGCAAATGCCGAGATGGTTCATTTGAAAGGGCACGACCAACTTCCTTCCCCATCCTCCCTTATCCGATAAGACCGATGACCTCGCTGTCTGGTCTCCTTCCCCAAACAACCCTAACCCCACTAGGGATAAGACAGAGATATGATACTTCGTGAAGAGTTTCACAGAGCACTGAAAGACCTAAGTCGAAACAAAGCACCGGGAGTAGACAACATTCCATTAGAACTACTGACAGCCTTGGGAGAGCCAGCCCTGACAAAACTCTACCATCTGGTGAGCCAGATGTATGAGACAGGAGAAATACCCTCAGACTTCAAGAAGAATATAATAATTCGAATCCCAAAGAAAGCAGGTGTTGAGAGGTGTGAAATTTACCGAACTATCAATTTAGTAAGCCACGGCCACAAAATACTAATACGAATTCTTTCCAAACGAATGGCAAAACTGGTAGAAGCTCACCTCGGGTAAGATCAGTTTGGATTCCGTAGAAATGTTGGAACACGTGAGGCAATACTGACCCTACGACTCATCTTAGGAGATAGATTAAGGCAAGGCAAACCTACGTTTCTAGCATTTGTAGACTTAGAGAAGGCTTTTGACAATGGTGACTGGAATACTCTCTTTCAAATTCTGAAGGTGACAGGGTACAAATATAGGGAGCAGAGGCTTTTTACAATTTGTACAGAAACCAGATGGCAGTTATAAGAGTCGAGGGTCATGAAAGGGAAGCAGTGGTTGGGAAGGGAGTGAGACAGGGCTGTTGCCTATCCCCGATATTATTCAATCTGTATATTGAGCAAGCAGTACAGGAAATAAAAGAAAAATTTATAGCAGGGATTAAAATCCATGGAGAAGAAAAAAACTTTGAGGTTTGCCGATGACATTGTAATTCTGTCGGAGACAGAAAAGGACCCGGAAGAGCAGCTGACTGGATTGGACAGTGTCTTTAAAGGAGGATATAAGATGATGATCAATAAAAGCAAAACTAGGGTAATGGAATGTAGTAAAATTAAATCAGGTGAGGATGAGGGAATTAGATTAGGAAATGAGACACTTAATGTGGTAAACGAGTTTTGCTATTTGGGGAGCAAAATGGCTGACGATAGTCGAAGTAGTGACGATATAAAATGTAGATTAGCAGTGGGAAGGAAAGCGTTTCTGAAGAAGAGAGATTTGTTGACATCGAGTGTAGATTTAAATGTCAGGAAGTCTTTTCTGAAAGTATTTGTATGGAGTGTAGCCATGTATGGAAGTGGAACATGGACAATAAATAGTCTAGACAAGAAGAGAATAGAAGCTTTCGAAATGTGGTGCTACAGAAGAATGCTGAAGATTAGATGGGTAGATCAGTAATTAATGAGGAGGTACTGAACAGACTCGGGGAGAAGAGGAATTTGTGGCACAACTTGACTAGAATAATGGATCAGTTGGGAGGGCATGGTCTGAGGCATCAAGAGATCACAAATTTAGCTTTGGAGGGCAGCGTAGAGGGAGACCAAGAGATGAATACACTAATCAGATTCAGAAGGATGCAGGTAACTTGGAGATGAAGTAGCTTGCACAGGATAGAGTGGCATGGTGTGCTGCATCAAACTAGTCTCTGGGCTGAAGACCACAACAACAACATACTTGGTGAGCTGAGGAAAATTTTAATGTAATTTCCGTTGTGATTGCCATATACTTAGATTCCTATATTTAATTATTACTCACTATTCTTATCTTGAATGTAATTTGTCATTGTATCCGATCTGTGGATGTAAGAAAATTTGTTAAATCTGCCATGCTTGTGTGTTTATTCTAAATTTCCAGTTATTAATAACTGTGACTGTTTAAAAGGAGTGCGCAAGAGTTATCATTATGTACTTAATTATTGTTTAAGAGAGGATTTATTATGATATATTTTTTTATTTGTTGCTCGCACTGTTTCCTTGGGGTAGCAGGAACTGAAAGTTTAGTCCTGACATGCTATGGTTAAAATTTTAAAAGGCTAATTTCATTTAACAGCCTCTTATGTTCAGAGATATTTGGTGATTATTGTATTATATTTGGTGCTATAATGTGGATTGTAAATAAATGTGATCATTCAAAGGGTAAATGATGCAAGGATTGTGGACTCATCCTTCATTTGATTCTTTTCATATCCCTAACTGTATCTTAAAGTATTCAAAAGAAGAGATATATCTAGAGTGAAACCACAATGATTTTCACTAACGGTAATGTGTCTTTGATACAGTTGCGAAAGAAATCAGTATTGTTTAACAACGTGGTCAACAAAATATGAATAAAACAATAGTGTCACGGAAAAATCAAAGTGAGACATGAAGAACTTAACCAGCATCCACTCCTCCCCTGTTCATAAAACGCGACGACATTGCTGCAATTTCTCTTCGTGGCTCAGTGAAAAACCTTAAAATGAAATCTTTCTGCTAAGACTAAAACTGTTTTTGCTACGACTAAGAGAAAAAATAAAATTTGCAATATGGGTAACACCAAAGAGCCAAAATATTATGACTACCTGATTCACAACACCTTAGGAATGCAATACAGCAGCGATTTTGCATCGCATGGATTTAACAGGTAAAGTACGTGATCAAAAGTATCCGGACACCCCAAAAAACATACGTTTTTTTATATTAGGTGCATAGTGCTGCCACCTACTGCAAGGTAAACAATTTCAGCGACGTTAGTAGTCATTTGACGTCGTGAGAGAGCAGAATGGGGCGCTCCGCGGAGCTCACAGACTTCGAACATGGTCAGGTGATTGGGTATCACTTGGGTTATACGTCTTTACGGGAGATTTCCAAACTCCTAAACATACCTAGGCCCACTGTTTCCGATATGGTAGTGAAGTGGAAACGTGAAGGGAAACGTACAGCACAAAAGGGTGCAGGCCGATCTCGTCAGTTGACTGACAGAGAGGGCCTCTGCGGAACTGACGGACTTCGCATGTTTTCAGGTGATTTGGTGCAACTTGTGTCACACGTGTATACGCGAGATTTCCACACTCATAAATATCCCTAGGTCCATTGTTTCCGATGTGATAGTGAAGTGGAAACGTGAAGGACACGTACAGCACAAAAGCGTACAGGCTGATCTAGTCCATTGACTGACAGAGACCACCAACTGTTAAAGAGGGTCGTAATGTGTAATAGGCAGACATCTGTCCAGACCATTACACAGGAATTCCCTGCTGCATCAGGATCCGCTTCACGTACTATGATAGTTAGGCGGGAGGTGAGAAAACTTGGATTTCATGGTCGAGCGGCTGCTCATAAGCCACACATCAAGCCGGTAAATGCCAAACGACGCCTCGCTTGGTGCAAAGAGCGTAAACATTGGACAACTGAACAGTGGAAAAACTTTGCATGGAGTGACGAACCACGGTACACAATGTGGCGATCCGATGGCAGTGTGTGGGTATGGCGAATGCCCGGTGAACGTCATCTGCCAGCGTGTGTAGTACCAACAGTGAAATTCGGAGGCGGTGATGTTATGTTGTGGTCGTGTTTTTCATGAAGGGGACTTGCACAGCTTATTGTTTTGCGGGCACTATCACAGCACAGGCCTGCATTGACTTTTTAGGCACGTTCTTGCTTCTCACTGTTGAAGAGCAATTCGGGGATGGCTACTGCATCTTTCAACACGATCGAGCACCTGTTCATAATTCACGGCCTGTGGCGGAGTGGCTACACGACAGTAACATCCCTGCAATGGACTGGCCTGCACAGAGTCCTGACCGGAATCCTATACAACACCTTTGGGATATTCTGGAATGCCAACTTGGTGTCAAGCCTCACCGACCGACATCGATATCTCTTCCCAGTGCAGCACTCCGTGAAGAACGGTCTGCCATTCCCCAATAAACCTTCCAGCACCTGATTGAACATATGCCTGCGAGAGTGGAAGCTGTCATCAAGGCTAAGATTGGGCTAATACCATACTAAATTCCATCATTACTGATGGAGCGCGCCACGAACTTGTAAGTCATTTTCAGCCAGGTGTCCGGATACTTTTGATCACGTAGTTTATGTGGCAGCACCTGTCTACGCACATTTCGGAATTCCCTTCAATTAAGCACAGGTGATTTGTGAGTGCCGAGCTGGCGCCCGATGGCGTCCCACATCTGTTCCATCAAGTACACATAACCGTGAGTTCACTATTGTACACCCCAGATCACTGTTTCTGATTATTGCTATGTGCCGCGAATAGTTACGCTGCTGAAAGATGTAATCACTGTCTGGGAAGACATAAAGCATGAGAGGATTTAGGTGGTCAGCAGTAATGTTCACGTGGTCCACAGCTAACTGTGGTGCCTTCGATTACTAGCCTAGACCCCATGTAAGTCCAGGCGAATGTTCCCCATAGAATAATACTGCCTGCACCAGCCTGCGTCCGTGGCGTGTTATATGTTTCGAGCAAACGGTCGCCTGCATGACTCAACTATCGACCTCTATCCAACAAGGCGACATGTTTCCGCTGATCGATGATGCTGTGCCTGTTAGAATCGTAGCTGACGGTATCGTAGAAACGCGCATGGGTCGTCTAAGGTGGAGCCACATGTTCAACTGTGTGCGCTCCGAAATAGTTATACATGTAAGCCTGTGTCAGAGTTGAACTCTGTCGACAGAACTGCTACAGATCGCCGCCAATCGTGTTAAGGAGCGGGCAAGCGTCCTACCATCAAGTTCCCTGATGAGCTGACATTTTGTCCCCTACTCGTGTTTTACCGTCTTTCAACCACTTTCCACAAATGCTCACGTCATTAGCACGCGAAACAAGCTTGGCCGTTTTCGAGGTGCTGCTTCCAAAGCGCCGGTTCATAATCTGCCCTTTGTCAGTACATTTCCCCATTTTCGGTTCTTACCGTACCTACAATGATTCCCGCCCGCATCTCGTGGTCGTGCGGTAGCGTTCTCGCTTCCCACGCCCGGGTTCCCGGATTCGATTCCCGGCGGGGTCAGGGATTTTCTCTGCCTCGTGATGGCTGGGTGTTGTGTGCTGTCCTTAGGTTAGTTAGGTTTAAGTAGTTCTAAGTTCTAGGGGACTGATGACCACATATGTTAAGTCCCATAGTGCTCAGAGCCATTTGAACCAAACTACAATGATTCCCCAATCATCTCTGCTCCACTTATATATTTTCCTTACCGTGTCACTGCGCGACAATCAGTCTTGTGGTGAAAAGTGATCGTAACGTTTTGAATCATAAGGTAGCTCATTTGCTGCAACAGTGGATACATTAAAAGAAAAAATAGCGTATCGGTTTATGGTAACGGTAACAGGTAAACCATTCTCACGTGTACATTTCGCCAGTAAAACTGATCGCCAGGAGCTATATCCGTCAAATCTTAACCGAAGGAACGGTAGGCCAGTGCTAATACTGTCATATGGCAGTCGAGCTTTGGCTATCAACGACTTAAAGCTCGTTGAATTTCACGAAGAGTTGCTTTTTCCTGCTTACGACGATACTGTACAAAAAGTTTTTTTTTAATGGAACCGTCAGTCTTCTGATTGATTTCATAGTGGCTCGCCGCGAATTCGTCTCCTGTGCCAACCTCTTCATCTCGAAGTAGCACTTGCAACTTACGTCCTCAATTACTTGCTGGGTGTATTCCATACTCTGTCTTCCTCTACAGTTTTTACCCTCTACAGATCCGTATAGTCCCATGGAAATTATTCTCAGACGTCTTAAAACATGTCCTACCGTCCTATCCCTTCTTCTTGTCAGTGTTTCCCTCATATTTCTCTCCTTGCCGATACTTCGACGAATCTCCTTATTACTTACCTTATTAGTCCACCTAATTTTCAACATTCTTCTGTAACACCACACCTCAAATACTTCGACACTCTTCTTTTCTGGTTTTCCCACATTCCATGTTTCACTACCATACAATGCTGCGCCCCAAACGTACATCCTGGGAAATTTTTTCCTCAAATTAAGCCCCTTGGTTGATACTAGTAGACTTCTCACAGTCAGGAATGCCATTTTTGCCATTGCTAATCTGTTTTTTTGTCCTCCTTGCTCCGTTTGTAATGGGTTATTTTGCTGCCTAGGTAGCAGAATTCCATAACTTCATCTAGTTCGTGATCACCAATGCCGATGTTAAGATTTTCGCTGTTCTCATTTCTACTGCTTCTCATTATGTTCATCTTTCTTCGATTTACTCTCAGTCCATATTCTATACTCATTAGATTGTCGATTCCAGTGAACATACCCCGTAATTTTTCTTCACTTTCACTGAGGATAGCAATTTCATTAGCGAATCTTATCATTGATATCCTTTCACCTTGAATTTTAATTTCACTCCTGAACCTTTCTTTTATTTCCACCATTGTTTCCTCGATGTAAACACTAGGGGTTAAAGGCTACATCCTTGTCTTACACATTTTTTAATACGAGCACTTCGTTCTTGGTCTTCCACGCCTATTATTCCCTCTTGTCTGTTGTACATATTGTATATGATCCTTCTCTCCCTATAGCCTACCCCTACTTTTCTCAGAATTTCGAACATTTTGCACCATTTTACATCATCGAATGCTATTTTTCAGATCAACAAATCCTATGAACGCGTCTTGATTTTTCTTAAATCTTGTTTCCATTATCAACCACAACGTCAGACTTCCTCTTTGGTCCCTTTAACTTTCCTAAAGCCAAACTGTTACTTATCTAACAGATCCTCAATTTTCTTTTCCATTTGTCTTATATTATCTTGTCAACAGCTTGGCTGCGTGAACTGTTAAGCTAAGTCTGTAATAATATTCGCGCTTTTCGGCTCTTACAGTCTTCTACCTCATTAGATGTTAAGTCTTCCAAAGCTAACAGAGATCTTCTAAATTCTGAGTCTAATCTCTCTGTCTCCTCTAAATCAAATAGAGGTGTCTTCTTTTATCGCGTCGTCAGACAAGTCTTTCCCCTCATGCAGTTTACATGTACTTCAATGTACTCTTTCCACTTATCCGCTGTGGCCTCTGCATTTAACAGTGGAATTCCCATACCATTCTTACGGTTCCCACCCTTACTTTTAAATTCACCGAAGATTGTTTTGAATTTTCTGTATGCAGTGTCAGTCAATCCGACAATCATGTCGTTTTCAATTTCTTCGCATTTTTCATGCAGCCATTTCGCCTTAACTTCCCTGAACTTCGTTCATTCCTAAGTGATTTGTATTTTGTATTCCTGTATTTCCCAGAACATTTTTCCACTTCCTTCTGTTACCCATGGTTTCTTCGCAGTTTCCTCTTTATACCTATGTTTTTCTATCTAACTTCTGTGATTACCTTTTTAGAGATGTCCGTTCGTCTTCAGCTGACCTCCCTACTGAGCTATACCTTATCGCAGTATCTGTTGCCTTGGATAGCTTCAAGCGTATCTTTTCATTCCTTGAGATTTCCTTATCCCACTTTGTGCGTTGAGTGTTCTAGACTAGTCTCTTAAGCTTCGGCCTATTCTTCATAATTACTAAATTGTGATCTTAGTGCGTATCTGCTCCTGGATACACCTTACAATCCAGTATCTGATTTCGGAATCACTGTCTGACCGTGATGAAATCTACCCGAAATTTTCGCGTATCTCCCGGCTCTTTTCAAGTGTACATCCTCCTCCTGTGGTTCTTGAACAGTGTATTTTCTATTACTAGCTGAAATTTATTCCAGAATTCATTTAGTCGTAGTGCTTTCTCAAGTCCTAGTACCAAAGCGTACCATTGTGTACGCCGTAGCACCTTCTACTTCTCCTACAACCGCATTCCAATCCCCCATGACTATTAAATTTTCATCTCCATTTACATATTGAATTACCCGTTTAATATCCTCATATATTTTCTCTATCTCTTCATCTTCGGCTTGTGACGTTAGGCATGTGTACTTGAACTATCGTTGCCGGTGTTGGTTTTCTGTCGATCCTGATAAGAACAACCCTGTTACTGAAATGATTACAGTAGCTCAATCTCAGCCTTACTTTCCAATTCATAACGAATCCCACTCCCATTATACTAGTTTCTCGTGTTGTTGATATTATTCTTTGCTAATCTGACCAGAAATTCTTGTCTCGTTTCCATTTCACTTCACTGACACACACTACGTCTAGAGACGGCCTTAGCATTTCCCTTTATAGATTTTCTAGCTTCCCTACCACGTTCAAACTTCTGACATTCCACGCTCCGACTCGTAGAACATTTTTATTTCGTTGGATAATGGTAACCTTCCACTTGACAGTCCCCTCCCGGTGATATGAATAGGGCACAAGGCCGGAATATTTTCACAATGGTGAGATCATCATGACAATTTTTCAATTAAAGCCCATTTTACCTGTGGATACACTTTACGTGTCTCTAACGCAGTGCTTTACATTGCCTTCTGTGTCCTCAAGCCGTTGATCATTGCTCGTTCTTCCGTCTTTAGGGGCTATTTACCAACCAAGGGCAACAGATGACCCTGAACCTCCGTCTGATCCTTCGCCCTCTATGAGAAAGCCGTGGTAGAATGAGGGTGACTTCATATCCTGGCAGTCTCCGGCCGCCATTTTACAATTGTCGTCCGCTACTGGGTCATCCCATTCTCTTTTTTGACCAGAACATGACTTGACTTTATTGCACCTGATGATGCAACTAAAACTCTGCGAAACCGCCCCAGTTCCTGATAGGTCAGCTTAAACAGAAATAGGCTGTGTTCTTAACAGTTAGCGTTGCGTACTAATTTCCATATATATATATGGAAATTAGTACGCAACGCTAGTGTAACTGTTAAGAACACAGTCTACTTCTGTTTCAGCACCCGGCCGGGGTGGCCGAGCGGTTCTAGGCGCTACCGTCTGGAACCGCGCGACCGCTACGGTCGCAGGTTCGAATCCTGCCTCGGGCATGGATGTGTGTGATGTTCTTATGTTAGTTAGGTTTAAGTAGTTCTAAGTTCTAGGGGACTGATGACCTCAGAAGTTAAGTCCCACAGCTGTCAGAGCCATATGAACCATTTTTTGTTTCAGCTGACCTATCAGGGACTGTAGTGAATTGCAGATGCAGCAGCTTATGCAGTTACCGAGAATAACGTCCATAGAACGAGATCGTGAGAATAAGGAATAACAAACTGATTACGGCCTCGTTCTTGGGCTCATCCTCCTAGCTAATGTGCACGGCAGAGCCGGTTTGTGGTATCCGAGGCCGGCAGTTTTTTCTCAGACTGGGAGTAATGGGCCGTTCTTTCCTTATTTCTTCTAAAGCGGATCGTTGTCAGAGTCTACTATGCGGGCACAAGGGCTAGTGATTTTCCATGATGGCACGTGTTTTACAGCCGCTATTGGAAGTAATTTTTTGAAAATCCCTGGCAGGCCCGAGGAAATGGCCCATGGAAATCCCTGATTTCTGCTCCGGAGGTTATTGAGCAAAAACATTGATGTTGAATCAATTTCGTGAAGGGGTCTATGCAGTCACAAAGTCGGCAATTAGTTGGGAGCACTCTGGGGTGTTGGAAGGCAACTGGTGGACCTCTGGGGCTGTGCTGACGTTTCAGGCTTGTTTGACTTGTGTTAAACTAATCTTCAGTGCTCTCTCTAAAAATTAGTATAGTTAATATTATTATGTCTATGTAATGCGACAAGCTTTCATGCATAATTATATCGGGCCTATGAATTATTCAGTTTTTTAATAATTTGTTGTTTGATTCGAATTGTTTTATAAGAGAGAAAGAACTTTTTCTGGATTTTAGTATTTGTTTCTACCACGTTTTAGGAGCTGGTGTACTCTCTGGTGTTACTATTATTCAGCCTTTTAAGTTTCGTGTGGTAAGAGCTCCACCTAATGGTAAGACCTTAGCGAGCTGTTAATTATATTCCTTTTTAGAAGAATTTTTTCAGCTAGCTCCGAATAGTTCTCTTTTACACATTATATTTTTAGCGAAGCTTACTTGTATAGGGTGTATGACCTTATTGGAAAGGTTCTCTAAGTGCAGTGGTGGTTAAACAATAACTTTCACTTGTAGTGTAACTCCGGCATTTATGTTTGGTGTTTGTGAACAGCACCAAGTAAGTTTCCAGGAGAGCGTTGCGTGTCGGCAGTTTCTTGCCTCGTGGGACTGGCTTGCTAGCGGGCGTATGGAGGGCTCTCGAGCGATTCCTAATGCGGCTTCGTATTTGCTTGCAGATGCACGTCCTGACTGCCTGTGCTCAAAAGCTGAGTATCTTATGTTATCTGACTTGCACAGTAAATGAAATTTTGCTGTCGGCCAAGAGACCTTTGGTTAACTGGCTTCGCACAAGAAATTTTTTCCTGTAATGTTATTGTTTCCTTTAATGTATGTTCTGACCTTGTTCTGAATTATTCTCTAAATTATTTGGTGTAAACGTTTTGGGTAAGCCGTAAAGGCAGATTGTTATGTCTTGTTAAGTAATTATTATTCATCTTTTGTGGGTCTGCCTAATGTCTTGGATTTGAGCTCGCGTGAAGGAATTTGCCTTGAACTAAGTTTTAATTATTTAAATTTAAATTTTTTTAAAGGCCAGTATTGTTAAAGTTTTATTTTCTTGTATCTTGTTTGAGGCCATTGTTATGGTAATTCAGTGACTGTGTCATTCACCATTTTGAACACCTTCAAGTCTGTAAATTGAATATGGCAAATTAGCTTGGAATGTTTCTACCTGTTTTTCTTGAAGTGGACCTGTTGTTACTTAAATAAAAGTTTGCTGTCAAAAAGATAAATGATGTTAGTTAAAGGGGCCAAGCTCTTCCATTTCATTTCTCTGATCCTGCTAATTCCCGATTTCAAAAACAGTAGCTGCACTGATAATTTTACAATGTATGTCAATAATGATTTATGAGTAAATATGTGAAGCAATACGTCATCTTACTGTCCCACGTGGTCCGCGTCACTGATATGCGGAGATTCTAGCCACCGTTGGAAATGGTACGTCTACCTAATTTTTGGCTGTAAGGACTATAACTGTACAGTGGGTCACAACTCAATAGCCTGGTCTACCATTAGGGGTAGGAAATGAAGAGTACAAAAAATTATCTTCTCCAGCATATGACCGAGAATGGCCAGAAGACTGCGACGATTACTTTGGCAGGAGGTTACTGGCATCCGACGGTTCTCTCTAAAATTCATGTAGCAGTCCACTGACGTAGTTAATCCCATGTACCATATGTTCCATTGAGAGATGTAGCCTCACATAAAAACAATAACGCCTTTTATGTCCATTAAAACGAGAATATGTTTCGAATATGTAAGTCAGTCTGCAGAAAAATACCTTGTATATATATGAGCACTAATTCGAACCATGTTAGACAAACGTAATTAGTTTGAAATTGTTTGGTCAGAATACTAAAAAGCGAGAAATATGGGAATCGGAAAACTTTGGACCCTGTAATCAGAGCAAGAATAAGACAGCAAATATTCAGTACCAAAAGTTGAAAGCCATTACGGTCAAACTGATACAACCACCCTCTCCACTGACGGAAGTAAATGGATAGTAAATGTTCACAAAAACTTCGTGCCATTTTTAAAAAAAAGATTTACAGCTATTCCGGATTACACCTCACTCTACAGCAGTGGTCATCAAACATTTTTGCTCAGGATCCACTACTGACGTTGTGGGGTGCTACCTCGGGCTGAATATGTACCAATCTGGTAACCTGCATAAAATAGTATGTTATGAGTCTCCAGTGGATTAGCTATAGTAAGGGCGCTATAAGTTAGCCCCTAGGCCCCAAGTACTGCTCGCTAAAAGGCTGAACGCTTAGAGTCGACTGTTCTGTTTCAGACTGCTGCCACCGTCACCGACCCCAAAGTTCTGATACCAGGTACCTGATGAAGTGTTGTATTGTCTGTGTAAGCTGATGATTAATTGATTAATAATAGCAATTGAACTTATATTCAAATGCATTATGTATTATGGACACTGTCACAAATGTTTATGAATGTTTCGAATGTCGTTTTTCTTCTACTCATTGTGTTGCATTACAAAACGCTTAATTTAATTTCATATTCCTTGCTACAAATATGTACCGCATTTGAAGATGACTGTCTCGATAATGCACACTCACGAACCAATGTAACTTCCATGTCAAAATTTATACCAGCTCAGCTGATGGGTACGAGTCGCACACATTTGTGACATGTAGGTATTGGATGATGAAAAATAAAACATCCCCCCATCCTACATCTCCCAACCCAGCAGTGGCCTCGCTACTTACCCCTCTGCCACTGAGGACGGCTAAATTCATCAACGCCAATTAAAACTGAGCATATCTTAATATATTACCGTCACTGTAAATATTGTTTGTTGTTCAGTAGAAAAACTACACTCTTGAGGAGCTATTAACTTCAGTTGACATTTCTGGATTTGGCTTTTAGCTACTAGATGCATATTATCGTAAAACACAGCTATGAACAATGGGCCACACGAATACTTGGTTTGACTGCACGCGGCCTGCTGGCAATAGTTTGAAGACCGCTGCTGCACAGAGTATTTACAAACGAAAACAATTTCTCTCAAAAAATGATACTGCGTAGTGTTCGACAATGTAGATAGCAAAGGATAGCTGATGCTTCTAGGACTAAATCTAACATATTATCGAAGAAAGTAGATAAAAAAGTTCAAAAACTGTCTCGTCAGAAGCGAATGTATCGATGTTCTAGCATAAACTGAAATTGGCTAAATTAATTTAACAATGCGTGACTTACTAAATAATTCATTTGGTTATTTTACGTGGGATAAAGGCAACGCCCACAATGTGCTCAGTTAGTTAGGGTACGTGTTACTCACGTACCTTCACTAATTTCTGATCGTTCTCTCTTTTTATCACTAGGTATTTGGGGTTGATAATCCGTTAGACCGAAGGTTAAAATTATGGCCATACAATATCATGGGGTTACTCCTACTCTGCACGCAACCCACATCACGTTCGAGTCACGAGGACAGGCGGCTTTCTTACAGTCAACATTTGAGGGCTGCCACGTTACACACGGGCATCAGACGGCGACTGAAGTGCCAGCAGAGATCGCTGGCCTCATTGACTTCGTGTCTATGCTGGTCAGATAACAGGGGGGGGGGGGGGGGGGGGGCAAGACCAGCTGTTTCCTGGTGCTGAAGGCTGCACTTAGGCTGGCACTTGTGCCCTGAGCAGGCGGTTCACTCTGAGTGGGCTTCGTGGGCCAGGCAGCGAATGCTTATGCATTTCTTCAATTAGCTCACTCTGTAGCTATCGCTAGGCTGTCACCGCCGTCCAAATATGGCCTCAACCTAGAGACTGACCAGTGGCTTGTAATAGTTCAGGCTTCACAGGACTTAGAATATTTTCTCATTGTGAGAGTTGGCTCGAGCTAGTCCCTTCTGGAGAGTTTCCCCACTAACTCTGACAAGAACTTAATTCAGAACTTCTTTTTTTTTCTCCTATAATAGGCATTATGCCAAAAGTACTGTTTTGTGTTCAAACCAGTTCTACTTTGTTCATGACTATTTCAAAACTTCTTTCCAAGAAGAGAAATTGTGTTCTCTTAAGCCCAATAAACACTGTGTACATTGGATACATGGGCCTTTACTTTTTGACCACCTGTGCTGGATATTTTACGCCATATGTAGAATTATGATATTACAAACTTTTCTAATAAAGTGGACTGTAAAATGCATTCTGCGAAGTGGGCCAATAAACATTCCTAATCAATTCAACTCCACAATTCTATTTTCAAGGAAAAATGGAGAACTAATAGATTGCCCAATGAGGACACGACCTGAGAGCATTTATTGAAGACATGGGTCGCCTCAGTAAAACATCATTTAAATTGTCGGAAGCTGCGGTTGTGAAAGTGTTGACAAACTTACCAGATTCAGCTTTTTTAAAAACGTTCGTATCCAGATGACCTTGTTGAGGTTGAGATGATGTCTGAGACTGAAATCCCAAGACTGACAAATTATTTATCGACACTTCCTTCGCCTTACGCCTTAAGGAGGTATAACTTAACTAGTAATTTTTATATTCAACATTGATAACTCTCGGAGTCAAGATCACCAATAAATTCTTGTTGTGGTTACTAGTTTCAGCTAGATATGATCCATCTTTAAATCTAAAATATAAAATTGCACGCATGACCACAACAATGTATAACAGCTTATAGGAATCAAAATTACGCGTCCAAACTACAAAGTGCACATAAAATTATAGCAAAGTTCAGAACTGTATAAGAAAATGCAATTACAGAATGCATACTGTAAAAACATTCTCGATCGGCATAATTGACACATCGTTCAAATCATGTTTTCTAAATAACATCCACATAGAACATATAGCTGGAACAATTTTGCGTAACACAATGCAACTGTAGGTGTGCTTTATTTACTTATGCCGCCTAAATTTGAAAATGGTACTGGAAACATCATATCACCCACAGTTTTGGCACCAGTCATATATTTTCCGATAACTGATATCGCATATTGAAGTCTTACCTGTTTATGGGATACGAAGTGGAATACACATTTAAAACAATGACATATTGAAATACGCACGCAACAAACAGATGCATGCAGAGGATGTGATACAATCACAGACTAACCTCATTCATTCCGTGCTTTCGTAGTTATCATGGCAAGGCCTCTGTTTTTCCTCTTATGGTGGGTTTCCGTGTGCTCACAGTGAAGCATCCAGCAGTAGTTCAAAAATGGCTCTGAGCACTATGGGACTTAACATCTATGGTCATCAGTCCCCTAGAACTTAGAACTACTTAAACCTAACTAACCTAAGGACATCACACAACACCCAGCCATCACGAGGCAGAGAAAATCCCTGACTCCGCCGGGAATCGAACCCGGGAACCCAGGCGTGGGAAGCGAGAACGCTACCGCACGACCACGAGATGCGGGCTCCAGCAGTAGTCACCAATCATCCGAACATCTTAAGTATCCTGGTATTGTCGTTCCATGTCCTTGATATCCTTATGGAATCTGTCTGCACATTCCTCACGTATAGAACCCAGCTTTGAACGAAGAAAGTAAGGTCTGAATTTTAAAAATGTATAACGTGCCGTTCGAGAGTGGAATGGTAGAGAGACAGCTTGAAGGTGTTTCATTGAACCCTCTGCCAGGAACTTAATCGTGAATAGCAGAATAATCACGTAGATTTAGATGTAAATTCAAGCACTGTGAGTATCCCAGCATTCTGAATTTCGTCAGCACCACTGCAGTACAGTAAAAAGTGGTTTTGAGAAAAATATTACTTGAATATCAAGGCCCTTAAAAAGCAACGGAGATGCCAGCTGCTAACAAATGTCTTTGATGTATTCTTGGCCCTGGGAGGTCTTCCTTATCCTTCTTCACTCCCAGATCACGGAATGAATCATTTAGAGTTGACTGATTGAAGAGAAGAGGTCCCTCATATATGCCTACCTCAAAGGCGGTATCACCCGTCTCTTGCTCACCTAACTCTGCCACCTCAAGTATCTCTGGAACAACAATAGATATTCAAGAATAGTTTTCACCAGCATGAACGTACGGCAGGGGATTAGGAGATCAAAAACTATGCGAAATTTCAAACTTAAAACAAATACTATTTTCAAAACAAACTGGTGTATTTTTAAATGGACACCCTCTATTATTTCGTATGCAATCAACATAATGAAAAATCACAAAAATGATTTCGTTGGTTGCATCGAAATACGTCAATTACATCCCGAGAAACTGCGAAGCGAAGTTGACGCTTGAAATAAATGAAGCCCACAGCTAGCGCACGTCCTGAGACTCTAGCTTGTACCTCACGCTGCCGGTAATCCTGATGTGATTGACGTACTACGTCAGTGGAGTGTTAATGTATGGTATGGTACTGTATGAAAACACATAATTGGCCCATATATCATTGATGGCACTCCTAAAGGGGGATATTTTAGCCCCTTCTTGAGCTGTACTTTACTTGAACCGGCCCACCTCTTATAATGTGTTAAATAATGCGCTATCAGAATGATGGATGTCCTGCGCATAATGTTTATTGTTGCAACATGACAACTAGAGGTACAATTAGTGGTAACATACTTGGTTTCACGTTTCTAAACCTCATAAGTTCTGAAATATGTGACTTGTAAAGGATAGCAACGGCGTCACAGTTTCTGACGTAATGCATCGCATGAAGTACTGTGCTCAGAGCAGGGTTTGCCTGCACTGGCGGCCGTATCCTGGCGTAAACATGCCAATATCACCACGGCACGCTCTACCTTCAGTGTACAAGTGTCTACTAATCTGGTCTGCTGAATTGCTCTCGTACTGTAACGTAATTCGCATACGTTGCCACATTAAAACCTTTTTTCTTGTGGATTGTTACATTTGCCGTCATCTAGTCGATATGCCGCCTTCAGTAACGAAGAAAAACAAGATATTATTTTAATCTACGGCGAATGTGACAACCGCACCTGTGACACTGTATGCTGAATGCTACACAGATCGGCAGCGTCCATCACGTCGAACCATTGGCAACACCTGCAAGACACCTACGAAAACAGTAAGCTGGGCTCCCACAAAACGTCGACGTACAACGGCAGCGACTGGCAATAGAAACGAAATTGCTGTTCTGGCTGCTGTAGTGGACAATCCTCATGTGGGTGTATTAGAAATTACACGAGGTGTATGAATAAGCCACAGTGGTGTGTGCAGAATCTTGCATCGGCATGGGTTTCATCCTTTCCATATCTCACTGCACCAAGAACTGTATTGGAATGACTTTGAATCCCGCATTGCATTCTGTCGCTTTGCACTTCAGCAGTTGCAAGGTAATACAGTATTCCTAAGCAATACGTGATTTACGGATGAAGCTTCATTTACAAATGATGGTAATGTGAATCTACGGAACATGCATTACTGGTCCGTGCAGAATCCACACTGGATTCGCCAAGCTGCTCATCAACGACATTGGAGTGTCAATGTTTACTGCAGTATCATTGCTAACTGTATTGTAGGTCCCTATTTTTACCGTGGAACAAGGAATGGACAGCGATATGCATTATTTCTTCGACACACACTAGCGTTCCTCATGGAGGAACTAGGATTGGAAACTCGTCTATCAATGTAATTCCAACATGATGGATGTCCCGCACACAATGCAAAAGTTGCCAGAGACGCTCTAGATGCGACATTTCCAAATAGGTGGATGGGGCGGGGTGGTACTGTGCGATGGCCAACGCGGTCCCCCGACTTGACGCCATTAGACTTCTTTCTCTGGGGCGCTATGAGAGACAGAGTGTATCAAAAACCCCCAACGACAGTAGAGGGTATGCAACATCGTATTACTACGGCATGTGCGGCAGTATCTGTAGAAACTCTACAATCTGTGCAACAGTCTCTCGTTACCCGTCTGCAAACGTGTTTTGATGCAAACGTAGGGTACTTCGAACATACGTTGACGGGACACAGTTTCATTGGTCAAGATGTGGGTGTATTTTCTATGCTGTATGTAATGCACAACAATACAGTTTCTGTGGGCGAAAGGGCAATAGTAAGTATGTTTAGCAAAGTGAATTCAAGTGTGTTAGTTCTAACTGTAGCTCTAGTTGTCATTTCGCTAGAATAAACACACATTTACAACTTGACAAACGTAACTTTGCGTTGGACGTGTTACTTGTTTATTTTTGTGGATTGTGCATACATTCCCATTGTGTGAGCCCCTGACACAGGCAGCGTGAGGTGCACGCTTGAATCTCAGGACGTGCGCTAGCTGTACGCTTCGTTTATTTTAAGCGTCAACTTCGCTTCTCAATTTCTCGGGATGTCATTGACGTATTGCGATGCAATCAACGCCATCATTTTTGTGATTTTTCATGCGATTGATTGCACCCGAAGTAATAGGTGGTGTCCATTTAAAAATACACGAGTTTGTGTTGAAAATAGTATTTGTTCACGTTTTAAAATTTCGCATAGTATTTGGTTTCCTGCTGGTGAAAACCGTTTTTGAATATCTATTGGAGGTGACAGAGTGAGGTGTGAGACGCCCTATATATATATATATATATATATACGCCATGGGGAACGGATGAATTTCTGAGCGAAAGTTGGTTAGGTATACAACAGTTTTTGTTGTTGTTGTTGTTGAAACTAGTAATCTTTCAAGAGAGAAGCAGCAGTCTGAATCATTCTGCTGTTTCCGCCAGACCATACGGATACTGACTGGTAATGGCTTCTTCTTACCCGCCGTCTGCAGTGCTAAATCTTCTACATACACAACCCAAGGAGCCAACGCTTCATTGATATCTCCTAGCTTCACTCCAGAATAGCCATGGCAGACCTTTCTCATGAAAGCAGTAATGTTTTTCCGACCTTTTTTCATCACAGATGTAATAAAAACTGTTACGGAGGTATACACAGTCTCCGGTAGACATTCTACAACAATACCAACACCAGCACCGTTTGCAATGTGACAGCTGTGTGCCGCTAGAGCCGCAAGTGTTGAACTGTCGAAAGCGATGCGCCGCTTCTTAGCTTCATAAGGTGTTCCCGTGTATATTATCATTAATGCAAATGTATGCTATAAGTGCAATTCTGTGAGTGAAACGATGTCCTGAGTATCGTTTTTGAATTCAAGAGGTCGAAATACAAATAGAACGCCTACATTTTCGGAAAAAAGGTTTTGTGACCTCACATATTTGTTGCATTGTGTAGTTCATAACCAATCAAGTAGAATGAAGGTCTGTCTCAAACAAAGTATAATATTTTACTACTGGATCTCTGTACTGGGTGATAAGTAAATGTTTTTGAAAAGAATATATTGGTTATTCGAGAGCTAGGTGTTATGTGCCGATACTTCGGTTGTTGATTACAATAATAAGTCACAGTATAATTATATTATTTGTCCACGTATTTGCATTTCTGAACTTCCGTAGGAGTATAAAGCTTCTTGAAGTTTCTTGCAAAACTAATCAGTTAGCACCAAACAAATAAAATACTTGTTCACAAAATTTACTGTGGCAATAAGAGCTATTCTTAGCTATTCTTGAACACTGTAGTAAACAACACAGTCTTACAAAAAGTCAGTAATTTGAAAACAAATAATGAAGTCTCTTGCCGGTCATTATAATTAATCGATCGAAAGTTTCGACAAGCCACAACGGAGCATATTCATCGTCAACGCAAACTCTGAACCAAGCACGAGTAATGAAAAAGTTAATGTTCATAGCTACAATCACTGAAATGATGACGTCAAGCTGGCAGAGTCCTTTCCCCGAAGGCGCGACGTGTTGGTTGAAGAGTAGTGATGGACGACGGTCTGAGATGGCAATGACACTCCCTTCTGCTGCCTCGGCACATGCTTAAATCCTCGATGTACAGAGTACAAGATCTTTCTGACTCGCTGCTTGGCCTGGTCGCGGAAGCAGAACATCGTCTCGATCAGCACAGGCTGATGACAGCTGAGTGTGACGATTGAGATTTTGGCACGGCCACTGGCGTTGCCATTTAATGATTTCCTCTCTGGCTTCTTGGCCATGCCGCAATTCGAGTGGATCCGCGGGCGTTGAATTATGTTGCTGTTAGACATTTGGCCTCCAGTGTTCCGCAGTAGGTGCACCACAGCAGGGTGCATGCAGGAAGCACTTCTAAATGGAAGCTAAAAACTGACAATGTTTTAAACCAGTTAAATGAATTACATGAGGTAAAATAAACATACACTTCAAGGATGCATAGCTCAAGGCTGAATATCCTCCCTAACTTTTAAATATGCACGATAACGAGAGGATCTATACAGAAAATTAATATACAGCCATATACTCACAAAAATCAACTGCACGGTGCTAATTTTTTTTATTAAACTGTGTCTCAATATTTCACAATAGATGAAGCACGCTTCACTACTTTGATAACTACATCTTCGTAGCAATTACTTGTGAAAAGTGAGTTGTTCTCTTATGATGTATTCTCATGTGTAAGAGAACTAATGGATGAAAATTGTGTAGCTACAGCTTGTTGTTCCCAGACGATACCAACATATATAGCATGACAGAATGTAAATGAAGAAGTTGACTTACTAATGTCTTGTTGATTCCATACAATATTGTTCAGTAATGTTCCAGTTCGTGAACTCCCATGGGCATCTGCACAAATAATAAATTGTAAGTTACGAAGTTACTGTTTATATGGCCTCCGAATGCGTGGTGGTTTTAGGTGTCACTTTTTTTGTTGGCTTCTTTATAGCTAACTGGGTTAAGTTTTTTTTTTTATTTAGTCTTATATGATGTTCGTTATGGGCACTCAATATAGCCGTGGTGGTTACCTCTCCAGGTGTCTCGCTAACGGTCGGGTTTCCCAACCACGCGTCCAGAGTATGCGTTTACCCGACCTGTGGCTTGGTAATTCTCATACTCAGATTGTCTGCCTGTCAAAGAGGCTCAAAGTGTGCCGAAATCTGTTGACGACTCCGTAAGACTCTTGCGGCTTTTGGGCTCCGCCTGGTTCCGGCCCAAGGCTCCTCAGCTGTCAACACACCCGCTTCGGCTCAAATGCACCTTTCTCTCGACAAAAACAGAAAGCGCGCTAATAGCCGCGTTTGTTTTTTATGTTCCTAGTCACAATTAATGGGGTGTATTATCTCAATATCCCCACTTCTACTCCATACACTTAGCCAGTAGCACCAGACACAATGATATACTGACATAATTTACATTCCAATGTCTTTAAACAGAAAACATATTTAAGAAAACTTATAGTCTAACTTACGCAACAGACTAGTCTACCCAAAACATTATGCTACACGTATTTAAACATCTCTGTCCCTGTACATACCATAAAGTCAGTACATACCCATAAATAAAAACGGTAACGAAAATGTAGATCCAAGAAAACTAATGCTTGTAAATTGCCATATTCTGCGTGAATGTGTGAGTACAACTTGACGCAGTACCATAATGACATTATTAGAGTTTCTAACAAAGTCTTTTCTGTTTGTAATGGCTTCTCAATGTGATCATTTACATCGTCGCGCTTTTTATATAGTATTCCGTACCACAAACAAAACACTTGTCGCAATACATGTGCTGTCTTCTTATGTGTCTCCCAAGCTCGTTATAACGACGCAGCTCAAATCACTGGCACTGTATCAGCTCTCCTGCCAGCCAGTTGCCAAGACCCTAACAAGAAATAAAAATCACCCAGTGAGTCACCTATAACTTACCACATGCATCTAAATACCAAGGACTAGTCGGATCGAAACCCGCTCCATCTGCTGTCCAGACTCATCACAATCAAAGAACAAATTTTAGAGCGTACCTTGACACAAACAAATAGTAGCGTTTGCAAGGAACATGCGCTAATTATAGACTTTGCACTTCTGTAGCTTCAGCTTCATTGGTGCATATTTCTAGATACTTTTCATAACTCTTTTCATAACTAATTTCATTTCTGTGACATCAACATCTTTAGTGCATGTTTCTAGTTATGTTTTATAATTCGTTGGATGGGCTGCATTTAATCATGTATGGATTAAATTTCACACTGTTAAATCAAAAAGGTGGGATCTATATTCATATCAATAGTATAAAAAGAAGTAATATGCATTGATTAATGAAGTGTGCTTACCTTCCAGATATGAAAGTAATGCTCTTTCAAAAAATACTGCTTTGAAATTATCAGTTATTTAATATACATAAATTCAGTGTACTTACGTCAAACTTAGTTACGTGCTACGAAACATTTTCAAACCCAACAAATCAATCGTATCAAAATTGGGAATTTTTGAATTCTGTCCTGCTGTAGATAAATTTCTGTTCACGCCCATGCTAAGGGGTCCATCCAGAATGAAACTATCGCATTGTAGCAGAGTGTTCGCTTTATTTTCGGTAACAGCACTGCTAAAAAGAAAGCAGAATTCTGGGACCGTGTCCCAGTTGGCGCACCTTTTAAATCTAACAGAAAGTTTATCTGTTTGCCTCAGATAATAATAAAGTATTCAAATTGGAAGATATACTGAATAGTAATTTTACTGTAAAAAAGTAACTAAAATGTGTAAAAAAAGTGGACAAAAATCCATCAGCCTGCTAGAAAGGAGAAACAAGGTTTACGTTGATACTGGATGTTACCTCTTCCTGTAGAACTGTCACCAACAAATAAACAGTCCAAATCATCATATCCGCATAATATTTTTCTGAAAACATTAATAAAGCGATAGTCACTACGCTTACGAAAATATACAGCCCAGACTTCCAAATTGTTGCTCAAACTCTAAGACTACTGAGATACTTTTGTTGTCATCAACAAGTAGCTATTGAAAGTAATACGTGCACGACTATTGGTCCTTTTGTGTATGAGAGACCTATGAAATGTCTCAAGGAAATCGAATTACGCTACCGTTGATTTGAGCACTCTTGGTGTTGGCCTCTGCTTGTTTTTGATGAGCAAGGTAGCCTAGTTGTATGTACTTTAGAATCATAGGTAAGGAATTTATTTGACCGCCTCTGTCAACACGCTTACTGACTTTCCCCGAAAAAACCCTTACAATTTAATACTACACTGGTGTCCAAAATTAAAGCAACAAACCACTATTTCCCCGTCCTGTGTCTAACTCACGATATAATCATACAAACTGTCAACAGATGCCCGTACGATCGTGTTCTGCACGGAAGGTAACCTTCCGGTCAACGAACAACTACGCCAACGAAGATGTCAGGGTACCTATCAAACGGGGTAGTGTTTGCCGGGTAGTCCAAATCCGCAATCCCTGTGTACACAGTCATAGACAGTGCTGTATCGCACAGTGAAGACGTCTACCAGACTCTCTGCGGAGGAGCGACATACGAAGAATGGCAGCAGGACAGTCACAAGCTGAGGTGGCTCGATGGCTTAACGTGAATCGTTCTGTTGTTTTCCGGATGCGGTGACAGTTGATAGAGACCGGAACTGTATCCCAAAGACCAGAGCTGGGCCGACCACGCGTGACATCAGAAAGAGAGGACTGTTTTTAGTCTGTAAGGGGACGAGGGTATTCCCTTAGTACTCCACGGTCACTGGCATCTGACTTCACATCATACAATGGACGTGATGTATAGAGGTAAACGGTGTAGAGAAGGCTTTTGCAGAGTGGCCTTTATTGCTGGAGACCTGCTGTATGTGTGCTTCTGACGCGTCTTCACAGAAGGGAACGTCTGGAGTGGAACACTCAACATGCCACCTGGACGGTCGAACAGTGGGCCAATGTTCTTTTCACAGTCGAGTCCAGATTTGGTCTGGAGAGTGATTCCCGAGGGATTCGCATCTGAAGAGAACGTGGAATACAATTTCGGGACCTAAACATTGTGGAAAGAGACCGATATCGAAGAGGGTCCCTAATGGTGTGAACAGGGGTTATGACGACCAGTCGAACATCTCTTCATGAAGTTGTACGGTTAAATCGGCAAGATTCAACTGCTGTCAGGTATCGTGATGAGATCTCAGGACCTCGTGTGGGGTTGTTGCAAGGTGCTGTGAGACCAGACTTCGTATTGATGGACAATAACGCTCGACCTCATACAACATAGGTGACTGACATTTTCTTAGAAACGGAAGTATTTGTGCGAATAGCGTGGCGTGCCCGCTCTCCCGATTTGAATCCCATAGATCACGTCTGGAATGCATTAGTGACACGGTTTGCATCACGTTAGTATCCGCCAACCGCTCTGCAGTACTTTCGGGTAGCTCTGCAGGAAGGATGGGCATTATTGCTTCAACCTGAGATTGATGACATCATTTACAGCATTCCTTATCGTTGTCAGCCCTGTACTGCTGCCAGAGGTGGTCACAACCCACACTGAACACATTAACTTGTCGTTGGAATGTGTGTGTAAAAGCGTTATGGTAGAAAAAACGAAGAACATATTTGTCTACCGTTATGCGTGTTGGAGTTGTTTACATTCTGTATTCTTTACATTGTTTGTATTTCACTATCACCTGTTTATACTGTTTTGTGGCAAAATAAACGCAGTTTGACAAAATTTCTGTTCATTGCTTTAATTTTGGACCGCAGCGTATATTGTTGGGATGGGTAATACAACGTTAACAACGTTTCAAATCGAAAGTAAAAAGTGATTTCAAGATGCATTCAAATCTTTCAATGTGTACACGGTTTTCTTGGATATCTCTTTTTAGGGGACCAGGCACGCTCACCATTAAATGAATCCATTCATGTTAAAAGTACAGTGGCACTTGCATAGCAATATCTACTATCTGGTTCAGAATTCACTTAGCGAGCTATGTACCACTAAAATGAAATTCTTGAAGACTCTCCTGGATCATTGTTCTTTGGAGGTAATTTGTAATGAATTTGAACAGCAAAATAAGTTTCTTCCCCATTTGTAACTGGTCTGGGAGATAAAAGGTTTAACAACATTAACGGACAAAAAACACCATTGGTTAAAATTTTCAGAATATTCTGTCATAATCTGCTACTTTCCCCTTCCTTCCACCACACACACACACACACACACACACACACACACACACATCACAAACGCACCCCATTCCCGTTTGCTGAAATTTTCTGGTTTCATACTAGCCTTGTATGCAATATGTATCAAGTGTGAGACACATTTGTATCATATAAAAAGAAAGTTATCCTAGTAGCTCTGTGTATTAACACACTTAACAGAATGAATGAAAAGTTTGTTATGAAGCTAATTTAAAGGTACCATCTTCACAGGCGCTGTTATGGAGAGGTGAAGAGACATCTTTTCATACTTTTCGATACGAAAAAAGATCATCATTATCATCATTCTTATCATGCTGTACCAGAGGGATTTCAGAACGCAAACGTGGTAGGCAAGCCCTTATTATTATTATTAATGGTTATGTGAGACACTTCGACAAGAATATGTATGTGTGAGAAACGCATGATACTCAATACGAGACCAGACTCAGGAGCAATCTTTCAGAAGTTTCGTGCTTCAAATTGTGAAGTTGTTTTATTTCGAAATTGAAATAGGACATCCTGAAACGATGTGCAGTTGGAATGGAAGTAAGACATTACGGGTGATCTCCGAAGGCAATGCTGTGATACATGGGTTGGAGCTTCAGCTACTACAGGGACACTGAACGAAGAATTCCTTTGCATACCCCGACAGAAGTTAAACTGTGAGGACACGTTCTGAGTCACGCCTTGATAGCTCTTGCGAAAAGATCTCTGCCTGTGAATGCAAGGTTCAGAATTCAAGCCCAATTCTGGCATATTGTTTCAATCTGACACGAATTTTAAAAACAGATAATGTTGTGATGCAGAACTATAGTATAGTGCTTAATAATACCTGCGAATGAAACGTGTAAAACACAGTGTAAGGAGGAGATTTTACTTGGAACTGTAAATAATCACTTCTATCCCTGTTCCACTCACGAACAGAGTACAGCAACGTTCTTGTACGGCACATAGTTTATATTCTGTGCGGCCCTTATACGATACACACAAACGAAGCAGTTTACATATCTTTTTCCAGAAGTTCCCAAACTGAGTACTGCTAAAGAAAAGACGCATCAAGATTTTGTAAAGGAGGTTGGTTGCAGATGAACTAAAAATTTGTTTTTTGTCTGAGTCTAACGCTGGCGACGTCTGCAATGTGCGGCTTTGTAACAGGAGACGTAATCCACCATGCGTACCTTTGTGCTCAGCACTTATCTATCGTCGTATATCGTATCACAATCGGTGTCCTTAGGTAAGGTTGGTGAGTATGCAGGCAGTGGAATTAGTGTACCTCTCCTTGGGCTCTTGTGTTTCAGCTGATGAATCTCTTTGATGGGGAATCATTTCTGTGTTGGGTTTTCATTGATGTCCTCTACTGATTCTGTGTGTCGTAAATCTTTAATAACAATTTTCCTGTCTCTCTGGCGTCCGTCTTGCTATCTATGAAACGGTATCTGCTGGTCATGGTAGTGCTTAAACACTCTGTGGTGGACATCCATTGAATCTACGTAATACATCATGCTCTCTGCTGTGGATATTGCTCGAAAGTTTCCTGATTTCAGGCTCTCAACTCCTTGCACAGCATTACATGGATTAAGCAATGATAAATAACTATCGGCGGGAGTTTTGCTTCAGTTGGTTGAAGTAGTTCCCGATTGCCAACCGTCTTCGACCGTGTCTCGTATCTGTTGCTCGTTTCAGTTTTTCGTTGCCTAAGTTCCTCTTCTTTCAGGACTCGCATTGTTCGGTTGCTAGCATTTTTTTTTTTTTTTCGTGGATGGGAATTCTCGCATGCTCTCGTTATCAGTTACCTCTTGTAATCCCTTTTTTCTTCTGTTGAGATATTTGCTGCGTCGTGATTTTCGCTCGCTGATCGTTGTTCCAAATGGTTTTCATCTGAAGAGGAAGTTGTGTTGTCCTCTAGCAAACTTCGATGTACCCTTCTGATGTCCTCCAATTTTTGTTTCCTTATTCGTTGTCCCGCTATGTAAGCTTTACAGTATTTAGCTGTGATGTCCTGAATTGATAGAATATATATATCTTTTCCAGCACTGCCCATCTTTTCAAGTTCTTCTCTTGTTACCGACAGGGGCAAACCAACTCGCAGATTTCTCATCTCCTGCGCTAACTGATGACTTCCAGGCAGTGTCCCTGGGTTTGCTGTTTCCTTAGAACCGATACCCTGGAATCCAGATATCTCGCGTAAGCGTCCTACATGCACCTGATAGGCATCCGTGAACTACACAACAGTCCGCCCCCGGTAGGTGAATGACATGCCGGCACGGTAGCTCACCGTTCGGTCAGAGGTTTTAGCTACCCTCTGTAACAAAAAAACGGTTCAACGAACAACCTGAACGGGTGTCATGAGACGTCCACCCCGATCATATACAACGAACAAAATAGAACAAAATGAAATCAACAAAGAATTTAAAAAAAGGAAAAAGATAAAAATGAAACTTCCTGGCAGATTAAAACTGTGTGCCCGACAGAGACTCGAACTCGGGACCTTCGCCTTTCGCGGGCAAGTGCTCTACCATCTGAGCTACCGAAGCACGACTCACGCCCGGTACTCACAGCTTTACTTCTGCCAGTATCTCGTCTCCTACCTTCCAAACTTTACAGAAGCTCTCCTGCGAACCTTGCAGAACCAGCACTCCTGAAAGAAAGGATATAGCGGAGACATGGCTTAGCCACAGCCTGGGGGATGTTTCCAGAATGAGATTTTCACTCTGCAGCGGAGTGTGTGCTGATATGAAACTTCCTGGCAGATTAAAACTGCGTGCCCGACCGAGACTCGAACTCGGGACCTTTGCCTGTCGCGGGCAAGTGCTCTACCATCTGAGCTACCGAAGCACGACTCACGCCCGGTACTCACAGCTTTACTTCTGCCAGTATCTCGTCTCCTACCTTCCAAACTGTACAGAAGCTCTCCTGTGAACCTTGTCTCCGCTATATCCTTTCTTTCAGGAGTGCTGGTTCTGCAAGGTTCGCAGGAGAGCTTCTGTAAAGTTTGGAAGGTAGGAGACGAGATACTGGCAGAAGTAAAGCTGTGAGGACCGGCCGTGAGTCGTGCTTAGGTAGCTCAGATGGTAGAGCACTTGCTCGCGAAAGACAAAGGTCCCGAGTTCGAGTCTCGGTCGGGCGCACAGTTTTAATCTGCCAGGAAGTTTCATATCAGCGCACACTCCGCTGCAGAGTGAAAATCTCATTCTGGAAGAAAAAAATGGTCAGCTGGTCGGAATGTGAATCCTAAGGGCCCGGGTTCGATTCCCGGCTGGGTCGTAGATTTTCTCCTCTCAGGGACTGGGTGTTGTGTTGTCCTAATCATCATAATTTCATCCCCATCGACGCCCAAGTCGCCGAAGTGGCGTCAAATCGAAAGACTTGCACCAGGCGGGCGGTCTGCCCGACGGGAGGCCCTCGTCACACGCCATTATTATACTACACGACAGATTCTCTTACACACGTCCTTCACGTCTCCAGTAGCTATGAACGCAGTGGTTCTGAGAACATTGTCAGAACTCCAAACTGTGATTTCAAGTATGGAACGCCAATATTTCACAGTGTCGATGATTTCTGAATTTTTGTGTATTTGTTCCGTGCTGTCTGAACAGACTTAGAGTGTACATATAAGAAATCGAAAATAGAAAAATAAGAAATAAACAGAAACTCTGAACCAACAGGAAATGGATCCCACGGAGGTTCAGATTTGATTGCTGGTTTCCAATGCTCTCGCTCTCTCCCGTCTTATATAATCGCTTTCTCAGAAAGGAGAAAGCGAGTTGATGGAATACGTATCTCCTGACGGAATCAACCACAGCCACAGCCTTTGCGTCACGTGGGGGTCAGTGTACTTGTATATGACTGTCGACTTTGTTTCGTCAGTGAAAGTCGGCGAGTGACGGCGCAGTCGCTTCTCCGGTGGGGAAGTGAGGCGCCAGGCCCTCGCCTGATCGCAACGCTGCGTCGGGCGGCACAGTGGGCCAGAGGTGCTCGCCGCGAGATGGGGTTCGTGGCAGCGTGCTCGTGCCTGCTGGTGTGGGCGGCCGGCGCTCTCGTTGCCGTCTGCGCCTGGCTGTGGGCCTCGCGCCTGCGCACCGCCGCCCAGGGGCCGCCGCCACTGCCGCTCATCGGCAACCTCCTCAGCTTCCGTAAGCTGCCCGTGCTCGTGGGAAAGCTCAGGGCCCTGCAGCGCGCCTACGGGAACGTGTTCAGGTGGGCGCACAGCTACTTGCTGCACTTCGCATCTACACACGCACGTACCTGTAGTCCCCAACAAGTCGCCGAGTGTATGACGGAGAGTACGTACGATTCAGATACTTCTCCTTGTTCTCAGTGTGTTTCATGGCCCGCCCTTGTGAGCAGGTCGAGCTGTCTGAGATCGCACCGGCCGGCCGCTGTGGCCGTGCGGTTCTAGGCGCTTCAGTCTGGAACCGCGTGACCGCTACGGTCGCGGGTTCGAATCTTGCCTCGCGAATGGATGTGTGTTATCTCCTTAGGTTAGTTAAGGGTTTAAGTAGTTCTAATCTAGGGGACTGATGACCACAGATGTTAAGTCCCACAGTGCTCAGAGCCATTTGAACCATTTTGAGATCGCACCACCCCATCAGCGTGGCTTAATTCCATACAGAGGCTCGGGTTCGATTTCCAGCTGCGTCGGAGATGTTACCCGCTCAGGGGCTAGGTATTGTGTAATCTTCATCATCATTCCATCGTCATCGACCCGCAAGTCACCGAAGTGGCGTCACATAAAAGGGGACCGAACAACAACGTACGATCATTTCGTTTTTCATACAGCGCGGATCGTTTCAAACACATCTCAGTGAATTGGGATCGAGGCAGGAGGTTTCGGATGGTCCCGGCGGAGGTTCGAGTCCTCCCTCGGGCATGGGTGTGTGTGTTTGTCCTTAGGATAATTTAGGTTAAATAGTGTGTAAGCTTAGGGACTGATGACCTTATCAGTTGAGTCCCAAAAGATTTCACACACATTTGAACATATTTGCAGGACGTTTCTAGTAGGGAATATTTGGGAAAGGGTCTCCAGTTTCAGCATTTACCTTACAAGTAAATGAAGCGTCCAGAAAACGTTTCAGATTTAAACCGTTTCACGCTGTTGCAGGGACAACACAGTCTCAATCAAAAGTATGTAAGCCTAATGTGCTTTCATGTAGTTGAGAGTTTCAACGTGAAGTATATGAGCGTTCAACATGTGCTGAAGGGTTCTTGCCCGACAACGATGACATGCACCATTAACCTTTATTTCCTCGTTATGCACATTGCAATGAAAGAATATTATGTTTTAGTAAAACATTTATAAAAAATTATGTATTCTTTTAATTTTCTGGATCGCAGTAATATGTTGCTTTAGAGTTGATTTCTAGATAACAAACACCGTCTGGATGACAACTTTTTAGTTACTGACAACTATTGTGCAGTAAAGTCATTAAGTGGTGGTTCTGTTTCCATTAGAGTATTTATACATAATTCAGTGATAGCGCCTGTTCAAATTTATCGTTAGAAAATACCGAGCCTCTTCAGTTTCTTACTCGTTTCGTGATTTCCGCCGCTATAACCTACGCCAGCAATTAACTACGCGCTGTTTACATTCTCCTGCTGCTACATTCACCTGGCGTCCCGAAGTTCTTTGCTCGTCTCACCAGAAGCTAAGTTACTTTCTACTCATTATTACACTACTGGCCATTAAAATTGCTACACCAAGAAGAAATGCAGATTATAAACAGATAATCATTGGAGTAATATATTATACTAGAACTGACATGTGATTACATTTTTACGCAATTTGGGTGCATAGATCCTGAGAAACCAGTACCCAGAACAAGCACCTCTGGCCATAATAACGGCTCTGATACGTCTAGGCATTGAGTCAAACAGAGCTTGGATGGCGTGAACAGGTACAGCTACCCATGCAGCTTCAACACGATACCACAGTTCATCAAGAGTAGTGACTCTCGTATTGTGACGAGCTAGTTGCTCGGCCACCATTGACCAGACGTTTTCAGTTGGTGAGAGATCTGGAGAATGTGCCGCCCTGACCAGCAGTCGAACATTTTATGTATCCAGAAAAGCCCGTACAGGACCTGCAAACATGAGGTCGTGCATTATCCTGCTGAAATATAGGGTTTCGCAGGGGTCGAATGAAGGGTAGAGCCACGTGTCGTAACACATCTGAAATGTAACGTCCACTGTTCAAAGTGCCGTCAATGCGAACAAGAGGTGACCGAGACGTGTAATCAATGGCACCCTCATACCATTACGCCGGGTGATACGCCAGTATGGCGATGACGAATACACGCTTCCAATGTGCGTTCACTGCGATGTCGCCAAACACGGATGCGACCGTCATGATGCTGTAAACAGAACCTGGATTCGTCTGAAAAAATGACGGTTTGCCATTCGTGCACCCAAGTTCGTCGTTGAGTACACCATTTCAGGCGCTCCTGTCTGTGATGCAGCGTCAAGGGTAACCGCAGCCATGGTCTCCGAGCTGATAGTCCATGCTGCTGCAAACGTCATCGAACTGTTCGTGCAGATGGTTGTTGTCTTGCAAACGTCCCCATCTGTTGACTCAGAGATCGAGACGTGGCTGCACGATCCGTTACAGCCATGCGGATAAGATGCCTATCATCTCGACTGCTAGTGATACGAGGCCGTTGGGATCCGGCACGGCTTTCCATATTACCCTCCTGAACCCACCAATTCCAAATTCTGCTAACAGTCATTGGATCTCGACCAACGCGAGTAGCAATGTCGCGATACGATAAACCGCAATCGCGATAGGCTACAATCCGACCTTTATCAAAGTCGGAAACGTGATGGTACGCATTTCTCCCTCTTACACGAGGCATCACAACAACGTTTCACCAGGCAACGCCGGTCAACTGCTGTTTGTGTATGAGAAATCGGTTGGAAACCTACCTCATGTCAGCACGTATCAAAGCATCTTCTTCCTGACGGTAAAATTTCGCGTCTGCAGCACGTCATCTTCGTGGGGTAGCAATTTTAAAGGCCAGTAGTGCAATTGGTGCAGCTGAATTATTTGTAGTATAATTTGTATTGTATGTATTTGTGTTGTTTGTAGTGTAATTTTTATTGTCTGTATCTCTGTTGTTTGTTTGTAGTGTAACTTGTATTGTTTAATCAGCCATCATGTGTAACAAATGTGGATGTTGTCGTAGATTAGTGAGCACGGGAGTGAAATGTCAGGACTGTAGGTTGGTGTTTTACTATGATGATTGTAGCGGGGAAGCTGTTATAGTGCCAGGTGAGGCTCGCCAATGGAGTTGTAGATTATGTAGCCGTGATAAGAAAATCGTGGAACAGGGAAAAAAGACTTTGCCCTTCAGGCTGAACTAGAAATGGTGTACTTCGAACCAGGCAGGTTGGAGGGGGAAAGAGACAGTGGGAGCTGGGAACAGGTAACAAGTCGTAGTCAGAAGGAGAAAACACCAGAAATCACTTTTCAGATTCTAGTGAGCAATCAGTTTGATTTGTTATCTGAGTAGACGAACCTTAAACAGTTTTTGAGCAAAGTAGGGTGCAGGCGACAAGTAGTAACAATTCCAGTGCTAGGTCGGGGGTAAAGTCAAGCAAAAAGAAAATAGTCCTGCTTTTAGGTAGCAGTCATGGGAGAGGTGTAGGGCAGTTGCTACAGGATAGGCTAGGAGTCGAGTACTAGGTCACAAACCTAGTGCTTCGCTTAGCCAGGTTACAGAAAACCTAGGGGCCTTGTGCAAAGATTTTGATCGTGAGAACCATGTTCTTATAGTAGGAGGAGCAGGAAACAGCCTGGCTAGCAACTAGGACTATAGTATTAAGTGTACCTCGATGTAATAGGAGCAGCAACAGCTCACACTCGTGTGGGATTTGTGGATGTTTTGCAGCGCCATGACCAGTCCTGGGTTAATACGGCTGTCAAACGTGTTAACAGAGAGCTGGGTGGGCGGGGTTAATGTTAGCAGAAACTAAATCTCATATCTGTGTTGTGCCTGTTGATGCAATTGGGAGGTGGGGATACACTAGCCATGGCCTACACTTGAGTAGGAGGGGGAAGGATAGATTAGTTGATCTTCTTGCAGAAAATGTAAGGCGAGCCACATGCACACAAGACAAAGTAGCTGTGATTACTGCGGTCAGAGGGACACATTTTTTAGGTTAGAGTCAGGCTACAGACAGAGAGATTGAAAGAAATTAGAACACAACAGTCACATAATGACTGTAGCAGTATCCAAAGAAATAAAATTTGTGTGTATAATCAGAACATTAGAGGATTGAAAAATAAAATAGATGAGCTTCTTCTATGCCTAGAAAACTGGGTAAATTCTGAAGGTATAGATGTTTTGTGTCTCTCTGAACACCACATAAACGCAGGGATAGAGAAGTTAAATTTAAGGGATTACAGATTAGCATCTTATTTACGTAGAGTCAACATGGAAAAAGGAGGAGTTGCTACTTCTGTAAAAACTTGACACAAAATATTGAAACAAATAGTTTTTGTGTAGATTAGAGCCTTGAAGCATGTGCTTGTATGTTGCTACTGCAATATACTTCTATAGTAAATGGAACGATCTACAGATCCCCTCAAGGTAACTTCTAGCTGTTCATGAAAAATCTAGAGGCATTATTAAGCTACCTGTCAGACAAAAAGAAGCAGTCAGTGATTTGTGGTGCTTTTAATGTAGATTTATTAAAATATACGGATAGGAAAAATGAGCCAGAATCTTTGTTTAGTTGTTTCACTCTAGTATCTGTTGTAAATTTTCGAACTCGTGTGCAGCAGGATAGTAGGTCACTTATCGATAACATTTTCATAGACAGCGCTCAGGCAGAAACAATTGATGTGTACCCAGTTGTAAATGGGCTATCTGATCGTGATGCACGGTTAATGGAAATAACACGTATAGCACCTTACCGGCTTCAGGCAGGTTCATACAAGGCAGGAAGGCTTATTGATTCGAACACAGTACAGAGTTTTAAGAGTAGCCTAGAGGTAGAATGGGATGAAATACTCGCAGAAAATGATGCTGATGCCAAATTCATTTATTCCACTGTAAAGTTTTCTCAATATTTGAGAGTTGCTTTCCTGAAATGGTAACCAAAATAGCTATTACAAAGTCAAGTAAGCTATAGATTACTAAAGGAATTAAGATATCGTGTAAAAGGAAGAGGGAAATATATGGACAGGCCAGAATAAGTCAGGATCCGACGTTACTTGCATACTACAAAAGACACTGTAATATTTTAAGGAAAGTCATTAAGAAGTCGAGAAGCTTATATGTTCTGGCAGAAATTAATAATGCGGATACTAAGATTAAAACTATATGGAATATTGTCAAACGGGAGACGGAGCAGCCTGACCGTGCACAGCATACCATAGCAATTAAGCTAAATCATGATCTTGTGAGTGATAATTCACAAGTTGCAAGTATTTTTAACAATCACTTTTTGAATGTATCAGCAAAAATAGGGTTAAAGGGTTCAGTTGAAGAAGAAAAGAAAAACGCTAAAAATGTCATTCCCCAGGACTTTAGAAACAGTACCAACATCCCCCACTGAAATTAAGGGAATTATAAATATACTGAAACACAAGAACTCATGTGGTGTTCATGGAGTCTCCAACAAAATTTTGAAGTGTTGTTCTAATTTAATAAGTGGAGTCCTTAGTGATATATGTAATGCTTCGTCGGCACAGGGAATTTTTCCAGACAGATTGCAATACGCAATTGTCAAAGCTCTTCATAAGAAAGGTGACAAGAGTGACTTATATAATTATAGACCAATCTAATTGCTTACTTAATTTTCTAAAATATTCGAAAAAGTTATGTATTCAAGATTAGTCTCACATTTAAGTGAACATAATTTACTCAGCATGTCACAGTTCGGATTCCGGAAGGGTTACTCGACTGAGAATGCTATCTACACATTTGCCCATCAAATAGTACAAGCCCTAAATAACAAATTATCGCCAGTTGGTATTTTTTGTGACCTTTCCAAGGCATTTGACTGTGTGGATCATGCCACACTCTTAAAAACCTCAGGTTTTATGGAATTGAAGGCTATACACACAGCTGGTTTGAATCATACTTAACAAACACAAAGCAAAAAGTTGTGCTGAATAATACAAATAATGTTGGGATGGTGGTAAATTCTAGTGAATGGGGAGTTATCACAAAAGGAGTCCCCAGTGTTCAATTTCGGATTGCCTGATGTTCCTTATACATGTGAATGACCTCTCACTTAATGTTAAGCAAGCAGAACTACTACTTTTTGCAGATGACACGAGTATTATAATAAATCCCATTCCAGAAAAAGCAGCTGAAGATATTGTTAAGGATGTCTTTCAAAGAATTGTTAAGTGGTTCTCAGAAAATGGACTGTCCCTTAATTTTGAAAAAACTCAATATATCCAGTTCTATAGACCGAATGGAGTCATACCGACAACTGATGTAGCATATGAACAAGGCTCAGTTAATAGGGTAGATTTTTCCAAATTTTTGAGTGTTCACATTGATGACAACTTCAACTGGAAGAAGCATACTACTGAGCTTCTCAAACAGTTAAGTTCAGCTTCTTTCGATCTTCGTACAATCGCTAGTCTTGGTAATGAACAGATCAGCCCCCTAACGTACTTTTCATATTTCCACTCAACAGTTTTCTGTGGTAACTCACCACTTAGACATAAAGTACTGATTGCACAAAAGAGAGCAGTGAGAATAATTAGTAGCGTTCATCCAAGGACGTCATGTAGGCACCTATTCAAGGAGTTAGGTGTTTTAACTGCACCATCAGAGTACATAAATTCGTTAATGGAATTCGTTATAAATAATCCATCTCAATCCGCGAAGGACAGTGATGTTCATACGTGCAACACTAGAGGGAAAAATGACCTTTCCTATCCGTTACTGAAGGTGTCAGCTGCTCAAAAAGGAGTCCATTATTCAGAACAAAAAATCTTTGATCATTTGCCCAACAACATAAAGAGTCTGGCGGGTAACAGATCAAGTTTTAAATCTAGCTTAAAATCATTTCTTTTAGACAACTCCTATTTCATGGAAAATTTTCTGTTTCAGAACTGTTAAAAAAAAATTGTAACTCTAAATGTAGTTGCATGTGTAGAACAACAAAATTCAGTAATATTAATATTAGCACTTTTCATTTGTGTATATGTATCTTGTAATCTGACGTGTTCCACATCATATCGATAAAATAATCGTGAAAATGACCTACGGAACATGGCACAACTAAACTGAACTAAACTAATTTCAGTCTGCGCTTCAAATTATCTTAGATCATGGTTGGAACCAAAACTCAATAGCAGTAACGATTTTACGGAAGAGTAATATTACGACACTTGTCATATGGATAGTAGAAATAACAACAAAATACGCTGACGAAAAAAAAAATTTCAACACGAGGAAGGAGCTGTGTGACATAAACGAAAGTCAGTAGGCGTGTTTGAACGTCTGAAAGATGAGGTCTACTCAAATTTCGCGCCAGTCGCAGATAGTGGCACCAGTAGCCCCACTATGAGGATGCAAATCAGATTGCTTTAAAATATACGCTGTAACGGTTGTGAGCTTAATTACCCTTGTGACTGGACGTGGTGAGTTGATTTTGATCAAAAATGGCTTTAAGGTGACCTACACGCCATTATGAACAACTCACTGTGTTTGAACAAGGTCACGTATAGAACTACGAGAAGCTGTATGTTTCTACTACGACACTGCAGAAATACTTGGCAGTAATGTAATCACCGTGCGTGATTGCTGGCAGCAGTGTTCACGTGAATGTACTGTCGCAAGAAGACCAGGCTTCGGACGTCCGCGTGACACTACCGAGAGGGAAGGCCATCGTTTTCGGTGAGTGGCTTTGGTGCATCGTACCTCATCTGCAACAGCAATCTGAGTAGCAGTTGGCAAGACAGTGACACAACGCCTACAAATCGGTTACTTCAAGAACAGCTCCGAGCCAGACGCCCTGTAATGGCCATTCCACTGACCCCAAACCATCGCCCTTTGTGACTTCAGTGGTGTCAAGCGAGAGCTCATTGGATGACGGAATGGAGGTCTGTTGTGTTTTCTGGTGAAAACTGGTTCTGCATCCGTGCTAATGATGGTCACGTGCTGGCTAAAAGGAGGACAGTTGATGGCCTACAGCCAACCTGTCTTGTGTTAGACATACTGGATCTACCACTCGAGCAATGGTCTGGGTGTTGGATGGTAGATTTGGGAGAAGGTACCAAACAGCGAGGTCATTGGTCCCATCAGATTAGGGATGGATGGGGAAGGAAGTGGGCCATGCCCTTTCAAAAGAACCATCCCGGAATTTGCCTGAAGCGATTTAGAGAAATCACGGAAAGCCTAAATCAGCATTGCCAAGGGCTGGTTTTGAGGTGTGGTTTTTGTGACAACAGAAGTGCTCCCTTGGTTATCCTACGAACCGTGGCTGCTAACTTGTATGTCACTATAATGATTCGACCTGTTGTGCTTACGTTCATGAATAGCATTCCAGAGTAGGTTTTCCAACAGGCTAACGCTGGCCCACCTACCGCTGTTGTAACTCAACATGCTCTACATAGTGTCGACATGTTGCCTTGGCCTGCTCGATTTTCAGACCTGTCTCCAATAGAGCACATATAGGACATTGTGGGATGACAACTCCCTGTAGTGACCGACCAAGTGCCACAGGCGTGGAACTCCACCCCACAAACTCTAACATCCGGCACTTGCACTACACAACGAATGCATGTTTGCACACTTGCACTCGACATTCTGGCGTTAACAACGGTTATGAATACACTAGTATTTCACATTTGCAATGGCTTATCTCGCTCTTACCAAAACCTGTGATCTTGCAGTGTTAATCACTTCAATATGTTACCTAGACAAACGCATTCCAAAAAAATCATTAATAATTATTCTGTTGCGATTTTTTATTCCCGTGAATGTATTATGAATTCTCATAAACCTGGTGGCGCAAAGCGCGCGTCGTCAACGTTGTGTGGAAAAAAGGACAAGGGTGTGGTGGGGATAAAAAGGTTTTGTATTGTAACGTGACATGTACCTAATTAATAGATGAGTACATTAAAACAAGGTAAAACAATTTTTTCATGCGTAATTAAATAAAGGAGTTAATAAAAACTCAGATTTGAAGGGCACGTTAACAAAGTACATTTCAGTATGAATAATGCAGTCCACAATAGTAGATAAAAGTGAATGTTATACTGGCAATACACTATGCATCGCACATTTGCTTACATATTTTCATAAATAAAAAAAAGTCAGTGAGAAATTACCGAACCTATCTGAGACTTAAAGAAAGTTACCTTCCTTTCAATGAATAAGGACAGAAATACAGTGAGGACTCTTTCTGTGAACTAAAAAGAAGGGGTAGCGATGGGGGGAAAAAACAGAGTCTAGGTACGAAATAACGACAACTGCGTCACAATATGTGAAAAAGAACGAAAATGTACGATACATAGTCTCCTGTCAGTATGTTTACAACAATTGTTATTTTTGTCTACTGTATGGCTCATACTTCATACTGGATGTACTACATTTCCTTTTTCTTCCAACCTATCCCTGAAGATGATCTGCAGTGCAGGCTGAAACCGGCTGTTGGTAAATAATAAGTTGTGATCCAGACGGTGTTTATTTATCGTAGCAAAAGGGCCACGGCCTCTAAGACATGGCGTCAGTTATGGATTGATTATTAGTTTCACTTGCTAGACAACCTTCTTCAGTTCATTCTTGCTAGAGATTCTGCGTGTACCTACACTGTAAGCTACATCGCCATAGTCTGGAAGTGTATCATGAAACACGCTCCCTAATAAGCAAAACATTCAATAGACTCTTGGTTACACAGCACCAGGTAAATAACAAGTTGTGATCCAGACTGTGTTTGTTTATTTATTGTAGCAAAAGGGCCACGGTTCATAAGACATGTCGTCAGTTAGGATTTGATAATTAGTTTCACTTGCTAGGCAACCATCTTCAGTTCACTATTGCTAGACAGTTTGCGTGTACGCACACTGTAAGCTGCATCGCCATAATCTGCAAATTTTTCATGTAACATGCTCCCTAATGAGTGAAGCATTCAATACACTCTTTGTTGTACGGCATCTGTAAAGTTACGAAGTGCAAGTGTGACAAAGCGGTTAGTGTTGCAATAGTTTTAAAGGCGATAAACATGCTTTGAGCAACGTTATAAATTTTATGCAGTGTCGTAAAGAAATGCAGCATCCTCAAGGGATAGAACATTTTATTGAGAAGTGAGGTGACAGATAGACCATCTTTGTAGTAGTATTTTATAAATTCAGCCACAGTAAAAGATGCTCAAACAGTCGCATCAATTCAGTGTACCTCCATCTGGCGGCAACACAGGCGTGTATTCTCGAATGCAAACGATGATACAGGTGCCGAACGGTATCCTGCGATGGATTGTTCCAAGCCTGTTGCTCCTTTTCTTGCATTTCGGCAATGGTTCTTGCACACCCTGGAGAACGAGTAAGTTCTCGCTGAATCATATGTCATGCGCGGTCAATTGGAGAGAGATCTGGTGATCTTGCTGACCAGGGTTGTTGTACACCACGAAGAGCGCGTTGCATTGCAGCAGCCATATGTGGATGCACTCCGTCCTGTGGAAAAGCACACCTCCTTCCCGTAGCACAAGCATAACGGCCTGTGCAATGTAGCAGGTACTGGTTACTCTACCCTGCAGAAACACCAAATTTGATCTTGAGTTGTAAGCGATAAGCGATGCACCCGCCCCACTACTTCCATAACGGTGTCCAGGGACCTGTGTGTCGTGGGCGAATGCTCTCTTGAATAGGAAGCTCACTAGGTCTACGGCATACAAGTGTACGTCCATTGAACCTACTCTCATCACTGAAGACGACAAAGCGCCATTCTACTCCCCAGTCAACAATTTCACTACACCAGAGTAGCCACGATAGGTGGCGTCGCGGTGTAGTTGGTAGCTGGCCAGATTTACGCAAGTTCTTAGTCTTGTTACAAAAACAGACGGTTTCCCGTAGCTCCTGATGACTTAGCAGGTGCAGGTGCAGGTGCTCAGGAGACCTGTCTCTACACCCTTTCTTTGGACTCTTCAGGCAATAAGTGTGCTGGTGTTTGCAACATTCATTCTTGGTTACAACCATGCCCATCGACGAGTACATAATCCTGTTGAACAGCTTCAGGCATCTGAGCGACGTCGTGTTGTGGGCCTGCGGGAAGCTGGGTGGAAGTACCGACCGACTGCTGCACATGCTGGGCACATTTCGTCCCTGCATAACGTTTGGTTGGCCACCGCTGTCTAAACAATGGGTCAATCTTGATGTGCGTCTGTACTATGCGAATGTCCAAAGGTGTGCCAATGTTCCACAGACCACCGTTAAAAGCAGCGACACACATTGTGCCCAGCATGTGCAGCGGCCAGTCGGTACTTCTACCCAGCTTCTCGCAGGCCCACAATGAGACGTCGCTCAGATGGCTGAAGCTGTTCAACAGTGGTACGTACTCGTCGGTGGACATGGTTGTACCCAAGAATGAACGTTGCAAACCGAGTTAAAACTCAGCACAGTTACTGCCTGCAGAGTCAAAACAGAGGGTGCACAGACTGTCCTCCTGGGCAGCACCTGACATCCGAGCACCGTCACAAATAAATTACCGACACTGCAACCCCTCAGTATGCACGTATCTATTATGCTCTGATGTCATTGAACGCAATCCTTATGGGTGCTGTATTTTCTTTTCTGCCAATGTACTTTTATCACCGACGTGTTACACTTTGTAACGAGTATATCTGAACATTGTACGCAAGCACACATCTTAATGAGCAGGGTTTACAAATGCACTAAGTCTCCTCATTCGCCTGATATCCAAAGACAAACCTAACGAAAACTTAATACAATGACTCGTACTATTTTCATTTATTCTAGGGATCCACTTCCCTGCATATTTACGTCATAGACTTTATGGCGTGTGGAAGATTTGTTTTGTCACAATTACGTGTAACGATTGTCCCTGAAGTAGGACACATTGTACGCGGATGTGCTGCCCATTTCCCTTATAGTGAATAGTCGCTTCGAGGCTTGATACGACTCAACCGACACTCTGGTCTATGCCAAAGACGTCCGGAACTTTGGCCAGGTGAATACAGCAACTGTAGGTGTGGATAATGTTTCTGTCTCTGACCGGCCTTACGAGCGAGTCACTCCCCACTGGAAAAACTGACATGTTTAATGCTAAGCCCTGGCAGTATTTCCTAGCGAGTGACGTACCAATTCATTAGCACATTTCTGTTGCAGGTTTTACATGGGGCCCAAGCTATTCATGGTGGTGACACAACCCGACGATGTTCAAAAGATACTAACGACCAGCTGGCAGCGCGAACGCGATCCGTACTTCATACGCCCACTGAGGGTCTTCGTTGGCGAGGGCCTACTTACCAGCAAGGGAGACGTCTGGAGAAACCACCGCAAGATCATTGAGCCCACATTCCACACCGAGGCAAGTTGGCATAAGACATTGCGATGAGTGTACTGGAGTGCGCTGGCACTAGTAATCCGTTAATACAACCACGGACGAAAACTGTCAAGAATTTGCATCACCATCACCATCACTTCACGATTGAGGTCCTTCGGCATGTTCTGCCCTCAGTCCATCTTAATCTCAGTCTTCCTGTGTCTCTTCGGCCAATTGCTCTCTATGACTATGCCTTGTTTGGAATACTTGTATTGTCCATTCTTTCTAAATGCTCTTCCCAGTAATATCTACATTCGTCCTTTTTTTCCATATTGCAAACTTTTGTAATTGATTCCGTATGTCCTAGTTCCTTATTTTAACAAAACGTGTAGAGCTTTCATTTATGCTGTCCTTCCGTTTTAATGTCCACGTTTCACTGTCGTATAGAGTAACCGGCACTGCCATCATCTTGTACAGCTTCAGCTGTGTTTCCGTCCGTGCTATTTACAGTGCTCTTCGAACTGTACCATACATTACCTGGTATCTAATTTATTATTTATATCTGTATTGTAGTCATACCAGGTATCTGAATACTGTTTAGTGCTCCACATTTTTATCTGTATTTTTTTTTTTTTTTTAGCGAGTGAGAGACTATCTCAGATTATGTTCCAGGACGACCTATGTGGTGTTGTCTCTGTGCCTACATTATCAAATTCTCGAGCCAATTCTCAAATTCTGTCCTTGCTCTTATTGAGTGATACATTGCCTAATATCTGTCTCCATGAGCGATTACAACTTCCAAACTGAGTTAAATAATACAGTCGAACAAATAGCATCAAGCAATAGATTCACTTCTTCCTTGGTGGACTCATAATGCATTAAAAAAATCCAGGAACTTCGAAATATGGTGTTATGTGTAAATCACTACTGGGCACTTTTTGACCAATGGTAAAAACAGCACTTCAACTTTGAAAAAGAGCAGGATATCGGTATGAGTGCGACAGCATGCACTAACAATATATTCCAAAACACCGCGCAAAAAAAAAAAAAAAAAAAAAAAAAAATAAAAAAAAAAAATAGGAGTTTCGGGGCTCATACCTCAACTTCGCTTCATGACCCGTGGTCTAGGGGTTGCGTCTTTGATTCATAATCAAAACGTCTTCGGTCCCGGGTTCGATCCCCGCCACTGCCTAAATTTTGATAAATAATCAGCATTGGCGGCCGAAGACTTCCGGCATAAGAAGTCAGCCTCATTCTGCCAACGGCCTTGTCAAAGAGGGCGGAAGAGCGGATAGAGGTTCAGGGCACTCTCTTGTCCTAGGGGTGGGAAATTGCCCCTAAAGGCGGAAAAATCAGCAATGATCAACGACATGAGGATGCAGAAGGCAATGGAAACCACTGCATTAAAGACACGTGACGTGTATCCACAGGACTTGTGGCCTGTATTTGAAGAAATGTCATGATGATCTCTCCATTGCCAAAAGATTCCGGAATAGTCCCCCATTCGGATCTCCGGGAGGGGACTGCCAAGGGGGAGGTTACCATGAGAAAAAAAAAATGAATAATCAACGAAAGGATAACGTTCTAAGAGTCGGGGCGTGGAATGTCAGGAGCTTGAACGTGGTAGGGAAACTAGAAAATCTGAAAAGGGAAATGCAAAGGCTCAATCTAGATATAGTAGGGGTCGGTGAAGTGTTGCGGAAGGAAGACAAGGATTTCTGATCAGATGAGTATCGGGTAATATCAACAGCAGCAGGTGTAGGATTCGTTATGAATAGGAAGGTAGGGCAGAGGGTGTGCTACTGTGAACAGTTCAGTGACTGGGTTGTTCTAATCAGAATCGACAGCAGACCAACACCGACAACTATAGTTCAGGTATACATGCCGACGTCGCAAGCTGAAGAGGAACAGATAGAGAAAGTGTATGAGGATATTGAAAGGACATTGCAGTATGTAAAGGGGGACAAAAATCTAATAGTCATGGGCGACTGGAATGCAGTTGTAGGGGAAGGAGTAGAAGAAAAGGTTACAGGAGAGTATGGGCTTGGGACAAGGAATGAAAGAGGAGAAAGACTAATTGAGTTCTGTAACAAGTTTCAGCTAGTAATAGCGAATACCCTGTTCAAGAATCACAAGAGGAGGAGGTATACTTGGAAAAGGCCGGGAGATACGGAAAGATTTCAATTAGATTACATCATGGTCAGACAGAGATTCCGAAATCAGATACTGGATTGTAAGGCGTACCTAGGAGCAGATATAGACTCAGATCACAATATAGTAGTGATGAAGAGTAGGCTGAAGTTCAAGACATTAGTCAGGAAGAATCAATACGCAAAGAAGTGGGACACGGAAGTACTAAGAAATGACTAGATACGTTTGAAGTTCTCTAACGCTATAGATACAGCAATAAGGATTAGCGCAGTAGGCAGTACAGTTGAAGTGGAATGGACATCTCTAAAAAGGGCCATCACAGGAGTTGGGAAGGAAAACATAGGTACAAAGAAGGTAGCTGCGAAGAAACCATGGGTAACAGAAGAAATACTTCAGTTGATAGATGGAAGGAGGAAGTACAAACATGTCCCGGGAATATCAGGAATACAGAAATACAAGTCGCTGAGGAATGAAATAAATAGGAAGTGCAGGGAAGCTAAGACGAAATGGCTGCAGGAAAAATGTGAAGACATCGAAAAAGATATGATTGTCGGAAGGACAGACTCAGCATACAGGAAAGTCAAAACAACCTTTGGTGACATTAAAAGCAACGGTGGTAACATTAGGAGTGCAACGGGAATTCCACTGTTAAATGCAGAGGAGAGAGCAGATAGGTGGAAAAAATACATTGAAAGCCTCTATGAGTGTGAAGATTTGTCTGATGTGATAGAAGAAGAAACAGGAGTGGATTTAGAAGAGATAGGGTATCCAGTATTAGAATCGGAATTTAAAAGAGCGTAGGAGGAGTTACAGTCAAAAAGGCAGAAGGGATAGATAACATTCCATCAGAATTTCTAAAATCACTGGGGGAAGTGGCAACAAAACGACTATTCACGTTGGTGTGTAGAATATATGAGACTGGCGAGGGAGCTGTAGAGGGCAAAAACTGTAGAGGAAGACAGAGACTGGAATACGTCAAGCAAATAATTGAGGACGTAGGTTGCAAGTGCTACTCTGAGATGAAGAGGTTAGCACAGTGTAACCTTCTCACAAAATATAATAATAAATAATATGAATAATATTCTAATTTAGTGTAACCTCCCCACAAAATGTTTCACATTTAATCTAAGCTCAAAAACAGAAAAATTCCTAAACCTGTCTACAGTAAAAATTAAAATTATGTCGCTCACATTCAGTGTAACGTCCCAACAAAAAAAAAATAAATAAAATAAATAAATAAATTCAGTGACCTGGTGATAACACAATGTAACTAACCTCTCAATTAAATTGTCACTCACTTATAATTTTTCAATAATTGACTGAATTTAACCTGGTAAATTTTGGACGTCAGCAGTGCTGCGTCATGGCCCTGAAAGATCAATAATGATCAATAATTAAAGATGAATAAAAAAGAGAAAAATTGTTACCTCAATGAAGTCGCCGGATAACGCATATATATCTGCTCTTAAAATAATGTTTTCTGGCCCTGTGCAATGCTGGCCGATAGATTTGTCATTTATGAAAGGAAGCAACTGATTTTTCTTTTGCAACAATCGGGATGATCATGGTTGGGAGAAATTAGTAAATTCTTTAAATTGAAATGAATGGTTGTTAAAAATTACTTTATATGAGAAGGATTATTATTACAAGATTTTTAAAAACATTTACATGGGACTTGAGATGACATTACCACATATGCGCGAGGCTGCTTTTTACGTTATACAATAATACTCAGGCTCCGGCATCGCTGCACCGCGACCGGCCCAGCCAACACGATACACCAGACCAGACCAGAGCAGACTTCAGACTAGCAACAACTTACTGCTACAGCCACACAGTTCGTACTGCAGTCAACACTGCTCTCTGGTCAGAGATTCTCTTATACCTTGCATATCGCAGGCAGCGCATGAGCAATACATCGAAATTACATCTGCCGGACCTCTTACATTACCCTCCACTGGGGGGTCAAAAATTTGGCAGCGATGGTGAGTCAATTGGACTTGCCATGAGCAACAAATTTTTCTATAGTCTACTTTATTAACTAAGTCTACAGTCACAGAGTATATATATATATATATATATATATATATATATATATATATATATATATATATATATATATAGGCGCAGAACATGAAATGAAATAGAGTGCACATGCACTGAGTACAGAACATATCAAGAAATGACAAAATTTGTACGCAATGAGTACAAAACATATTAACTGTATATATTTTTTACCATTTTACAAGAACTAGGAAAGGAAAGGGAAGGATTGCATCATGGTTGTAGCACAGTAGGTTGCACGTAGCTGCACTTAAAGTCCATATCTTTCTACAGAAGCACAACACCAAGTGAGACTGTCTGAAGTTGTCTTCCCTGAAGTATTAATCAGTGTAGCCAAGACACTGAAATGTGGTATTAATATTCAATGTTATCATTTTCGTAGTACATTAGGTACACCAAACAGTGGGACCATAATAACATCTGCATCGTTCAAGGTGGTGGACAGCATGATGTGTCAACACCACATTCTTGTAGAATCCATACTCTTTCACCAACGTAGAATTAGTGGAAAAACCAAATACAGTGCTCCATGATCATGAGGATGGACAGGACAAACAGACATTGCAGTAATTTCTGGTAATTAGGTCAGAAGGTGAAGGACATTAAGTCTTAAGCTAGTCTTAAGCTAGTCTATCAACTGATTTGAGTAATTGTTGGCACTCATTGCCTAGTTATTAAATATTTCTGTACTATGTATGGAGTATTACAGAACATTATTCATAAGTCATCTGATGACAGTAAATATTGGCACTAATTGGCCAGTTACAAACCATTTTTTATGCATTATTCAGAAGTGATCATTCAAAACAAGAGTTAATTAATGGCATAGCATTTACATAATTCATCTAATTATAGTAATCATTGGCACTCATTGGCCAGTTACAAACCACTTTATCCATTGTTCAGAAGTCATCATTCAAAACAAGAGTTAATGAGTGTAGCATCAAGCTACTGGTATTCATACATAATATCATGTAAGTGACATAAGACAAATTTAAAATATAAGAAACAGTGGCATTCATTGGCCAGTTACAAAGTATTCATATAGTTTTATAAAACATTATTCAGTATTATTCAGAAGTCATCATTCAAAATGGGAGTTAATTATTGGCAGAGCATTTATAGAGTATAACAAAAATATTATTTACAGAAATTATTGGCATAGCATTTATGCATTATTACAAAACATCATTCAGTATTACTCAGAATTCATCATTCAAGTGACATAGGACATATTTAAAACGGAACACATTGTAACTATTACTCAAGGTCTGTGGTCCAATAATACATAGATACATCTGAGAAATTTGCATTACATTTAGAACTAGAAATACACCTTAAACTAGTAGCATTATTTGGTTGTATACTGGTAATAGCTGGGACTGGTAATTTTCTTTGTGTTAGCAATGCATTGCATTGGGATCGATAATTAATTGCTGGGGCATAAAAATATTTGCTTTTGACTTATTACTGGATATAAGGATTAGTAACGTCATTTGCCATGAGTCAGCTGTAGCAAGGTTATGAAACAAGTAGAGTATATGTGATCACATTCATGAATGACACACACAAATGGATAAAAAAATGCAAGTACTAGAACAGGTTTAATGACTAACTGCTTATAGCGCATTAATTTCATGAATAGCTTCTCCTAGAAAAAATACAAAATGGATTATTGAGCTGAAAGAAGAAACGCATATTATGCTGAAAAGTAGTGAACTTCGAATTAACAGGTAATGAAACGTGTACTCAATATGTATGTACTCTAGCTGTCCTTTCCAAAACATTCAGTCATTATACCATGCGACATAAGACATACTGTCAAAACGAACTGCAACAAATACTTAAATAACTACATAGCATTTCTTAACTAACAGTAAATATATAAACTTCATCATTATGCTCATCTGCAAAGAAAAACTTCATTACTCATATTACTATAACTTCATTACTATCATCACCTGCAAAGAAAAACTTCATTATTCATATTAGCATATTCTTCATATAATTATTCATCATCATTTACTATCATCTGCAAAAAAGACACTTCATTATTCATTATTCATATTACCATTTACTTCATACAACTATTCATAGTATGGAGTTTCTTATTTCTAGCATATTTCATCACTAAAACTAAGATGTTTAGTTCTGCCTGACAGCCTGCATCAATCGCCTCGTATTCCGAAAGAAAAATAATTAGTTAAGACTGCTATCATACGATGTGTATAGTATATTCTTGTTAATGCTTGTTAATTCTGATCCATTTACTCTTCATGACATGGTATTGCATTTTCTTTCGTTCATTTCGAAGTTGAAATTCCCATTTCATAGTAATCCACTGTGCTTTGTTTATGTTTAAGTTATTTCTTTTACACGTTATTGCTTTCTGAAAATGATGAATAAGGATTAATATCTTGCATTTAAATCATATACTCATTAAATAAAAACTTGTTTCTAGTGACATAATTAAGCATACAGCATAGCATGACAGAAAACGTATTATGTCAAAAACATAGACAGTTTTCAAGTGCAAAAAATGTACACACAGTATCATAATGTAGTGGCAAAAACTGTAGAGTAGTCAAGAAATTGAGATATCATAAGGAATAATGTCAAAGTCAACTGGTGTTTGTTACATCTTAAAGATTACATAGTGCGTACAGACAAAAATTCTACTTTCGATAGGAAAACAATCATACATACACAAAAAACGGAAAATGTGCACGGTCTGATATATAACGACAAGAAGAGCGACCTGCTAACCTTACCTTGCCAGGCACTTGCCAGGAAAAAATACGATCATTATCAGTAAGTAGTCACAGAAATATAATTTCTTAAGTGGTCATATAAAAATCAGGAAATGGCATTACAGTGTGATAAATCATAAAGTATGTTCATTCAATAAAGGGTTTAATATTGGAGACATGGTGATTGCCCTTGCTTTTTCTGGTTCTCAAAGTTTCGACGTGTACTACATTGGGGTGAGGAATGCTGCGAATTCGATATGGACCTGCGTATAGAAGCTCAAATTTACTACATCTACTCTTTCCTCTGTTGGATAAATAATGTGTGCGTACTAATATCTTCTGTCCAATGCGAAAGTCACGGCGTGTACAAACCTGTTTTTGCTGCCTTCTTCGGCGCTATGTGGCACGTTTGATGTTGTTGAGTGCAATGTCAATTATTTCATGGTGTCGTAGTCGACGAGAGGTAGGAAAGGATACTAATTCTTTAATTTTGTTAGGTGGTTTAACATTTTTCAGTATAACAGTCGGAGATAGCATAGTAGATTCATTTGGTATGGAGTTAATTACATCCTGGAATGAGAGTATGTGTGTGTCCCAATCAATATGTTTTTTATGGCAGTATATTCTACATAGTTTACCAATTTCTTTCATTAGACGTTCACAAGGGTTCGAAGAAGCGTGGTACCTGGATATATAGATCGGAGAAATGTTTCTTGCTCGTAACATACGTGTCCATATAGCAGATCGAAACTGTGGTCCATTGTCGGAAATTACTTTCAATACATGCCCTACATGAAATAGAAAATGTTTTACAAATGCTTTCGAGATCGATTTAGCAGTAGCTTTGCGTAACGGAGTGAAGGTTACAAATTTTGAAGTGAGTTCAACAGCGACAAAGATGTAGCAGAAACCTCTATTAGTTCTGGAAGTCGGACCAAAAATGTCTACAGCGGCCATGTGTCTCAATTTAACAGGTACAATGGGATGTAACGGAGGAATATGTGAAGTCGTGTCTGACTTAACTTTCTGGCAGATTTCTCCATGTTGGCAAAATAACAGTTCTGTCTCAGTATAAGAAAACATTTTCTGGCTCCGTAATCTGCGTAACTTAAATGAGTATACCAAATTAATTTGTTAACAAGCTCGTCAGGAATACATAATAACCAGTTATTGCTGTCAGGGTGAGAGCGGCGAAACAGAATATTATTGCGTACAGTGTAATGGTTTCTGATGGTAATATTATTCCTATCTTGCCAAAGGTGTTTAATTTCTTTCCACACGTTGTCTTTGCTCTGCTCTTGTGCTATGTCTCGTAATGATGCCGAAATAAAATTTTCGAATGCAACTTTTTGAATATACATGACGCTGAAATTTGCTTGGCAGAAGTTGGCTGCGACGTCCCGCCGACCGTTGCTGAGAGAACGGGACACTGCGCCCGCCACAACACCCTGCGCACCGGGAATGTGAACAATTGTAAACCCAAACTCCCGCAAACAAAGCTTCCATCTGCTTAACCTGCCGTGTGTAAATTTTGCGGAAAGCAAAAACTGTATAGCTCTATGATCCGTGCAAACGGTGGTATGTCTTCCATAAAGAAAATGCCCAAATCTCGCAAACGCCCATACAACACACAATGTTTCAAGTTCTGCGACAGAACAATTGCGCCCAGCAGGTGACAGAATGCGACTCGGAAAGGCGATATTTTTAATTACTGTGTTACCGTCTTCTTCAATTTCCTGAAAAATGTGTACCCCTAAAGCTGTGTTAGAACTGTCGATGGCAATGGAAAAATTTCTAGTAAGATCTGGATGTGATAAAAGTGGCGAATTCAACAAAGCTTGTTTCAGATTGACAAATTCAGACTGTGTTTGGCTATTCCATGACCAAATAGTGTTTTTACTGGCACAAACTTGGGGTATCTAAAGCAGAGTAATGAATAAATTTACGGAAAAAGTTAATTAATCCCAGAAAGCTGCGTAATTGCTTCTTCGTCGTAGGTACAGCAATGTCACGTAAAGCTTGAAGTTTTTCCGTGTCAGGCGCAATGCCTTCTGCTGAAATTACATGTCCAAGAAATTTTATGGAAGTTTTGCCAAAGTGTGGTTTGCTAAGATTAACTGTGAGTCCTTGTGCACGAAAAGTTTGTAACAGTTGTTCAAGAATCAGATTGTGTTCAGACCAGTGAGCTTCTGCAATAAGAATGTCGTCTACATACGTTGTGATTCAGTCTTTAATGCAAAAGTGTGTATCGGATGTCGTCAAAACTAATAACATTTTCGTGAACAAGATTCACTTTGTCAAAAGTATTGCTTGCGTTGCTGGAAGATGCAACCTCTACTGTATCTAGTCAAATTCTTTCTGACGTGCTATTATTTGCGGGAGGATGCTGTGGCATCTCGACTATTTGTACTGTTCTGTTATTTCGTCCTGACGTATTACGTTCGGGATGATGCCGACTGTCTGGTTCATTCATGATAATCTGTTGTTGCGGATGATTCTGTTGCTGGTAAGACCGACTGTTATTAAATGTACACTGCAAATTGTGCTCATTACTTTTACGTCTGTCATGATAATCATTTCTATACGGTATATTGCGATATGAGTTGAAATGGTGTGTTTTCTGTACGTACTGATTTCCTTGTTGCTGTGCGTTACTATTTGGTGGAGCCGACGCCATACGTGTAGGCAGCGAAACATTAAAGCTTGGTTGACCTTGCACATTACATTGTTGGTTAGGTATGCTAACCGGCTGGTTTTGTTGCTGTTGTTGGGAAAAACCTCTGTTGTTACCAAAATGTGGTTCCTGTTGCTGATAATTTTGACGATACTGATAAATAAAATATTGTCTTTCATTAAAGTTCTGGTGGTTGTCATTCCTGGAGCGTCTAATGAAAACTGTCACTTTCGGTAAAACTCGTCATATCAGATTTCTTTACTCATTCTTAATCCTAGATAGACCGATAGTTGAAGAGCTGTTTTGATAGATATAAAGGATAGCAGAAGAGAAGGCAGCAGTGCAGAAAACTAAAGATGAAATAGCACTATACGGCTCGGGGCCCTGTGCACGCTACAGCACATATTCATCGAAGAGTAATTAATCCCCTGAGGTCACTTACGCGCTGCAAATAAATTTTTGTTTCCGCGTTACAGCCAATGCCGGTAAAAATTCGAAAGAAAATTGTTGTATCCAGTCCATTTCTAGTTTCTGCATTACAGGCCAAGCTGATGAAAATACAGAAACAGATTGTCGTGTCCAGTCCAAAGGATGTATTTGTGTTCTGTCATTTTTAAATACTTTAAATTTTCTCATGGATAGAAAATGCTTGTAATCAAAATTTTCGTCTCTGAATGTCTGAACAGGTTCAGGATTGTATGCTAATCTGTTTGTCTGTGACTGTTCGGAATCTAAATCACGTACTCTCTGTAATTTACCTAAATTATACAGGCTATGTGAGTGTGAGAAATGTTCGGAATGTGGCGTATGCTGTGCCGTGTTAGAGGCTGAAACATTTTTCATCTCTGTCACTTCTTGCTGTAAAGTTGACAATTTTCTACGTAATGTATTACTGGACGAACCTATATCACTGATCGTCTGCTGTAAATTTTGGAATTCGGATGTTTGATTAAGCGAAACTGGTGACATATCGTCTGATTTGGTGTCATTGTTATTTTCGATAACATCAATACGACTGGCCAATTCATCATATTTGTCAGTCAGTGCTTTTACCCGATCATCGTTTTTAGTGTCATAAGCATTAATTTGTTTTTGTATTTTACGTGTGGTTTTGTTCAATTTTTTAACGTTTACTTTGATGGCATCGGGATCCTGTATTAGTTCCAACTTTTCAAGTCTGTTGGTCATTGTCTGAAAGTCTAATGTGTGTATGTCTGATTTTGTTTTAAGATCGGGGATTTCATCATGCAATTCGGTGTTCAACTGTTCGATTTCGTCTGATACTGTAGCAATATTGTTGTCCACGTATGTTTTTGCTATCGTAAACAATTTACGTTACCTTCCTGTCTTTGTGCAGTAATTGTTTCCATGACATGTTGCTTTACTTTATTCTGTTCCTGTATAAATTTACTGTAACGCGTTTCACTGTTGTGTAGGTGGTGATTAAAACGTTCGTCAATTTGGCTGTTCTATTGGTCAAATTTCGCGTCTACTGTCGCATCCAGCGTGCGTGAAAGTTCTGCTAACATTAATTTAAACTCGTCGCGTAACTGTGTTGCGTTTTCGAAACATTGTTTAGCGACTGCACTAATTTCGTCTCTAAGTAATTTAGTTGTGGCTACATGTGTATTACTTAATTCTTGTGCCACAGATCTAATTTCCTCACTACTGTTCCTAGCACAAGCCTTAATTTCCTCACGTAATTGTTCTTTAGTATCATGACATTGCGCGGCAATGGCTGTAATCTGTTCACTAAGTTGTTTGAAATTGTTGTCTTGTTTTTCATTAATTTGTTTGTTCGATTCATTAATTTGTTGTTTGAAATTTTCATTAAGTTGTAGCAATAATGCCATAACTTGATCCATGCCAATATTACCTACTCTATTCTGTGTGCTGTTTGATGGCGTACCTGCAATTGTCCGTTTTGTGTAACCATTTGGTCATTCTGTGATTCTCGAAAAGGTTTGCCAATCGGATGTGCACTGTGGGTCACTACCTCGGAATCAAATAAATCTGACGTATTTTGACTACATTGCTCATCTTCGTGAGAAAAATTTATCTGTTAACTATGCAAATTTTGCAAATCAGGCGTGTCAAACTGGGCAGCGTTCATTGTATCGGAACGTGCCGCGTCATCAATTGTTACATTTACTGTGGACATAATTGAATTTGTTTGTTCATCATTAGGATCAAAATCATTACTAGTGGTCGGTACACACTGATTATCTGTAATTAGGGGATTATCACTATTACACTGAGTGTCGCAAGCATTATCGGTCAAATTATTCGAGTCGGCTATTTCACTCATTGCACATCGCGATGTACTGTTAACAGTTTTTCGCGTCATTTTTCACAAATCAAAATTAAGCACAAAATGAAACAAAGACGAAGCAAAAATGGAACAAACACAATTACAACAAAGAGCAATAAATTGCCGATGATCTGTGAAAGAAAGAGTGACAAATTAGTAAATGCGTTGCGCCAGATGCAAACTACATTTAAGTAAATAACAGCAGATATACGACTACTTCTCAGAAATTCACAAAGAAAATACGTACGATCCTGGCCGGTTGTCGCCAAGTATAACCTTCCCACAAAAGTAATTTACCGCAACCTCTCAACAGAAAATATTAACGTTAATATTATTCACGTTTAGTGTAACCTCAAAACAGAAAATAATAAATTCAGTAACCTGGTGATAACACAATGTAACTAACCTCTCAATTAAATTGTCACTCACTTATAATTTTTCAATAATTGACTGTGAATTTAACCTGGTAAATTTTGGACGTCAGCAGTGCTGCGTCATGGCCCTGAAAGATCATTATGAATAAAAAAAGAGAAAAATTGTTACCTCAATGAAGTCGCTGGATAACGCATATATATCTGCTCTTAAAATAATGTTTTCTGGCACAGCCCTGTGCAATGCTGGCCGATAGATTTGTCATTTATGAAAGGAAGCAACTGATTTTTCTTTTGCAACAATCGGGATGATCATGGATGTGAGAAATTAGTAAATTCTTTAAATTGAAATGAATGGTTGTTAAAAATTACTTTATATGAGAAGGATTATTATTACGAGATTTTTAAAAACATTTACATGGGACTTGAGATGACATTACTACATATGTGCGAGGCTGCTTTTTACGTTATACAATAATACTCAGGCTCCGGCATCGCTGCACCGCGACCGGCCCAGCCAACACGATACACCAGACCAGACCAGAGCAGACTTCAGACTAGCAACAACTTACTGCTACAGCCACACAGTTCGTACTGCAGTCAACACTGCTCTCTGGTCAGAGATTCTCTTATAACTTGCATATCGCAGGCAGCGCATGAGCAATACATCGAAATTACATCTGCTCGGACCTCTTACAACAGGAAAGGAATTCGTGGCGGGCCGCATCAAACTAGTCAGTAGACTGATGACCAAAAAAAAAAAAAAAACCTCTACTTCTGTTGGTGATAGGAGAGAACAGTCAAGTGTTTTGGACAGCGCCTGAGCTCTGGACCATTTTTATATCCAACAGAAGGATCGTCTTACTGTAACTCTTCTTCTGTACAGGGTCAAAGTTTCAATATTAGTCACTTCCTCCAGCTTAGGCAAACGGAGAAAATCAGTTGGTTCTATTTGAATTAGATGTGGTCTACGATGCGTCTAAAGGAGCCCATGGAGGCGCCATTAGTTCATGGGCGGTTCCAGAGAAAAGACGAAAAAAGCTTTTTTCATCATTTTTTCGCCGTCAGCAGCGAATATCTAAATAACTAACAGCAACAGACTGCTCAAGTTTTAACAGTATATTCTTTAGCCCTTCCCGTTTTCAAAAATCTCTACCCGAGCCGCACATTCCACGACGGCTATGCTCAGCAAATGGCTGAATGTCTCGAACAACCTTGAAAATTTTCTTGATGTCTTTACCTATTTCCGAGACACAGCGATTCTGAGTTACTCTACTTGTACGTGCGGTAGCGTTCTCGCTTCCCACGCCCGGGTTCCCGGGTTCGATTCCCGGCGGGGTCAGGGATTTTCTCTGCCTCGTGATGACTGGGTGTTGTGTGATGTCCTTAGGTTAGTTAGGTTTAAGGAGTTCTAAGTTCTAGGGACTGATGACCATAGAAGTTAAGTCCCATAGTGCTCAGAGCCATTTGAACTCTACTTGTACAGGTAAAATAAGCAGGCAAAATGTAGTATGAGACAAAAACGCTGTAAATTATCTCCGTTATCATCAGTAGGGTTCTGGGAAACCCATGCTGTAATACTGAAGCACATGAAAAATTTTTGTGCCCGTAAAATCCGATCTGGAACATAAAATTAGTTTTGCGTTAATTCAATTTCACGTTAGATAACTATCAAAATTGTACTAATTAGTAAAATTATTTCAATATGACTGACATGCCCAGCCGTGCCAGCGAAAGAAGGGAACCAGTGGAAAATGCTCCTATCGAAGCACAAAAAAGGCGAACATCTTTTTTTTAAAATATTCTAACTGAAAGTGGGGTACCAGCTGTCTCATTACATTTTCCTCTGCACCTTTAGAAATTTTGCCAAACTTTTAGTATGCCAGCGTATTCGCTCTTTTTTATGCTGAGAGAGAAGGCGTGGCAGTTGGAAAAAAACTGAAAAAGTAATAATACTGGAAAATATTAGAAAATTGTTGTGGTATAGAAAGAGCGAATGATACAATGGCAGTGTGATAGAAAAATAAGGACACAGTGGCAGTGGGACATAGTCGACAGTGGCAGAACATTGCTAGAAAAAGAGTGAAACATTCAGTACCAGTGGGAAATAAAGAGAAGAAGAAAGTGGAAGTGGGTGAGATGGATGACAGTCAGTGATTGTGAGAGACAGAGTCTATGACAGTGACAACAAGGAAGAGAGAGATAATCAGAAGAGGCGGTAGCATTTGGAATAAATGAATGAGGGAGTAGCGGTTAGAGAGAGCATGTTGGAGACGGTGACAATGAGATGAGACAGTAGGAGTAGTAGTAGTAAGACAGTATACTATTACCTGTATTTAAAACATAATGTAATATTATATTTTATAGCTTTTGCTGGTGGCAAAGCTTCTGAAATGGTAAAATGCTGTACAGAAAATTTTTACTTGTGGCTAATGAAATTATACACTCCTGGAAATGGAAAAAAGAACACATTGACACCGGTGTGTCAGACCCACCATACTTGCTCCGGACACTACGAGAGGGCTGTACAAGCAATGATCACACGCACGGCACAGCGGACACACCAGGAACCGCGGTGTTGGCCGTCGAATGGCGCTAGCTGCGCAGCATTTGTGCACCGCCGCCGTCAGTGTCAGCCAGTTTGCCGTGGCATACGGAGCTCCATCGCAGTCTTTAACACTGGTAGCATGCCGCGACAGCGTGGACGTGAACCGTATGTGCAGTAGACGGACTTTGAGCGAGGGCGTATAGTGGGCATGCGGGAGGCCGGGTGGACGTACCGCCGAATTGCTCAACACGTGGGGCGTGAGGTCTCAACAGTACATCGATGTTGTCGCCAGAGGTCGGGGGAAGGTGCACGTGTCCGTCGACCTGGGACCGGACCGCAGCGACGCACGGATGCACGCCAAGACCGTAGGATCCTACGCAGTGCCGTAGGGGACCGCACCGCCACTTCCCAGCAAATTAGGGACACTGTTGCTCCTGGGGTATCGGCGAGGACCATTCGCAACCGTCTCCATGAAGCTGGGCTACGGTCACGCACACCGTTAGGCCGTCTTCCGCTCATGCCCCAACATCGTGCAGCCCGCCTCCAGTGGTGTCGCGACAGGCGTGAATGGAGGGACGAATGGAGACGTGTCGTCTTCAGCGATGAGAGTCGCTTCTGCCTTGGTGCCAATGATGGTCGTATGCGTGTTTGGCGCCGTGCAGGTGAGCGCCACAATCAGGACTGCATACGACCGAGGCACACAGGGCCAACACCCGGCATCATGGTGTGGGGAACGATCTCCTACACTGGCCGTACACCACTGGTGATCGTCGAGGGGACACTGAATAGTGCACGGTACATCCAAACCGTCATCGAACCCATCGTTCTACCATTCCTAGACCGGCAAGGGAACTTGCTGTTCCAACAGGACAATGCACGTCCGCATGTATCCCGTGCCACCCAACGTGCTCTAGAAGGTGTAAGTCAACTACCCTGGCCAGCAAGATCTCCGGATCTGTCCCCCATTGAGCATGTTTGGGACTGGATGAAGCGTCGTCTCACGCGGTCTGCACGTCCAGCACGAACGCTGGTCCAACTGAGGCGCCAGGTGGAAATGGCATGGCAAGCCGTTCCACAGGACTACATCCAGCATCTCTACGATCGTCTCCATGGGAGAATAGCAGCCTGCATTGCTGCGAAAGGTGGATATACACTGTACTAGTGCCGACATTGTGCATGCTCTGTTGCCTGTGACTATGTGCCTGTGGTTCTGTCAGTGTGATCATGTGATGTATCTGACCCCAGGAATGTGTCAATAAGGTTTCCCCTTCCTGGGACAATGAATTCACGGTGTTCTTATTTCAATTTCCAGGAGTGTATATTCCTCCAACCAGCATCAGATTCCCATCAGACCGACGGGAACGTTGTCCGATGGTATTGTTTAGAGGCCAGTGACCGTTCTCAAAATTACGCACTTTACGCAATTACATTGCCAGGATGCAAACAGAAAATACCGGTAAAAGAGATCTCAAGGACGCTGAAATAAAATTTTGATAAAGTAATAGCCGATTGAACACTAGTAGCGTTCGGCTGTGGACACCAAACAATTCGTCGGCAACTCTCCTTCGCTGCAGCCTGAAAAAGTTTTAAAATGCAACATAATAATTTAAGATGTGCAATTAATGAAAAAGGAAAGTAGAGTCTTAATTCAAACACGGCTGTTGTAATTAAATTAGAGCCGGCTGAAGTGGCCGCGCGGTTCTGGCGCTGCAGTCTGGAACCGCGAGACCGCTAAGGTCGCAGGTTCGAATCCTGCCTCGGGCATGGATGTGTGTGATGTCCTTAGGTTAGTTCGGTTTAACTAGTTCTAAGTTCTAGGGGACTAATGACCTCAGCAGTTGAGTCCCATAGTGCTCAGAGCCATTTGAACCATTTTTGAATTAAATTAGAGTAATTATTTGCCCAAAAGCCATCGAAAACAAACGAGAGAGAGAGAGAGAGAGAGAGAGAGAGAGAGAGAGAGAGAGAGCTCACACCTCCTGCTTTTATATAATCCAAAAAGAAATTACGGCAACTGCCTTCAACTTGCTTTACAGTTTCGATACATTAACATATTTCTGGAACATTATTTGTTGCAACACAAAAAAAAAAAATAGAATAAAATAAAATTAATTAATTAAAAAAAATCCTTGCATTAAATGGTAACCTTTTTCTCCTTTCTTTACAGATTTATTTACACAGAGAAAATTAATTCTTAATGTACTTTAGCCTTAATTAAACGATTGGGGCATATTCTATTAATTATTCAAAAAGCAATATTTAAACAGAACGAGGGAGACCAAGACTGTAAGACAGGAGACAGTAACAGAAATGCACAAAGATGTAATGACAATGAGTTGGTCTGAACGATTAACAGTAGGCGGCCGCGGTGGTCTAGCGGTTCTGGCGCTACAGTCCGGAACCGCGGGACTGCTTCGGTCGCAGGTTCGAATCCTACCTCGGGCATGGGTGTGTGTGATGTCCTTAGGTTAGTTAGGTTTAAGTAGTTCTAAGTTCTAGGGGACTTATGACCTAAGATGTTGAGTCCCATAGTGTTCAGAGCCATTTTTTTGATTAACAGTAAGGGGAACTTGTGGGAGTGAGAGGTGTATGTTAAAAAGAGCGCGGATATGATCGCATGCCAATATTTTGGCGAAAATTTTTAAAGGTCTGAGAGAGGTTGGATCAGGCAGCTGATACCCCTCTCGTCAATCACAGTATTTTAAACAGGTATATATATTCGCCTTTTCTGTGCTCCGATAGGAATATTTTCCCTCTCGTTACAGACTCACATGAAACTGTGGGAAATTGTACACAGATCAGCCGAAACATTATGACCACCTACCTGACAGCCGCTATGCCCACTTTTGGCACAGATAGCGGCGGTGACGTGTCATGGCATGGAAGCAATGAGGCCTTGGTAGGTCGCTGGAGGGAGTTGGTATCGTATCTGCACAAAAAGGTCACATAATTTCCGTAAATTCTAGGGAGTGGGGCGATGATCTCTGACGCGACGTTCAATCACGTCTCAGATGTGTTCGATTGGGTTCAGACCTGGCTAGTTGGGAGGCCAGTACATCAATTGGAAGTCGCCGCGGCATCCCTCGAATAACTCCATCACACTTCAGGCGTTGTCACATGAAGGGATGTGAGTGGTCTGAAACGAATGGTGCCCTCCACGAGATCCGCTGGGCGCATGGATGCCGTCGTGAATGTTCCCCGGTGCATGACGTAACTGCCGCCAGCTTGTCTCCGACCCGCAGTACTGGGGTCAAAGAGCTGTTCCGCTGGAAGAGCATGGATTCGCACCCTCCTATCGGCATGATGAAGAAGGTATCAGGACTCATCACCCACGCAAAGCTCTACTACTGCGTCACCGTCTGGTGCCAATGCTCACGTGCCCGTTTCAGTCGCAGTTGTCGATGTCGTGATGTAAAATTGGAATGTGCTTTGGTCGTCGGCTGTTGAGGCCCATAGTTAGGAGTGTTTGGTGCACTGTGTATTCAGAAGCACTTGTACTCTGCCCAGCATTGAAGTCTGATGTTATTTCTGCCACAGTTCACTGTCGTGTTTTACGAGTCTGCCCAGCCTAAGATGTCCGAGAGCACTGGCCATCCAACGCCACAAAGTCTGGGCGTGGTTTCACGTTGGTTCTGCCACATGTTGAAGACACTCACCACACCACTTTTCAAACATCCGACAAGTCGTGCAGTTTCCGAAATACTCGTGCCGAGTTTCCTGCCATCACAGTATGCCCTCGATGAAATTGAGACAGATCGCGCACCTTCCCCATTCAACACACGGACGGTACGCTCACTGATGTTACATGCACGGTGCGTGTGTCTAGCAGGTGACGCCACTATCACCTGTGCGGGTTTACATCGATAGTATGTCGGTGGTCACAATGCTCTGGCTGATCATTGTATATAAGTCAGTCTGACAGGGCAAAATCCGTCCACCATACATGTTGGAGGATTAGAAAAGGAGACTCTACTTTTGCAGACCCCTACTTAAAGAAGGCCACCGTCACAAGGTTCCGCATGATGCCTTACATAATATCCACAAATGGAGGAAGATGAATTACCATGAAATAAAGGAAATTAAAAAGCAGATGATCACTTTCTCAAGCTTAGTATTGAATGATCAGACACTGTTCCCTTACTCACCACCACTTCTGATTGCAGATACTGCTAATAATCCCATCCAGACCACTCAGTAAACCATCCCTCCCGCTCGCAGCCCCATTTTTCTGTAAGATTTTCCGCATTACAAGTGAGACTAAACAGGAAGTAGAATACTGTAATTATACAAACTAATTTTTTTAGCATGATAAGGGAAATTATAGTAATTGATATAAAGGAAAAAATGATCCTATGAGTGGGAGGGATAGTTTACTAAGTAGTCTGGACGGGACTATTAGCAGTATCTGTAATCAGAATGGCGAGTACGGTAACTGTTTCTCATCGTTCGGTACTAAGAAGGAAAAAGTGAACATTTGTTTATTAATGTCCTTCATTTCAAGGCGGTTCATCTTCCTCCATTTGTGGGTGTTATGTAAGACTATGTTGGACCTTGTAACTACGGCCTCCTTTAAGCAGGTGGTCTGCAAAAGTAGACACTCTTTTTCTGAAATTGTAATCATTTGTTTGTCTGTACATATACTACATCCGATATCTACAGATCTCCGTCCCGTTTTAATAATTCCTTCACTGTGTGTCGTATTTTAATGTATTGGAGGGTATTTATTGTCTTACAGACCTGTTGTCATATTTACAAGACATGAATATACATCGAAGACATCGATACAAAATATCAGCCATATTATGTATCTTCGATACGTATTCATATTCTGTAATTCGACAATAGTTCTATATGAACATAGATATGTTTTTTTCGACGATGACGTGTCACGTAGATGTATATACGTCAGATATATTGTACCACGTAAGTAATGTTATCAGGTACGCAATGACTACTTTTTCCTTTGCCCTACACTGTACGATATGTACACCTTAATGATTTGCAGTTCAAGATGCACTTGAGAATGGCTAGAAAACCGAAATCATGATTATGTGAAATAACAGAACAGTAATTTACAGTGAAATGGCGCAAATTTCTTTCAAAATATTCTACATGACTGTGATTCCCCACGAATGAAAAATCGATATCTTCAACGGTTACGCAAATGTTTGAGGTTAAAATTTTGGTGTCACGACCTGTACATCGATCAGGACTGTTGTACAACATTGTATGACATAACGTATAGCGTTAATGATTAGATTAAATTGATAAACATCTTGGCAGTTAATACTGTACTCCGGAGTGGTATTCTAACCTGGGACCTTGTCTTCCGTGCGCAGTGCCTTCATTGATTGAGCTGCCAGGACACGACTTACGAGCATTCCCGAGAAAGGCAATGTCGAGTTTTGGAATACCGGCAGTACCGGTCCGGCACACAGTTTTAAGCTCCCAGAAAGTGTCACACTAAGGTCACACTGTGCTGCATAATGGAAGATTCATTCTGGCGTTGAAATTGTAGTTTTTTTGGTGATTTCAGGAATACTTCGTACCGTACAGGAGAAAGAGAAGAGACCTTGTATGGGAAACTGTTTTGTGACTCACTACGATGGCCCGGCAGGTGCTGAGCCGGTTCGTCGACTCATTCAATGAAGGCGCCAGGTTCACGTGCGAAAAGCTGGCGGCGGCTGCCGGGGCCGAGGTTGACGTATACGGCCCACTGTTCCATGCGGCCTTGCGGACCTTCACCTCGACCATCGTCGGCATCCAGCTGGACGAGTTAGAGCCAGACCGGCTCAAACAGGCCGAGATCGCCGACGAGGTGAAAGACGGCCTGCAGACCATACAGGTAAAGGACGCATAAGGCGCACTTTGCACGATCAGAGCATATCTGGACGGCATTCATTCATAAAATCGAAGGTGAAAAGCAGTAACGGATATTATTAAGTTGGTGCATAAGCTTATAGTGTTTTTGTTTTGCTTTTTGGTATTGTGGTTGCTACGTATTTATTTATCGATTGATATTTTTTATTTGTAGTTCATTGTTGCTATTTGAGTTTACATATTGTCATTTTGAGATAGTAAATGTAGCTGTGGGCGTTAAAAAATGGAATGCCAAGTGGAGAAATTGCAACATTTCCGATACATTCTTCTGTTTTAATTCAATAGTGGTGTGACAGCAACAAAGGGAGCCAGAAACATTTGCGCCGTGGGGTAATGCCATTGAACAGAGCACGATAAGAGAATGGTTTAATCTATTTAAGGAGGAGCTTCTTGATATTAGTGACTTTCCACATTTAAGAATACTTACGAGATTTGATGAAGATTGTTCATGCGCACTAATCGACAATAATTGACGTCAGTGAATTTAAGAACTGTGATCATTCCACCACTGTGTGACATTGGCATTCAGTGGGGAAGGTCTAATAATTGGGTGTATGGGTACCGCATGCTCTAAGCAAAAATCTAAAAAAATCAGTGAGTGGCCATATGTGCATCTCTGCTTGCTACTCGTCAATTTGCTCGTGAACAACACCGGCCGCCCTACCGTGCATCAGTAGTAGTGATAATAAATGGTGTCTTTATGATAACAAGAGGAAAAGAAAGGAATTGTTGAATCCAAACAAAGCAGAAACTCCCCGTACAAAGACCTTCGAGCACCCATGGAACATAATATCATGCATCTGGTGGAGCAGCAACGGTGTGGTATACTACAAATTACGTCCCCTAGGTGTAACCATCACTGCTGACATTTATTGTCAACAAATGAGGCGTCTTGCAGACACAGCTCAAGAACAACGAGCAGGATGACTGCGTGAAGTGATGCTACTTCACGACAGCGCCCGCCCGCATTCTGCTTGACTGACAAAAAGCGCTATATAGGAGATTCGTTTACAAGTCATACCGCACCCACCTTATTCACCTGATCTTGTACCCTCAGACGTTCATCTTTCCCGGCCTCTATTGCACAGCCTTCGAGGAACTTTCTTACCGGATGAAAATTTGCCTCGAACATGGCTCGACGAGTTCTTCGCCACAAAAACCCGTGATTTCTGAAAAGTTACCTCAACGTTGGCAGACTGTTTGTTGTAAATAGTGAAGGAGAATATATTATTGACGACAAAAATCTCTTTTATGTGGATCTATTGTATTTACGAAACTTGTGGAAAAACGCTGCGAACTTATGCACCAACCTAATAGATCCATATTTTCTTCATGAAAGCCCTATATTTCCACCCAGTTTATAATCCTGTATTCTGAGCGTGCATCATCTAGCACCGAAATTATCGCATCTTATCGTCATAAATTTACTTACTTCGCAGTTGAAATGATTAAATGTTGGTATAGGATATCAATGCTTTTCTTAAAACGCTAAAAAGCACTGTGTCTAGCTTCCATAAGCCACTGTACATGTTGCTCTACTGTTTCATATTCAATGGTTTGGTGCTGCTCTTTAGTCAAGCGTGTAGTCAAATAAGCTGAGTGAAAGAAAGTGAGACACTCAGAACGGGAAGAGGGGACGAAATGAAACTTCACGGGTCGATAAGATATACGAGGTTATTTCAGTGATTCCAAAATCGAATCAAATAAACAAAGAATATGGTAATATGAGCGTCCTTATTAGTGTGACGTCGCTCCCCCTCTGTCCTGGATACATGCGCTGATTCGGTTGTGAAGGGTGTCATAAAGCCGTTGGATTCCATCAAGAAGAAAGCTGGCGCACAGCTATTGTAACTTGATGTGCTGGATACTGGTACTAACACGGAGGTGGCGTCCGAGAGCTGATACGCAATATTATAAAGGGGACAGATGCTGATCTGGATGACCGTGGGAGTACCCCAACACCACGCAGAGAGCTCATAGAGAGGCGCACTATGTGTGGACGAGCGTTATCATGTTAAACAATTGTCTCACGATACTGTCACGCGCGAAGTAACACATATGGACACAGGACATTCCTGACGTACCATTGTGCAGTCTGAGTTCAGTCAATCACAACCAGCCGTAAACTGAAATCGTGCCTGACGGTTCGCCACACCGTGACAACAGGAGTAACATCACTGTGCCTCTCCAAAACAACGAAACGTTCGAGACTCGTCCCAATTCACCGCCGTATTCGTAGACAATGGTCATACGGGATAGTACAGAACTGCTAGTCATCCGTGGACAAAGTGGGATGCCATTAATCAGCAGTCCATGCTTCCTAGTCAAGGCATCACCAGAAACATAGCCGTTTGTGTTGTGATGTTAACGGAAACCTGTAATGGGACAGTATTTCCTCAATACTGATGCTGATATGGCTGGTTAAAATGGCTCTGAGCACTATGGGACTTAACATCTATGGTCATCAGTCCCCTAGAACTTAGAACTACTTAAACCTAACTAACCTAAGGACAGCACACAACACCCAGCCATCACGAGGCAGAGAAAATCCCTGACCCCGCCGGGAATCGAACCCGGGAACCCGGGCGTGGGAAGCGAGAACGCTACCGCACGACCACGAGATGCGGGCTGATGCTAATAGTCCTCGACCAGTGGTACGGGATGGAACAGAATGTTTCATGGACTCCATTAGTTGATCTCGTATGGCAAGCGCAGATGTGAAGTGCTTGGTACACACCCTCTCTTGTGGTGGTCAGACGTGGTCGACTGGAACCTTGATGACGATTATGCCTTCCCTCACTTTCCCATGCAACCCAGCGTCGGGCCACAGATCCGGATATTGCACGACCCCGACCCACAATGAGGTCCCTTTAAAATTATCAAGTGCTGATAACCCTGTTTCACACTGGTACGCAACATCTCTTTGAGTTCACAGTGTCACTCAGTATGTGATGCTGTTGAAGCTCATTATATCGCTCACCGAACCTGGTAACAACACCAGAAAAGTACAACACTAACACTCTCAAATGACCGTTCCACCTGTTACAGATAACTGCAGCTCTGATCATTTACATATCCACCAATGGTGTGTAAGTGCTCAAAATAATATTGACATTCGACTATGTACACTGAAGAGCCAAGGAAACTGATGTACCTGTGTAATATCGTGTAGGGCCTCCGCGAGTACGCAGAAGTGCCGCAACATGACGTGGCATGGACTTGACTAATATCCGAAGTAGTGCTGGAGAGAACTGACACCATGATCCCTGCAGGGCTGTCCATAAATGCTTAATAGTACGAGGGGATGGAAATCTCTTCTGAACAGCACGTTGCAAGGCATCCCGGAGACGCTCAATAATGCTTATTGCTGAGGAGTCTGGTGGCCAGTGGAAGTGTTTAAACTCAGAAGATTGTTCCTGTAGCCGTTGTGTAGCAATTATAGACGTGTGGGGTATCGCCTTGTCCTGCTGCAATTGCTCAAGTCTGACACAATGCACGATGGACATGAATGGATGCAGGTTATCAGACAGGATGCTTACGTACGTGTCACGTGTCAGAGCCGTATCTAGACGTATCAGAGGTCCCATATAACTACAACTGCACACGCCCCACACCATTACAGAGCCTCCACCAGCTTGAACAGTTCCCTGCTGACATGCAGGGTCCATGGATTCATGAGGTTGTCCCCATACCCGTATACGTCCATCTGCTCGGTACAATTTGAAACGATACTCGTCCGACGAAGCAACATGTTTCTACTCATCAACATTCCGCTGTCGTTGTTGACGGGCCCAGACGAGGCGTAAAGGTTCGTGTCGTGTAGTCATCAGGGGTACTCGAGTGGGCCTTCGGCTCCAAAAGCCCATATCGATGATGTTTCGTTGAATGGTTCGCACACTGACACTTGTTGATGGCCAGGCACTAAAATCTGCAGCAATTTGTGGAAGCGTCGGCACTTTTGTCACGTTGAACGATTCTCTTCAGTCGTCTTTGGTCACGTTCTTGCAGGATCTTTTACCGACCGCGGTGATGTCGGAGATCTGATGTTTTACTGGATTCCTGGTATTCACAGTACGCTTGTGAAATGGTCGTACGGGAAAATCTCCATCGCTATCTCGGAGATGCTGTGTCCCATTGCTTGTGTGCCGACAATAACAACACGTTCAAACTCACTTAAATCTTTATAACCTGCCATTGTAGCAGCAGTAACCGATCTAACAACTGCACCACACACTTGCGTTGCCAAACGCAGCGACATATTCTGCCTGTTTACATGTTCCTGTAACTGAATACGCATGCCTACAACAGTTTCTTTAGCACTTCAGTGTATCTTGGGTGCTTCACTCTTTTTATTAGGCACTTTACATCGGTCAAAAGAGCTTTCTATCATTGAAAACTGATTGTGCTGTGTGACTCTGGATCATGATATGTGTGGTTTTTACAGTTCTATGCTTGTGTGCAACTGCACAACTAAGCAGAATTTCTTTAGAATGCAGTATCTATTTGGTCACGATTCAACGTTCCATTGTGGTCGAAATCACTAAAGATGGTATCCAAAAAGAACTGCATGAGCACAGAGGGAATTAACTAAGGACTTTTCTGAATAAATCATACCATTCTGTTATATCAAAAGAAGAATTATTAATTGAGAAAGGAATGAATTTTACAGTTTAGCGGTCCGTCTACATCAGAATAATTACAGAGACGCAGGGGAAATTGTCCGTAGTCATTATAAAATGCCATCCAGGCGTTATAACCAAGAAAATCCTGAATTATAATGAATAGACGCGGATTCAAGCCCTGCTCGTACAGAACACAGCTCCATTCTCTTAGTCAATCTGGCAACCTGTCCAAAGATTCTATTTCAAGGTAAAGAAGCAAAGCTACGTACTCGTACATCGTTTGTAAGGTTTATGACTCACTCTCTAGTCTTGCAGGGTTTCGAAATGGGCTGCATCATGAGGATAGTGTAGGAATGAAACTTCGTGTTTCTTAGACCCCAAATATACACTTACTTTTCGACGTCCACTTTCATGTCACTGTAGTTTTGCTAGTGATTTTCCAGGGTGCACATTACATCTATCCTTGGAAGGTTATCGATAGGACTCCCCTTATCCACTCCATAACACGCTGGCCGTTTACTTACTAGGAGATGAGATTGTCTTTGCGTTTTTCGGTTGCAGTTTATCGTGTTCAACCCACCGTGTTCAGTGGTGTTTGTTTATTAGCGTGAAGTGTGATCCACAGTATGATATACACACACAAAAAGAGTTCCAATTTGTCTATGACGATACAGCGTTGCTAAAAGTTTAATTTTAGAATTTGTCTTTTATCAGCATTTAGTAAATCGTACCCTTTCAGCACAAAGCAACGCGCGGTCCATTGTTGATGTTACATGTAACATACTTATTTTGCCAATATGCGTACGTTTTCAGCTGTTTGATACAAAGTTTTCACCTCATCAATCAATACCAAGAAAAAATTTTTATATTTAATCTAATATACCCCAGCTATTAGCTATATGTGACGCTAACGAGCGCACTTACTCGTCATTAGGCCAAGATAATTTGCTAAACGTAACAGCTAAAGCTACTCAAACTTCAAATTCCTATACGCATTAGACACTCTAGAAGTAGCATAGTTCCATTGTTAGTTAAGATACTAATTTGAATCACAATAACAACAGTGTAGTAAGTTAATCTACATATGTTTGGTTGGTTGGTTTTTGGGGGAGGAGACCAGACAGCGAGGTCATCGGTCTCATCGGATTAGGGGCGGATGGGGAAGGAAGGCGGCCGTGCCCTTTGAAAGGAACCATCCCGGCATTTGCCTGGAGCGATTTAGGGAAATCACGGAAAACCTAAATCAGGATGGCCGGACGCGGGATTGAACCGTCGTTCTCCCGAATGCCTACATATGGTATTGTACAGTACAACGTCTATAATAATGAAGGCTAAAGATAATATATATATATATATATATATATATATATATATATATATATATATATATATATATATATATTATGAAAAAATACAGCGTCTTTGTTTTATTTAATATACGTTTAGGAAAGGAGAACCGAAATGCAGTAGACGGTCTTCTGTACATGTAGTGCATATCTTTCAGTGTTTCTGCGTACCCCACGAAACAATTAGGTATTGGTTAAAAACACTAAAAGTAATGTGGTTTAGTTTTTGCTAATGTATGGACCCCATGAATCGACTTCTAATCTAACAAGTAGAGAGATCCTAGGACATGGGTTTGCTGAGGAATTCGGACAACTGATCGTAATGTGCTCGAACAGTTTGGTCGCATATACAAGAGTGAATAGCGTCTTCAGTTCATAGAACTCAAATATTACAAGAAAAGACACTATATGCATTGTAAGCGATGAATTTCTAAATTAAAACCAGTAAATGCGACGTCCATGATGCAACAGGAACATGAACCTGAGTAACAATGTCCGAAAACGAAAAGAAAAAAGTTTCATTTTTAAAGGATCGGGATAGTCGTGTTGTAATGATAATGAAACAGCTAAAACATGGAAAGTTGCTGCCCGTCCTTCCAGTGGCATTGCAGATTACTCGATAATCATACTTGTTGCATCAATTAAATGAGAGAGACTGTTACAAAAAAAGGTTAAATGCTCCTTCTCATCCATTGTCCGATAATAATGACAATGTTAGGACTGTAATTTAAACTTGTTTAAAAGTTGGTGTGAGAATATCCGTATCTTATCTTTCGATTTAGGTTTCAGTTAATGCTCTTGTTCCTCGAATCTTTTTCTTCATTATAGTGTTGCAACAGGTCAAGTAATCGTCGTCCGAGGTCTAAGTAGACATGTGAAGGCGGTACTGGAGGTGTCAAGTGAGCAGTTGCGAGTATGTCTGTAGGCCACTTACGCAGCCAGATCTCGAGCCGTTAGTTCCCCGTTCCACACTCTCTACTTTCTACATCCGGTCTTTTGTAATGCTGTGGGACTATGAACTTTGGTGAAAGGTGAAAGACCATTCAAGCGGAGCCTTAGGGTGAACTGTTAATGAAGACCTTCACTCATCTGCTGTTAGCGGGAGAAACACGCACCACTGAAAGGGTTAACCTCATAATTGCGCGCCGCTAAAACTTACGAATCTTCACAATGAACAATGAGAGTAGAATACAAATTACGGTAACCTTATTACAAACGAATCATTATGCAGTGCTCTTCAGGAATATTTTACGAACACTAAGAAGAAGCAGACTATAACCGATAGTCTCTGGGGTGTATAGAAACTAAGAGGATGGGAAAGTAAATTTTATCTTCAGTACCATACACCAGATTATTCTGGTACCGATATTTTTGAGTCGTGCAGCATGTCGTACGCTGTCGATTGCCAATAGAAACACTTGATATTGTTCACTAGACTGTCTTTCACGTGTAGCGTAACAGAGCCTCCGCACTGGGCGAATTATTGGCATATATGCTCGCGTAATTAGTAGTACTTCACTTTGATTTCCACGTAATCAGTGCAGGTTTCCCCACACCTCGTAACTTCTGAAAACAATAACTTTCGTAGATAGGGTTCCGTCGATACAAAATTCACCTCTAGGAGTAAATTGCTCTGTTCTGTATTTTCACAAAAATCCCCAGTTGCAGTACCAACATTATCTTTGATGCGCAGTTATAGATTACGGTTATGTTTCTAATGTGCCCCGTACGAGCTGGTGTGGTGGTACGCACATTTTAGTCGCTTCCGGGAGAAGCAACGTTCAAATTTCCGTATAGCCATCCAGATCAAAGTTTGTCGTCGTGATCCTAAATTCACTGTTACAAATTCTGAGATGCCATTCTACCTTCCATTTTTGGAAACGTATCGTCAAAAACCATGTTGCAATAAGCATTTTGTTACACCGTGCTGGGGAGACAATGTAATGGTTTTATTACGTTATCCGGATTACTGATTTCATTTACGGTATCTCTATTTAAGAATTGATCCGCCACTGGTAGCTGAGTGGTCAGCGCGACAGAATGTCAATCCTAAGGGCCCGTATCCGATTCCCGGCTGAGTCGGAGATTTCCTCCGCTCAGGGGCTGGGTGTTGTGTTGTCCTAATCATCATCATTTCATCCCCATCTACGCGCAAGTCGCCGAAGTGGCGTCAAATCGAAAGACTTGCACCCCGCGAACGGTGTACTCGACGGGAGGCCCTAGTCACACGACATTTATTTGATTTATTTAAGAACTGTAACCAATGAGTGGCATGTTACAGTTAGATGTAGTAATTAAATAATGCAATATTTGTTATGAATTAAAATAGAAGAAGTCATTGTGATAGCTAAGGAAAATCAATTAAAGTATATAATCATTGGTTTCATTTGCATATATGTAATCCATTTCAATTGATGGTATTTATCATTTACGAAATTTCCTACTACTTTACTCTCACATATTTAAATGAAAATGGCTAACAGCGTTCTATGACAAACATTTGAAATATCTACCTGATTATAAAACATCCGGACACCCTTATTAATGCATAACTGACTACCAGATGTCACAAGTAGCGGAACTATCGGTATAAAAGCAGGCAGCGAGTATTATACATACATCAAAAAAAGTTTTGCATCACCCCAGTCCCCAGAACTCCTGAAGATGCATGTTGACTGTGGATACTGTATCACAGACACAGTCCCTTTGACTTTTCAGAGATGTCACTAAACCCGCCCAAAGTTGTAAACAACCATGCATGAGCAGTGCCTATTAGACGGAGGGGGGTCCGACAGCCGATCAGTTCCAGTCATTTCACCAGAAAGAAGTCGTGTTGTCTGTAGTTCAACCATTCCTAGACGGTCAATACCGCCGTTCGATCGCGTCCACATTGTTACTTTGTGCCAGGAAGGGCTCTCAACAAGTGAAGTATCCAGGCGTCTCGGAGTGAACCACAGCGATCTTGTTCGGACGTGGAGGAGATAACAGAGAGACAGGAACTGTCGATGACATGCCTCGGTCAGGCCACCCAAGGGCTACTACTGCAGTTGATGACCGCTACCGACGGATTATGGCTCGGAGGAACCCTGACAGCAACGCCACCATGTTGAATAACGCTTTTCGTGCAGCCACAGGACGTCATGTTACGAGTCAAACTGTGCGAAATAGGCTGCATGATGCGCAAGTTCGCTCCCGACGTCCATGGCGAGGTCCGTCTTTGCAACCATGACACCATGCAGCGCGGTACAGATGGGTCTAACATGCCGAATGGACCGCTCAGGATTGACATCACATTCTCTTCATCGATACATGTCGCATATGCCTTCAACAAGACAATTGTCGGAGACGCGTTTGAAGGCAACCCGTCAGGCTCATCGCATTAGACACACTGTCCAGCGAGTGCAGCAAGGTGAAGGTTCCCTGCTGTCTTCGGGTGGTATTATGTGGGGCCGACGTACGCCGCTGGTGATATCATGGAAGGAGCCGTAATGGCTGTACGATACGTGAATGCCATCAAAAAAATGGTTCAAATGGCTCTCAGCACTATGCGACTTAACTTCTGAGGTCATCAGTCGCCTAGAACTTAGAACTAATTAAACCTAATTAACCTAAGGACATATCACACACATCCATGCCCGAGGCAGGATTCGAACCTGCGACCGTAGCGGAATGCCATCCTTCGACCGATAGTGCAACCATATCGGCAGCATATTGGCGAGGAATTCGTATCCATGGACGACAATTCGCGCCTCCATCATGTACTTCTTGAGAATGACTTCCTTCAGGATGACGACATCGCTCGAGTAGAGTGGCGAGCATGTTCTCCAGACATGAACCCTATCGAACATGCCTGGGATAGATTGAAAAGGGCTGTTTGTGGACGACGTGACCCACCAACCACTCTGAGGGATCTACGCCGAATCGCCGTTGAGGAGTGGGACAACTTGGACCAACAGTGCCTTGATGAGCTTGTGGGTAAAATGCCACGACGAATACAGACATGCATCAATGCAAGAGGACGTGCTCCTGGGTATTAGAGGTACCGGCATGTACAGCAATCTGGGTTACCACCTCTGAAGGTCTCGCTCTATGGTGGTACAACATACAACGTGTGGTTTTCATGAGCAATAAAAAGGGTGGAAATGATGTTTATGTTGATCTCTATTCCAATTTTCTGTACAGGTTCCGGAACTCTCGGAATCGCGGTGATGAACCTTTTTTTTTTTGATGGGTGATAGTGGATTGATTACGTTATCCGGATTTCTCATCTCATTTACAGTATCTGTGTTTAATAACTGTAAACAGTATGTGGCATGTTGTAGTTAGATGTAGTAATTAAAGTAATGCAGCATTTGGTATGAATTAAAATAAAAGAAGTCATTGTTCTAACTAAATCAATTAAAATATATAAACATTGGTTTCATTTGCATACATGTAACCCATTTAAATTGATGGTATTTATAATTTACGAAATTTCCTACTACCTTATTCTCAAATATTTAAACCAAAATGGCTAATAGCTTTCTATGACAAACATTTGGAATACCTACCTGATAAGGAAACATCCGTACACCCTTATTAATGCGTAACTGACTACTAGATGTCACGATAGGCGGACCTACCGGTACAAAATCAGGCAACGAGTGTTATAGTTTGAGCAGGGAAGCAGTAACAGCGGAATGAAACGATCAGGAGAGGTCACAGTCATCGAACATAGACTAGTCATTGGATGTTACCTAAGTAACAAACCCATCAGGGTCATATTAACCTCCTAAAGCTGCCTAAGTCAACTGTTGGTGATATGAATGTGAAGTGGAAACGAAAAGAAACAATCACAGCTAAATCAAGATCAGTCAGAGCTCACGTGCTGACGATCAGGAACCGCCGAGCACTGCCGAAGAAGGTGGTAGAAATGGCATGAAATCAGTGGAAGGAGCCACTCCTCAGTTCCAACGTACTTCCATCAGTCTAGCTATCGCAGTGGCTGTTTGAGTAGGCTGATAAAAGGACTAGGGTACAATGGTCGAGCAGTTCCTCATAAGCAACACGTTTTTGTAGTCAACGTGAAGCGACGACGCTTGAGATATCGCACACAACAATCCCACTGAACAGTGAATGACTGGAAACGAGTGTTTTGGAGTGATTTATCACGCAGTGTCGCAATACGACAGTAATGTTTGGGTTTCGCGAATGCTGGAGAACGTTACCTGCCACCGGGTGTAGTGAGAACAATGAAGTGCAGAGGACGACGTGGTATTAAAGTATGGCTGTGCTTTTAATGGTTAGGGTGTGATCCCCTTCTTGCGCTTATGATAACGCTTAATGAAAAACGATATGAACACATTTTATAGCACTGTGTACTGCGTACATTAGTGGAACAGTCTAGGGACTGTGATTGTGTCAGCCTGACAATGCGCACTGTCACAAAGAAGCGTCTGTGAGGAAATGGTCTGTGAACAATAAAATTCCTGAAATGGACTGGATATGAATCCAATGGAAAACATTTAGGATGAGTCAGAACGTCTACTTCACTCCCAACATCGGTACCAGCTCTTGAGGAGAATGGGCTACCATTCATCCACTGACATTCCAACACCTCACTGAAAGTGTTCGTAGCAAAGGCGAAGGGTGGACACACTCTATACCAATGTCAACTAGTAGATGTCCGGATACTTTTTATGAGATAATATTCCAGTTCCAACAATGAAAATCTCATTGTCACTTTCCTGGGCGTCAGTCTGAGATAGACGGAAAATTATCAGGTGGACTTGTACTGTATTAACTCATTCCTTTAATATAACTCGTGGCTTTCTTGTTACATACGTTAGACAGCAACCTATATGGAATATGGACTTAATATCGATGTGGACGTGATAGGATAATACCAGTCAAATTGTTTGACAAATCTGACTATGAGTAATTATCTTTGGTTGTCCGCCTCCGTAGCTGAGTGGTCAGCGTGGCCGACTGCCACGTGGATGGCCTGCCCTCAATGCACGCCTGGGTCGGAGATTCCATTCGCTTGGGGACTGGATGTTGTATCATCATTTCACCATTATCGATGAGCAAGTAGTGCAAGTGGGTCAAATAAAAAGACCTGCACTGCGCATCCAAACATCAGAAGGGTCTCATCTACATTTACATATACATGATTACTCTCCACTTTACAGTTAAGTGTCTATCTTCAAGGTAGTCCTCTATCATCTCACTCTCGAACAGCATGAAGAATAACATACTTCTGTGTGAACTCTGATTTCGCTTATTTTATTATGATGATCATTCCTCCCTATCTAAGCGGGCGCCAACAAATTATTTTCATACTCCGAGGAGAAAGTTGGTGACTGAAATTTCGTGAGGAGATCCTGAAGCAACAAGAAACGCCTTTGTTTCCATGATTACTATCTCAATTCACGTATCATATCAGTGGCGCTCTCTCCGTAATTCGCTGTAGTACAGGACGAGCTGCCTTTCTTTGAGCTTCTTCGATGCCCTCTGTCGATCCTATCTGTTGCGAATCCCACACCCCGCAGCAGTACTCCAGAAGAGGACGTACAAGCATAGTGTAGACAGTCTCTTTAGTAGATCTGTTGCATTTTGTAAGTGTACTGCTGATAAATCGTAATTTTTGGTTTGCTTTACGCACAACATTATATATGCGACAATTCCAGCTTAAGTTACTCGTAACTGTAACTCCCACGCATTTAGTTGAATTCACAGCATTTAGATTCGTGTGATTTATCGTGCAATCGAAATTCAGCGGATTCCTTTAGGTACCCATGTGAATGACATCACATTTTCCACTATTTACGGTAAACTGCTGCTTTTCGCGACATACAGACACATTGTCTAAACAGTTTTGCATTTTGTTTTGATCATCTGATGACTTTATAAGAAGGTAAATGACAGCGTCATCGGCAAAAAATCTCCTAAATCGTTTATGTATATCAGAAACGGCAGAAGGCCCATAACACTTATTTTGAGAACGCCAGATATTATGTAAGTCTCCAGGCTTTCGTGGCCGTTGTCACTGAAGTTCAAATCTTCTGGATTATTAGGCCGCGTCATACTTCCTCTAAAATAATCGACTATTCGACCCCTCTGCTGAGATCTTCCTTAGGATCTACCGGTGTCCACTACTGGTAGAACACTCTCCAGAGTACTCCGAAACTAATTGTTCAAAATAATTTTCTGAGAATCATTCAGAACGACTTGGGATGACGTTTTATGCCTACCTCCGACCTTAAACATGTAGTTTCACCAACATAACGAGGGTAGATTGAAGTCACCACCAACTATAGTTATATGAATGGAGTACCTACTTGAAATGAGACTCTAGTTTTCGTTGAACTGTTCAGAAGGTGAGTTATCTGATAGCAGGATGATCGGTAAAATGAACCAATAATGCCATACAATCATTTCATTTCATTTAGCATTGGTCACGTTGATGTCCAAGATCTTGAGCAACCTTCCAGAATGTGTCAAAGTATGTCCCATCATCATAACAGTGAAATGTCACACAGTATAAGAGTACATTAAAGTCTCTTAGCTCCTCTAGTATGTGTTAGCTCCTGTAGTATGCGTTAGCAGCGAAAAATTGCACCCAGGTGTTTTTTGAGCAGATAAATTGACTTGCAAAAGTAGCTTATTTTGCACTGGCCGGACGCGCGACATGGTTCGTTATACTGGCCCTCTTTAGACAGACTCCGGAACCCAAAGCGCGTGGTCGATGCTGGCGAAAATTTGACCACCGGCCCCAAACAGGCACCGGGCCAGACAATGCAGGATCCTGCAATCGTCTACTTGACACCCAGTGTTCGGGGCACTACCACTACTGGCAGGGGCCCAGTTATTACCAGCTGCCTGTTCGCTCCAAGGGCCAGCTGCCGCCTCCTTCCTTGAGGACCTATCCAAGACTGTGTCAGATTTATATAGCACAACAAGTACAGGACATGCAGTTAACTACGGTGATAGAGGGAAATTAAGGCTTGCGTTAGTGGTTTGATCTTTACAATCACGGAAATCACGCATATTATCAGCACCAGATATTCATCAACGGGTAGAAACACGATACGGTTTTCGATAAAATGAATAAAAAGCAGTGATATATAAGACGTGTCAGTCGATCACTTGACTAACACGTTTCAACTTAACCTCTTTAGTGTGAAGAAACAATCTCCACAACTCCGCCAGACAGCTGAGTGCAGAGTTTCTCCGATTTAATAAATACTTAATATCGATGCGTAAACTGCCGTTTCAGTGTAACAAAAGTGATACATACGCAAAAATGAAAAGTTTGCAGCAAGGTCTCAATTCTTTGTATCCTTAGTCACCAATGATATAAGTGTTTTACTGTGTGCGTTCATCATCACAGATTCATACACCTATTGAAAAACTGTATCGCGTAGCCTCCTGTAGCTGCAATACGTTTTGACAGCTTAGTGTAGAGATGCTCATAGTAGTGCGGTACACATCTTGGGGAGAAATGTGCTGGGCTCTACCTTCATCCTGATGACTGACGGTACGACCTTGAGCTGTGTTTTGTTTTGAAGTTCGTTTATTTAATGCGACCGGTTTCGGTGCTACACTGCACGTCATCAAGCCCTAAACAAATGGTGCAAATGGCTCTGAGCACTATGGGACTTAACATCTGAGGTCATCAGTCCCATAGAACTTAGAACTACTTAAACCTAACTAACCTAAGGACATCACACACATCCATGTCCGAGGCAGGATTCGAACCTGCGACCGTAGCGGTCTCGTTGTTCCTGACTGAAGCGCCTAGAACCGCTCGGTCACACGGGCCGGCCAAGCCCTAAACAGGCTACTTCCATAGTCACTAGAGGTTCGGAGTTGCTGTCAATGCACGAAGGGCAAAATGCCGTCCCATCGTGATGCACACTCATCCAGTGGGAGAAAGGCTTGCTGAACGTGTTAGCTGCGAGATTACTAACACCTTCAGCCGTAGGCACACGGATCGTGATTTCGAACATTGAGTGTTGAGTGTGCCGTGTTCCTGACACCACAGCATGGAAAAAGCACGTTGGGAGTCTTTCCGAACGTGCAGAGCAGTATATAATGTGACAGATATTCTGAACGTGCGTTTGAATGCTGGCAAGTGAGGTGGAACAATGCCATGTGCACGCCATCTCTCTTCAGTACAAAATCGTGAGACGCCATACTGGCTTTAAATTGAATCCCATACGCAAAAATGCCTTTTCTAAGCATCAGAAAACTGAGGATCTTTCGAAAACCCGTTGTTACTTGTATAATTTGTTGTAATAAAATGACAAGAAAAAACGGCATATTGTTAGTTAAAGAACTGTTGTAACCTGTTTATATGAGAGTACGTTGTTTCAAGGCAGCGGCATACAAAGGATCCATAAGAAAAGCAATGTTCTTAATACAATTTGGTAAATTTAATATGTAATAACATATCTAAATTTGAAAATTTCCGTATACAGTAACAGTCAGAGAATGGTTACAGGGCAGTCATTGTCGGTAGAGATTAAATGAGTAGCGTTGCAGATTGGTAAGACAGCAGTGTTGCTGGTTCGCGTCAAAATATATTCAAGTATTTTTATTACTTGCCATTGCGTTTTCTAATAGGTCCTGATGCTTTCTTATTAATTTAATAAAAGTATTTTATTGTATTCTATGATATTCGATGTTATGTATATATAAGAGCACTCTTTCTGAGGAGTGAGTTTGTTCATTGGTTTAATCCACAAGACAGCTTGCACTACTTGTAGCAAGATATTTTGCAATTTCTTGTTTTAAGTTTCTTATTTCACATGTTGTAGAGATTCTGCTAGTGAATAGGAACAGTGATCAAGTTAGGATTTGTATCGTACTTTTCATGATGGAACATTTATAAGCCGATGGCTTTGGTACTTTTTGCCTTATAACATGTCCATGGATGTTGAAGCTGCTATTTATGTGTACTACTGACATAACAACGTGACTAACATATGAACAAGAGAGCAAATGTGGGTTTTAATAGAGCTAACGAAGTGATTTTACGCTCGTCCATGTCGCAAACAGTGTGATGTGGGAACCAGATACAGCCGACAACTGCAGCTGGAGAGCGCTGCGATCGCTATACCTCGGTGGGGCACACGTACCGTATGCGCTAGCCGCATCTTTTCTGAATGTACAGCAGCACGTTGAAATACGGACGTTCGATGCTGACGTTCAACAGCACGCTCAGTGTGCCGACGGCTTCAGAGTGTGCTCAAAGAATAGCGATAGTGTTCAACAGGTGCATCTAACCGACGTTGCAGGCACGGCAAAAGAATGGCTCTGTTGGTGATATAGACGTTCTGCAAGAAAAGAAATTTGGAGCTGTTGCCGATGCAGTGCAGTCTGCAGGTGTAAGCGCGTCCTTCTCATGCCTAATTGAGATCTTCAGAGAGAGAGAGAGAGAGAAATACGACTTCAGTTCATGTACCATCTTCCATAACATTCTTCTTTTCCGTCTTCGTACGTTACGGACTATTGCACATACGCACAAACAACACACACACACACACACACACACACACACACACACACACACAAGAAAAGTTTATCATGATGTTTGGGGTGAACGTACTTCCCGTTAGTTTTGAAAGATGAACAGATTAAAATCTGCCAGGAAGTTTCACAATAATTTCTTTCTGATGAGGATTGAGATTTCTGTCTCTCTCCACCTCTCTCTCTCTCTCTCTCTCTCTCTCTCTCTCTCTCTCTCTCCCTCCCTCTTTCGTTGTACAGAAAATAACATTTAATAACGGTGATAGACAATTTACATTCAGCATGCAGCTAAAGCAGAGAACTAAAGTTACCTGATATTAGTTAACTCAAGTTGCAGATCCTTTCCTATTCCCCGCTGCTCTGTGAGTGTGGCACCTCAGTGTCATTCTGGAAGATAATCTTGTGTCAAATATTCCGACACCAAAAAGATGCATGGTAAGTCTCGATTAGTCACAAAAGAAACGTAGGACTATAGTGACCTTTAACATTAGTAGCGTAACAAATGGGTATCGTGAATAAGCTGAAGCCCAATAAAGATATTTTATTTGTATCTTCTCTTTTTATTTGTTCAATGACAGGGTTAGCCGACTTTATAGAAACACCTTTCGCATTTATTCTGTATTTTTTCAGTTTTCCTTTAGAAAGGTAATTAGATACTATCTGATTTCCATTTTGTATTTTTATTAATGTTTTTTTATTTATTGACTCTGTGAGGGGGACAGCATTTTTACCCCTAACGACTATGGTATCTGCAGATGTCGTTACATCTCGTTAAGCAATCTTATGATAAGAAAATAAATAAATGAAGTGATCATGTCTCTGTAGTAGGTTCAGTACTTTAATATGGAGCCCCAGTATCCTTTAGAAAGGTCGTATACTTACAAAACTTGATTGGAATTAATATTATTTTAAATATGGCAATTAAGTGATAAAAATGTGTCATTCTTTGTCTGTTGTAACAGAAGAGAATTTTCCGTCCCTGGATGCAAATGGAATGGGTCGTTTCAATGACGCCGGAAGGTCGTGCTTTCAGAAGACAAATTGGTCTGATAAATGGATTAGTGGGACAGATAATAAATATGGCGAAGAAGAAAAGAAATGGGACGATGCTGTACAAGAGGAGCTCTCTGATGGACGTCCTGTTGGATCGTCGAAGAGACATGGAGATATCAGAAGGAGAAGTTCATGAAGAGGTGAGTGGAAGCTGTCGAAGATAAATTAGTTGTAACTCGCGCCACATAACCATAATGTTTCGTTAACATCTAAGACATAAGAGAAGTTTCTAGACATCAACAGCGATCATTTTGAACTCATCCAGTAAGAGGTCAGCATAGCATATTTGTATGTATATATTTATGTTTTTTGTATTTGTATGTTATATAGCAAGTTCACCAGAATAGAACTCTGATAAAGGATCGAAATAGAAAGTTAAAATGAAGATAATATAAAGCACTACACCCAAGCTTTCTCTAAACACACACTATAACTGCAGATCAGCCTTTTCAGTGTTCTAAGATAAGTTATAGGGTCAGCGTTCTTTAGTGTCTTGCTACATCTTTCCGGAACAGAAACTGAACTTCCCCAAGGTGAGCTTTTACTAGACTTTCCATTTATCTAATAACAATTAATCGTGTCAGACTTTGCTACTGTAACTTATTACACTGATGGCTGGTCAATATTTACACCTCCCCATACATGTCTTCTTTTCAATAGGAATTATTGCTTTTTCCTTGAAAATGTAAGGAATTGCTTTCTGAATAAGGTGGAGATTTTTGTACCTATATTTCCTATTGAACGCAAAAACAAAAGGAAGCATACAACAACTACCGGTGCCATGCCTTAACGAAAGATTAGTTATTTTTTTTATTTGTTTATTTACACGTCAAGTTCCGTAAGATCAAATTGAGGAGCAAATCTCCAAGGTCATGGAACGTGTCGGTTCATGAAATTACAAGATAAAAGTAATAACAGATGAAAGTAATATGCTTATGTGCCCAAAAAAGTCAAACCATAACTTCAAGTAAACGCAATGAACAATATAATATAAGAATCAGCCCAATTTTTCAAGGAACTTCTCAACAAAATAGAAGGAGTGACCCATAAGGAAACTCTTCAGTTTCTGTTTGAAAGAGCGTGGATTACTGCTAAGATTTTTGAGTTCTTATGGTAGCTTATTGAAAATGGATGCAGCAGTATACTGCACACCTTTCAACACAAGAGTTAAGGAAGTCTGATTCAAATGCAGGTCCAATTTCTGCCGAGTATTAACTGTGTGAAAGCTTCTTGTTCTTGGTAATAAGCTGGTATTGTTAACAAGAGACGACAGTACAGAATATATATATTGAAAGGCCATTGTGAAAATATCCAGATTAGTGAGCAGGGGTCGACAAGAGGTTCGTGAACTTAAACCACTTATTGCCCGAACCGCCCGTTTCTGAGCCAAAAATATCCTTTTAGAACGGAAAGAGTTACCTCAAAATATAAAGCCATACGGTCTAAGCGAATGAAAATAAGCAAAGTAAACTAATTTTCTTGTCGAGCGATCATTACATCAGATACCGTCAGAACGGTAAAAATGTCAGTATTAGGTCTTTGAACAAGATCCTGAATGTGGGCTTCCCACGACAGTTTACTGCCTATCTGACTGAACACCTAGAAATTTGAACTTTACAGTTTCACTAATCACACCGCCATTCCGTGAAATTAAAACGTCAGGTTTTGTTTAATTGTGTGCCAGAAACTGTAAAACCAGAGTTTTACTTTGATTTAGTGTTAGTTTATTTTCTACAAGCCATGAACTTGTGTCATGAACTACACTATTTGAAACCGAGCCACTGTTGTATACAACATCCTTTACTACCAAACTAGAGTCATCAGCAAATAAAAATATTTTAGAGGTACCCGTACTACTAGAGGGCATATCATTTCTATAAATAAGGAACAGGAGTGGTCCCAACACTGCAGAGAACCGGGGAAAATTCTGGTCATACGTAAAGTCACTGACCGCGTCGAGGCCTTCTATCCAGTCACTATTCGGCAAATCTAGGGTGGTAATGGAAGGCAGAAAAGAACAGCTGAAGTTTTAAATTTCATGCTTGCGGAAACTGACGCAGGAGGATCCTACAAATGTACCGTTGTTTGGTTACCATACAGACTCCGGCACGGATAACAGAGATACAGGCATCCGTGACGTAGAGAAGCGACTGAAAGAATTGTAAACAAATAATTCGTCATGTCCAGATGGAATCCTGGTTTGGTGTACAGAGCGTATTCTGCGACATTGACCCATTACTTAACTTGCGTTTATCGCGAATCTCTCACCCAGCGCAAAGTCAAAAGAGCCTGGAGAAAAAGCGTAGATGACTTCCTGTATAGTAACATCAGTTTGATCAGTTTGCTGCAGAATTATTGAATGCAGCCGGCCGGTGTGGCCGAGCGGTTCTAGCCGCTTCAGTCTGGAACAGCGCGACCGCTACGGACGCAGGTTCGAATCCTGCCTCGGGCATGGATGTATGTGGTGTCATTAGGCTAGTTAGTTTTAAGTACTTCTAAGTTCTAGGGGACTGATGACCTCAGATGTTGAGTCACATAGTGTTCAGAGCCATTTGAACCATTTTTTTCTTGATTGCATTCTGAGTTATTCCTGAATACATTCTGAATTCGAATATAATAAATTTCCTGGAGACAGAAAAGTTTCTGTCCACAAACCTGCACGGATTCAGAAAGCATCGCTTTTGCGAAACACAACTTGTCCTCACATGATACCCTGCAGACCATGGACGGGAGGGAACAGGCATTTTCCACATTTCCCCTCTGCAGACTACTGACGAATGTTCGAGCATACAGATTAGGTTCCCTGATACGTGAGTGGCTCGAAGACTTCCTAAATGACGACTGTATGAGAATACAACATGACTTGATAAAATTCGCAATTGGTGTGATGAATGGCAGCTACCTTCCCGTCCCGGGAAGTACGGCTACCAAGTGCAGGTTTATTTCAGTTGACGCCACATTGGGCGACTTTCGCGCCGGTGGTGAGGATGAAATGATGATGAGAACAACACAACATTCAGTCCACGAGCGGAGAAAATCTGCAATCCGCCCGGGAATCGAACCGGGGCCCGCTGCATGGGAGTCGAGCACGTTACCACCCAGCTAAGCAGGCGGATTAGCTACCTCTAAATATAGAAAAGAGTATAAGTTAATGCGGGTGAGCTGCAGAAACAATCCCGTAACGTTCGAATATAGCATTATTGGGGTGCTACTTGACACGATCACATCTTTTAAATATCTAGGCGTAACACTGAAAAGCAATATGAAATGGGACAAGTACGTCGGGTTGGTAATAGGGAAGGCGAATTCTCCACTTCGTTTTATCGAGAGCGTTTCGGGAAAGTGTAGTTCATCCACGAAGAAGACAGCGTATAGAACGCTAGCGCGACCCATTCTTGAGTGTTTGGGGTTCCCCCCAGGTCGGATTAAAGGGAGACATCGAAGCAATTCAGAGGCGTGCTGCTAGATTTGTTACCGGTAGGTTCGATCAGGACGCCAGTATTATGAAGATGCTTCGTGAACTCAAATGGGAATACCTTGAGGGAAGACAACCTCTTTTCGTGAGGCACATTTAGAGAACTTGCATTTGAGGCCCACTGGAGAACGAATCTACTGCCGCCAACGTACACTTCGAGTAACGACTACGAAGGTAAGATGCGTGTAGGAATCAGCATGGGTTTCGAAAAAGACGGTCGTCTGAAACCCAGCTCGCGCTATTCGTCCACGAGACTCAGAGGGCCATAGACACGGGTTGACAGGTAGATGCCGTGTTTCTTGACTTCCGCAAGGCGTTCGATATAGTTCCCCACAGTCGTTTAATGAACAAAGTAAGAGCATATGGACTATCAGACCAATTGTGTGACTGGATTGAAGACTTCCTAGATAGCAGAACGCAGCACGCCATTCTCAGTGGAGAGATGTCTTCCGAAGTAAGAGTGGTTTCAGGAGTGCCGCAGGGGAGTGTCGTAGGACCGTTGCTATTCACAATATAGATAAATGACCTTGTGGATGACATCGGAAGTTCACTGAGGCTTTTTGCGGATGAGGCTGTGGTGTATCGAGAGGTTGTAACAATGGAAAATTGTACTGAAATGCAGGAGGATCTGCAGCGAATTGACGCATGGTGCAGGGAATGGCAATTCAATCTCAATGTAGAAAAGTGTAATGTGCTGCGAATTCATAGAAAGATAGATCCCTTATCATTTAGGTACAAAATAGCAGGTCGGCAACTGGTAGCAGTTAATTCCATAAATTATCTGGGAATACGCATTAGGAGTGATTTAAAATGGAATGATCATATAAAGTTGATCGTCGGTAAAACAGATGCCAGACTGAGATTCATTGGAAGAATCCTAAGTTAATGCAATCCGAAAACAAAGGAAGTAGGTTACAGTACGCTTGTTCGCCCACTGCTTGAATACTGCTCAGCAGTGTGGGAACCGTACCAGATAGGGTTGATAGAAGAGATAGAGAGGATCCAACGGAGAGCAGCGCGCTTCGTTACAGGATCATTTAGTAATCGCGAAAGCCTTACGGAGATGATAGATAAACTCCAGTGGAAGACTCCGCAGGAGAGACGTTCAGTAGCTCGGTACGGACTTTTGTTAAAGTTTCGAGAACATACCTTCACCGAAGAGTCAAGCAGTATATTGCTCCCTCTTACGTATATCTCGCGAAGAGACCATGAGGATAAAATCAGGGAGATTAGAGCCCACACAGCAGCATACCGACAATCCTTCTTTCCACGAACAATACGAGACTGGAATAGAAGGGAGAACCGATAGAGGTACTCAGGGTACCCTTCGCCACACACCGTCAGGTGGCTTGCGGAGTATGGATGTAGATGTAGATGTAGATGTAGAAATTAGGGCTCGTGCGGGGGCTTTTACAGTTGTTTTTCCCTCGCGCTATTTGCAAATGGAACAGTAAACGAAATGTCTAATGGTGGCACTTGATACCTTCTGCCATGCAGCGTTCGGTGACTTTTAGAATACGAAAGAGATGTAGATGTAGAGATCGTAGTATTAGGTCCAAAAAGTGCAAGTACTTGTTTTCACCAACCTCCTTGTGATACAATGCCAGTATGAGCCAGTAAAAACATCGGTATCTTGAAACATCTGATTGGAGAAAATGAGAATCAAAATATCGCTTGCAAGCGCCCATCATCTGTTCGACACCCATATCCCTATTGTAGCTCTACCTACCAACTTGAAATCATACTAACTGAATACACAGTGAAGCTGCCGTCGTTCCTTATCTTTACAGTTTGTAAGCTCATTGTACTATTTTTTAAATATTTACAATCCTAATACAGAAACATACAAATAATGGTGCTTCTCCTGCATCGAGGTCCTTAGATACCTCAAGCAATTTCACTACAATTCACGTCTATGTTCTCTGTACGGCATTATGTAGCTGATAAGTAATGATAATAATAATAACAATAATAACAATAAAAGCGCACTACCAGTAACAGATTTTAGAGATACTTCCCCTAAGCAACATGATAATTTAGTACTCTGTATTATGTGATTTTTCCATATAAAAATTCTCATTATTATATAGGCCCTAATCCCCCTACCTCAAGAACATATAGGCCTAACCATGAATCTGAACTAGGTTCCTAATAGTCAATTACCTGGCGAAAGGGCAGGGGGGCTCTTAATTTCGAATGCATAAATACTTGTGCGGGGACAATCAGTTTAGACATTTGCCTTACAGCCAGGGCAAACGTCCCGAAAATCTTGCGATTGGAACAATTTTTAATTTATTTCTGGAACGACACTGCCAATTTGTTCTTTTTAAGTATTAAATAATCAACTCTTCTGCGAGTCTTAGTGGATATGAGGAATATTTCCGTTGATTATATAATGCGCAACACATTCCAATTTAGTTTACCTTGCCATGAACTTACACATAAAACTCCACTAGGATCAAATGGTTTCTTTAAGAATGTTTTTCATAGACAGATTTCAATTTCACGTTGCAATAAATCAGAACTTCTCACCTGCTGAAGTTGTTCCTAAGTCACCGTTAGGCAAGCAGACTAAAGTAATCAACTATCTAGGACATTGCATTACTGAAATGTCTTCCCTGCACGTTTCTGTTATTTTGCATTACTGAATTCCGTAACGCTGTACGTAAGAGACAAATATACCCACTATGGAGCGACAGATCTCCCCAGCACCGGTGAATTTGCCCATACCTTTGCTACAGGTGTGCACGTTTGCACTGGCGAGCACAGAAACGACGGCAGCGGCAACCGGTTTCACGCTGTCTCTGCTGGCCTTGCACCCGGTTTGGCAGGACGCGGTGCACCGGGAACTGGACGAGGTCTTCGGCACAGGAGAAGGCCGCTTCAGGTCGTCCACTGCAGCAGACATCGCCCGTCTCGCAGTGCTGGACTGCGTCGTAAAGGTAGGCAGCACCACACAACCATGTCCACAGAAAATAAGACACCATCTATATAGTGAAGCGTTCAAAATGTTAAAATGTGTGTTAATTGCTAAGGGACCAAACTGCTAAGGTCATCGGTCCCTAGTCTTACACACTTAAACTAACTTAGACTAACTTACGCTAAGGATAACAAGCCTCCGACGTGGGCAGCCGCACGAACCGTGACAAGACACCCAAGACCGCACGGCTACCACGCGCGGCCTATGGTGAAGCAACGAAGCATATCTAGTGGCGAGGAAAAAGGCACGAGTCATTCCCGTTGCCAAGATGGTTTGACTGAAAGACGAGCAGGACAGTTGGGCTATATCTTACTCTGCTTCGGAATTTATTTTTCCTATGTTCATGTATTACGATTTTTTTTTGATACCGCAGATGTTCCCTGTAGGAGCCTAAACGGATTTCTCAAACAGAGAAATTGTGAAATTCGGTTTGTCCATGACGTCCAGAAGACCGTATATAACGCCCAAAAAATATGGTTCCAAAAGAACGAATTAAACAAGACAGTGAAAGTTTTTTGTAGATGAATAAGTGTGAGGATAAGTTGTAAATACAAATCATTCATAAAATCTAGAGTCTTACTGTAAACTGTCTATGGCATTGTGAAACAGAAGGAAGCGTTGGAGTTGGTCACCTTGAATACGTCTTTCAAAATTGTAAACATCGCACCTGCCAGTGTCGACAACTCTGTTTCCACTTTAAAACGTGCGTACGTCAGTTTCAAAGCTCCCTCAGAAACGAAAACCTTCATAATAACGAAATAAAGATAAATGTCAGCATATGATGGCTTAACAATTCCTTGAATACGATAGCGGTATCGCTGAGAAAAACACTTTATTACGAAGAAAGAATAAGTAAACAATGCACTGTCCATCACCATCCCCACACTACTCCCACTCCTTTGAATTTGCCATTAATACGATTTACATTTCCCTTCTCCTTGTCACGGAATATTAAATTAATTTTTTTCTGCTTTGTGTTTAACCTCTTTTGAGTTTCCTCTCATTTCCTCTTTTTTCTCGGTGTTGAAGCTATAATCAATACTAATTAATATATTGTAACAAATAAGCCCTCGGTCACAAATATTAAGTCAAAATTTTTGACTTAATATTTGTGACCGAGGGGTTATTTGTTACAAAATAATTCTGACACGGTCACTGAACCTTAGCAGCTATGTTCAAAGTTTTACTAATTAATATTTAAGATAATACAGGAAAACCTGTAAAATCTTATTTTTTAGCTGAAGCGACTAAAATGACGATTTGTTTAACCAGTTTCGTCGTATATTTTTTATGGACACACTAAATACGCACTGGCGATTTATACGCTTTTTTTTTTTTAAAAAAAAACTGAAGTATTTATTCATAAGTCTTTCACTGTCCTGTGACGATCCACTTTGTACAGCAGAAGCGATGATGCTTCCGTTGACAATGCAGTACTCACCTGTGTGCTGGTTGCTACAGCTCTCGCACCGCACGCTCCGTTTTGCTCAGAGACCGAAAGAGCAGATTTTACGTACGTACCCTGCTAGCGACATAATTTAATTTTGGCTGAATGATTTATTTTGGAGTTATAACTCAAATTATTCACGTAAAAAAGACGTATGACTAAGAGTGGTATGTAAAAATAAGACGTCGTGGATGAATGACGTTGTGAAATTGGTTGACTATGTCTGGAAATGCAAGGAGGGCCTGGTCTGGTCGGGTTGGAAGGGGGGGGAGGGGAGGGTGGAGGTCTGGACGATGGGACCGAAATACAAGGAGAGCCTGGCCGGGATGAGGAGGGAGGGGTAGAGATCTGGACGAGGGGCACTGTCAAACAGTGAACAATAATACTTGATTATGGATTCAGGACATAAAAGAAAGCACACCATCCTTAACAGCATAAAACTTTGTATGATGTTTCTTCTGAGGCCATGTAAACAAAGTAGTTGGTGATAGTTCAGCCTAGACTCTTATGGACTTTGCTAGAATCATAGAAACCTCTGAAGCTGTACCATACTCTCTTGGTGTACTAGAGAGTACGTGATGGGGCACTGAACGACATAATGAGTAGCTGATTCGGGTAAGGGGTTCCATGAAAAGACGGAAAGCCTAGTGAACAATATTGTAACAGAATATTTAAACCTACTTGTATGTTGCTACGCCACATACACAATTTGTCTGTAACTTTTGATTACAGTCATCAGATAGTACTGAAATTACTGATCAGCACACTTGACCACGATCACGAGTACAATGCTACGACCACAGTGCACAGCTTCTAATCTACGAGGATTGGAACTTAAATAGTGGCAACAATTTATTCACAACCGACAGAAAAGACTTACATGTTTGCACCTCTTACTGTCCTTCGAAGTAGTCACAAGGACTTAAGTTCGGGGAGTATGGTGGATGGTACAGTACTTCCCAGTCCCATCGACCGAACAGAGCAGCCACAGCTTGCGCTGTATGCGCCCGCGCATTGTCATGCAAAATGATGGGTGGGTTGCGCAGAAAGTGTCGCCGCTTCTTTCATAAAGCTGGTCGCAGGCGATGCTCCAAAAACGAACAGTAATACTATGCATTAGATTCCTAAGATGAAGAACCACTTCGTGGCATTCGCTTCAGAACTGTTCCAGAGATTCGACAGGCAGTAGACCGCTCCATTCGCACCATCAACAGAACGGGCTCTGCTAACGGTGTACTAAGGCTTCCACATCGCTGGCAAAGGTTTCAACACAACTCTAATGACTACTTTGAAGGGCAGTAACAGATGCAAACATGTAACTCTTTCGTATCGGTTGCGAATAAATAGTTGTCACTATTTAAGTTCCAACCCTCGTATGTCACACGATGCGTTTTGGCCAAGTTGGTTACGTATGAGATTTGCGGGACTTCTGTTCGCATTTCGCTCGTTGTGCTCATGAGAGACGAAATATACTTATTCGAACTATAAAAAGTAAAGGTCATAGACTTTCTTGACGAACCACGTAGCTATTCTGCAACGGCAGAATCTGCCAACTGTTCTCGTTCCAGTAAGGTGGTAGCATGTCATACGTAGACCAATGACACCATACCAGTGGCAACTTCGGCGCTCCACGTATCATTGATATTCAATGTGACGGCAAATAACAGTGGTGCATGAAGACGAATCAATATGCGGTAATGTAGCAGCTCACTGTCTAAAGAAACCAGCAGGCAACCACGTGGGATCAGTATCTTCATATTTTTCAAAACATTCTGAATGAACTTCCTAATGACTCAACTTCTTTACCGCCTATATTGATATTAAAAAAACAAAGCACCGACAAATCGCATATCTGAAATCGTTCCTTTTCCACCTACACGGAAACTGCGGCATTCTGAAGTTGTCAACATGGCTCTGCAAAATATTGCATCTGCGGCTGCTAAAAGAGAGAAATCAGCTAAGCGTCCTGGTCGTGTCGTGCATGGGGGCTTAATTAAATATGATGAAAATACTTTTTAAATTTTTCGTAGCTTTAAGTCCGATTACGCAAGTCTCGTAAACGGTTGGCCCTGACTAGAAGTATTCCGCAATCTGGCTGCAACAACAATGAAAGAAAATTTTCGTAAACACAGTTAATTAATTAAGTCCCCAGCAACTATAAAACCTACAAAACCCAAGCACAAATGTAACTGTTCTGTGTGTGGGAGTGTGACTCAACGTACACATCTGGCACGGTTCTTTTCCAACAAGACGAGAATTTTTAAATACCAATTATACTGACGTGATAAAAGAAAATTACAAATACTACAATTGCGTAAGGAAACCAGAATTAAACTCTAATACAAGAACACACGCCAGATGCTTTGTTGACTGAACCTGTAATGACGCATTATTTAAAACATGGAATTAATGAAAAAACACACAATATTTTACCTTCATATATATTGACGAAAAGCACTCTGGTCGTTACAGTATTTCCATTAGAATAACATCTGCTATCTCTCCCATCAAATAACTGCATAAAACATGGAACAACACTCTCCACTATCACATCTCACTCCGACTTCACGACAAGCAGTGCCCACTAGCACATCTCGGCACGAACTGACTACTACGAGCTCTCAACAAGCACTCCCTGCTACGAGTTCTCTCCAAGCACTGACTTCTACGAGCTCTACCCACGCACTGACTTCTACGAGCTCCTGCCAAGCACTGTGGAGGCGGCTTAATAATACTCTTTGGCGCAATCTCTGGCGCAGTGGCTCAGTGTAGCCACCTTTCATATGCCCCTCCTCCACAGGCCAGAATTTGATGGTATTTTTGCCAGCATTGGTGGTGAAAATACCACCAAATTCGTCCAGAAAAATACAGACAAAAATAAAAGATAATATTAATACCTAAATATCACATAATTAGTTAAAATTTTGGCTTTGCACTGACCTTTCAATAACGTAATATATGAAATACAGTAAGCGATACAAATTCTTTCATACATGTGACTTTATATAATAGTTTACACAATACACAAAAAATCAGTTTATACAAATGTTCACATAACATGCTTTCCATGATTAGTTCCAGTAGTAGCACCCAGCGATGGTCAACAGGTGCAAATACCAGCAAGTGACATCATTTTAGTAAAAGCAGTTTCATCAGTGGCACCCAGTGAAGTTGAGCAGGTACACACAGCAACAAGTCACATTATTTCAGTAAAAAGCAGTCCATCAGTGGCACCCAGCAATGTTGAACAGGTGCAGACACCAACAAGTGACATCATTTCAATAGAAGCAGTTCCATCAGTGGCACCCAGTAGTGTTGAGCAGGTACACACAGCAACAAGTCACATTATTTCAGTAAAAAGCAGTCCATCAGTGGCACCCAGCAATGTTGAGCAGGTGCAGACACCAACAAGTGACATTATTTCAGTATAAGCAGTTCCATTAGTGGCACCCAGTAATGTTGAACAGGTGCAGACACCAACAAGTGACATCATTTCAGTAGAAGCAGTCCATCAGTTGCACCCAGCAATGTTGAGCAGGTGCAGACACCAACAAGTGACATCATTTCAGCAGAAACAGTCCATCAGTTGCACCCAGCAAAGTTGAGCAGGTGCAGACACCAACAAGTGACTTCATTTCAGTAGAAGCAGTCCATCAGTTGCACCCAGCAATGTTGAGTAGGTGCAGACACCGACAAGTGACATCATTTCAGTAGAAGCAGTCCATCAGTTGCACCCAGCAATGTTGAGTAGGTACAGACAGCAACAAGTGACTTAATTTCAGTAGAAACAGTTCATCAGTTGCACCCAGCAATGTTGAGCAGGTGCAGACACCAACAAGTGACATCATTTCAGTAGAAGCAGTTCCATCTGTGGCACCCAGTAAAGTTGAAGAGGTACACACAGCAACAAGTCACATTAGTTCAGTAGAAGCAGTCCATCAGTGGCACCCAGCAATGTTGAGTAGGTGCAGACACCGGCAAGTGACATCATTTCCATAGAAGTAGCTTCATCTGTGCACCCAGTAATGTTGAGCAGGTGCAGACACCAACAAGTGACTTCATTTCAGCAGAAGCAGTTCCATTAGTGGCACCCAGCAATGTTGAGCAGGTGCAGACACCAACAAGTGACAGCATTTCAGTAGAAACAGCCCATCAGTTGCACCCAGCAATGTTGAGAGCAGGTGCAGACACCGACAAGTGACATCATTTCAGTAGAAGCAGTCCATCAGTTGCACCCAGTAATGTTGAGCAGGTGCAGACACCAACAAGTGACATCATTTCAGTAGAAGCAGTCCGTCAGTTGCACCCAGCAATGTTGAGTAGGTGCAGACAGCAAGAAGTGACTTCATTTCAGTATAAACAGTTCTAACAGTGGCACCCAGCAATGTTGAGTAGGTGCAGACACCGGCAAGTGACTTCATTTCAGTAGAAACAGTCCATCAGTTACACTTAGCAATGATGAGCAGGTCCAGAGAGCAGTCCATGATATTCACTATCACTGATCACACAGTTCAAGCATGAACAATAGTTTGAATACACATACTAATCACACTGTTCATCAGCAGAAATTAAACATGTCCTAGTGGCACCAATCATGTAGATAAAGTACAAGTAACAGTCCATAATATTCATTATCACTGATCACTCAGTTCATCAGCAGAAATTAATCATTCCTAAGTGTCACACATTACGTTGAAAAGTGCAGGTAACAGTTCATAATATTTACCATCACTAATCAGACAGTTCAGGCATGAACAATAGTTTGAATACACATACAAATGCTTTTACACTAAACATATAAATTCTAATAAACACACAAATGATTTCAGATAATTGTCATATTAACTATTACAAATACTCAAATATCAGTAAACCTATAATATTTATGGGTGTCAGTGCAAGCCACTACAAACAAATAAAATAATATTCAGGAGATAGGTGGGTACGATTAGGAAAGGAAAACACACAAAACACACTCACTCATCTTTCATCCACATTAAGTACTGCTGTGTAATTGAATGGTGTTAACTGTGTAAATGTAATTCTGTCAAAATCTGATGTTCATCACGTGTATCAAGTAGTAGTGGCAGCAATGTATAACAGTCAATAATAGTTAAGTCAACGTCATAGTCATCATGTCAAGACCAATGTTTGCCAAGCCAGATCAAATGTACTGTTGTTGAACAACTGTCAGTGAGCCAAGATATGCAAATACTTCCTCTCTTCAAAAAAAAAGTATATACTGCTTAGTGATTTAACAAAGTGTGTGTATAGACTATCTTCCTTCTACTTTAGTGTTCTAGTATGCTATCTTCATCCTCCTTGTTCCATAAGACCAACAAAAAAAGAAAAATATGCTTCTCACTTACTTTACCTCTTATCCACCAAAACTCCAATAATCATCAGCATCACATAATCTCAATACTTCAATAATACCTCTTCAATACGTCGATACATATAAACCTCATCATTAATAGCATTTACCTTACCTCTTGTCCACAAAAACTCCAATAATCATCAACTTCATATAATCTCTATACCTCAATAATACCTCAATAATACCTCTTCAATACGTCGATAAATATGAACCTTATTGCCAATATCATCTCACTTACTTTACCTCTTATCCACCAAAACTCCAATAATCATCAACTTCACACAATCTCAATAATACCTCTTCAATGCGTCAATACATATAAACCTTATTATCAATATCATCTCACTTCCATAACAACTCTTTCCTCTAGTCAGTCTCCTCGAACAAGTACAGATAAAATCCTAATGCAAACCTCATCATCCCATACAATCCGAAGACACATTGTCAACACACAACCTCTGTGTAATCCATCTGAGCCAAATCTTCTACTCATTATGAATTATAAACAAAAGAAATGCATACATGACCTCTAACAGACTTAGTTCGAATAACTCTCAGTAATTAAGTACGATTACGGAATGTGAATGATCACAATATTTCACAGTGTGTACACCATTTCAAGAATTATGGCAGAAGCAAACATGTGGAGTATTTCTTGTGTCAAGTGTCACTTGCTATTTCAATTGCTCCCGAAAAATGCAGTGTAATAACTGTCAATGGTCTAAACCTAGTGTTGGTATGTCATGTCGTTAGCTTCCTTCCTATTAGCATAAATTTATACAGCTTCCATAAAACCTCAGCTCATGTGACTTCAACGAAGTTCTTTGTACCAATGTCGTTCGTCGAATTATAGCAGTTCATTTTCTTATCTTAAAAATATAAGGCACTTAGCGTAAGCAAAACAAGCAATAGCAAGTAAATATACCAGTAGTGAACAGAATGTCAAAAAGTGGATGCAGCACAAATCCTACAACGAGGCTCTGCCAACCGAACAATCTATAATTAATACAATAGTGTGACCTAAACTCTATGTTTGTACACACTATATCAGCATTTCTATACACCAAATTAAAGAGTAGTTGTGACGACAAACAGAAATGTATAAATATGCAATCCATACGCATAGCAGCAAACATATATCTTACGCAATAAACAGGTCATTAGCATCATATCAGCATAAGCAAATAAATGTTCATATGTCATCCTAATAAGTAAACATGAAGGCGCAAGCAGATAAATCACAAAGTATAACTTACATACATACCAGCACAACTAATCAGGTGACAATTATAATTTAAATAAATAAGCACAGCAGGCACATAATTAAAACGTATGACATCAGTGAAAAAGCAGTGCAGCCAAGCGATGCATAAAATACACAAGTTACAACCCAGTTCATTAATAATCATTGTCAAAATCAGTTAACGTACGCAAGCACGTCGCTTCACAAGTAATTTTCATAGAACATGAAATTAGCACAAAGTATGAATCACGTAATCGCGAGCAGCAAATTACGTCTAAAATACGTACCTAAGTGGAAATATGTTACCTGAAAAATGAACTCAATTAATAGTTACCCTTTTTAGTTTATTAGTTTCTTCTTGGAAATTACATTCTTCCTAAAACTTTCTCGATAGCAAGTCGTCTTAACGTCGGAGACACACAGAATTTACCTGAAGTTCTTAAATATTTTATACAACCGTATCCTGAAAAATACTGAATGTTAATAATATAATTCATCAAGTCACTATAGCTTTATACTGAATTTAATCGGAGAAATTAAACTGTGTATTTGTTTACGGCTGTCAGTGCATTCGCACTGAGCGCTCGATCAGCTGTAGGCGCGTGACGTACGAAGCAATTGTTCGCAGTCAACGACTGCCTTGTGCGGCGCACAGACTTGACTGTTGCTTTGAGTATGTGCCGCCGCCAAAACACAGCGCGGTATCCTTGTACCCTCCGCATGTTTACATCTAGCTGTTGGTTTCTCAAAAGTATGTCATTACACAAAAATTTTTACGTTAGATATATGATGTATTCCTTTAGAGCGTCGAGATTTAAGAGTTTCTACTTCGACAGTGTTATCATGAATAATTTTACGAATTCTATGTGGACCGTTATAAAGCAGAAAAAATTTGCGACACAAGCCTTTTCCTTTGTGAGATAAACGATGAGACTTAATTAACACTTTTTGACCAACTGACAAGATTTTTGAACGACCAGGACGCTTAGCTGATTTCTTTCTTCTAGCAGCCGCAGATGCAATATTTTGCAGAGCCAGGTTGACAACTTCAGAATGCCGCAGTTTCCGTGAAGGCGGAAAAGGAACGATTTCAGATATGCGATTTGTCGGTGCTTTATTTTTTAATACCAGTATATGCCGTAAAGAAGTTGAATCATTAGAGAGTTCATTCAGAATGTTTTGAAAAATATGAAGATACTGATCCCACGTTCTGTGATTCTGATGACAATAAAGTCGACACAATTTATTGATTTCCTTCATCCATCTCTCTGAAGCGTTAGATTGGGGGTAAAAAAGTGAAATGAAAATTGCTTTAATTTTACGACGCTGTAGAGTACGAAGCCAAATTTTAGAACGAAACTGTGATCCATTATCTGATATAACCTTATCAACATGACCAACTTCTTTAAGAAAATGTTTGATGAAAGCATTAGATACTGAACGAGCTGTTGCTTTGCGTAACGGTGTAAAACACACATATTTTGATGTCAACTCCACAGCTACGAAAATGTACGCAAAACCATTAGTAGAACGAACCACTGGACCGAACAAATCGACTGCAGCCATCTCCTTTAATTTCGCTGGAATGATAGGAAACAACGGTGCTCTGTGAGAAACTGTTGGCGGCTTAGCCTTTTGACATAATTTGCTTTTGGCCAGGACATTCCGCAATCTGACTGCAACAACAATGGAAGAAAATTTTCGTAAACACAGTTAATTAATTAAGTCCCCAGCAACTATAAAACCTACAAAACCCAAGCACAAATGTAACTGTTCTGTGTGTGGGAGTGTGACTCAACGTACACATCTGGCACGGTTCTTTTCCAACAAGACGAGAATTTTTAAATACCAATTATACTGACGTGATAAAAGAAAATTACAAATACTACAATTGCGTAAGGAAACCAGAATTAAACTCTAATACAAGAACACACGCCAGATGCTTTGTTGACTGAACCTGTAATGACGCATTATTTAAAACATGGAATTAATGAAAAAACACACAATATTTTACCTTCATATATATTGACGAAAAGCACTCTGGTCGTTACAGTATTTCCATTAGAATAACATCTGCTATCTCTCCCATCAAATAACTGCATAAAACATGGAACAACACTCTCCACTATCACATCTCACTCCGACTTCACGACAAGCAGTGCCCACTAGCACATCTCGGCACGAACTGACTACTACGAGCTCTCAACAAGCACTCCCTGCTACGAGTTCTCTCCAAGCACTGACTTCTACGAGCTCTACCCACGCACTGACTTCTACGAGCTCCTGCCAAGCACTGTGGAGGCGGCTTAATAATACTCTTTGGCGCAATCTCTGGCGCAGTGGCTCAGTGTAGCCACCTTTCAACGTATCATTGATATTCAATGTGACGGCAAATAACAGTGGTGCATGAAGACGAATCAATATGCGGTAATGTAGCAGCACACTGTCTAAAGAAACCAGCAGGCAACCAGACTTTTCCTGCATGTCTCCTAGTTAAGAGACCGCTGACGACTATCCAAATTTGAGTTCTGTTAATGCGACGAGGACCTTTCTTCGAAGGGTCGTCAGGCTTTTAGGGATGAAAGTCATTGTATCAGGATAGGAACCCGAAGGCCAGATATATGAGTCTCAGACGACGGTCTTACCGTTATCGTCTGGAAAATATCCTTATAGAATTTACGATCATTTATGCATTCATTCCTTGGGCAGCCGGGCCATTTATTGATGGCGACTTCCTTGGTTGAAGGGTATGGGATGTTTCAGTGAGCTAATGCGTCTTATTGTGTTTAGAAAAATGTGGTGTTAGAAAACGGCTGCCAGGGCCTTACAAGGACTTCAAACCACTTCCACGTGACAAATGTACACGGAGAAAAATTAATCGGTAGTGAGATGAGGCCGAGAGATTCTCTTATCAACATATTCCAAAAATGTACCACAACAGTCTTAGATTTTTGATGGCAAGTTGCATATCCAATCAACATTTGACCCGTCGGAGGTTCGAGTCCTCCCTCGGGCATGGGTGTGTGTGTCGTCCTTAACGTATGTTAGTTTAAGTTATATTAAGTAGCGTGTAAGCTTAGGGACCGATGACCTCAGCAGTTTAGTCCCATAAGACCTTGCCACAAATTTCCAATTTTCCGATCAACATACGCGTCCCCTCGGTCGAATTAGAAAAACAGCACAGGAATTAGTTTAGTAGTTTGTAAATATATATTCTGAGATCATTGGCTGTAATACAAGCCACGATAGACGATAACTGCGTAAGTAGTGAAGTGTGAATGTGTGAAGTCAGATTATTTGGGACTTATCCAGGAGTTCAAGTTGACATTTTCTTACACTTTAGAGGATTCCTAAAGAGGATCTACGTGAGGCTAATTCGAGTTGCATACCATAGCTTTTCGTATTGTTTCTGAAGCGAACACGGTGAAAAATTAAAAAATAGAAATAACGATGGTCATACACCACGGACTCGCATTACATATCCTGAGGACAAATTCGTGTGCAGCCAAACCATAATAAAATTTTAACGATTGGTATGGTAACATTAATGTCATCAGATTTCCAGAGAAATATTAGAAGGCTAGTAAAAGAAACTGGTCCAGACCCACGGTATTTTAAGGAATCGTTACTTTCAAGCCCAACTCTTCGCGAATTCCTGATGTTCTATAGTGAGAGTGCTAGTATTGGAGACATGAGTACTATCGCACTGCGTTCACGGGTGGATGACTCTTCGGGATAGGCTTTGACTATACATGCCTTGACACCTGCTGTTGATCTAGTCAAAGCAGCTGTGGAAGTGAAGTTCAGATCTCCATCCAATCACCCGGTGTTAAATTGTCATACTTTTCCTAAATCGGCGTAGGTGAATTTTTCTTTGAACATGCCAAGAGGAGCTATTCTTGCACCATCCATGCCCATTTGGGAATTATGTGTCTGTAATCTTTTCGTTGACGGCACGTTAAGGATTTATTTGTTCTTTCGTAACTATCAAACAACAAATCGTAGGATTCAAAGCTGTGTGAATTTTAAGGGTCATATGATAGTCCGTTTGCTGGTTTTTTTTCTTATTGTCAACCCTTTTACACACACACACATATATATATCGGCGATCACAGAGCCTGAAGACCCTGCGCCGATCTTACAATGTTCCTCTATAGGATCTAGTGCACTCTGGATTCAGTGCACAAGGATACCCAGCTGCTGAAGGCGCTTCTGCAGTTCATCTTTCCATTGCTTCCATGGTTTCCCAATTGAACGGATACCTACAGGTTTTCACGTAAGCAAAGCCTTGGAACAGAAAGTGATTGGACTTCTGGAAACATGTGCTGATAGGTTTATTCTCCTTGCTTTCATTTTCTGCAAGATACTCGGTTGTTTGAAAAGGTGTCTTTTTTTTACGCCATCTGCTTCAGAGAGCTTCCTAATGATTTTCCTTTCGAAGATCGACATATTCTCTTGGACCTTTTTGGTGGTCCCACATCACAACACTGGTACTAATACCGCATTAAAGGCTTTAAGTTTAGTCTTAACTGATGACGTTAGCTGCTTCAGAGTCAGACACGAGTATTTTTAGACCATTTGACAGTACTTTCACCAATTTCTTGTTTTAAGTTTCTAGCTGGGGTGTTCGGCTTCGCTCAGAGAGTTGATAAGAGATTGTGTCGTAGTTGGAATAAAAGGATAAACTGTAAAGTGTAAGAGGTAAAAAAATATTGAAAACATATTCTAATTATTTACAATACTTGTTTGTAAACAACATTTTTCATTTTGTTATGCGGGGTATATATGTTCTAATTTTTTGAATTTCCTACTCGAGAGCAAGCTGCGAATAGTTGACCGTGAGAGATTTGATTGGAAATGGCAGTCTTTTAAATTGGAATGGCAGTTAAGTAGAGATCAGTGGTACTCTGGCAATAAATAGTGTGTGTCCTTTGTACTTTCAGCCATAAGTTCGGCTTCGATGATGTTCTCGACAGCTGTTTGACGATCATCCTTGGTCCATTACATAGTTCTGATGAGTTAGGTTTTCTGAGCAGTATGATCGGAGATCCTATTTTAAGTCGAAGGGAGTGTAATAGCACTCGTGGTACTTGGAAAGAGTTCAGAAATTCTGTAGGGAAGGTCACACTTTCTTCAACGTTTCCCATCGGATTTATATTTTCTTTTGAATATTAAAGTTGATATCGTCGACAACACTGTTTTTAGTTTCCAAAACTGCCCTTTCAAATAGCCAGTCAAGACTGGTAACGTTGTGAACAATGTCTGGATAAATTTGGTCGATGATTTCTTTTTCATCAGTGGCGATGTTACAGAAATCACTGGTGACTTTAATGAGGTCGGTCGTATGGTCAGTAGGATATGGTTTCTCTGTTTATAGAAGTTGTGGAGCAAAATTCGCTGTTGTTTCGCCTTTCAATAGTTCAACTCTCATAGCGTTTGTTAGTCGCAGTATTTGTATGTGTGGCCAGACTTGATTTTTTTAAAGCATGCATTGATTTCGTTTGCTGATGTTGGCTGATGTTGGGAGTGTTTGTCAAAAATTTCCTAAAAGTATGAGTAGAGCTGCTCTCATCACTTCAGAATTTCCTCGTAAGTCTTGTTATGTTCTGTCCATGGCTTTGAGTGATTTTTTATGTGCCACTGTGCTTTCGCCCCTCCACATTTTAATCGTATTTTAATCAGTTTTACATATTCTACGCCAGTTTCGGAATTTTACAGGGTTTATGGAATTTCAACGCATTTTACACAATTACTCAAGGTCCAAACCACCACTCTTGGCGAACTGACACGTTAACAAAACGTCACATCGCGTCGATCCTGTAGTGTTCTCAATTTCTTCATCATTGCCAAACTACCCCCTCCATTACTTTGCTATGGTCATAGACGTGTGGACATATCGCAAATCTTGATACATTGCCTAGATAACATGACAAAAATACGGTTGCTTAGTGTATGAAGCTTTCATCTGCAGAGAGGAGGTGCAAGACCTACGTCCCTTAACTGAAACAATTTATAAATTAGGTAAGTATTTATTACGATTTGCCATCTCCCCCTATGTGGATGAGAGTTACAAAATATTCTCGCACTCGTAGCATAAAGTTGGAGATTGAAAGATCTTGGGAACACCTTTGATGATTACCGCCGCAACAAACGAATCATATCCACTGGAGCACTCCGCCCTCTATTGCGGAATGAGCTTCGACTTCGGTCTGCAAGGGGAGACTATTGCGAGAGGATGAGTAGAGGTAGTTCTGTGTCAGGAGACGTCCTCCTGTCTGATTCTTCCTAGTTTTCCTCAGAAGGATGGTAGTGGTACACGTAGCGTCTTGACTTGGCTCGTGGTTGGCGTCATCTGTCAATGCCCGCAGAGAAATCGCGACGTAAGCGGCCTTCAGCCCACTCCCATCAAATGACACTGCACACTTCGTTCCAGCCTGCTGCTGCACTGGCTATTCAGTGGTGGCCCCGACTTCGGCTGTACGGCAATGCCCCGGCAGGCAATGACGGCGACGCGCCTATTGAAATTACACACACCAACTTGGGAAGTGCCCTGTTGTCTCACGCTCACCACCATTCTTCATCATCCATCGTACCAAGAGACGGTTGCAGTGTAGTCGTGACATTCGAAGATACTGATCTGCCGTCCATGTAGGCCCTATTCAGTCCTCTGGAATATCAGGAACACTAGTGTCCTGATCCTGGTGGGATAGAAACACCTATATGTCCTATCATCAGCGACAGAGGTAGACTTTGATGTTGAACACTGCAAATGGTGCCGGCCTCGGTGGCAGAGCGGTTCTAGTCGCTTCAGTCTGAAACCGCACACCTGCTACGGTCGCAGGTTCGAATCCTGCCTCGGACATGGTTGTGTGTGATGTCCTAAGGTCAGTTAACTTTAAGGAGTTTCTAAGTCTAGGGGACTGATAACCTCAGATGTTAAGTCCCATAGTGCTTGGAGTCATTTTTGAACTGCAAATGGTGATTATGACGAGGTAGGTATCTCTTTCAGTAGCAGCTGTTGTTGTCCGTAGCGTGCAGGAAATCCACAACAGACTTTAGCCAGACGTCACTTCCCTGCAATCAGAGAATCTAATGCGAACGTCATGTATGCCATCGATCAGTCTTACCGACTACCTTACAAGCTAAACGGTTGAGGTATTTATGGAGCGAAGTAGTGGCTAATGGTTACCCTATATCTTTCGTCATGACCACGTATGAGTTGCTATTACGAAGGAAGTAATCAATGGCTCCCACTCATATGTGCTTGCTTAAGGAGTTTGTTATAGCACAGAACTGGTTGGTAAGAGCTCTTGTTACCGCTGCATTCGCCGTAGCCTTTCTTTCGTCACGTAACGTAGGTGACACGATCCTCTCTGATCTTTCTGACCCACAAAATTCTACTGTAGTCTGCTGCCTGGCTCTGCCAGAAACGTCGAGTTTGTGTTTTGCCCTGATCCAGTTTCAGTGCCTGCCCTATATAATGTTGTCATGCAACAGGTGTCCAGATTTAACCATTAGTACTGTGTCATACACGATCTCTCTAGATGCATGCATGCTGAGGCGGTTAGCGCTCCTTATTGGTGTGTAGTAGATATGAGCCTCATACATTTGACATTGTTGTGGTGATATAACAGACGATATAAGACGGAAAAGAAACGTATCGTTTATGTATAATGGAGCTCCAGACTGAAGGAGTTCGTAACATTTTACGTAAATCACTTGTGCAATCAATTCAGCAGTATCTTTATAGTGTTTGTATTCCACACCAAGAAGGCACTACGAAAAGAGATATGATCATAGAATGTAAACGTAGAACATAAACATAGAACATAAGGCAACACGGTTCGGCACTTAAGCAATCTAAAGTAGTGTGATTTCCGATATATTAGTCACATGGAATGAAACACTGTCAATACTCCAGTGCAGCAAATTCATTTTCAACATCTGACATACGTTCCCCCTGAAAGCTTTCTATTCCACCTATTATGGTAAGGAACTTTAAGACGATAAAATTTCTACCTTCTACACTAAAAGAAAAAAAACCTTGTTTTTATATACGCTCTGTACAGTTTTCTAGATGTGTACAGCGCTCACTGCTCACATCCACTTACAGTATGGAAATTATGCTGTGGTCGCATCAGTCCTATAAAACGGTCGTCAGCAGTGGATAATATATGAAACAAAGACATCTTATAACGAAATAGATAAACGCATAGCAATGGTGTCCAACATATGAAATTACAGACCACGGTGCACTAAGAGAACAGAACACAGTTTTTTCCACACACGTCATCTCTCTCTAGAATGCATCAGTCGTCTACCATTAAATCATGCCTCATCACAACTTCTCAAACTGATTGCTCCATCTACTTTCTATCGTCCTTTAACGCAGATACGCATCAGTTTAAAGGCAGAGGGTTCTCTTTTCCAGGAAAGCATCAAAGACAGCAGTCAACTTGTATGTATGCCTATTGCCTAAATATACATACAGCAGAATGTTGTTAAAACCATGCAGCAACTGTTCCGCAAAGTACTTGTTAGCTGACAATGGTTGTGATTGATAGAGAGTACAGAGGAGCACATCGCAAATACTGTCTGTTAGAGCTTAAAACACTGAAACAGTCTTGCACAGGATCAAACAAGTGAGCCATTCTGTAGTTGTGTACTGCGGTCACCAAGTTGATAATACAACGCTCTTTAGCTAAGAGCATTTTATAAAACTTTTAATTTGGTTGCCGATAACTTTGGGTTCACAACTGGGCTTGTGATCCGACTTATATAAACTTATTACTCTTCATTTGGTGGTCATCCGTGTTAAACAATCCATTTCGGCCATCTTATCAGTGTCGACGAAAAATGACTGTTTCTTTGGTTCCTGATGCTTCCTTATCAACATTTTGTCATATTCCTCTTGCAGTTACATACTCGTTCCTATGCACAAGAACTTTCCTGCCCCAAGCAGACATAAGTACTCCATTATATTCCCTCAATTTCCCCGCATTTCGGATTACTTTCCCTCAAATTATTCGTATTTTCCGTCAAGTTTCGTAGTTTGTACCGATTTTATGGCACTTCTGCTCATGTGATCATGACGTTTCTTTTCGCCACATATAGTGAAATTGCTTGTAAATGTAATACAGTTGTCAATACTCAGCGCAACTACGCTGTTTTTCTCTGTGTGTATCTGCCTGCGCTGTAACAGCATTTAATTCCACGCGACTAATGCGACGGAAATCACACTGCTTTAACATTATAGCACGTTTAAATGCCGAATCATTTAGCCATTTCTATGATCATTTCTCTCTTCCCAGTGCCTTCTTTGTATGGAATCCAAACACTACAGCAAAACTACAAAATTGATAGCACAAGTAATTTACGTAAACTGTTTCAAATTCCTTTCCTCTGGTTCTGCATCATGCACAAACCAAATATTTCTTTTTCTTCTTAATCGTCTGTCATATCACCACGACACTTTCATATGTATCAGGCTCGTATCTAATATACACCAAGAAGGAGTGCTGCCCTCCTCAGCACGCATGCATCTAGAGAGGCCTTGTATGACTGCACTAGTGGTGAAATCGGAAAGGTCGAAGGGGCAGCTCGTTCGGAAACAGAGGGCGGAGTGCTGAGTGGATATGATTCGTTTCCTGGGGTGATAATCATCAAAGGTGTTGGTGACATCTTTCATTCTCCGACTATCCTACGAATACGAGAATATTTTGTAACTTCCATCAACATAGAGGGCAATGGCAAATTGTAATAAATTCTTGCCTAATTTAAAAATTGTTTCGGTTAAGGAACATAGTTCTTGAACCTCCTCTGCAGATGGATGCTACATACAGTAAAAATCAGTATTTATGTCGTATGATCTAGGCAATGTATCAAGATTTGCGATATGTCCACACGTATATGACCATCGCAAAGTAATGGAGGGGGTGGTTTGACAATGATACAGAAATTGAGAATCGTGTTCCAATGTCATTGGCTCATAGCATCACGGGATCGACGCAGAAGCTACAGAAACCCGGTAAAATTCCGAAATTGACCGAGAATATATAAAACTGACTGTATAAGAATCATTTCATTCTTCAACCACTCGGATTGACAACTGTTGCTGTATAGTATCTGTGCTTTACAGGTTTAAGTCGTGCACAGTACCCCATTGTTCTACAGATCGTTATGCATTGTATGTCATAAAAATTCAAGATGCACTGTCCAAAGATTTCGAGGTCAGCATGACTACCGCCTAACTCACCGAAACAGCGATTATACACCTGGGTGCAAATGTGCACCACCAATATGAGGAATCAAAGCTCTCAGTCTCTCTGTGTACACAGCTGTAGCCATATACTGTTTCTACATGTTAGAACAGAAAACCATGTATAAAACTGCTTATGAAATAACAGCACAAGAACCTTCCCCTTGTGATTAATAGTCTGTGGGAGAAGTTCATCGTCCAGTACAGGTGTCAAAATCTTACACATGTCCGTGGAAGCGACTTCGATCACTGTCCCCTGTTCCAGTGGAGAAATACGTGTATATTTAACGGGATCAGCACATATGCTTGATGTCAATAGGCAAACAGTTTTTATTTCGGATACAACGGAAGAGAGATACGCATTAAAATCTTATAAAGTTCTCTGCTACGTGGCGTTAGAGAAATTTTTATAGTTTGTAGTATTATTCCATTGGATGTTACAAAAATAACAAGAGAGAGAGAAAGAGAGAGAGAGAGAGAGAGAGAGAGAGAGAGAGAGAGAGAGACAGAGAGAGAGACCCTGTGCTGCAAATGGAGACTTGGACGCCATTAGACTGTCGTATTTATAGTGTGGTAATCATAGGAATATGACAAAGGAAAGTAGGTCATTTGATGGGAGATGTTTACAGGCAGTCATCTGATGTTGATGAATTGTAGGTGCTATGAATTTCTTAGTTCAACCCACCTATATCCTGCATGGTTGTGAATTTCCTCCCATATATTAACGTGTTAATTTGCACTTTGTGATAGCTTTATACCTAGTCAGTGATGGGTGGAGGACCAGAGAGCCTTCTAAGTAAAGAAACAGGGCTGCTGGAATGTGATGGGATTTCAAGATAATTATCAGCGGTCTGTAACGTGGCGAGGGACATTTCTTACTCGTCGAAATCAGGCGGACTCAAATGCTATACATCGAAGACTGGAGGATACGTGAGAATACTGCAGGTGATACTCTAACGAAAGGGGAGTGGAAAGATGAGCTCTATACAGTTTATTCTAAGTGTTGTAGACAAATAAATTACAAACTTACACATACATTTCGCAAAGTGACTGAAGTGAAAAATTTAGAGGCTAATACGAAGTACAGAGAGACAATCGGCAGCGAAAGTTGTGTCTTTTGTTTTCTCGATAAATAAGAGGCAACATTCTTCCGTGAGTTTTTGTTGCTATAAATGGATGGATTGAAATCTTAATAGGTAGACAAAATATACATTTACATCTGTATTCGAATCTCGTATGCCATTGTATGGTGCTTGGCGAACGGTACCGTGTACCACTACTAGGCATTCCCTTTCCTATTCCACTCGCAAACAGATTGAGGGAAAAATGACTGTCTCTGTGTGTCCACCCAGATAGCTGAGTGGTCAGCGTGACGGGTTGCCGTCCTACGGGCCCGGGTTCGATTCCCGGCTGGGTCGGGGACTTTCTCCGCTCAATCATAATTTCATCCCCATCCGGCGCGCAGGTCGCCCAATGTGGCGTCGAATGTAATAAGTCCTGCACCAAGGCGGCCGAACCTGTCCCGCAAGGGGGCCTCCCGGCCAATGACGCCAAACGTTCATTTCCATTTCCATACTGCCTCTATGTCTCCTTATGAGCGCTGATTTCTCGTATCTTATCTTTGCGTCCATAAGCGAAATGTATGTTGGCGGCAGTAGAATCCTTCTGCAATCAGCTCCAAATGTTTCTCAATGGCGTAGCTTGAAAAGAACATAGTATTCCCTCGAGGTTTCTCAGTTCGTTTCTCGAAGCATCCATCCACTAATTTGGTGGGAGACAATAGTAACGATTCCATAGGGCTCTATTCTGAGGGAAACCTAGGTCTGCAGAGTGGTACACGTCTGGGATTTAGCTGTCAGTTGACAGCTATTTTGCTATTGGTCACTGGGTGACCCTTTCTGGGGTATTTCTAAAAAAACATCTCAGAGCGTTTAGTTTGCAGGCGGGATGAGGGGAAGCATACTGTTGAAAGTCAAGGTATTTATCATTCTGAGGAGGATAGGACAATTTTTGTGGGTATGGAATCATTAAAAGCTTTCTGGCACAGCGAGTAGTGGGTTGTCGGCCAGTTGCAGTACAAATCTGACGCATGGATGGAGGTTTGCGACGTGATGGAGGCAGAGGCCACTTTTCACATGCGACATGATGGCGGGTTGGAGATGGTGCAGAGGGATTGCGGGGTTGGAGGGAATGTCTTACTGCCTCCACACCTGACAGGTTTCAGCAGGTTTATTTTGGGACCAGCATGCCAGAATTACAAGTAACTTACTTCCACCAGCATGGAAAGGTGCCTTGAGACAATACACAATTAGCGCTGGATGGCTTAAACTGTATGACGATCGTGACCACCCATTTTGGTGTCGGAGGGAGAGACTACCTAGCCTGCGGGAAGCCTCCACAGATGTCACGGAGGCGTCTATAGCTATCACCTGGTGAGTGCAATCCAACTACAGGAAAAAGAAATTATTCACATCTAAAGGGACCTTCACGATTAATATAATTAATTAACCTATCAATTTGATGTCAATGACGTGTCTCCAGGTAGGTGGAAATGAGGGCAAGAGTACCACAGATATCGTTTGACAGTTGGAGTGGTAGTAAGGCATTTTTCCAGTGGGGAGAGAGCTTTTGACAAAATCTCAGTCTCCAACCTACATAGGGAAATTTGATCATCGTAATAAAATCAGCTATATTACCAAATTTATAAAGTGGTATGTAGTATAAAGCTAATATTTACAACTCCTCTGTGTCGCTACCTTGAGAGACTTCGCAGGTGATGAGGCATTTGGTTACTTCAAGAGATTTCGAAAATGAGGCATCTTGTGACAGAGGCAGAGCATGTTCCGTAATGAGGTGAAAACGAGTTTAACATTCTAGTCCTGAGTTGCAGGACGTGACACATATTAAGCTGATTAGAACAGATTTTTTCTGCCTGATGAGAGAGTACTTAGAGGAAATAAGCCTATGTTCTAGTGTTCTACAGGATTTTTACAACAATTAAGGACACTTTAGTGATCTGAAAATGAGTGTATGGTCCGATTTCTTCTGTCTTCGAAAATAGCTTGTATAACAGGGAGGAATCTACATTTCGAGTGAGAAATTCGAGGTGTTATGACTAAACATTCCTATTTGATAGAGTGTATTTTTCAAACTGAATGTCAGGGGTGCAGTTAGTTCATTTCGCTCCTGCTTGCCTCAAATTGCGCCACAGCCAACGGTAGGAGTGGTCTCGAGGGTTCAGTGACCGGAAGCTGTGGTTTAAGCCAGTAGTGAGTGGCACTTACAAAGAAAAATTCTGGCTGGAAGGCTTTTCAGGTACACAATACACTCGCTAGATGATACTGGACTAGACGGATGGTGACGGGTCAGTTCCTTCGTCTTTAGATGCCGAATTCAAGCAAGATAATGACCACAAAATATCGTACAATGTATCTGCCATGTTTCTGTTGACTAGCATATGGCTTCCCTCTTGTGAATAGGCGTAAGTGTGTTTTATTCCCAATGCTGTTGCTACCGGAGTCCTCTATATAGGGGCAGGCATTTATAGTTGCACAGCTACTGTGCCTTACTTTTCTAATATTATTGCTAATCCTTATGTTCCTCCCAACAGCTATTCCCCAGAATTTCAGAGATAGTTTGCTGTCCCATTATTATTAACTATTCTTCTCATACTGGGTCATTGGTCAGACTGGCTGGAACAACCCTCTAGTGCCAGACTAACAGCGCAATTATTGTGTCTACATCCAGCAGTTATTGATGAAACTGGGTAGAGTTACTGTCCAGTGCTTGATCAATGGCAAAGCTCATGCTTCATAGCCAGAGAGAAAAAAATGGATTGTACCACCAATTTTTAAATTTCCCTCCAATGGGAGGAGCGAAGTTAGACTGTAACGGTTTTCTGGTTTGGTCGTCTTTGACTGTGATGTTTTAGAGTGTGTCAGTATTCCAACTACAATAAAATAATGAGAGTAGCCTACATCGTAATACACCAGCGATATTCACATGTTGTTGTTGTTGTGGTCTTCAGTCCTGAGACTGGTTTGATGCAGCTCTCCATGCTACTCTATCCTGTGCAAGCTTCTTCATCTCCCAGTACCTACTGCAACATACATCCTTCTGAATCTGCTTAGTGTATTCATCCCTTGGTCTCTCTCTACGATTTTTACCCTCCACGCTGCCCTCCAACACTAAATTGATGATCCCTTGATGCTACAGAACATGTCCTACCAACCGATCCCTTCTTCTAGTCAAGTTGTGCCACAAACTTCTCTCCTCCCCAGTCCTATTCAATGCCTCCTCATTAGTTATGTGATCTACCCACCTAATCATCAGCATTCTTCTGTACCACCACATTTCGAAAGCTTCTATTCTTTTCTTGTCCAAAATATTTATCGTCCGTGTTTCACTTCCATACACGGCTACACTCCATACAAATACTTTCAGAAAAGACTTCCTGACATTTAAGTGTATACTCAATGTTAACAAATTTTTCTTCTTCAGAAACGCTTTCCTTGCCTTTGCCAGTCTACGTTTTATATCGTCTCTACTTTGACAATCATCAGTTCGTTTGCTCCCGAAATAGCAAAACTCCTTTACTACTTTAAGTGTCTCATTTCCTAATCCAATTCCCTCAGCATCGCCCAATTTAATTCGACTGCATTCCATGATCCTCGTTTTGCTTTTGTTGATGTTCATCTTATACCCTCCTTTCAAGAAACTGTTCATTCCGTTCAACTGCTCTTTCAAGTCCTTTGCTGCCTCTGACAGAATTACAATGTCATCGGCGAACCTCAAAGTTTTTATTTCTTATCGATGGATTTTAATACCTACTCCGAACTTTTCTTTTGTTTCCTTTATTGCTTGCTCAATACACAGATTGAATAGCATCGGGGAGAGGCTACAACCCTGTCTCACTCCCTTCCCAACCACTGCTTCCCTTTCATGTCCCTCGACTCTTATAATTGCCATCTGGTTCTGTACAAATTGTAAATAGCCTTTCGCTCCCTGTATTTTACCCCTGCCCCCTTCAGAATTTGAAAGAGAGTATTCCAGTCAACATTGTCAAAAGTTTTCTCGAAGTCTGCAAATGCTAGAAACGTAGGTTTGCCTTTCCTTAATCTTTCTTCTAAGATAAGTCGTAGGGTCAGTATTGCCTCACGTGTTCCAACATTTCTACGAAATCCAAACTGATCATCCCCGAGATCGGCTTCTACCAGTTTTTCCATTCGCCTTAGTATTTTGCAGCTGTGACTTACTAAACTGATAGTTCGGTAAATTTCTCATCTGTCAACACCTGCTTTCTTTGGGATTGGAATAATTATATCCTTCTTGAAGTCTGACTTTCTAAAAATAAAGAATGTATTACGTCGTCTGCAATACAGTGTAATTAGCATTTGAATTTACCGCTCAGAGGGGTTTAGTTATCCATGTAGGACCCGTGTGCCAGTTGGGAAAACCTATGACATCATCAGGGAGGGTAATTAATTAATCAATTTAAATTGATGTGCATAATTAATTCGATATCAGTTTGGTATATTAAGTGTGCCAGGAACAGCATTATCCCACAACTACCATATACATTCTCGTCTTCATCCTCAATGGGTCTTTTCTTTGCTTGTCCTCTTCGGTTAAATTGATTTTCAGACTAGGTAACAACGTCAGCTGTATCGATTACTCTGTTGTCTATTTCCTTACCGTCAATGTGAAAGCTGCTGGATCAAATCATGGCCTCTGTAGAGTCGGTAGTCTTCCAAGATTAGCACAGTTAAAAACTAAACAAGCATCATAAGCTGCAACTTCATCAGCAGTTTTGGAAACAAATGTTGTCTTCGGGCATGGTTTTCCTCACAGAGAGTTGTAACTTTCATTAGGATTTTGAGTTTTTACATGCAGATACTATAGTAGGAGTTCTGTATCTGCTGAACGCCGAAGTATTCTCCACAGTGGGACTGCATAAAACAGGAAGAAAACACCGCAAGGAATGAATAATGATAAAAAATAAAGAACAAAGGGCCGTGGCCCTGTGCAAGCTTTTATTAATTGTTTTTTTTTTACGACACTTAGCAGTGAAATTGGAACGTAATATTGAAGATTTGAAATTTCAATATTAGTAATAAATGAAGAGCCACTAAAACGTGTTTTCACAATTTTGGTGGCTTTCCAGTACGTCCTCCTCTTACGGACGTTGAGATTGGTTGTGCTGAGTTTTACGAACATGAACATGAGCCTGGCGTTGTGTTTTGTAGGAGACGCTGCGGCTGTTCCCCATAGTGCCGAACCTGCCGCACCTGGTGTCTGAGGACACGCCGCTGGACGGCGGCCGCTGCGTGGCCCCGCGGGGCGCGTGCGTGCTCGTCGCGCTCAGCCTGCTGCACCGCCAGCCGGACTCGTTTCCCGAGCCGGACCGCTTCGACCCCGGGCGCTTCCTCAAGGGCGGCAGCAGCGCTGACAGGCACCCGTATAGCTACCTGCCGTTCGGCACCGGCTCCCGCAAGTGCGTGGGCGGGAGGTTCGCGCTGCTGCAGATGAAGACGCTGCTGGCGGCCGTGTTGCGGCGCTTCCACGTGCTGCCCGGCTCCAGCAGGCAGCAGCTGGAAGAGGTGGCGCTCTCCATCACGGGGCAGCCCATCTCGGGGCTCAGGGTCGCGTTTGTGCCCCGGCACACCCCGTCGCCTGCCGCGGCACGTACGTGAAGCACCGCGGACAGCAATAAATTACGTCAGCGTCGTGGCGCATTCTGTCTGGGAAACTATTCAGACGATGTGCTTCTTTCTGTGACGAAGACCGTCGCTTCACATGTTTTCAGCAATGCGCGTACGTACAAGTACGCAGTGTTTCATGTACATTCATCCTATTTCAAATGTCTGTATCCTTTACGCTACTGAAGAAAGAAATGGGGGTAATTTTAACTTATTTTCAAAAGAAATTAAAAAGAAAAAAACTTCCTAATGTTTTTCAAAATTATATTTACTTTGTTGCGAACCGGCTTTTGGCTTCCTGGGCCATCTTTAGTTGACAACTGACTTTGGCAAACACAGATATACATTATGTGCGACTTCCACAGATATTATTTGTACAGAAGATAAAAATAATGACAAAATGTTTACATAGAGAAATATTACAATAATTACATTCACTAATTAACTAATTAAATAGCTTCTCTCAGGGGCAACTCTCGAATCGCATATTACTTCCAAATTCTGTTCAAAATGTTCAAATGTGTGTGAAATCTTATGGGACTTAACTGCTAAGGCCATCAGTCCTTAAGCTTGCATACTACTTAACCTAACTTATTCTAAGGATAAACACACACACCCATGCCAGAGGGAGGACTCGAACCTCCGCCGGGACCAGCCGCACAGTCCATGACTGTAGCGCCTGAGACCGCTCGGCTAATCCCGCGCGGCTCCAACTTCTGAATCACGTTCTTCAATACCAGTGGGGAAAGGGGATCTCTCCGTCTTCTTTTAATGCGTCAATATTCGCGAAGAGCAGCACCACTTTTGCTGTTGTTCTGATTAAAAACAGCTTTACGAGTAAGGTCCTGCTCATCTTGTCCACAACCATGTCAACTATCTGCAACTGTAATGCACACTGATGCTTATGTTTCAACCCTACGTAGCAGTACTGGTTATCATCACAATCATCACGACATTAACACTACCAGCAACGCAAATCCTGCAGCTCATAGTCTGAACATTATTCCTATGAAGTTTTATATCTATACGATAAATAGTTTAGGATTCCCTCTAGACTGGCTCAAGTAGTGAAAGTTTGATTACTGCCACTCTGTACATCCTTCATGCAGTGTATTGTTTACGTTTACGCGCTTACGTGTGCGACGAGATTTCTTTTTTCCAGCATCCGATCGGTAGCGAAATTAAAACCACAGTGAAAAATCCGGTGAAGCTTTGCGCAGATGTGTTGCGCAGTTTCTCTAGTATGAGCATATATCGCACACCGTCGTACTTCTCAGGTCTGAGTGCACTGTGAGCACATGAAGATGCCTAGAAAGTCAGTGTCTCCTGCTGTGGGGTTTCTCCTTATTTCCAGCAGATCACCGAACGAGGTAGCGCAGTGTTTAGCACACTGGACTCGCATTCGGGAGGACAACGGTTGAAACCTGCGTCGAGTCATCTAGATTTAGATTTTCTGTGATTTTCCTAAATCGCTCCATGCAAATGCCGAGATGGTTCCTTTGAAAGGGCACACCCAATTTTCCCCATCCTTGACACAATCCGAGCTTGTGCTACGTGTCTAATGACCTCAATGTCGACGGGACGCTTAACTCCATCTTCTTTCCTTCCCTTTCGTGCAGATCATACAACTTAACTGTCATGTGTATCCTTCTTCATGACAACTCTCTATCGCATGTTGCAAAAAGATTCGACGAAGACGCTCCTGCAGAGTTTTCGAAGAAGAGTGTTTGGCCACCCACTAAGCAGCACGGACTTGGCTCCCTCTGATCTTAATTTTTTTGCTCCCACCAACCGCTGGCTGTGAGGATAGCATTTTGGCACAATTAACTGCAGAACAGTGTGGGGAATCGGTGGAAATCACTGGTGTCTGCCTTCTATTATGAGGGTATTGGGAAACTGCTACCAAACTACTAAGTCGGAATGGCTACTATGTAGAGAAGTATCTGGAAGGTGAAGCTGAATGTCGATTTTCGCGACTTTCGCGATCACCAAGAGAATACAAAAGATAGCCTTCATGCAACCTGAGGGTACTATTTACAATTAAGTTCACGAAAAATGTTTTCATTTAACTTTCTCAAATGTACAATGCGAATTTCACGGTACACACGACATGCTATTTATCGTCAAACTCGTTCCATATTTTCGTACACGTTGATGGAGCTACTGCACTGACTTCTGCTGTTATAATCTCTCTACAAACTCAGAAACGAGTAGGCAAGTCTTCATTCTAATGACGAAGCAACACAGACCCTTCTGCATCATACTTTTTCGGTCAGTGGTGACACAGCCCGCAGACACTCAGGGAGACACAAAAAACGTTCATACTATACGGAATACAGAAATTGGCTATGCAAGAAACGCGGTTGTAACGCTTTTCCGGGGAAGACACTACATCCACAATTAAGTTGCTCGGTCTACAGTTGATTTAATATTGTTGTCTGTCGCTGTTGTGTATGTAAACTGTTTCTTATTCTTAAATTTCGTGTATGTCTGTGTTGTAATGTGAACTTGAAAAATGTTACTAAAAATAATTGCAAAACAATAAAACTAGACGAAATAAGCTATCTTGTGAAATTCTGTTGAGAGGCACGCACATGCCTTGCTCATACTGTGGCATCAAGCAGTCAGGTCTGCGAGACGAGTGGTCTGCCAAGCGAGTGGATTTATTCTTATTTCTCGAGCAACATCAGTGACTGATTATGAGCTCTAGTATCCACGATTAAGCTACAAATTATTCTCCTGTTTGAATATTACGCAACGGAAACGGATAACGTACATCTATTAGGAATTTACACAACCCTGTTCACTACGCTCTGGCAATACCACATTTTCTTTCTTACCCAACGACTTTGATCAACACGTGGCCATCGCACTGAATATGAATGGCGCACACTTTATAAATTCTGGATATCATTACTACACACTATTCTAAGAACAAGGCCACCAATCTTTTTCTTTTCACTATGTTTTTTTATTCCGATAAATTCTATTTTGATTCAAAGATAACCTAAACACACCATTACATTTAATTCAACAATTACACATGGGAATCTCCGTCCAGTGGGCATGGCTTTACATTGTTGATTCTCTATCTTATGGTCTCGTAATTATCTAACGCTACAGTGGATTTTCTGGATAGGATGGTGGATCTTTTGCTATATCTCACACTTCGACTCTCACACCCATCATCACGAAAATTTACTCCAGACCGAGCGGTACAAAAGGGAACATGCATAACCCACTGCCTCTGAACCCATCTTGCTACTCTCCCATGCAAACCACACATACTTTAATTACATGAAATACATCACACTGGCAACATAGAATACATCACAAAGGATAGTCACAGCGTTAGAATCACTTCACTGCCACCTTTCCCACTTCAATTAGTATTCATTCGAGTTTCACACGACACTGCCCCACTTCGTAACTTTTCTTTCCTACTACGAACTCTAGAGGACATACGCACGTCTTCCTGTGCTATGCAAGCCAAGTGGCGTTGCTGGATAGACGGCTGACTCACCTTGCTTCTCTCTCAGAGCATTAGAGTTTGGATCTAGCGTCACACGGAAACATAACACGCAAAGGAATATTAAGATCATATTCGTCACACACGAGAGTTCACAGCTGATACCTTGGACGAGTGCTTCTCTTTATCCTTTGTTTCATACACAGATTGAGACACACAGCAGTCACCACGTGGAAGTACTCGTCTCTAATTTCAAGTCCTGCACACGCAATTTCTTAAATATTTCCAACTTACAGTATACACGCCAATAATTCAGCTTAACTTTAGCACTCGGAAGTATTTCAACTTAGTACTAGCACTCGCAAACCACTCACAAGTATTTCAACTTATTGCTACACGTGGTTTCATTGTGACTGTTGGTCTCTTCCGAAGATTACTACGATCCCCTTAATATTACCTGCCTGTCATTTAATTCTCCCCCCAATAGTTCCTGAAATTGAGAAATAATTATTCCAAACTACTCTTAAGTATTTCACATGCATACCATTCTCTCCACTCTTTTGTCTTTAAGGAGCACACCGAAGACAGATCTTACCAACCCTAGATCCAGCGCCAGAGTGCTGAAACGTGGCCGTTCGTAGGCCCGCCGCACACTGCACGCAGCAGTGGCAGAGCAGAGGCGTAGCAGAGCAACAGAGGTTTTGCCGGTCAGCGCACTCTGCACGCAGCAGAGGCACGGCAGAGCTCAGTGGTGGCCCAGCGCTCGCCGAACACAGAACGCCCAGCAATGTCCACCGCAGGTCTGTCTATGCAGTTAGACTTAGATTACGATTCTGATTCGGATCTCAGGAGTGTTATTTTATTGTACAGTGCATGAAAGAACAGAAAAAGATCTCTATGGAAAAGCAAGTACATACAAAAGCGAAGAACAAATGGCGAATACGTGTTGTCTACGGAAGTTACTGATCACGTATTCAGGGAAAGCTTCTGATTGAACAGACGGCAGTTTGAAGAGGTTCATACACTGGTAGAGCAAGACATAAGAGGAAAATCAAGTCACATGCGGGAGCCCATACCTACAGAAGAAAAATTAGGTGTATGTTAAAGGTATGCAATTGAAATAAAGTATTTTTTCCCTCAATATTTATTAAAGTTCAGAGAAACAATTTCCATCTGTAAATTTGTTAAAATAATGAACTTGATAACACTGTTTATAGTAAATGTGCTACTGAAGGTTCAAACTGCGTACCAGGAGAGTCAGATATTGACGTGGTAGACGAACTATTTTCTGTGCTGCGTGATGATATTGATGAATGATGTTGAGCCACTGGTTTAGTCAAAATTTCCTCCTCCGTTTCAGATACTATCTGAAACACTTTTTTCTTTACCAACACTTGGTACGCATTTGGCCTCTCTTTTGTCGATAGGTACACCGATATGAAAAATTGGTGTAAGGCGTCATTTTCTTGATGCAGTGATCTTTCGCGTAAAATGTCTCTTTTCTTAGCTCTCACTTCGTAGCTGTTAATACTTTCAAGAATGATTTTACTGACATCTGCTTTCCTCTTCTTCTTTGGCAATGGCGTTCCCAAGTCGTCTTGTGTTTCGTTCCTCTGTGTGTCCGTTACGTCATCTCCTCCACCATCATTTGCAACGCTCGTTGTAGCATTTACCTCTTCCATCATATTTGTTACTGTACCTCTGTTGGCCATATATGGAACTAAAAATTCCATCTGATTTTGGTACAGCCATGGGCGGACTGAGGTCGCTGCTTGCCCAATCTTCTTTTTCTGTCTACGGAGGGCATCTCGATGACAATTCCTAAGCTTTCCCCAATTTTATTTCGCTGTTTCCCCTGCAACAAGGAATTCCTGAATTTAGTTTTTCATATATTTCCGTATAAAGTGACATAAGAAAGGTGAACAGTTACATTTTCGAATAGTTTTGCCCCATTCCCCTAGTAGTGTTAGAAACAATCTGTGATTTAGTGTACACGTACCATAAATGCTGAAACAATTACTAACTTTCTGTCCACTCTGCTAATGCAGCATAAACGGATTGTTGTCTTTTTTCATTTTAGGGATTTAACGACGGGGGACATGTTTAAAACCATCGCTGTAAGCTACCGCATGGGTCAAAGGACAGTGTCGAAGATAGTTTATGACGTGTGTGGAGCGATATGGAAGCATCTACAACCCATTTATCTACCTGAGCCAACAACAGTTATGTGGGAAAATATTGCTTCTGACTTTGAGAGGAAATGGCAGTTTTACAACTGTCTTTGAGCTGTTGATGGGAAACATATCATTTTGAGAAAACCTCAATTATCTGGTTCCTCATTTTTCAATTATAAACGGCATTGCTCTGTAGTATTAATGGCTACTGTCGAGCTACTGTCGATGCTCTATAGACGTCGGTTCAATGGGCAGATTTAGTGATGGAAATATTTTTTCTAATTCAGTATTAGGTAGAAAGCTGACTGACGGAACTTTAAAAATCCCAGAAGATAAATCGCTTCCTGGACAACAAAATAGAGCCCCTTACGATTTCGTAGGTGATGAGGCATTTCCGTTATTAAAAAACTTAATGCGACCGTACCCTAAATGCAGAGTTTATAATTACAGACTGTCTCGTGCTCGTCAAACTGTAGAGTGTGCATTTGGATCTTGAGTTCCAGATTTCGTGTGTTTAAACGGCTTTTTGAGTGTAAACTAGAGACTGTAGATAGAATTGTGACAGCTGCATGTGTACTTCATAATTACTTGAGGACTGATAACATTACGTCAAATGATATCGCCGAGGAGGACGACATGGGGCCACTGAGTACCAACCAGCTTTCGTTGCCTGCTCCAAGTAGGTGCAGAAACACGAGTGAAGCTTTTCTTACAAGAGAAAAATTTAATGGGTGTTTTAATTCACCAGAATGTTTTGTTCAATGGCAGTATGCAGCTATAAAAAGAGGCCAATACTAAAGAGAACGACTTATGTAATTAATATTACATGTATATTGTGAAAATGCATATAAAATAAATAAATCAATTAATAAATAATACTTGCAATTGCTGTAATGTAATTCCTCTGCAACCTTCTTCTATATTTCGTCCTTCAATTTACTCCGCATGTAGTCCGGATGACTGGTGTCGTGCAGCACTGGGTTGTCCTGAACTAACTGAATGAGGTGTTCCATAACTAAAAGACTTCGTACAAGAACGAAAGTGAGGTACTGTCGCAGATGCACACACTGCTGTTGGAAAGTCACTACTGGCCGAGCGCAGCGCGGTGCCACAGACCACCTCTGTGGTGGTGCGAACCGCTGACAGAGATGGGATTGGAGATAACGGGCCCCTCGGGCCGCAGGCAGAGGAAAACTGTGCGGCTCGGACAGAGGGACAGAGGGCTGACCCAGATAATCCTCACCTGCGCCTTGGCTGCGTGCAGTATGCGGTGCCCCATTGGCTCTGCCTCGGCTCTGCCTCTGCTGCGTGCAGTGTGCCTTAAGGTCATCTCGCACCTCCGCCGAGGTGGGGTAGCACCATGCTACCGTATTGGTCTGCCATATTTCAGGCGCTCAAAGCTCAGGTAAATTTCATCTCTTTGGTTCCACCAAAGGTGACCAAAGGACCGTCTCAAAGATGATCATATATTGCACATACACTATCTGCGGTTAGCAGACGACCATACATTCATTCATTTCACAGATCTCACCGAATTGGATGTAGGGATTTATTTTGTGGGAGTGCACATGTGATCAGTTAAATAAATAAATTGTCCTTCTTTCCTACACTGGTATCCGGCTTAGGTGTATTAACTGAAATTTAGTTATTATTACAAAAAATATGTTGTTCTGACAAGAATAACGAAGAATGTTGTACCTATTTTCAATGTCGGTCGGTACTGTAAGCTTTCACCACCGGCTACACATGCAGAAAAAAATAGCACAGTACTATCCTTGCAATGCGAGGGTAGTTCCGAACATTTTTTTAAGAAAACTGTATTCGAACAAAGGTAGCAAGTCATCATAATAACCAGGAGGAGACCTAAGACCCTAGTGACCTCAAACAGACGACCAAATGCTGTTACTTTACCAAATTATTGACACAGTTATTGCATTATTGTACTCTCCACAATCTGGAGTAACGTACATACAAACTTACATCAACCCAAATGACATATAAAACATAACATCATACAAATAAAAATAATAGTGAGATAAAAATTTGCTTAGTTACCGGGATCTCCGTTATTTTTAGGAGTAATTCAAACTTCACTAATTCTACAACAAATAAAAAAAATACTTATTGTACTCATGAAATTTTAAATAGCTCACTGTCCAAACACTGAGCAAGTAATCTGACATTCATAAATTGCAGGGTAATAGTCTTTACACAGCAATGTCTAAACACAAAACAAAATCAACAAAAAAAATTGTGTACACTAGTTACATGTAGAACGTCAGGCTCCATACCATTATCTAATGTACGTCAAACCCACAGAGAAATTAAACTGAGAAAAAAACAAAACAATGAAATACACCACAAGTTTCATACTGGTTACGTAATATAGTCCATCTAAGACATCATGCCATACGTCATTAACTGTCATCACTTGAGCAATTGCCACCACTACTCGACTGTGAGTTAAACCTTATCCTTGTCCACCAGTACAAATACCTGCTGCTGAGCTAGTCAGTCGATCAACTATAATCAATACACACAGTAAATAGTTAGCAACAAGTGCTTGAATCCACCAGTAACTCTCGTCTTTTAATATATTGCTCATTTCTCTGTTGTTACATATTTAGACGACACGAACTTGCATTTCGACTAGCGTCCATTACACTTCAATGTGAAATATCACCACTGTGATAATGCAAATAAGTGGCTTCAGTCAACACACCAACAAGATTATTACTGTCCGTGACATCAAAATACATCAGTTAATCCTGATATTTGGTGTGCAATGCAAACTCTTGTCCCCTGTGACGACCTTACTGACCAACGCAACAAGAGCCGCTACGTTAGTATTACGGCACTGTCTAATAATTAAAGCATCCTTGTACCAAATATTCTAATAAACATGCTGCGTGAACTTGATAACCCAGAACAAACAAAAAAGAAACACACTAACTATTCTAAACACGTATGTTAATGAAATAAAATTACACTTGCTGTCCCTTCAGGAACAAAACATTTAAAAAAATTTACACAATTACAAATACATTATTCCCCATCTTGTGAGTCACACGGAATCATTTCATTCTGTGGTTTTCTTGGGGTCAAAAAGTTGCTGACAGTTTTCTAGAAACACTGTCTTGGTGTCAAAGCTCTGCCATGGTTACCCGGACGAAAGTCTTTAGGTCACTCAAATCGGCATTTTGAACACGCACTGAACAGTAAACTGTATCTCACATTAAACACAAATGTCACAGTCACTCTCAAATTACCATCCACGCGAATCTGGTCGTCCAGAAATGGCCGTACAACTACTATTACCCACAGTCCTGTCCTTTCAGTTCATGGTGTAATTAAAAGTCCTAAGTGCCAACAAACAGTACTTATTCCCACACCAATTAAAGAAATGTCGCCTACTACAAAAGCAAATGTCAATGTCCCACTTTAGTTTCTTGCATTCAGACAGTAATTAGTCACCAAACAACTGTCCTCTTTAAGTATACCAAGCGCCCCACATGCATTTTACAAATCACACTTAACAAGTCACTCCCAAAAGTTTATGGATCTCACCGTTCAGTGGTCAAGACAAAACAAAACAATCATACTGTCTGCTAAAGACTCACAATGTGGAAACGCCAGTCCTTCACTTTCCAACTTATTGAGACATACGAGTAGTCATCTTGTTTCACGGCTCCACAGTCCAGTACTAGTTAATAGTTGCTGTTAAAAAATCCCCACCGGACTCTGTCGCGCGTCACCGGGGCGCCGCCGCCGCGCGAGCCGTTGAACAGAAAAACCACCCGCTGTTGCCTCCACGGGATACTGTCTCCAGTCGTAAGGGTGGCGCAACTTATGAATGGCCAGTGGTAGGTGCATGTCGCCCCAGGCCGTTGACCTGTTGTAGCAGGTGCCTTCCGTGCATCTCGCAACATTACAGACAAAAGGATATTCTTATAGTATTTAAATATTCTTTGATTACATGTATGATCTATTAGATACCTTGGTAATAAAAGAATCTTTGTTCTAAAAAACATAAAATCATAGACCCTAGTTTTCTACACATACAACATCAACATTTATCCCTTTTCTATATACAGCTCGCACTTGTGCTATTGATTGTACCTGTCGTATCTCATACAAAACATGAAAGGTTTTTTTTTTAAAAAAAAGAATAAGAAACAATCCATACAGCTCATAACTACCCATCACACAATATCAAATAGTAGACTACTTTAACATTCTATCACAGTGGACATATTAGAAACTGTTGATTCTAAAACGACAATATACAACGCACCTTTGTGCTTGTGACAGACTGAAATTAGTGTCTCTTTACATATTTTACCTTTTATTATGTATAACATCATTTCTCGGACATGTATGTACTCTCCACATGACGTCATATCCTGACCTACCATCGAGGTTCATCCAAATCAAACAATAAAGCACAATAATGTTTTACTTACGGATCGGTAGCATCCTCTTTGCAGGAGTGTGTGCATTGATCACCCTACTCTACGTCTCTCACTCAACTGACACCACATTTTCCTTCTCATTCAATCCATTAATACACCAACAGAATAGGTCTAGAAGTGAGCTAACCTTAACACCACCACACTCACGTCAACATACCATACCTTTGCTCCCTTATACTCAACCACATAACACATGGAGTTGTTTCAGAGATAGCGTTCCAGTCTCCGATTTCGTCCTTTCACTCCAGCACCTCTCTCCATCGGCTTACCTCTGCATTCACTTTACCGATTATTCATCCTGCTAAATATCAACTTAAAATTGCGACATTTCATCTGAGAACAAAAAATACACAAATTATTCATCCTGCAAAATAACTGTACACATTCTTGGTACCGTTTTCATTAGTTATATTGGTACCAGGCTTCAACATCAACAACAAAATATTATTCCGCCATATTGCAAATGTTATGGTAAGAATTAGATTTACACTTATATTACATCTTACGTCAGTATTCCACAACGTTCACCATCTGGATCTCATACTCCCTTTATGACCTTTCACGTTGTGCTGTCCTCATCTCTTCATTCGTATTTCGGCTCTCCGTCTGTCCCTTACTCCATCATTTCCTGGTCTTCCTTCGCTATTCGCATCAATCTCGATTGCAGCATACACAGGACTCTCTGTAACATACATCTAAGACATCTCCACATTATTCAATTCTACTCACCTTTATTTACCACTGTTTCATCACGTTGAATCTCTCTTTATTAATCACACTGCTTAACGTCGCTTCTCTCCTTAAATATCACCTTTATCCACCACTATTTATTACTCCGCTTCTCTCTCTATCTACCATCTTTATCCACTCATTAATCATCACGTCGTTTCTGCTTAATCACTATTCATATGACCAAAAATTCGTACGTACACCATTCCGTCAACTCCTGTTCATGACTCATTCGACCAGTCTATTCCGTCATACTTCCTGACATCCCGCCTGAAAATTCTTATATTCGGTTTGACCCTGCACAACGTTACACACCACAAATAAATACACTGACTATCTCCCATAACTTGCCTACTTTCGATCTATCCTTAACTTTTCCATAATTTGATGTTAGAAATGTGATGAAGCCCATACGATTGTTTTCCTTTGATCGTCTCAATCAGTACAGCATTTTCATGGACAGTCAGCTTCATTCTGAATGCTCCATTATACACAGTAAAGAATTTGCTAGTTAGCAATCTGTGCTTCTTTGATAATCGATGAGTTTAATTAGAACCTTGTCTCCTACTGCTAATTCGATCTTACGGATCTTTTCTTTCTGCTTCTCCTGCCTATCCTTAGCTGCCTTCTTAACACGCTCTATCGCAATCTTGACAATTTCCGTGTGCCATTGCTTTCCTGATCGCGGAAAATCTACTAGCTCCCTGACTCGATCTGATGGTGGTTCATTCTTTACATCTACATCTACATTTATACTCCGCAAGCCACCCAACGGTGTGTGGCGGAGGGCACTTTACGTGCCACTGTCATTACCTCCCTTTCCTGTTCCAGTCGCGTATGGTTCGCGGGAAGAACGACTATCTGAAAGCCTCCGTGCGCGCTCTAATCTCCCTAATTTTACATTCGTGATCTCCTCGGGAGGTATAAGTATGGGGAAGCAATATATTCGATACCTCATCCAGAAACGCTCCCTCTCGAAACCTGGCGAGCAAGCTACACCGCGATGCAGAGCGCCTCTCTTGCAGAGTCTGCCACTTGAGTTTGTTATACATCTCCGTAACGCTATCACGGTTACCAAATAACCCTGTGACGAAACGCACCGCTCTTCTTTGGATCTTCTCTATCTCCTCCGCCAACCCGATCTGGTACGGATCCCACACTGATGAGCGATACTCAAGTATAGGTCGAACTAGTGTTTTGTAAGCCACCCCCTTTGTTGATGGACTACATTTTCTAAGGACTCTCCCAATGAATCTCAACCTGGTACCCGCCTTACCAACAATTAATTTTATATGATCATTCCACTTCAAATCGTTCCGCACACATACTCCCAGATATTTTACGGAAGTAACTGCTACCAGTGTTTGTTCCGCTATCATATAATCATACAGTAAAGCATCCTTCTTTCTATGTATTCGCAATACATTACATTTGTCTATGTTAAGGGTCAGTTGCCACTCCCTTTAGCAAGTGCCTATCCGCTACAATTTTCTAATGCTGCAACTTCTCGGTATACTACAGCATGATCCGCGAAAAGCCACATGGAACTTCCGACACTATCTACTAGGTCATTTATATATATTGTGAAAAGCAGGGGTCCCATAACACTCCCCTGTGTCACACCAGAAGTTACTTTAACGTCTGTAGACGTCTCTCCATTGAGAACAACATGCTGTGTTATGTTTGCTAAAAACTCTTCAATCCAGCCGCACAGCTGGTCTGATATTCCGTAGGCTCTTACTTTGTTTATCAGGCGACAGTGCGGAACTGTATCGAACGCCTTCCGGAAGTCAAGAAAAATAGCATCTACCTGGGAGCCTGTATCTAATATTTTCTGGGTCTCATGAACAAATAAAGCGAGTTGGGTCTCACACGACCGCTGTTTCCGGAATCCACGCTGATTCCCACAGAGTAGATTCTGGGTTTCCAAAAACGACATGATACTCGAGCAAAAAACATGTTCTAAAATTCTACAACAGATCGACGTCAGAGATATAGGTCTATAGTTTTGCGCATCTGCTCGACGACCCTTCTTGAAGACTGGGACTACCTGTGCTCTTTTCCAATCATTTGGAACCTTCCGTTCCTCTAGAGACTTGCGGTACACGGCTGTTAGAAGGGGGGCAAGTTCTTTCGCGTACTCTGTGTAGAATCGAATTGGTATCCCGTCAGGTCCAGTGGACTTTCCTCTGTTGAGTGATTCCAGTTGCTTTTCTATTCCTTGGACACTTATTTCGATGTCAGCCGTTTTTTCGTTTGTGTGAGGATTTAGAGAAGGAACTGCAGTGTGGTCTTCCTCTGTGAAACAGCTTTCGAAAAAGGTGTTTAGTATTTCAGCTTTACGCGTGTCATCCTCTGTTTCAATGCCATCATCATCCCGGAGTGTCTGGATATGCTGTTTCGAGCCACTTACTGATTTAACGTAAGACCAGAACTTCCTAGGATTTTCTGTCAAGTCGGTACATAGAATTTTACTTTCGAATTCACTGAACGCTTCACGCATAGCCCTCCTTACGCTAACTTTGACATCGTTTAGCTTCTGTTTGTCTGAGAGGTTTTGGCTGCGTTTAAACTTGGAGTGAAGCTCTCTTTGCTTTCGCAGTAGTTTCCCAACTTTGTTGTTGTACCACGATGGGTTTTTCCTTCCCTCACAGTTTTACTCGGCACGTACCTGTCTAAAACGCATTTTACGATTGCCTTGAACTTTTTCCATAAACACTCAACATTGTCAGTGTCGGAACAGAAATTTTCGTTTTGATCTGTTAGGTAGTCTGAAATCTACCTTCTATTACTCTTGCTAAACAGATAAACCTTCCTCCCATTTTTTATATTCCTATTAACTTCCATATTCAGGGATGCTGCAACGGCCTTATGATCACTGATTCCCTGTTCTGCACATACAGAGTCGAAAAGTTCGGGTCTGTTTGTTATTAGTAGGTCCAAGATGTTATCTCCACGAGTCGGTTCTCTGTTTAATTGCTCGAGGTAATTTTCGGATAGTGCACTCAGTATAATGTCACTCGATACTCTGTCCCTACGACCCGTCCTAAACATCTGAGTGTCCCAGTCTATATCTGGTAAATTGAAATCTCCACCTAAGACTATAACATGCTGAGAAAATGTATGTGAAATGTATTCCAAATTTTCTCTCAGTTGTTCTGCCACTAATGCTGCTGAGTCGGGAGGTCGGTAAAAGGAGCCAATTATTAACCTAGCTCGGTTGTTGAGTGTAACCTGCACCCATAATAATTCACAGGAACTATCCACTTCTACTTCACTACAGGATAAACTACTACTAACAGCGACGAACACTCCACCACTGGTTGCATGCAATCTATCCTTTCTAAACACCGTCTGTACCATTGTAAAAATTTCGGCAGAATTTATCTCTGGCTTCAGCTAGCTTTCTGTACCTATAACGATTTCAGTTTCGCTGCTTTCTATCAGCGCTTGAAGTTCCGGTACTTTACCAACGCAGCTTCGACAGTTTACAATTACAATACCGATTGCTGCTTGGTCCCCGCATGTCCCGACTTTGCCCCACACCCGTTGAGGCTGTTGCCCTTTCTGTACTTGCCCAAGGCCATCTAACCTAAAAAACAGCCCAGTCCACGCCACACAACCCCTGCTAACCGTGTAGTCGCTTGCTGCATGTAGTGGACTCCTGACCTATCCAGAGGAACCCGAAACCCCACCACCCTACTGCGCAAGTCGAAGAATCTGCAGCCCACACGGTCACAGAACCGTCTCAGCCTCTGATTCAGACCCTCCACTCGGCTCTGTAACAAAGGTCCGCGGTCAGTCCTGTCGACGATGCTGCAGATGGTGAGCTCTGCTTTCATCCCGCTAGCGAGACTGGCAGTCTTCACCAAATCAGATAGCCGCCGGAAGCCAGAGAGGATTTCCTCCAATCCATAGCGACACACATCATTGGTGCCCACATGAGCGACCACCTGCAGATGGGTGCACCCTGTACCCTTCATGGCATCCGGAAGGACCCTTTCCACATCTGGAATGACTCCCCCCGGTATGCACACGGAGTGCACATTGGTTTTCTTCCCCTCTCTTGCTGCCATATCCCTAAGGGGACCCATTACGCGCCTGACGTTCGAGCTCCCAACTACCAGTAAGCCCACCCTCGGCGACCGCCCGGATCTTGCAGACTGAGGGGCAACCTCTGGAACAGGACAAGCAGCCATGTCAGGCCGAAGATCAGTAGCAGCCTGAGACAGAGCCTGACCCCGGTTCGTCAGACAAACTGGAGAGGCCTTCCGTTCAGCCCTCCGGAGTGTCTTTCGCCCCCTGCCACACCTTGAGACGACCTCCCACTCTACCACAGGTGAGGGATCAGCCTCAATGCGGGCAGTATCTCGGGCAACCACAGTCGTAGTCCAATCGGGGGATGCGTGGGACAAACTAGCCGTCCCCGACAAACCCCCATCTGGACCCCCACAGTAATGCTCATTGGCAACAGCCTCAAGCTGTGTGACCGAAGCCAACACTGCCTGATGCTGGGAGCGAAGGGATGCCAACCCAGCCTGCATCCGAACACAGGAGTTGCAGTCCCTATCCATGCTAAAAACTGTTGTGCAAAGAACGTCTGAACTAATCTACAGAGAGCGCAAACAAATCCACACAAAATTTAAACGATTATTGAAATACAAGAGTGCCTAGTAAATGCAGTAATGCTGCTACTTGTGCACTGCTGACACACTGCTCGGCGGCGGAAGGAGACTACGCGATTTTACACTATTCAGGTACTAAAACGCGATGCTACAACTCTCAAATACTATAATACGCCCGAAATTTATGAATTAAACAATGCAAGTACCAAAAACACGCAAAGAAATTAAGAATTAAACTATGTAACAAATGAGTGAGCTAGGAGTATACGACTTGCTGCTGCAGCTTCTTATCCAACGGCGGCAGGGAGCAGGGAGCAATTAATACCGTAATTGGTGATAAACCAGTTGCTCCATGTGGTAGCTCATTGAGGATATCCTGAAAATCTTTGAGAAAAATACTCCAACTTCTATGCTGCCTATGGCAATAGATCTTAACAACTTTCCCAGTTCTTTTACCACTCTTTCACTGGGGTTACTTGCAGCATGGTATCGGGATATGAGCATCGGTTTTATTCTTCTTCTCTTCAGTGTGGTTAGCCATCTTCTGGATCTATATTGTGGTCCATTGTCAGCTATTAACTTTTCTACAGTTCCTACTTCTCGCAAAAAGTTTTTAATGCGGTAAAAGTCACATACTTTGACACCAATTCCACTGCTTCCAAAACATATCTATATCCGTGCACTGACTTAGGTAGCAGGCCAAACAAATCTGTTGCTCTGAGTTCCCTCAATCTGTCTGGCACTATCGGAAAAAGCGGTGCTTTGCATGAGATAGTTAACGATTTTGCCTTCTGGCACAATTTGCAACTACCAAGCACGTTCTTGATCCTCCTCTCCATACTAATGAAATAAACTGATTCCCTTAATTTCTTACACCATTTCCTTGCCCCGTAATGCCCATAACTTAGGTGCGTATACCAGATCAGCTTGTTGACTTATATCTCTGCGCAATTTCACTGGCAACTTCGTTATACAGATCCTAAAGAGCTCCCCAGGTTCGTATGGCACATCCAACTACCTGTTTCGTCTCAGCATTTCCTGTTGGCACGCCACTGGATCTCTTATACCACCTTCGTTACAATTTGGTATCATCAATATGCTTTGCTTAACCTGGTCCTGCTTACTTTTCGACCAGAATTCATTTAAAATCTTGTCACAAAATTTCTTGTAGCTACTACAGTCTTTAATAACTTCCTGCATTTTCGCTCTATCCTCGTCCCTCAAATGGTTACACACAAACTTCATTTTGAGGAGTGGTCCCCACACTGAAGGTAATGAATCTTGAAATTGAGACAGCCACAGGCATGGATGTTGGTAGTTATCAGGATCCGGAAAACAAGTGTACTTTTGTACCGGCACGAAGTGTCTCCTACATTCTTCTTCCGCATTTATGTTTTCCGACCTTGGACTATACCCAGTTGGGTTTGCCATCTGTTTTATCCGACGCAACCTTTCTTCTAACTCTCTGAGTTCATCTTCCTCTTTCTGCCTATTTTCTTTTTTTGAATTTATCTCCTTCTCCCTCTGCAATCTACCTGGTGGTGTGTCACCTTCGCTACTGCCCGCTAATTGCAACTGTGCTAGTTCTTCCCTATGTTTCCTATTTATTTCTAATTGCGCCTATTTAAATTGTAATAGTGATTGTATCTCCTCCTGGTAGGCATAAACCTCTCGCTGCATACTGTCAAAGCCTGTCTCGCCTCTTGTAGTGATCTTTTCTGCAACTGCACTAATCGTATTCATTCTGACCATTACCTCCGCAACTTCATCCCTGTGTTTATTTAGCGCCACTTCCTGCCAGGTGACTTGAGCTTCCACGCTGTCTAATGCCCCTTGTTTATCTGCAAGTAAGTCCTCCACTACTAGAGGTGGGTCGTACTCGTTCATTCCCGTGAACTACTTCATTCTTTTCACTCTTTGCCGTGAAGCGTTCAAATGAAGTAGTTCATTCACGAAGTACGGAAGCCTGGCGAAGTTGCTCAGTTCGCCGCTCAGCCGCGGCTACGCTCGCATCGCCTCGCTCGTACAAAAAGCTTCGTAATACTTCATAATTTTACCAACAGATGGCCGAACTATGCAGTAACGTGCACGCAACGTTTTACGCTCTTACAGCGTCTGAGCTAACTTAAATAGAGCATGGTCGAAGGGGACAAAGGAAAGATAAACAGAGAAGCCTGTCACATATAAAGAAGGTATTACATTTAATCTTGCTCGACATTTTCTCATGAAGCGCCCAAAAAAGTCTTTATCTGCCAAGTGAAACATCATTTGTTGTATTCATGGACTGAAAACTAGGGCTACAAACGAAATGCATTCCAGTTTTATGCTCCTTTTAAAATTTAATCCAAAATAGAATGTGTATGTTTACCACTGTCACAAAGTCTATATATCTACGTTAGGTAATTATTCAGAAGTTTTCCTGTAGATTTTATTTTTGTTGAGAATAATAACCCTCCAGATTCAAAACAGTTTAAACTGTCACCTGCAGTCATTGGTACGATTTCAGGTAAAATCCCTCTTTCAGTGTTATTAACAAACCTTTTATTTTCATGTTGGCTGTGCGTGCTCACACAGCCAGCCTCTTCGTTTGCATCTGTAATATTCATTGGTCCGCAAGATGTCAGCACTGCAGGAAGCAGCTGACGCTGCCTTCCCCTCGCCCCTCACCACCGCAACCCCCCACAAACGCTGCGCGATACGTCGACAGGCAGTAGAGGGGGAACTGAAGTGAAGGGAGAATGAGTGACGTAGCGCCGATGTAGTGAGAGAGGGGAAGAGAGTGAGTGAACTAGAAAGAAGTGTGGAGTGTGCCATCTGTGAAGAGTTTGAAGTACCAGTTCATTGAAATTGAGTGGTTAGTTCACACTTCACTGGAGTGAAGCGTTCATTTGAACGACTCATTCACGAGCTCCCCATCACTATCCACTACCTCTTTGATTCGCTCATCTGGCAACCCGTCACTACGTTCTGTAACATCACTCTCTATTGCAATTATCCGTACCTCCAAATTATTGGCTTTTTCTTTCACAGCGTCACATACTTGCTTCAACGCACTCAGATTCTTCTCCCCCTCATCTAGCCGATTATTAACTACGGACAGATGCTCATCGATAACTGAGTGTAGCTTCTTCATTGCCTCTTTATTTCCCTTATCCATCATTTCCAGTCTTTCCTTATTATCTTTATCCATCCCTTCCAATCTTTCCTTATTCTCCCTATCTCCCTCCTTATTATCTCCATCCATCCTCTTTAAAAACTGCAATAGAACATTGTCATTTGCTACTTTCGTTGCGCTCACCTCGTTCGCCTGAGGAACTGTAGCTTCGCTAAGGGTAGCTACACTTTCACCGCATACCTGACCTAGTTCCGGCTCGCCCGCGTCGTCGGGAAAAGCCCCCGATTGTGGGCAAACTCTGCCGCCTAAAGCATCACCTAGCCGCGGTCCGCTGACCATTTCAGACCCTTCTGAATGTTTGCCGTCTTCGCTCATTTACCCAGGGTCGACACCTACTTCCTGCACCACTATGCCGCCTGCTACGTTCACTCTAGACTCACTCTTCTCCATGGTGACTACTCCTTTCGACTGTCACCTACTTACTACGGACATTACGCAAAAACGACGTAGCGATCAATTACACACAAAAAAAATAAAGGATCCTCACCAATCCAGAAAGAAATTGCAAACAAAAAATTTCACTTCTTAGCGCAATCACAAATACATAAAAATCTTGACAAATCCCATCAAAAAAAATCTTAAGAGCAAACCGTAACAGCACAATCCTGGCAGGGTCGAAATTAAGAGAGGCACCCACATGCCTTGCTCATACTGTGGCATCAAGCAGTCAGGCCTGCAAGATGAGTGGTCTGCCAAGCGAGTGGATTTATTCTTATTTCTCGAGCAACATTAGTGACTGATTATGAGCCCTAGTACCCACAATTAAGCTACAAATTATTCTCGTGCTTGAATATTACGCAACGGAAACGGATAACGAACATCTGTTAGGAATTTACACAACTCTGTTCACTATGCTCTGGCAATACCACATTTTCTTTCTTACTTTGATCAACACGTGGCCAACACTGAATATGAATGGCACACACACTATAAATTCTGGATATCATGACTACACACTATTCTAAGAACAAGGCCACCAATCTTTTTCTTTTCACTATGTTTTTTTATTCCGATAAATTCTATTATGTTTCAAAGACAACCTAAACACACCATTACATTTTATACAACAATTATACATGAGAAACTCCGCCCAGTGGGCATGGCTTTACAGTGTTGATTCTCTATCTTATGGTCTCGTAATTATTTAACGCTACAGTGCATTTTCTGGATAGGATGGTGGATCTTTTGCTATATCTCACACTTCGACTCTCGCACCCATCATCACGAAAATTTACTCCAGACCGAGCGGTACAAAAGGGAACATGCATAACCCACTGCCTCTGAACCTATCGTGCTACTCTCCCATGCAAACCACACATACTTTAATTACATGAAATACATCACACTGTCAACATAGAATACATCACAAAGAATAGTCACAGCGTTAGAATCACTTCACTGCCACCTTTCCCACTTCAATTAGTATTCATTCGAGTTTCACACGACACTGCCCCACTTCGTAACTTTACTTTCCTACTACGAACTCTAGAGGATATATGCACGTCTTCCTGTGCTATGCAAGCCAAGTGGCGTTGCTGGATAGACGGCTGACTCACCTTGCTTCTCTCTCAGAGTATTAGAGTTTGGATCTAGCGTCACACGGAAACATAACACGCAAAATAATATTAAGATCATATTCGTCACACACGCGAGTTCACAGCTGATACCTTGGACGAGTACTTCTCTTTATCCTTTGTCTCATACAAAGATTGAGACTCACACAGTACTCACCACGTGGAAGTGCTCGTCTCTGATTTCAAGTTCTGCACACACCATTTCTTAAATATTTCCAACTTGTAGAACACACGCCAGTAATTCAGCTTAACTTAAGCACTCGGAAGTATTTCAACTTAGTACTAGCAGTCGCAAGTATTCAACTTACTGCTACACGTGGTTTCATTGTGACTGTGGTCACTTCCGAAGATTACTATGATCCCCTCAATATTACCTGCCTGTCATTTAATTCTCCCCCCAAAAATTCCTGAAATTGAGAAATAATTATTCCAAACTACTCTTAAGTATTTCACATGTATACCATTCTCCCCACTCTTTTGACAAGGTGTTAGGAAAAATTTGCTACATTAACCCACACATGAGCAAAACTACTTAACTTGAGACCAGGAGTTCTTTGTACAACAGGAGTACTACCAGAGCTATGGTGATGCTATCGTAAACAGCTATTAGACTATCTCCTTTGGCTACTAATTGTGGTGCTTACTTCCTCGTAAGAAGTTGCTGCTTCTTTGTGTTCACTTTTGTGCACCAGGGCTTGAGTGGTAACTTGGTGAATCAGCTATCGAAAATACTCATGTAGGTTTTTCCTCGCTCTATTTTTTAGTGAGACATAGCCACATCTGTTAAACCCGATACTACTACTACTAATGATAAACATGAGTGATACGGGAAGTGTGATTAAGGATACGTACGTTTCTGACTTAAGAAGACATATGAAATTCATTAATTTATTTAGAGACAAACAGCAGCTCCTGACTTCGTCCTAGTTGGTTTGTAAGCAGCTCAAGTAGGAGGTACTCACTTAAGATGCCCTCCTAGGACATCAGAGTAGTGTAGAAGGAAGTAATTTTATCATCTTAAAGTTTGTTACTATAGTGATTGGGGTAGGAAACTTGCGGGGTGAAATTGGACAAATATATCCTGTATCAGAGAATTATGAACGTTTAATTCAGCATGACAAATACTTCAGGAACCATACTGTTTTGGCAACATAGAACTTTTAAGTGCAGAAGTGTGTAACAATAGGAGTGTGTGTTTATGCTCCATGATCATTTCTTCTATGCTGGTAACTTCGTGGTACTGGCTCCAGACAGCGAAATAATGCTTCAGAATTGATACTATGGTTCATATACCTGAAATGTTCCATATGTCTGGAGCTTTATCATGTATAAACCACACATTTCTTTTCAACTGTATTTTATATCACTCAATACCCTTGCATCATACCACTCAATACCCTTGCGTCATACCACTCAATACCCTTGTGTCTTCTATACACTGATAAGAGGTGCTACCCTTCATGACACCCACGCATCTAAATAGATCTTGTGCATTTGGATGGGTTCCATGGGTAAGAGTGGTGTTACCGGGAGGATTGGTCAATGACTATATGGGAGGAATCTGTCAATCTCTGACTTTATCCTACGAATGCGAGAATACCCTGTGACGCCCATCCAGACAGGGAAAGATGGCTCGTTGTAATCGGTAATTCTGAAGTACGATTGATGCGCTGGAAATATGTAGATAACCTATCTGCATCGATATAGGACGCTGTTTGGTATAGCTACTTTGATGTATATGACCGAATTGATATACTACAAAGTCATATGTCTGCATTCACAACTAGTATACGGTAGTGGAGGGGTGATTTAGCAAAGATACAGAAATTGGGAAGCATTCTTCTGTGTCACTGGCTGGCCCTGAAATTACGGAACTAATGGTAAAACTGTTAGAATTGGTCGCACTATCAATACTGCAGTACATCGTCCCATATCAAAGGTGTTGTTCCCATCTCATCTGTCCATTGGTACAATGTTGATTACCACATAATGATTGACTGAAACCCCTTGGTTGAGATGAAGAGAGTCTTGTCAGAACACTGATATCTGCTACTTGTCACTGTGGAGTGTTGGATTAAATGTAGAAGTTATCACCTTCAGACAATTGTTTGGAAGAACTCCTCAATGCTACAGACACGTCCTATTTCCATATGTTGCGATGCCCTCCACATGTGTTTCTTTTCATCAATAAGATAACAGTATCTGTTTTTATTTCTACTACCTCATGCATGTTGTGAACAGCACTTTCCCGTGATGGTCAACACCAGAACAATAATCATTTACATGCCTGCAAAATGAGGAAACAATGCTCTTCGAAACAGAACACTGAGGGAACCACTACTTAGCTACTGTGTAGGATTAGATTAACTGTGTAGGTCATCACCTTCTGATAGCTGCTGGAAACGCTCTACAATGCAACAAACTCTTCCAGTTTCCATATGTTGCGATGTCTTCCACATTTTTGTCAACGAGAAACATCACCTCTGTATTTTACTTCTACCAACCTGTGTAGTATGGCAGCTGTACTGGTTACACCATGAAATGTTCAGCTTTCCGTGAGAGCCATTGGACTGAAACATATCTATGTCAGTTTAGCACCTGATACAGACCTAAAGTCATGGTAGAAAGGCAATGTGTAAGATGGAGTACAAAGCTGTAGTTTTACACTGCTTGGTTCTGTTACAGCCGAAAAATTAAGTATGAATCCGCCTTAGAAGGAGCAGTGCAGGAACCCTCTCTTTGATTGATAGTCGGTTGAATATGGTCTTCCTCCAGTACAGTCGAAATAGTTTAAACAGATAACGTACAAACAACTTCGAGCACTGGCCTTCTGCTCCATTGGACCGATGCGTGTCTGTAATATGCTCGATGTCAAAAGACAGACAGTATTTGTTTTTCGATATATCGGAAGAGAGAGAGAGAGAGAGAGAGAGAGAGAGAGAGGCACGATAAAATCTTATAGGAAGTTCTATATATACGAAGGTTGTCCAGAAAGTAAGTTCTGATTGGTCGTGAAATGGAAGCCAGAGTGAAAACCAGAAACGTTTTATTTGCAACAGTTAGGTACACATTCCAACTACCTCTCTACATAATCGCCGCTCCAACTTCGACTTTTGTCATAGTGTTGTATCAACTTTCCAATATCCTCGTCATAGAAAGCAGCCACCTGTGCTTTCAGCCAGTTATCGGCACTGGTCTGCAGCTTGTTGTTTGTGGAAAAATTTTGTCTTCGTAGTCAGCGGTTCCCGTGAGCAGAGATGAGACTCAGGGGGAGCCAGTTACGGACTGTATTGTGGGTGATCAAACATTTCTCATCGGAAACGCTGCAGGAGCGTCTTCATTGCCCCTGCAGTGTGCGGGCGAAAATTGGCATGAAGAAGGAAATGCTCGGCAGTAGCGTTATGTGGGCTGCATGATACAGGCGAAACCAGGCCCTCATACTTGGCAGGAGACGCTATTCCCTAGCATCTTTACGTACTCACTGTTCACTTAAAACTGAAAAAAGGGAGACGACACGATCGACAGGCATGCTAGAGACATTGCCCAACACATTTGTGAAAAGCTTTACCGGATCTTCCCAGTGGTTTCCATTTCACGATCGATCAGAACTTACTTTCTGAACAACCCTCGTATCTAACTGGTGAAAATTTGGACGCAGATAGTTCTCTGGAAACTACACCGATTTTGCCCATAAAACCAATAGAAATCAGTTGTATCTATTCTTGTGGAATCAAGACTGTTTTTATTATTTTCGTTGTGATCGCATGTTTGAAAATATGTGTTACCACAAGCCCTGTGTTATTTCATACTTTATAACCTCTAATTATAGACACCACTTGAATTGTAGCTCATTGTGGAACCTAGAAATGATAAGTGATTTTTCTCGGCACGTGAGTAGATTGTGTGAAACAGGATTTGATGATCAGAATACTTACGAAAATAGAACGCAAGAATCTGCTGCTGTTGCAATTGAATGTCTGTTGTATGATAGAAATTTTACACGAAGGTCGGTCGAGGGGAGTTATGGATCAAAAATGTAAAATTTAAGCATGTGTGTGTGTGTGTGTGTGTGTGTGTGTGTGTGTGTGTGTGTGTGTGTGTGTGTTTGTGTGTGTGTGTGTAGGTAGGTGGGTGGGTGTCTGGTCACTGTGCCCCAACCAGGGCTGCTTTTGTTTTACAAAATTTCTATGTGCAATTAGATCAGTGAGGCATTTTCCATCAGTTGCAGTAGCGTGTACTGGCGTAGATTACATGGGCTGCAGGGTGAAGCGGCTGTAGCGAACTGTGAAGTCAAATAGCCCTAGATACAGTCCTCAGATGTATCCTTACAGGTAATACACTTATTAAGCTCCTCTCTGTCCAACACCAGCATCTCATCTGTTGAACGTATTCATCATAAAAAAAGATAGTACCTTACAGCCCAACCTTTTTCCTGCCAGCTTATAGGTGAAGGGTAAAGTTTGAGTACATCTGCCACTAGTTTTGTGTCATACTGTGAAATTTTTTCCCAGCAGGATAAAACCAGTTGTATGGCATGATCAGCTTTTGAGCTGTATTGCGATTTTAGGTAATACATGTGTAGCGCTACGCATATAGTTGTGTAATAAGGACAGATCTTTATGATTAATGACGTAATTAGGTCCGATTTTAACTTCTTTTTCCAAACCAAAATAAATAAAGTACACTAACGAAATCTTCCTCTCCTGCATCTGGTCAGTTTACATGTGGTGGGGGATGCGCTTGCGCTTTCTGTCCAGCAGGATCATGGTTCGAGTCCCAAAAAGGGTACCATCGTTTTTAATTTCCGCCTCCAATTCCAGGTAGGGCCTGGGGTGGGACATCAGCGCAGACCTGGGACAAAGAAATTCCTGACAAAATTCTAAATTTCTGCCAATTTGGTCGGTGGAGGAGTGGAGAAGGGTGCAGCTATGGCCTAGGTGTAGCATCTTTGATTGGTAATCAAAACTTCCTCAGTCCCACGTTCGAAAACAGCCACTGCTTAAATTCTGACTAAGAATCAGCATTGGCTGCTCACCCTCAGTCTGCCAATGGCATTTTCAAAAAGGCAAGCGAGTGGACAGAGTTTCAGAATAGTCTCTTGTCCTTGGGATGGGATACTACTCTTCAAGGGGGTCGAATCAGCAATGATCAACAGTACAAGGATGCAAAAGGCAATGGAAACCACAGCATTAGAGACACATATCATGTATCTACAGTGCAAGTGGCTTGTAATTGAGAAAGTGTCATGATAACCTCTCCATTGGCAAAAGATTCCGCATAGCCCCCCATTCGGATCTCTGGGAAAGAACTGAGAAGGGGAGGTTCCAATAAGAAAAAAAAAATTGAATAATTGACGAAAGGATAACGTTCTATGAGTAGGGGCATGCAATATCAGAAGCTTGAATGTGGTAGGAAAGCTAGAAAATATAAAACGTAAGTGAAAAGTCTCGATCTAGATATAGCATTGGTCAGTGAAGAGAGATGAAAAGGAGACACGGATTTCTGCTCAGATGAGTATAGGGTAATATACAGAAAATATACAGGAAATGATATAACAGGAGTAGGATTCGTTATCAATAGAAAGGTAGAGCAAAGAGAGTATTACAGTGAACAGCTCATTGATAGTGTTGTTCTTGTCAGAATCGACAGCAAACCAACACGTACAGTGATACTTCAGGTATACATGCCGACGTCGCAGGCTGAAGATGATGAGATACAGAAAAAGTAAATGAGGATACTGAAAGGGTAATACAATACATAAAGGGAGATGAAAATGTAATAGTTATGGAGACTGGAACTAAGTTCTAGGGGAAGGAGTAAAATGAAGCGTTACAGAAGTATATGAGCTTTGGACAAGGAATGAAAGAGGAGAAAGACTAAGTGAATTCTGTATTAAATTTCAGCTAATAATTGCCAATATTCTGTTCTAGAATCACAAGAGGAGGAGGTATACTTGGGAAAGACAGGGTGATACGATAAGATTTCAGTTAGATTACTTCATGGTCATACAGAGATTTTGAAATCAGATACTGGATTATAATGGAGCAGATATAGAGTCAGATCACAACGCAGTAATGATGAAGAGTAGGCTGAAGTTTAACAGGTTAGTCAGGAAGAATGAATATGCAAAGAAGTGGGTTGGTTGGTTGGTTGGTTTGGCGAAGGAGACCAGACAGCGAGGTCATCGGTCTCATCGGATTTGGGAAGGACGGGGAAGGAAGTCGGCCGTGCCCTTTGAAAGGAACCATCCCGGCATTTGCCTGGAGCGATTTAGGGAAATCACGGAAAACCTAAATCAGGATGGCCGGACGCGGGATTGAACCGTCGTCCTCCTGAATGCGAGTCCAGAAAGAAGTGGGATACAGAAGTACTAAGGGATGATGAGATATGCTTGAAGTTCTCTATGGCTATAGATACAGCATTAAGGAATAGCTCAGCAGTCAGTACAGTTGAAGAGGAATGCAAATCTCTAGAAAAGGGCAATCACAGAAGTGGGAAAGAAAAAAATAGGTACAATGAAGGTAACAGCGAAGAAACCATGGGTAACAGAAGAAATACGAGTACTTCAGCTGATCGATGAAAGAAGGAAGTACAAAAATGTTCAGGGAAATTCAGGAATACAGAAATGAATAGGACGTGAAGGGAAGCTAAGACGAAATGGCTGCATGAAAAATGAAAAGGAATCAAAAAAGACATGATTGTCAGGAGGACTAACACAGCATACAGGAAAATCAAAACAACTTTCGTTGATTTTAAAAGCAATTGTGGTAACTTTAAGAGTGCGACTGGAATTCCGCTGTTAAATGCAGAGGAGAGAGTGGATAGGTAGAAAGAGCATACTGAAGGCGTCTATGAGACAGAAGATTTGTCTGATGTGATAGAAGACAAAATAGGAGCCGATTTAGAACAGATAGTGGATTCAGTATTAGAATCAGAATATAAAAGAGCTTTGGAGTACCGGTACTTAAGATGAAATAAGGCAAAAGGGATAGCTAACATTCCATCACAATTATAAAATCATTGGGGGAAGTGGTAACAAAATGACTATTCACGTTGTTGTGTAGAATGTATGAGTCAGGTGATAAACCAGTTGACTTTTGGAAAAACATCATCCACACAATTTCGAAGACTGCTACAGCTGAAAGTTCGTGAATTATCTTACAACTAGCTTAACAGCTCGTGCATCCAAGTTGCTCACAAGAATAATATACAGAAGAATGGAAAAGAAAATTTAGGATGTACTAGATGACGATCAGTTTGACTTTAGAAAAGAGTAAAGGTATCAGAGAGGCAATTCTGACATTGCAGTTGATAATGGTAGGAAGAGAAAAGAAAAATCAAGAAACATTTATAGGATTTGTCGACCTGGAAAAAGCCTTTGACAGTGTATAATGGTACAAGATGATCGAAATTCTGAGAAAAACAGGGGTAAGGTATAGGGAGAGACAACAAGTACAAAAGACAAGAGGAAAAATAAGAGTCGATGACTAAAGACGAAGTGCTTGGGTTAAAAAGGTGTAAGACAGGGATGCAGTCTTTCACATCCACTGTTCAATCTGTACATTGCAGAAGCAATGATGGAAACAAAAGAAAGGTTCAAGACTGGAATTTAAATTGAAGGTGGAAGGAAATCAATGGTGCGATTCGCTAATAACGATGCTATCCTGAGTGAAAGTGAATAAGAGTTACATGATCGACCGAATGCAATGAAAAATCTAACAAGTAGAGAATATGGATTGAGAATTAATCGAAGGAAGACGAAAGCAATGAGAAGTAGCAGAAATGAGAACAGCGAGAAACTTAACGTCAGGTTTGATGGTCAAGAAGTAGATGAAGTTAAGGAATTATGCTACCTAGACATCAAAATAACCATTGACGGAAGGAGTAAGGAAGACGACAAAAGTAGACTAGACTGGCAAAAGGACATTCCTGGCCAAGATGAAGTCTACTAGTACCAAACATAAGCCACAATTTGGAGAAGAAATTTCTTAGAACATACGTTTGGAGCACAGCATTGTATGGTAGTGAAACACTGACTGAGGGGAAAACCAGAAAAGAAGAGAATCGAGGCGTTTGAGACGTGGCACTAAAGACGAATGTTGAAAATTAGGTGGACTGATAAGGTGAGGAATGAGGAGGGTCTGCACAGAATTGGAGAGGAAAGGAATATGTGGAGAACACTGCCAAGGAGAAGGGACTGGATGGTAGGAGATCTGTTAAAACATTAGGGAATGACTGAAGACTGAGATTAGAATACATTCAGCTAATAACTGAGAATGCAGGTTGCAAGAGCTACACTGAGATGAAGAGGTTGGCACAGGAGAGGAATCCAGGTGGGCCACATCAAACCAGTTAGAAGAAAAAGGAGATAGGTGGGTGAGGAACCCATGTGCCGCCTGAGGAAAACACATGACCTCATGTGGGGGTGGAGTTCGCTGTCGGTGGGGTAATTAAGTGATCATTTAATTTGCATATCGATGTGATATCTATTTGACTTCAAAACTGCTTTGATACCGCCCTTGCCCTACTACTTAAGTAATCTGTATAGCATTCGACCGAAAATTTTCCGTACATAGTGCTGTTCATTAAAAAAACGATAATAGAAAGAGACTCTCGTAGCTTTGAAAATAACATAATTTATCCGATACTAAATCGATATGTGCATTCACCATTATCAACTTTCCGCTAGTACTAAACCTGTGGATGCATGTTTGCTGGCATTAAATAAGAGAGCATTTAAAATAATGGGGAATTCTGTTTCCTCGAGATTGCTTTCGATAAAGCCAGTCATTGATTTTTTAATCTTTCCGTTTTGCTTCAGCCAACTTGCTGTGATTTGCCGATTCTTCTCGTATCTGTGGACTTACGAACCAGCTCCAGTGTCCTGTTGTCCGGAGGTACGGCCGGCATGTGACTGGGCACCTTCCACTGGTTCGAATGTTCTCAGCAACTAGCTAGTCAGGCAGCGAGTTCATTCATGTGGGCCAGCGCCTTATGCTGGACGCAGCTTGTGATTTTTTAGAACTGCTTGCCACTTACTTGACTGTTAGTGTTCGTATTATTTTATTCTGCGAAAATCTGCAGAAAATTTCGAAACATACAAGGTGAACCAGAACTCCACCGACAAATTTTCAAAGGTCGTTCAGGAGTACCTTCTGAGAATTCTGCTGTAAGGGACCCATGGTCTCCGGCACCTAGTTATGGAATAATATTGTAAATGACGATTTATTTTGTTTGTTTTGCGGTCACCCTTTTTTTGTGAAAATACCTTCACAACTGTGAAGAACCGTATACAACGCAACAACCAAAATCTGGGACACAGAGTTACTTGTAGGTGAGTATGTAGATGTAAAAGAACTATACTGTGGTTGCCGTTGGTGGGGGAACAGATCAGTGATATTTAGCGAGGATTTAGGTGGAGAGGTAAGAGCCTAGGCCACAAAAATATTTAACAAAACTGAACAGTCACTTTATTGATCCTTGAGAATATTTAATACAGCTACAACAAGTAAATCAATTAACAAAGAGGACAACGTCTCATTATCAAATTTAACATTTAATACTGGCAAGAACACTTCAAATATACTTACACAGTGATGCATTTCCGACGCACAGGAGAAGGGTCCTCAGATTGGCCCCTTGGACAATTAAGGCACAACGAAAACAGAGAGAAGCTACACAATAAAAGATTGGAAACATAAAATTTTAAAACCAATCACAACCAGCCACAAATAGCCTAGATAATAAAATTATATGAATTCCCTTCAACAACTGAGGAACAAGGCCTCAAATAATGAAACCTTTAAGTTTAGGTATATATAATAAAAAAATCTTTAAAACAAGGAACCTTAAACTAAGCAACAAGTAAAATTTAAGACTTGAGATCTTAACTCTAGTTAACGAACTCTTTAAGAACATTCACATTACTTTGACCTAGAAAACTTCAACTTCATGAATTTAGTTAAGTTAAACTTTACAACAACTCAATAACTCTGTTGCTGCACTATAGCACACTCATGATTTGCGGCAAACGGCTCACGTACGTGTGACAACGCGCAACAGTTCACAATGAGGTAAACAAGAAATCTGAGTTCCACAGCTTACAGAAAGTGGTAAGATTAGTGTTGATCAACTTAGAAGTTAAGCGGAAAGCAATTGGCTCTCAGGAACTGATGATTAAAAGCCCACAAAATATATAAATGATATTCATGTCGAATACTTAGGACAATAACACGCAGAGAAAGTGGCCCAGACAAACTGTTTGCTTTCATGGGAACAGTCCATGCATCGAACACACGCGAAGCTCACTTTCAGCAAAAAGCACCATGCCAACCGATGCGTCCTGCAGTTCGGGTCAACAGTTTTCCACAAAAGACCCCTCATTGGCAGCCACCATACTGCAGAGTGTACCAAGACACACCTCATCCGAAAATAACCAAGTACATTCGATTTTTAACAAATGACTCTTCTCTACCAAAACACAATCGCGTCACGTAAATCACAGCTGATGCCAGACAGGAGGACACACAGGCTGCGCAGAGCTGAGGTTTGCCCTTTGCAACTAGCAGACTAGGAAATCAGCGTCACCACGGCTGCGCGTACACTCCGTACGGCCTCTGTGCGCAACTCCACCCATAAACGTTGACTGATGCTGACGAGTCACAGCCATGGGGCGGAACTTCACTGCTTCGCTTCATTGGCCGACTCGTCACGAGCGCCCCAGCTCACTGCTACATGAAATTTCGCCAAAACCCACGGCGGCGCCACCAGAGCGACCGCTACCAACTTTAGGTGAATGGCAGCACATGTAAATTCAAATCGAGCTATCGCATTCGGGATCGAGCCAGTACCAAACTGGCTCACTCAACACAGCATCGTAGTACCGCTCTTCCACTTCATTCAGTGAATCCATAAATCAGTTTCATATCGCCCAGCTCTTCATTGGCAAATCTGTCGATAGTAGAGCTGTGTATCAATGTTAACGCACAACTAACACTGCCACGAAACAAAACTACAGACTCAACTGCGCAGTATTGAATACAAATTTCAGGACAACGTGTTAAAGAGGGCTTTACAGCTGTGAACAGCAGACACTGTGAGCAGATGGAAACAAGAGACACAGCACATACGTTCCACATTTCCACTGTTGTGCACTATTTTCAGTGCAATATGCATACAAAGCTAAATGGGCCAAAATACCAAACTAAGTGAAATAATCATGTAATGAACTGCCGGAGACTGTGAGTTCCTTGTACCTAAATAGGCCGAAGGTATCTCTGAACAACGTCTGAATGTTCATTGTTGGAGTTCTTCAACCTGTATGAACGTTTGTAGTTAAATAATATTTGATGGTGGTGGTGGAGGTGGGGGTGGGGGGTCGGGGGAGTTGATGAACCATCCTTCACGTCCCCCGAACTTGAACGAAAGATCTAGACTTCGAAAGTGCTGGTGATGGGTTTGTTTCAGATGTGTTTCGCACTGTCTTTAACTGTTACTGCGCGGATGCTGATACCCACGTAGACGAGCACCCACAGTGGTATCGCACACGTCCCTGAGCAGCTCGTCTGGAGTGTACGGATGAGTGTGACGTCAACAGGTGCGCTCCACTGACCTTGCTGGAGGCGCTGGCGCTGCCCGAGAGCAGACCAGCCAGCCTGTCATAAAAAGCGACCGTGGCCCAGACACATGTGTCACTTGTCAGCAACCGGTTGGACAACCAGCAGCCGGCATGCGTGTTGCGATCGGTGGCCCCACCGTCCCAGACTGCTCTCAAAAGAAAAAGAAAAAAAAATAATAATCGAGGACTCTCACAAACCTGTTGCATCATCCTCTGAAACCGGACGACCGGTTTCCTCACTGCGCAACTCCTAGTCCACGCAGTGCATGAGGCCGCTCGTTGCGCCGTCCTGCTGGTACACTTCCCCAAGAACCAAGACAATTGAACAGTCAGCGGTCGCATCTCGTGATCTAGCCCTTGTATTATTCGTCACTGGATATCAGTTAATATGAAGTCAGTTGCTACTTCCTTTGTATTTTGAATCACGTAATTGGAACTCGAGACTCGAATCCTGAACCTCACATTTCACAGGCAGGGGCTTTTACTGATTGAACTATCCGGGAACAGCACCCACACCACCCTAAGAATGCCTCCCAGTGCCTTTCTCGAATTTTACAACGCTCCTCTACATACCATGGCGGATTACAACTCTCGGCAGCGAGAACTTTTTCTTCTGCAGAAAACCCACAGCATCCAGTTGTTATCAGTTACTTACATAGTAAATTAATGTTCAAAGAAAAGTATTATACAGGATGAGTCACTAACTATTGCCACCAAGAATAACTCGGAAAGTATGATAGTAGCTGAAAAGTTTGTAGGACATATGTTGCATGGGACAATGGGGGCCATAATATAACGTTGGTTTTTTTGTTGCTATGTCGAGTCGCAACAGAGATATGAAGGTCAACTTTATTTTTTTTAATGTGATGCTATAGTTTGGTACGTATTTTCTGATAGCAACTATCGAGACGAATCCAATGATGTGTAACAGTAAGATTTTTGAAGGTCAACAAGGTGACATGAACGTCCATTTACAGAAGGTGCTCGAAGTGATTACCATTGGTATCAATGCAGTGCTGCAATCTTCTCGGTGTGACCGTGCGGTTAAAGGCGCTTCAGTCTGGAACCGGGTGACCGCTACGGTCGCAGGTTCGAATCCTGCTTCGGGCATGGATGTGTGTGATGTCCGTAGGTTAGTTAGGTTTAAGTAGTTCTAAGTTCTAGGGGTCTGATGACCACAGAAGTTAAGTCCCATAGTCTCAGAGCCATTTTTTTTTTTTTTTTTTGCAATCTTCTTATCGTAGACCGAGTGGTATTCCTTAACACATCGGCACTATCGAAGCACATGCTCTGACAGTTCTCTCTCATATATCGTACAAATAGTAAATATTCCCCGAATACGGCGTATCCACCTAACGTGCAATTGACATGTAAACACCATTCGACGGTTTCGCAATACAACACTAATAGGAGCGATAAGACTAGTATCGTCGAATCAAGCGAATGTGAATGATGTATTCCTTCGAAGAACAAGTCGATATGTTTCTCATTTACGGAGAATGTCAACGAAATTCAGTGAGAGCTAGCGACTTATACGCTCAAAGATATCCTCAACGTACTCACACTACACATAGTACATTTAGATAAGTGTATGATAAATTCAGAACAACTGGATCTCTAACGCATCGGGAACATATCCGGCAAAAGAAAGTTAGTGAAGAGGAAACGGAAATTGGTACTCTTGCTACTGTGGTTTCAGATCCTTGTGCTAGTTCGCGTCAAATCCCAAGGGAATAGGACATAAGCCAGAGTAGTTGTGTTCGTGTTCTGCATAGCCATAAATATCATCCTTACCATATCAGTCTCCACAAAAAATTAACTGGTACGAGTTGTATGCGTCGCATTGAATTCTGCCGATGGGCTCAACTTCAGATTCAGAGGGATGACACATTTAATAATTGGTTTTATTTACTGACGAGTCTATAGTTACGAACCATAGAAATGTTAATTTGCAGAACATGCATTATTGGGAAATTTGAAATCCATGTTTGCTGAGGCACGTTGCACACCAAAAACAGCGGTCGGTGAATGTATGGTGTGGGATTCTGGAGGACAGAAGTATAGTTCCTTATTTCATCGAAGGAAATCTTAATGGTAGGAAGTACACCACATTTCTGCCAGAAGTATTACGTCTGTTATTGGAAGGAATACCTTTAAGAACAAGGCACAGAACGTGGTATCACCACGATGGGTGTCCAGCACATTTTTCGCTGACGGCTAGAAATGAGTTGCAGAGACAAATCCTAAATCGTTGGATTGGATGTGAAGTTGATGTGTTGTGTCCGGTTCGTTCGCCAGACTTGACGCCTCTGGATTTCTGTTTCTTGTGGGAATTCGTAAAAGACATTGTTTATAAAGACATTGCAACTACAGCTGAAGAAATTCGAGAAAGAATTGTCAGATCATGTGCTTCGATACGTGCCGATGTGTTAAGGAACACCACTCAATCCATAATAAGATTGCAGCACTCCACTGATACCAATGGTCATCACCTCGAAATGGACGTTCATGCCACCTTCGTAACTTTCATTGACCTTCAAAGACATTACTGTTACACATCATTGGATTCATCTCGATAGCCGCTAGCAGAAAATAAGTACCAAACAATAGCATCCCATTTAAAAAAAGAACAAAGTTGACATTCATATCTCTGAAGCGACCCCACATAGCAACCAAAAGCCAACGTCATATTATGGCCCCCGTTGTCCCATTCAACTTCTGTCACAAAAACTTTTCAGCTGCTATCATACTTTCAAAGTTATTCTTCGTGGCAATTGTTAGTGAATCACCCTGTATGTAAAAGAAGACTCTTGGAAGGAAACTCTAATAATAGACAAAAATGTAATATGCGAACACTCTGCAACAACACACTCTCACTGCTTTAAGAGAACAGACACGTGAAACAAAATATACGTCACACACACACACACACACACACACACACACACACAAAAACCTCACGATTGCCCTCTCCTTTGTTTTTGCTCGTCATATTGCCTCGCTTTAGTATGGCACGCAGTAGGGAAGCGTCTGTGTTTTATAGTATCCCTATCGTTTGAAGCAGAGTTTCTTCGGACATGCATGCTTCTCCGAAGGAACTATGCATCGGACCATACAGACACTGTAAAATACAGACACTGCCCTGCTTCATTATATATTTATCATTTATTTATTAATATATTTATTCAACCTGACCCAATAAGGGCCATCAGGCTCTCTGTTACACCGAAACAGTGTTCACACATAACCTTTTTTTACGTGGTAGTTACCTAATAAATAAACATTTTAACAATGACAAATATTATTAAAATAATAAGTATGCCATGGCTACAAAGTAAAAAGCTACTATAAGGTTTTTCTCACAGGTATCGGAAACCCAACAGTACGAAATACGTCAACGTTTCTCTTAATATAATATAACGAAGTTAATTTTCATGTGCAGAATAAATGCAGCTACCGATGATGGCCACATTTCGCCGAAAATAGTTTGTAGGATTAAAAACGAATGTTTGCATCAAAGTGGACCTGCAATTCTATAGCAAAAAAAAAAATTTTGTTTGGTCAGATTACTTAGGTAGAGCCTAGGGGTGGATATCAGAGTAAATCATTTGCTCTGTTCCAACGCGTTACTTTGAAACTTCCTAAAAGTCTTAAAAAAGTTTTGAGACTGGTTTAACAAAGAATAGATAAACGTTAAGATGGTGATTCAATGGTTCAGGTGTTCTACATCGGCTCTCCCCACTTGAGTACAACACACAGGAGCGTTCATAGAACCATGTGAACCTCTTAGAAAAATCCTTTTCTCAGATTTAGCTCAACTGGTGCGTCACTTTGGCTTCAATATTGGTTATGTCATTGAAATTTTTTTGCTTGATATGAATTTCTGTGCTTCGTGTTGTGGTAGGTTCAAACTGGTAGTACCAAGTCTCGTCACCCATGACGATTTCTTCTTGAATAGACTTCTCCGCCTTTTGCATTTCCATTAATTCGCTGCAGGCGTCCGTGCGTCGTTTCTTATGTTTACGAGTCAAGTCGTGCGGAACTAACTTTGCACACATTTTCCTCTTCCTCACAACATTCTGGAGAGCATCTTGCACACTTGATTTAGAGATGTTGGCCCATTGTGATCTATGACGGAACAACGTTAACACATTACGATTCAAAATGGTTCAAATGGCTCTGAGCACTATGGGACTTAACCTCTGTGCTCATCAGTCCCCTAGAACTTAGAACTACTTAAACCTAACTAACCTAAGGACATCACACACATCCATGCCCGAGGCAGGATTCGAACCTGCGACCGTAGCGGTCACGCGGTTCCAGACTGAAGCGCCTTTAACCGCACGGCCACACTGGCCGGCCACATTACGGTCATACGTCCACTAATTATGAATGCTGGCTCACAGCTGAATGGTCGAATACATATCTGTTGTTTACAGTTATTAGTTAAAGCTGCCACGATAGTTTCTGCGCTGACGTCGCTTATAGGCCTGGAGTAAAATAAGTCTAGGATATATTTGGAGAAGCGTGTGCATTTAACTGTGTTTGGCATATCTAGGAGTGCTAATCCAACAAAGTATGGAAGAGAGCTTGTGTGAAGCTGCCATGTAGGAGAAAGGCTCTTTTGGAATTGAAGCTATGAGGCGATAAGATTATCGTTATCGAGAAGCAACATGCCGCTTTCGACTCCCACTCTCCCATTCTAGGCTTCATAACAGTTCAGAGTGAAAGATTCATTCTTAAATCTATATTTCGAATCAACTGTGAGGTTGTGTGTGTGTGTTGATTTGTTTACATTCCGTGAAGCACGTGAGAGTTGTTACCTATCGCAAAATTTGTGTACTGCTATGTATTTAGCACAAGTAGAAAACATAAAAAAATGTTTTCTAATAAGATTTATTCTACGGATTCAACTGACGCTACTCGACTACCCATACAATACTGTAAACCATCACCACGAACTATGCACCATCTGATGACGAGTCACTAGGCAAAATTTAAAACTGGTAGTGGTAAAATAAAAAAAATCGGACAAGTGCAAGTAGGACTCGCTTACTGATCGTTCCGTATAAACTTAATTATGTATACAGAGAATTCATACATTCCGGAAATCGAGAATCTCAACAACTTTTGCCTGTTTTTGTAACTGTTTCTGGCAAGATATCGGTCCCAGGGATTCCAAGATTTTCGAGAATGTTTTAATTTCAATAATAAAGATGTGCCATAAAACCATGCAGGAGGCAGTCGACCGTAATTATAATAATCAGTAAGTTTCCCATTCAGGCAGAATGAGTGACAGTGGTAACAGTCAAACATCAGGCAGGGAATGACGTTGCGACTCGTAGATGTGACCTTTCCAGTTGCATGCGAAACGCCATGTCTATTTGCAGTAGTCGCTCCTAGATATCTGATGATGGATAAATTCGAAACTCGTCATATGAGTAATAAAGTCATTCCTTGCCTGATGTTTGACTTTTACCTGGGTGACGCAGTCAGCCTGAATGTACAGCTACTGCTTATTTTAATTTCAAGTTTGAAGTCGGATAACAAATGACAAGAGAAATATTTTTGTCTTGTGATATGCTACAAATTAACAATCTTCTGATTTATTTCTTTACTTGTACTGTGAAACCTATCTTCTTGCCAAATTTCATCATTCTAGACAAACGGCAAGTGTCCTATACATTTCGATGAATGAGTTTGCAGTTACTGAAATATGTGACATAAACGGCCATATCTTTCAACTGCATGGATGTGCCAACCTCTTCTCTCAGAGTAGCACTTGCAACGTACGTCCTCAATTATTTGCTGTATGTATTCCAATCTCTGTCTTCCTGTACAGTTTTTTTTCCCTCCTCAGCTCCCTCTAGTACCACAGAAGTCATTCACTGATGTATTAATAGATATCCTATCGTCCTGTCCCTTCTCCTCTTCAGAGTTTTGCACATATTCATTTCCTCTCCAATTCTCCGTAGAACTTCCTCATCAGTCCACCTAATTTTCACCATTCGCTTGTAGGACCACATCTCAAATGCGTCGATACTCTTCTGTTCCAGTTTTCCCACAGTCCACGCTGTGCTCCAGACGCATGTTCTCAGTAAGTTCCTCATCCAACTAAGGTCTATGTTTGCTACTAGGAGACTTCTGTTGACCAAAAATGTCCTTGTTGCCATGGATAGTCTGCTTTTGATGTCCTCCTTGCTCCGTATGTCATCGGATATTTTGCTACCTAGGTGATATAACTCCTTAACTTCATCTACTTCGTGACCATAAATCCTGATGTTAAGTCTCTCGCTGTTCTCATTTCTGCTACTTCTCATTACTTCTATCTTTCTACGATTGACACTCAATCCACGTACTGTAATCATAAGATTTGCAACGTCCCCTTTGAACAATTTGTATAAGACTGTGCTTAACCTGACACACAATACTTTGTTAGCGCAACGCAATCTGACTTTCAAAATTCCCTACAAAAGAATGGCCCTGACTAACATTAAACTATACCTTTCACAAATCACTTACCTCACAAAAATCTTCGCTGCTCAAGCTACTGCAATACAGCAAGCGCCACTACTGCCAGCTAAATAAAAGATTCAAACTACTAAAGGCACTAACTACTGATAGGGATAGTTAGCAAATGAAAGATATTAATAGAGAACAAACAATGTATTTACCTTAATATCATCACAAGTCATAATATATATATCAGTTCATGACAAATTGCAAACCTCCGCCATCTCTCTCCCCACATCCACCACTGCTGGCGGCTCACCTCCAACTGCCCAACGCTACGCGCTGTTCACAGCCAGCTGCCTAACACTACAATGGCGAGTATTACAACAATGCAAAGCAGCCACAGACTGCACACAGCACAGCCAGTGATTTTCATATTGAGCGCTACGTAACGTTGCCAATAAGAAAACATAAACAGCCTACTTACATAGAGAAAACATAAACAGCCTACTTACATAGAGAAAACATAAACAGCCTGAGAAAACATAAACAGCCTACTTACATAGCCCCCATGCTCCCCACAAAAATTTTTTACAAATGGTGTTGGGCACTGGCCAATACAGATTTGACAAAAATTTTTCACAATTACAGTAACAAAGATATAAAATGCACACACTTATTGATACAACGTTGGTCAAAAGCTCAAATTTTCTCACAGTCCCTAAAGACAGTCCTAATCGTACATAACAGGAGAATAGCAGTGTTTGTCTCAAAGTCTGAGCAGTAAAAGAAAATGCACACGGAAGTAGTGGATTTCCACGCAGTCTTGAAGAAGTAGTGTTGTCCTTCCAATGGAAAGACAGTGCTGACTCTCGACATGCTGACAGGTAATGGGCCACAACAGAGCAAACCCACAGCAGAGTCATTCGAAGTTTGGAAGAATATTGGTAGGTAGGTCATCACAGAGCAGACCCACTGGAGTCCTGGTAGAGATTGTGGTATTGGTGGGCCACCAGAGGTGCAGACCCACTGCAGTCCTTGTAGAAATAATGGCGTTGGTGGGTCATCATAGATGCAGACCCACTGTAGTCCTTGTAGAGATGGCCAGCAGCCATCTGTTGTGACTGTGCAGGTGCACAATCACCATTGAAGAGTCTTGCGGATAATATAGCAAGTCCATAAACCACCACTTGTGCACTCACAAAGTTTTTGAAATTGTCCTTAGAACCAGCAATGCTGTTATCCAGTCCCTTGCTGAGTTATTAACACACGTGCAAACACTAACAGTCCCTACTTCTCACATATTGTCCACATACTATGACCAACAGAAACGTGTGCAGTGAAATGTAACTAACAAGTTAATAATGTCATGAACTGGTGACAATTACAATTTTATAACATAAGAATACAATTACAAAGGTACAAAATACATCATTAAAAACATAATAATACAGATAACCTTTGTAGTACAGGCTTTACAAAAGAATAGAAATAAACATATACATCAGTGTTACAAAAATAGTGACATAAGTACATACATAAAATAATGAGAATAGTTTTCGAAACATTAATTTCACACATGAACATTGAAACAGAACAGAATTGTAAACAACTTTACAAAGAAAATAACATATTATTAATGCAACTTATATTTGAGGATAACAGTATTCCTCCTCATAGTGAATGTAGCTTAATATTAAAAGAAAAAAATTCTATGAAACTACACAGAGACAGGAAGAAAACAAATACACAAGGGTACACAAACACATAGTGGGATAACACCAATAGGAAAGGACAGGGTTCGTTTTCAGTGTAACATGTGGTACTGCAGTCCAACCCAAAACTTCATATATCTTTCCTCTTATTTCATCCTTTGTTTCCACCCAAAAAATTCTATCTAAGCATGCTTTCTGTGTTTATATGTTCATACATTTCTTACCTCAACATTTATTTCCAAGAAAATCCTACCTAAACCTGTTTTCTCAATGCATTTCTTCCAATTCATCGCAACTCATTCTCTTAGAGGCTGCCCCCTCTTAAGCTAACTTAAATCTACTGAGCTCAGATACTAAACTAAGGGACGAGGCAATGCAGCAGCACATAACAAATCAACACAAACAGCAATGCAAAAAATGCAAATTGGCAAAGCTAGCAACATAAATGAGCAAAAGTCAAATTCAATAACACTATGCCTGGCAAACAGCAGCAACTTATACCTAAACATGACATAGCGCAAGCAGAAAAAATATTACACTAAACAACAATGCAGATAAGGGAAATGTATATTCACATCTTAATGTCTATGTAATTAAAGTGGTGCACCACAAGAAGTTATTCTACCAAAAAGTTACCAATTACTTGAAAAGAAAATTATGAATGCAGTTACTAGTTCCTTCTTATTGTTCTTTCCTGTCCAAGTGCTCCTTTTTTAAAGAATGTGGATCATAAAATAATTATTTAATAGATCTGTTGACAGAAAGTGTTCACATTAGCAAATGCATTTCATTTTATAAAAGCAATGCTGCAACACAGCTGGAAACCAGATATCAAATGAAATAAGCAATTACGCAAACCAAAGCATAAAAATATCATTCAATAGTCATGTGACATTTCATAAGTTAGTAGAAATTCTCTCAACTCTCGTAGAAAGACGCTTGTCGTAATCAGGTGTGCAGATGTACGAATATTTCCCATCAATTCATAAGCATTTCAGTAATTAGCACAAAGTGCGAGTAATCATATGTTTTCAAGTAATGAGGGTGTCGCATTAGCGATGAAAGGCATACCCTAATGGCTTGTTCTCCAGGTGTTTGACACGTCCCACGTCCCCTTTTTTTTCTACCTGTGCCGCTGAAAAGGGCTCGCAATAATGGCTTTTTCTCCAGGCGTCTGACACAGCTGGGTGCCCGCGACGCATTACGCGCAGGTGGTCACTTAACTTTCGTACGGAAATATTTACGACAGGAGATTCTGCTACCGTGGTAGTCTCATATAAAAATATTTCACAGGTCAAGAATTAGCGTTGCAAATCTGTAGAAACAAAACCCTATAAATATAACAGTGTCCAAAAAAATTTTCAGTGGCATTGTGATACATTCATGCATATACACACACATTTCATAACTCTTAAAGTACGATTCTTGGTTTCCAACAACCTTTTCATAAATCAGAGTCCCTAACCCCTACTCCTTATTCCTTACCTTATTACACATATACAAATTCATATTCATCAACACGTCTTCAATATTTCATCATAATAGCTACATAGCATAATCAGATTCCTCATATAGCATCAGCTTATTTATCATAAACATACCTCAACAGCATAGTACACATCGTCGTCGTAATAATAACATCATAACACTTCAGTCAAATCTTAAAATCGTCGTAACTTCCTCCAATAATTTCAAAACGTAAAAAAAATTCTCTGCTCATTTCAATAGTGTCATCTACCTCAAACGTACTTTAAAATCATGCTCCCTTACCAAATATATCACTCAAAACTCTCATAGTATCACAATGGTTCCGAAAAAATATGAGCATTTCACAAAGTACAGACAAAATACAGTTTCATAAGTGTGAAGTTATTCAACTGTGTAATTACGTAAACATTTGTCACTGATATAGTAAAATAAATGTTTGTCTCTCTCAGTTAAATGATCAGATAGCTGTGTAATTTGTGTGTTAGAGAAATATGGTACCGATGTGTAAAGTTGTATAAGCAAATACCATATTAGCTAGGGCTCCTTGTGCTTGCCAAACACATGGTACACAAAGTAGGCATGTACCCCCCTGAGGATTTATGTAATTATACCCTCAGGTGTTACAGATTACAGCAATGAAATGAAATATATCACGGAAAACTTTCTTTGTAATTCAAAAATCTTTAAAAATAAATGTTTTAAGTATAAAATTGATCACTGGAATGCGTGTCCTGTAGCGCTAAATGTGCATCTTGTTGTAAGATAATCTCTGTGGAAGTGTCGTAGTTATTTTCCTCCGAAAGCTAAGTTCTGCAGAAGCCAATGTACTTACCTCATGATAAACAAAAGTGAAATGCTTTGCGTATAGATATCGTAGTTATTATGCTTATTGGCGTGATGAAGAAAGTACTGTACAGTAACGTATTGTTGTGCCACGAAAAAAGGCTGTCTCATTGTCGCTATATCACAAAAGTTACTACTAAAACATGTTTGTCTTTCCAGAAGAATTCAGAAAACTGTGCAGATATAAAACAGATACACCGCAAAAGCAACATTGTAAATTGTCACTCATTAGTAGCGTCGTGATAAAAATCGTGTAGCTGTCACATAAACTAACCTCTGTGTCATCTGGTATCTCTCAGAAAGCACTTTAAATACAGAATGTATTTTCAGGTAACCAAAATGTTGCATTAAAATCTCATTAGCAGTACTGGTAAATGTTCTAAGTATGTGAGCCTTATAGTCGTTACATAATCGTGCAACTAACAAGCAAGAATGTACACACACAATAACACTGTGTCTCCTGTTCACAATAACAATGCATTCGTAATTTCTGTTTAAATAATTTCTCTTGGTTCTTGGCTGGATATTTAACTTCAAACATTGTTGCATGGTAACAGTTTCTAAAGCATACTAGTAACGTGAAGTGAAACGTTTTATGGCAAAGACAAAGTTAAAAGGCAGATTATCTGTCAATAAATGGTTTTACATGAGAAATGTGGTGCAAACCTTTACTCTTCCTAGTACGCAGAGTTTCAACTTCAACGCAATTATCATGTGGTATACGTCGGTAAAGAATAATGGAATTTTGCTCAAGGTTAGCGTCAATGTTATTTTTCTCTGAGCCAGCCGGCGCACGCGGCTGCCTGCGGTGTGAGTCTCTTTGTTGGCGCGCGTCGTTATTGGGATTTGGAGACCTAACTTCTACAAATTCACCTCCTCGAGAGGGCCCTGCTCTGTTTAAATCTCGCCAGTTCTGATGCAATTCAGGTCTGTCGTTACGATCATATCGTCTGTCGTCATGTCGGTAGATTTGATAGTATCTTTCTTGTCGGTCACGTGGTGGAGAATTTCTCCCTGAATCGTAACTGCGCGCTGGACCGTTGCGTCTAAAGTTATTCTGTCTCCCCTGATAATAATTGTTTTGGTTCCCATATTGTCTGTATCTGTGGTTATCTCTGTCATATTCATTACTACGGAAATGCGATCTTTCTCTGTAACTATTATTACTCTGCCAGTGGTTGTCATATGGGTGGTGTCTGTTTTGGTCACGATTTGCGTTGTAAGAATAGCCTTGTCGTGTCCAGTTATTGTTTCTGTCGTCACGGAATTGTGACGTATGTGACCTGTAATTGTTGTGCTCCTGTTTCCGCGTTCCCCGATTGTCAGTGTCAATTTCCAGTTCTTGTAACAGACCCTGAAATGCTTCAATGTCATCTTTGCAGCGTCCTGCTAAAATAATATGTCGTAAATGTTCAGGCAATTTGAGTAAGCAAATGCGGATGAGTTCTGAGGGGCTGTATGGGTTTGATAGATATTGATTCTTATGCAACATGTCTTCAAAATATTTGACAAGACTGGAAAATTCAGATTGTTCGAAATGTTTCATCATTATGATGCCATGTTTTACACGGTCTTGTGTAGCTTGCGACCAATATGCTGAGAGGAAGGCATGGTAAAATTCTCCTTCACTGTGGCAATCGTGAATGACCGATCGCATTCTCACAGCTGGTTCATTCTCTAAGTAGCCACACATAAATTCTAATCTGTGTTCCAACGACCAGTTGGGAGGAAAACAATGAGAGAATTGATGGAGCCATGCTTGTGGATGAATGTCGTTGCCAGAATTCTTAAATGTTTTGAATTTACGTGTAGTAATGAACAGCTTATAGTCAAAATCATCATGTCGGCAAGTCGCATGTCGGTCATTGTTACGTCGTTTCGGCGGTTCCATCTCAAAATTCGGCGTACCTTGCCAACTTCTTTCACAATTTCCGAAGTGCCCTGTGTTGTTATTTTGTGTCTGTTCCGTATTTGTATGTCCCTCTTCCCGTATTGGGGCGCGAGTGTCCTCTGAAATACGTAATTCTTGTACTACTTGTGCCAACTGATCTTGCACTTCGCGGATTTCTCTTTTGTACTGTGTATTGATTTGATTTTGATTTTGTTTGAATTTTCTAATTTGTTCATACTCTTCAGTGTCCATGAAGGCTACAGGTGTTGTGTCATTCAGATCATCATCTACCTTTGTAGATAAGTTAGTGAATTGATCCGAAAGTTTGGCTACTTTCTCCGATAGTGAAATCATTTCCTCTCTATGTTTTTCTGAACCAAGTTTCAGAGTGTCCATTTGTGTTGCAATCGTGTCTACTGTGACCTTTAAGTTTTCCTGAGTTTTTGCAAGTTGCATAACCGTATCGGTAGATGCAACTGAGTCAAATTTTGCTTGCAAGGTCTCATGATTTTCATGAACAATAATTTGCAGTTCTTTTATGGCTGCTTCGTGATTCTGTAATGCATTTTCATGCCGCGAAAAAATAGGTTGAAAATGCTCACAAATTTGTGTTTTTACGTCATTACAGACTTTTTGACATTTAGATTCAATGTTATGTAACTCAGTAGTTAAATCTTCACGTGTTTGTTCAAGAGTTTGCTCCAATGAGTCTAACTTTTTAAGATTTTGTTCCACTGTGTCTAACTTTTGAAGCTTTTGCTGTGTTTGTCTCTGATTTTGTTCCACTGTGTCTAACTGTTGCTGTGTTTGTCTCTGATTTTGTTCCATTTGTTGCATTAATTGCAATAATAATGTATTAGTGTCTGGAATCTGTTTCTCTACGCTGTTCGGCAGTGCATTTGCACCGGCAACATTCACATTTTGACAAGCAGAAAATGTGTCTTGACTTATTTGAGAAAACGGTGAGGATCCAAAACCTGAATCTACAGTATTTGCGAGATTGTTTCCTGTCATTTCGGATTCCTGAGGCGAGCTGTTACCGACCGATCGATCGATAATGCTTCCCTGTTCTCTACATGTTTCAATGTCTACACCATTATTTGACGCCCGCTCCATTTCCCTATGCACAGTTACCAAATTACTACTTTGAATATTTGTTAATTCATTACATGGTGGCGTTAATACACTGCTTTCGTCTTCACTGTCATTTCTCAGTTTACTTTGGAGCCTAGTATTACGTTTTTCACACGCCATTATTGTCACAGTATTTCACACGACAACACAGAAAAACACAATTTGAAGAGCAAAAATAAGAGAACACATTAACATAACACTGAAAATAATATCTAGTTAATTGCAAGCGCAGCTGCGAAATACTTGGTGCAAATCTACATGCATGCCACAACTGTTTTACTGTACAACAATGAAAAACTACAACTACAGAGGAAATTCTCTCTATGATTACGCACTACCAATAAACAATAGCTACACCAATTACACAAACTACAAGAAAAAATCAGAAGATTCCAGTGAGGTATCCTGGCAGGGTCGCCATATGCAACGTCCCCTTTGAACAATTTGTATAAGACTGTGCTTAACCTGACACACAATACTTTGTTAGCGCAACGCAATCTGACTTTCAAAATTCCCTACAAAAGAATGGCCCTGACTAACATTAAACTATACCTTTCACAAATCACTTACCTCACAAAAATCTTCGCTGCTCAAGCTACTGCAATACAGCAAGCGCCACTACTGCCAGCTAAATAAAAGATTCAAACTACTAAAGGCACTAACTACTGATAGGGATAGTTAGCAAATGAAAGATATTAATAGAGAACAAACAATGTATTTACCTTAATATCATCACAAGTCATAATATATATATCAGTTCATGACAAATTGCAAACCTCCGCCATCTCTCTCCCCACATCCACCACTGCTGGCGGCTCACCTCCAACTGCCCAACGCTACGCGCTGTTCACAGCCAGCTGCCTAACACTACAATGGCGAGTATTACAACAATGCAAAGCAGCCACAGACTGCACACAGCACAGCCAGTGATTTTCATATTGAGCGCTACGTAACGTTGCCAATAAGAAAACATAAACAGCCTACTTACATAGAGAAAACATAAACAGCCTACTTACATAGAGAAAACATAAACAGCCTGAGAAAACATAAACAGCCTACTTACAGATTCTTCATTCCACTCAGCATATCATGTAATTTTTCTTCACTTTACTCTGTCTACACCTGTCTTACACTCTTTTTAACCCGAGCACTGCGTTTTTGCTCGTCCACTCTTATTATTCTCTCTTGGCTCTTGTACATATTATGTATTACCCGTTGATCCCTATAGCTTAACCCCACTTTTCTCAGAATTTTGGTTATCTTGCACTCTTTTACATTGTGGAACGCTTATTCCTGGTCGAGAAATACTATGAACGTGTCTTGATTTTTCTTTAGTCTTGCTAAAATTATCAACTGCAACTTCAGAATTGCCTCCCTGGTGCCTTTACCTTTTCTAAAGCCAAACTGAGCGTCATCTAGTACATCCTCAATTTTATTTTCCATTCTTTTGTATATTATTCTGCCAGAAATTTGGATGCATAAGCCGTTAAGTTGATTGTGCGATAATTCTCGCACTTGTCAGCTCTTGCAATCTTCGGAATTGTGTGGATGATACTTTTCCGAAACTCAGATGGTGTATCCCCAAACTCATACATTGTACAAACCAATGTGACTAGTCGTTTCGTTGCCACTACCCGCGATGATTATAGAATTCTGATGGAATGATATCCATCCCTTCTGCCTTATTTGATCTTAAGTCCTCCAAAACATTCTTAAATTCTGGTTCTAGTACTGGATCCCCTATCTGTTGTTCTAAATCGACTCCTGTTTCTTCTTCTATCACATCAGAGAAATCTTCCCCATCATTGAGGTCTTCAATGTACTCTTTCCATCCATCCGCTCTGTGTTTAATTTAACAGTGGAATTCCAGTTGCATTCATATTGTTTCTACTCTTGTTTTTAAAGTCACCGAAGATTGTTTTGATTTTCCTGTATGCTGAGCCAGTCCTTCTGACAATTATTTCTTTCTCTATTCCTTTTTATTTTTCATGCGGCCATTTCGTCTTAGCTTCCCTTCGTTTCCTATTTATTTCATTCTTCGGCGACTTACATTTCTGTATTCCTGAATTTCCTTTAACATTTTTGTACTTTCTTCTTTCATTGATCAGCTGAAGTATTTCTTCTGTTGCCCATGGCTTCTTCACTGGTACCTTCATTGTACCTGCGTTTTTCTTTCCAACTACTGTGACTACACTTTTTAGAGATGTCCATTCCTCTTCAACTGAACTGCCTACTGAGATATTCCTTATTTCTGTATCTATAGTCTTCGGGAACTTGAAGCGTATCTCTTCATCTCTTCCTACTTCTGTATCTCACTTCCTTGCGCATTCATTCTTCCTGACTAATCTCTCGAATTTCAGCCTACGCTTCATCGCTACTACATTGTGGTCTGAGCCTAATCCGCTCCTGGTTACGCCTTACAATCCAGTATCTGATTTCGAATCTCTGTCTGACCATGATGTGATCTAACTGAAATCTTTCCGTATCACCAAGTCTTTTCCAAGTACAATTCCTCCTCTTGTGATTCATGTACCGAATATTCGCAATTATTAGCTGAAATTTATTGCAGAACTGAGTCCGTCTTTCTACTCTCTCATTCCTTGTCCAAAACTCATATTCTCCTGTAACTCTTTCTTCTACTCGTTCCCCTACAACTGCATTCCATTCTCCCATGCCTACTAGATTTGCCTCTCCCTTTATGTACTGTATTACCCTTCCAAAATTCTCATATACTTTCTCTGTCTCGTTGACTTGGAAGCCTTAATATTATGCATCACAGAGGGAGAATAGACAGGACACATGTAATTAAAAAAGTGCCATGATGATCTCTCCGTTGGCAAAAGATTCGGGCTGGACCACATTCGCATCTCCAGGAGGGAGCTATAAAGAGAGAGGAATCGCCAGCGAAAGAATAACATTCTGCTATCGGGGCGTGGCATGTCGGAACTTTGAACGTATCAGGGAAGCCAGATAATCTGAAAAGGAAACCGTTAAGTCTCAGTCTAGATGCGGTGAGGATCACTAATGTGGAATGGAAAGAAGACGAGAATTTCTGGTGAGAGGAGTATACGGTGTATCAACAACAGCAGCTGATGGGATAACGGAAGTAGGATTCGCTATGAACGCGAAGGCAGGGCAGAGAGTAATTTCCCGTGAACCGTTCTGTGATAAGGCTATTCTCATCATTATCGACAGCAAAGCAACACCGACAAGGATGGTTCAATTACCCAGTCCAATCAGAAGATGAAGAGAGAGCGAAAGTATATGAGAATATTGAACGGGTGATTCGGAACGTAGAGAGAGATGAAACTTATAGTCATGGGGGATTGGAATGCAGCTGTTGTAGGGGAAGAAGTAGAAGAAAAGGTTACGGGAAAATATATCTTTGGTACTAGGATTAAGAAAAGAGAAACACTAATTGAGTTCTATAATAAATTTCAGCTTCAGTTGATAGATGAGAGAAGGAAGTTCAATAATGATCCGATAAAGTCAGGAATACAGCAATATAAAGCACTTAAGGAATAATAAAAGTAGGGGTTGCAGGGAAGCTAAGGTGAAATGGCAGCATGAAAAATTTGAAGAAATCGAAAAAGAAATGATTATCGGAAGGACTGACTCAGCACATAAAAAAGTCGCAACAACCTTCGGTGATATTAAAAGCAATGGTGATAACATGTGGATTCGGATGGGAATTCCAGTGTTAAAGGCAAAGGAGATAGCGAATAGGTGGAAAGAATTCATTGGAGATCTCTATGAGGGGAAGACTTGGCCGATGATGCGATAGAAGATTCCTATGTCGATATGGAAGAGATAGGGGATACAGTATTAGAATCGAACTTTAAAAGACCTTTTTAGGACTTAAGATCGAATAAGGCAGAAGGGCTAGATAACATTCCATGAGAAGTTCTAAAGTAATTGGGGAAAATGGAACAAAACAGCTTTTCATGTTGGTGTGTAAACTGTATGAGTCTGGCGATATACCATCTGACTTTCGGAAAAACGTGATACACACTGTTCAGTAGATTGTAAGAGCCGACAAGTGCGAGAATTATGGCACAATAGGCTTAACGCCCAAGTATCCAAGTTTCTGACAAGAGTAGTTTACAGAAGTATGGAGAGGAAAATTGAGGATGTGTTAGCTGACGATCTGTTTGGCTTTAGGGAAGGTAAAGGCATCAGAAAGGCAATTCTGACCTTGCAGTCGATAATGGAAGCAAGAATAAAGAAAAATAAAGACACGTTGAGAGGATCTGTCGCCTGGAAAAAGCGCTTGACGACGTGAAAATCGTGCAAGATGTTCGAAATTCTGAGAAAAATAGGGTTAAGCTATAGGGAAATACGGATAATATGTAGTATGTACGAGAGGCGGGAGGGAACAATAAGACTAGAAGACAAAGAACGAAATGCTAGTATTGAAACAACGACGGAAGCAAAACAAGGGTTCAAGAGTGCGATTAAAATTCAAGGTGAAACGACATCAAAGATAAGATTCGCTGACGACATTGCTATGCTCATTGGAAGTGAAGAAGAATTACAGAATCTGCTGTATGGAATTAACAGTCTAATGAGTACAGAAATCGAAGAAAGGCGAAAGTAATGAGAAGTAGCAGAAATAAAAACACCAAGAATCTTAATATCAGGGTTGGTGATAACAAAATAGATAAAGTTAAGGAATTCTGCTACCTAGGCAGCGAATGGAGCAAGAAGGACGTAAAAAGCAAACTAGCAATGGCAAAAAGGGCATTCCTGGCCAAGATAAGTGTATTATAATCAAACATGGGCTTTAATTTGAGCAAAGAATTTCCGAGAAAGTACTTTGGAGCATGGTATTGTGTGATACTGAAACTTGGACTGTGAAAAAACCGGAAAAGAAGAGAATCGAAGCGTTTGAGAGGTGGTGCTACAAAAGAATGTTGATAATTGAGGGAACAGATAAGGTAAGGAATGATGAGGTTCTCCAGAGAATCAGCGAGGAAAGGAATATACGGAAAACACTGATAAGAAGAGGGTACACGATGACAGGACCTATGATAAAACGTCAGGGAATAATTTTCATGGTCCAGAAGAAGCTTAGAAGAAACGGAGATCGGAATACCTCCAGTGAACAATTGAGGACGTTGGTTGCTACTCTGAGGTGAAGAGGCTGGTACAAGAGAGGAATTCGTAGCGGGACGCATCAAACGAATAAGAAGACTGATGACTCCCAGAAAAAAGGCAATCTGCACTGAGGTTAGAGAATAATTCTTTTGTCACCCAAAGGCAGCCTTACTTGTTCTGCCCACTCTCCAGACAATAACTGCACTACTTTGTGCTGCCATCCGGAAATATCTCTCGTAGTCCATTTTTGAAGAACTGATGTCACCTTCCCATGACGTCACGGGAATCAGTCTGAATATTCCATCAAGGGAACGTTTTTCTGAGTGCCACATATGGCCTGGATCTGGAAAATTTGTTCCACATCCCTAAGGCAGCCGTGCCGTTGGGAACGTCTACCGAAAATCCCTCCCCCACCCTACAGATTACGAACTATAGACGGTATGTAACGTTCATAGAAAGTTTGTCTTCCATTACTGGAACTTTTCCGGTCACTTACACCTGACAGGGGTCAGGGGCTCACCAGCTTGTCTGTGTGACACTCTTAAGAACTAAGCCATTTATTCTTTTCACGTGAGTGGTATCGATATCCGTAAATCAATTATACAAGAGATTGAGCAAATTGAAAAACCAATTAATTCAATATCATCACCAGGAACCACTCTCCTACTTCAGAAAAATATAACGTATGGAGAAATATCAACTATATACACGTATGATTGAAGGTATTCTCGTGGAGAGAGTCTGTGCTATCCTGTGGATGTCATGCTTAATCTTTACTTTATGGAAACCTTTGTACAATCAGAAGATTATGCAGCAATATCACTTACTGCATTTGTTCTACTGTTTACCTTCTGCTCCGCAATTACTTAAAAAGATTATAGTTTACAGTTACCATGACGTTTTTTTGTACTTACACGTTTTTTAAAATCATTACACGTTATAAATTGTCAAGTGCATGATACGCACAGAAAATGCCAATTAAAAAGGTACCTCTTAAAGCCTATATACAGGTTTCAACTGGCATCAAGTTGCCTTGTCTTCAATTTAGTTGTTACTGAATTTTTCGATCATTATTAAACTCGTGGTTTCTGTAACATCTTCCTGTAGGCAGTAGAGGCTATTGCGTTACTTCCCGTCTCAACAGTGACAGGAGTACTATATAGATTCCGAAAGGTGCGAATGTATTTAAGAATGTGTGAATGACGCAATTCAGTATGACATGACAGTCGCGACATGGAGGCAACGCATGTTGACGATGGTTAGTTTGTGCATAAATTGCACGCTGCAGTGCAGCGTATCCAAGTTTCTATGATTCTGATGACCAGGTTACCTTATTGTAGCGCATTATCTTATTTCTTTAGTCATTTGCGTTACATCAGGCCAAAGACTTGTTTGGTGGGAATCATTGCTCAGGAACAGTAGCCGATCAGATCCCCGTAATTCTCACAATAAATTATTGCGTACAGCAGGAAAATGATCGGATTGAATACATCAGGGGGTTTCGTCTCTTAACAGAAAAGCAACTGTTGAAAGAACACCAACAGCGTGCGAAGAACCTGCTGCCAACCACACCTCTTTTTTTCCTGAGACATACGTAAATCAAAAAGTAAATGGAATAAATGAGAATAAATGGAATAAATGAGAATTAGTGATGGAGTCGACACAAAATATGTAGATACAAATAGCATTTACCCACCAAACATTTAAAACCCACGCAGCTTACATCTCTCAGCTTGAGCTATCAGGAACAAGAGACAACTTAACTAGAAGATGACAAAAGACAACGCCTTCAACTTCTTCACAGTTGCTGTACGTTCACCACCTATACATTTTCTGGAAGTATCGACTCTCACGTATATTGTTTGCATATTTAGCAAATATTGTTTTCCACTCGATGACTTCTGATCTTATAAATGAACTTATTGTCTCTTATTATAAATTATGTCATCATTAGTTAACATAAGAGACACTACAGATAAAGAAGAAGTAAGAAATAATGCTTGAAGACCTTCGCCGAATGTCACTTAAGTCAGCCTGGTTTTGTGCTAGCTAGGTCAGACTGATGTGAGAATGTTATATAATTCTCACATTTATTCTATTTGCTAGAAGACAGGAAAAGAAACGAATGGAATTATCTGCGAAGTGATTCTATATCGAGGCATGTTTAATGTTAGGTGGACTGATAAAATAAGGAATGACATTGTTCGCAGAATAGGTGAGGAGGGGAATACGTGGAAAATACGGATAAGAATAGGCAGGATGACAAGGATTTTGTTTAGGTACCAAGGAATAACTTCCTTGCCGCTTAAGGCAGGTGTACAATCTTTACTGTAGGGGAAGACAGTTATTGGATTATATCCAACAAATAATGGAGGACATTTGGTGCAAGTGCTTTACTCCACCAATTGTCGACTCCAATAATCACCCTGTCCTTGCAAATGTAAGCCGTAACTTCTGCTATGTGGATCAGTGGTCGTTTTTCTTTATGGAACCAGTACAACATTGCTGTACTACAAGAAAGAAAAATAATAAAAGAAAAGAAAACTAGGTATAATTCTAATAACAATAATAATAATAATAATAAAACAGCCTCTGTAATATGTGACGTCTGTCTGTCTTGTTTTGTACTTTCAGTGATTTTCGCAAATAATGCCAAACGAGTATCATGACAGTTCAATCATAGCGTTCGCCTAACGCTATTCGGGAAAAACCACTGAAATCCAGTGAGATGGAGCCATTCCGATATACACTGCTATACGCAAACCACGGTGAACTCCATGCAGTGCTGTGAGTAAATGATCCCCTTAGCAGGAAACCGCCTGAACGGTTTTATAGTCGGGCATTCGAAGGAATAGCGCCTACGCTTCCCGATAGTAACGTCTACATCACCTAACTATGTTGGGGGCTTTCTGACTACGATGTACCAGCGTCTCTTCTAAGAGCCGACAGGCGAATTTTATCTGGTGTTCTGGCATATATTTGCAATTTAGTTTTTGCACTGTGGAGCTTGAGTCGGCCCAAACAAATATTACTCATCATTTCTTTCATGCGACGTCCAGTGTCAATGGAAAGCGCCACTTCGTTTCCAATGAGAAACAAAATTATTGTTAGAAGGATTTTTGCTTATTGATTCGGTAGAGCAGTCGCAAATTAGTCTAATGCGACATACATTTTATCGACATGTATTGACAGGGACAGTAAAATACGAAGAACTTGCCTAACGTGCCTTTCTGCTCCGTACTGTCTGTCACCGCCGTGCAGCTGCGGTAATCAGCGGCCTCTGGTGTTTCACTGTTCCTATTAGTACACATTGGTAAACCGAATATCATACTGCACTAATTTAGGACAGTTCTCTCGAAGGGGAAAGAAAAATTAGTTTTAAAAATAATTTTGTCTGTAACAGGAAACGAACCGACGTTTTCCGTTGACACTGGGCGTTACATGAAAGACATCATGAGCAGTACTTGTTTGAGCTGACTACAGCTACACATTGAAAAAAACCAAATTGCAGATATCAACCAAAATACCAGAAGAAATGATCTGATGACTCACAGGAGAGGCACTATAAATACATATGTATGAGCACACAATTTTTCAACGGAAGTCGATAAACTTGCAAGGAGATAGTACTCACTGCCCAAATTAACTTTCTCGCCGTTTTAAAAGAAAATATGTACTTTTCAGGAAAGAATTCTAAACATCAGTACTCTCATCTGTCAGTTTCTACTAACACTTTTCCTAATACAAGCAGTCTTTCGAGTGACAAGTCAGTAGTATCATCCAGGATGTCCAAGAAACTCAATCTGTTTATTACTATAAGGTCTGTGAGGTCGTATCCTCAAGTAGCTCTGATTTTGTAACTTGTGGCAGGTGTCCTCGTATACATATGGCTCTTACTTAATATCTGCAGTAACAGGAGTATTCATGATATTGCTTAGAGCATTAACGAATAAGACAGAGGCAATGCAGCAAGCTCTACATTTAGAACTAAAAATTAAGACAATGAAATGCGTTTGTTTCTGTAAGCGTTGATTATCTATTTAATCCTCCTGCTAGTTTTTAGTCTAGTATCTAGGTTCTAAAGAAGGCCATTTACTGTACGTAAAACTGTGTGTTATATAAATCACAAATTTACCGGTGTGTTTTAATATTCTGCTGTATTATGAAGGAAAGTGAAGCGGAAAGAGGAGAAGAGGAACTGAGCGACAGAGAACAAAAGTCAGAAAAAGAGTAATTGCAAGTAGGACAGCGTTGCCTGTTCTGGCCAGAAAACCGCTGTCATTAGCACTTTCGTTCCGGTATTAGCAAGTGTCAGATTGCAGCAGATGCCATTATACATGTTATATTCAATGTTACCCCGCCACATCTCCTCCCACTCCCTCCTTCTCCATTCCTCCTTTCCTCTGCTCCTCCTCTCCTCCCCACCCCCCTCCACTTTGGCCAACAGCAACAGGGATCGACTGCTCTCAGCCCAGCCTTCACCTAGAACAAGAAACAGAAAAAGGGTGTCTGTATTTATCCATCCGTTGTTCATGATATTACTGTTATTCATTTGTAGTTACTGTTATTTTTCCCCAGCAATTAAACTCACCCCTGATCTGCTACTAACAGAACTGCAGCCACCATCACTGCAACAGCAGTCCATAGATGTTCTTCCAGCTCAATCAGAGCTGATGCTGTTAAACTATTTAGCACAACTACCACAGTCACAGCAGCTGGAACTTCTCTACTGACCAAGCCGCAGGTAAGTGCCAGCAGAATTTTGCTGTTTGCCAATTCATATAATTTGACTGCTTGTGGCCTTAATACGTGAATGTTGGCCTGGAACCTGACAGTGAATTTGATGTTGTAATTGAAGCAGAAAACCTTCAAAGTGTTGGGACTAGAGTCCAGCATTTGTGGAACAAATGGGACTATCTGTAGAGCATAAAGGATTTCAAAGAGGAGAAGCTGCCACAGCATGTTCCATCCCATACGCCAGTCGACATCCATATGTCTGGGAGAAGTGTTTCAGTAGTTGATATGCGTGGATAAGATGTGCTTCATTTAACTTCAGGGGACACGCACTTTTACATAACATATTTGAGTGGATGATCTATACTGGATGACAGTGATTGCCTCAGACAAAGCCGCTGCCATCTGTACGTTAGAGGTGCATGTGCATGAGAACAGTGTAAATATGGGTAATGAAGGATGTAAATGTCGAGCCTGTACTATAAAATCAGTGAATCAGGAATTCACAGAAGGTATACAATGTATCTTGTGCTGCCTATAGGTTTGAGTGCTACAGAGCAGAATTTAGGGCATATACAAAGCAATTGTTTGGTAAATACTGTGGAACAGAATGATATATATACAGGGTGTTACAAAAAGATACGGCCAAACTTTCAGGAAACATTGCTCACACACATAGAAAGAAAATATGTTATGTGGACATGTGTCTGGAAACGCTTACTTTCCATGTTAGAGCTCATTTTATTACTTCTCTTCAAATCACACTAATCATGGAATGGAAACACACAGCAACAGAACGTACCAGCGTGACTTCAAACACTTTGTTACAGGAAATGTCAAAAATGTCCTCCATTAGCGGGGATACATGCATCCAGCCTCCGTCGCATGGAATCCCCGATGCGCTGATGCCCTGGAGAATGGCGTATTGTATCACAGCCGTCCACAATACAAGTACGAGGAGTCTCTACATTTGGTGCCGGGGTTGCGTAGAAAAGAGCTTTCAAATGCCCCTATAAATGAAAGTCAAGAGGGTTGAGGTCAGGAGAGCGTGAAGGCCATGGAACTGGTCCGCCTCTACCAATCCATCGGTCACCGAATCTGTTGTTGAGAAGCGTACGAACACTTCGACTGAAATGTGCAGGAGCTCCATCGTGCATGAACCACATGTTGTGTCGTACTTGTAAAGGCAAATGTTCTAGCAGCACAGGTAGATTATCCCGTTTGAAATCATGATAACGTGCTCCATTGAGCGTAGGTGGAAGAACATGGGACCCAATCAAGACATCACCAACAATGCCTGCCCAAACGTTCACAGAAAATCTGTGTTGATGACGTGATTGCACAATTGCGTGCGGATTCTCGTCAGCCCACGCATGTTGATTGTGAAAATTTACAATTTGATCACGTTGGAATGAAGCCTCATCCGTAAAGAGAATATTTGCACTGAAATGAGGATTGACACATTGTTGGATGAACCATTCGCAGAAGTGTACCCGTGGAGGCCAATCAGCTGCTGATAATGCCTGCACACGTTGTACATGGTACGGAAACAACTGGTTCTCCCGTAGCACTCTCCATACAGTGATGTGGTCAACGTTACCTTGCACAGCAGCAACTTCTCTGACGCTGACATTAGGGTTATCGTCAACTGCACGAAGAATTGCCTCGTCCATTGCAGGTGTCCTCGTCGTTGTAGGTCTTCCCCAGTCGCGAGTCATAGGCTGGAATGTTCCGTGCTCCCTAAGACGCCAATCAATTGCTTCGAACGTCTTCCTGTCGGGACACCTTCGTTCTGGAAATCTGTCTCGATACAAACGTACCGCGCCACGGCTATTGCCCCGTGCTAATCCAGACATCAAATGGGCATCTGCCAACTCCGCATTTGTAAACATTGCGCTGACTGCAAAACCACGTTCGTGATGAACACTAATCTGTTGATTCTACGTCCTGATGTGATGTAGAGCAATGAGTCGCATGTCAACACAAGCACCGAAGTCAACATTACCTTCCTTCAGTTGGGCCAACTGGCGGTGAATCGAGGAAGTACAGTACATACTGACGAAACTAAAATGAGCTCTAACATGGAAATTAAGCGTTCCCGGACACTTACACATAACATCTTTTCTTTATTTGTGTGTGAGGAATGTTTCCTGAAAGTTTGGCCGTACCTTTTTGTAACACCATATATATATATATATATATATATATATATATATATATATATATATATATATATATATATATAAGGAATTGTTTGGTAAATACTGTGGAACAGAATAATTGTAATAAATACGGGATGAGTCACCTAACATTACCGCTGGATATATTTCGTAAACCACATCAAATACTGACGAATCGATTCCACAGACCGAACGTGAGGAGAGGGGCTAGTGTAATCGGTTAATACAAACCATAAAAAAATGCACGGAAGTATGTTTTTTAACACAAACCTACGTTTTTTTAAATGGAACCACGTTAGTTTAGTTAGCACATCTGTACATATAAACAAATACGTAATCAGTGCCGTTTGTTGCCTTGTAAAATGTTAATTACATCCCGAGATATTGTAACCTAAAGTTGACGCTTGAGTACCACTCCTCCGCTGTTCGATCGTGTGTATCGGAGAGCACCGAATTACGTAGGGATCCAAAGGGAACGGTGATGGACCTTAGGTACAGAAGAGACTGGAACAGCACATTACGTCCACATGCTAACACCTTTTTATTGGTCTTTTTCACTGACGCAGATGTACATTATCATGAATGGTGAGATACACGTACACACGTGGTTTCCGTTTTCAATTACGGAGTGGAATAGAGTGTGTCCCGACATGTCAGGCCAATAGATGTTCAGTATGGTGGCCATCATTTGCTGCACACAATTGCAATCTCTGGCGTAATGAATGTCGTACACGCCGCAGGACATCTGGTGTAATGTCGCCACAGGCTGCCACAATACATTGTTTCATATCCTCTGGGGTTGTAGGCACATCACGGTACACATTCTCCTTTAACGTAACCCACAGAAAGAAGTCCAGAGGTGTAAGATCAGGAGAACGGGCTGGCCAATTTATGCGTCCTCCACGTCCTATGAAACGCCCGTCGAACATCCTGTCAAGGGTCAGCCTAGTGTTAATTGGGGAATGTACAGGTGCACCATCATGCTGATACCACATACGTCGACGCGTTTCCAGTGGGACATTTTCGAGCAACGTTGACAGATCATTCTATAGAAACGCGATGTATGTTGCAGCTGTTTGGGCCCTTGCAATGCAGTGAGGATCAATGAGGTGGTCGCCAATGATTCCGCACCATAGATTTACAGTCCACGGTCGCTGTCGCTCTACCTGTCCGAGCCAGCGAGGATTGTCCACGGACCAGTAATGCATGTTACGTAGATTCACTGCCCCGTGGTTTGTGAAACCCTCTTCATGGATAAACAGGTAGAACTGCAACGCATTCTCTGTTAATGCCCATTGACAGAATTGCACTCAATGATTAAAGTCATCACCATGTAATTGCTGATGTAGCGACACATGAAACGGGTGAAAGCATTGACGATGCAGTATGCGCATGACACTACTTTGACTCAGTCCATCGGCTCTCGCAATGTCCCGTGTACTCATGTGTCGGTTCACGGCAACAGCAGCTAACACACCAACTGCACCCGCTTCTCCTGTGACGGGCCTGTTACGGACCCGTTTGCGTGCTACGACCATACCTGTTGCATACAGTTGGCGGTAGATGTTTTGCAATGTGCGGCACGTTGGATGCTCTCTGTCCGGGTACCGTTCTGCATACACCCTGCAGGCTTCAGCTGCATTTCGTCGACACTCGCCATAGATGAGTATCATCTCCGCCTTTTCAGAGTTCGAATACACCATGGCCACAGTTCCTACAACACTACACTATCACAGACGTCTGGTAACACGGTGTACTACAGTTGGTCTGCGTGCGGAGACGAATGTAGAATAACAATAGCAGCAAGCGCTACATGCGGACACTGCGACAGCTAGACCAAACCACAACAGTGCACTACAGCCACACTCGTAAACACGGTCGTCATCGTAAACATGTCCCTGCAGATGCTGCTCGCTGACCGTGGCCCGTGTTTGTTACAACACGCAACTGAAGGTCGGAGGTTTCAAGCGTCAACTTTAGGTTACAATATCTCCGGATGTAATTAACATTTTACAATGCAACAAACGGCACTGATTACGTATTTGTTTATATGTTCAGATGTGCTAACAAAACTAATGTGGTTCCATTTAAAAAAACGTAGGTTTGTGTTAAAAAACATACTTCCGTGCATTTTTGTATGGTTTGTATTAAACAGTTACACTAGCCCCTCTCCTCACGTTCGGTCTGTGGAATCGGTTCGTCAATATTTGATGTGGTTTACGAAATATATCCAGCGGTAACGTTAGGTGACTCACCCTGTATATGCAGAGTTATTACAAATGATTGAAGCGATTTCACAGCTCTACAATAACTTTATTATTTGAGATATTTTCACAATGGTTTGCACACCCATACAAAAACTCAAAAAGTTTTTTTAGGCATTCAAAAATGTTCGCTATGTGCCCCTTTAGTGATTCGGCAGACATCAAGCCGATAGTCAAGTTCCTCCCACACTCGGCGCAGCATGTCCCCATCAATGAGTTCGAAAGCATTGTTGATGCGAGCTCGCAGTTCTGGCACGTTTCTTGGTAGAGGAGGATTAAACACTGAATCTTTCACATCACTATGCGTGAAACTTGCCCGCACGCGTTCAACCGTTTCTTCGATCACTGCAGGCCGACCCGTTGATTTCCCCTTACAGAGGCATCCAGAAGCTTTAAACTGCGCATACCATCGCCGAATGGAGTTAGCAGTTGGTGGATCTTTGTTGAACTTCGTCCTGAAGTGTCGTTGCACTGTTATGACTGACTGATGTGAGTGCATTTCAAGCACGACATACGCTTTCTCAGCTCCTGTCGCTATTTTGTCTCACTGCGCTCTCGAGCGCTCTGGAGGCAGAAACCTGAAGTGCGGCTTCAGCCGAACAAAACTTTATGAGTTTTTCTACGTATCTGTAGTGTGTCGTGACCATATGTCAATGAATGGAGCTACAGTGAATTTATGAAATCGCTTCAATCATTTGTAATAGCCCTGTATTATATATATATATATATATATATATATATATATATATATATATGTGTGTGTGTGTGTGTGTGTGTGTGTGTGTGTGTGTGTGTGTGTGTGTGTGCGCGCGTGTGTGTGTGCGTGTAAATAAAAAATAATAACAAAATATTTCTACTGTCCCATCGCAGCTTGCCCTAAAAAGTTAAGTATAGCTACAGCTTGCTGGAGAGAAACAGTAACATAAGACACATTAATATGGACCAGCAGTGCTGCCACTGCTGGGGTGAGACCAAACACCCCTGTGCATGTAATGTCGCTGAGCAGAACTCGACTCTCCAGTACACAGTATTGCTGTCTCAGGGCTGGAAGGTAAGTCCCACCCATCTTCTATTCAGTGGGGCAAGAGGGAAGCTCCGCCCCGCCGGCCCATTCGCCTCACGCTGACGTAGCGGAACCCTAACGATGGCTTTCACCATCACCGCCATAGCCACCACTGCAACAGTGCCATGTGTGAGCCAGCAGGAGCCAGTGGGAGCCACATACACAGGGCGAGACCACAAACAGGCACATTCTGTCACCTCAGCACTAACCCCAGGTCATGTGGCCGGAAGTTCTACAAAGAGTACTCTACGGCATTGGCTCCTTACCTAGCCTGCATTTATCATGAATGTCTCGCCCCAGCACGAAGTCCCAAGCGAGTGGAAAAAAGCGCAGGTGAATCCAGGATACAAGAAGGGTAAAAGAACGGACCCACAAAATTACAGACCAATATCTGCAACTTCGGTTTGGTACAGAAACCCTGAACATATTCTCAGTTCGAATACCATAAACTCTCTTGAGACTGAGAAGCTTACATCCACAAATCAGCATGGATTTAGAAAGCATTGCTCGTGCGAAACTCAGCTTGCCTTTTTCTCACATGGTATACTGTCACCTACGGATGAAGGGTAACAGGCAGATTCCATATTTCTAGATTTCCGGAAGCCATTTGACACGGTGCTCAACTAATAGGCTGTTGATGAAGGTATGAGCATGTGGAATAATTTGACATGTATGTGAGTGGATCGAAGGCTTGGTAGGTAAGAGAATCCAGTATGATGACTTCGACAGCGAGTGTTCATCAGAGACATGGGTATCGTCAGGAGTGCACCGGGAAGTGTAATAGGACTACCGTTGCTTTCAGTATACATAAATGATTTGCGTTGTTTGCTGACGATGCTGTAGTGTGCAGCAAATGTCGAAATTGAGTGAGTGTAGGAAGATACAAGACGGTTTAGACAAAATATCTAGATGATGCGATGAATGGTGGAAAAATGTAATGGGGACGAGTAGCAAGAACAAACCTGCAACGGAAGGGATACAGAACTACTCGTAGCCTGCTTGACAGAGTTAAGTAGTTTAAATATCTGGGCATCACATTGCAAAGCGATATGAAATGAAATGAGCATGCGAGAACTGTGGCAGGGAAGGTGAATGATCGACTTCGGTTTACTGGGATACTTTTAGAAAAGAAGACCGTATATAGGACCCTGGTGGGACCTGTTATTGAGTACTGCTCAAGTGTTTGGGATTGAAGGAAGAAACTGAGCAATTGGAAGGCGGGCTGCTAGATTTGTTATCGGTAGGTTCTAACAACGCGTAAGTATTACGGAACTCAAATAGCAGTCCCTAGAGACAAGGCGACGCTCTTTTCGAAATCTGACTGTCGAACGATTCTTCTGCCGCTAACATAAGTTGCAAGTAAAGGCCATGAAGATAAGATACAAGAAACTAGATCTTATATGAAGGCATACAAACAATAGTTTTTCCCTCGCTCTATTTGCAAGTAGAACAGGAAAGGAAATGACTAGTAGTGGTACAGGTTACCCTCCGCCAGGCACTGTATGGTGGCTTGTGGAATATCTATGTAGCCGTAGATATAGAAGTAGCTAATACAATGATACACAGTTTCCCCGGCCTCAGTCAATATTCAAATTTGAATAAAGAGTTAATTATAAGATGTAATCACACTGGCTTAGTGACTGAAGCATTTGAAAGGCTTAATAAGCTGCGGTGACTACACTTTTTATTACGAAGAAAAAAATCATTAATTTATTCCTTTTTACAATCGTCACAGTGCAGTTTAATAGGAGGAGGATCATTAATCTGACATTGTTGCAGTCACTTCACAGTATTTGTAGCCGGATACATACTTACAAGAAAGCATATCACTCTTAAAGACTTGAGACAATCAGTTAAAAGTGTATGACACACCATATAATACAGTTATAAGTTGGGAAGGAAACATAAAATTGTCGATAGAATTTAAACTATGATATCTGTCTGTAAGTTTCCTATAAATGTTTAAAAACCTTTTACACATATTTCTAGAGTACAATTACAATTCCATCAGTTACTCAGAGAGTAGTAGCAGAAACGCTAACCACTCTCTGCGACCAGTAATGAACCGTGATTTATTTTCAAAGAATATTCTTACGAATTTATTTTATTTACTAGCGATTCATCAAGAACATTAACACATTTAATCACACAATGTAAGCATGGAAGTAGTTGCCAGGGAGTAACTGATGAAGTCATAACCAAATACCTTTTAGCAAATGGGAATTTTATTCACTTTAAGAGTGAAAAGTCTCTGCTGGATTCCTTTCATGTTAATTTCTTAAATCTGTTGTCATTTACGGCATAAATTCCTCTTCTAAATTTACTGTGGCGTTTCTGACTATCTGGAAGGAGACTGAGTAGTGGGACGTGTTACTTTTAAACATAAACAAGAACGATCTGTTACACTACTACACTTTAAAACACAGTTTATATGTAATTCATGTCACACAGTCTCATACGGAACCTACATCCGCTTTCTTTTATATACTGTATATGATACGATACTGTCATCCCCCTTTCCCTTCTGTGTTAGAGGACGAATGAGCAAATGTATTTATAGTTGCATGATTGAGGGTAGCAGACAAGCCTGTCTGCTAGAGAACAGTAGGACCAACGTCGGAACAGGTAGCTACGCTTTCTAAAAGCAGAGAGGTTTCTATTCTTAGTATGGTCCTGTCCGTCCCTTGTCATATTAGTATAGAAAGCTGCCCCTCTGGCCACTTCCGTTTGTATTTGTGAGCCACCCTTAGGAAGGGACCACGGCAATCTGTCCGCGGCGAGCGTCTGAAATGGTAAGATCTCCGGCTAAGCGCGTGTCTGCTAAGTCCGTAGGACAATGGATTTCTTAAGTTCAGCCTAACTGAAAATTTAATCACCTTTATTTCAGGTTTAGCTCTAAAATATCTAATGTTATCTTAAATTGCAACGCAGTGTAATTCGAGTGTGAAGCTCAGAATATATTCCGGTAGTTGCTTTGTCACTACTTTATGAGTAAAGTGGAACCACGTGTTGATCAGTAACTCTAACTAGCATCATCAATCTTCAATACAAATGTGTGTGAGATTATAACGTCTCGCCTTGACAATATTTTTCAATATAGCAACTTTTCTTTACGTTCAACCCACGTGGGGTGTACTTTGTGAGACCAGTACCACGTGCTTATACAATTGTTTGACCCGACAGGTTAATAGTAAGACGATAGTAACCAGTTCGAGGTTTTTCGTTTGTAAATTGCTTTTCGATCTAATTTATTTTAATTATAAAAATTATTGTGGAGTTACACTCTATGTGTAAACCAAGTTGACCACGTGAAGCATGTGGTGTAATCCTCAAAGTAGCCCTCAGCTATTCTTTTCGGGAAGGTTTCACAGAGAGTTAGTAGAATTTGGTATACCAGTGTGTGGTAATTACATGACGGACAGGATTGCGCTACGAACGTAACTTCTTTGGGTGAAAATTGAATCGGTTGGTTGTGGTTAATTTCCCCTTGCATATGTTACAACGTTCTTCGTGTGTTATTTTATGAATGCAGTGTTGTATGCAGTCTCCCAATCTTGGCTCCATATTTGATGTGTTCCGTAAGATTACAAACTCACATTTTCACAGTCCTAAATAAGGCACCAGCTTAGTTATGACTCACGTTTAATATGCTGAAATTTCAATGATCAATGTTAAAATAAATTTCCAAATATAAACTGATTTATTTCTTTTTATTTAAATTCTCATATACACTCCTGGAAATTGAAATAAGAACACCGTGAATTCATTGTCCCAGGAAGGGGAAACTTTATTGACACATTCCTGGGGTCAGATACATCACATGATCACACTGACAGAACCACAGGCACACAGACACAGGCAACAGAGCATGCACAATATCGGCACTAGTACAGTGTATATCCACCTTTTGCAGCAATGCAGGCTGCTATTCTCCCATGGAGACGATCGTAGAGATGCTGGATGTAGTCCTGTGGAACGGCTTGCCATGCCATTTCCACCTGGCGCCTCAGTTGGACCAGCGTTCGTGCTGGACGTGCAGACCGCGTGAGACGACGCTTCATCCAGTCCCAAACATGCTCAATGGGGGACAGATTCGGAGATCTTGCTGGCCAGGGTAGTTGACTTACACCTTCTAGAGCACGTTGGGTGGCACGGGATACATGCGGACGTGCATTGTCCTGTTGGAACAGCAAGTTCCCTTGCCGGTCTAGGAATGGTAGAACGATGGGTTCGATGACGGTTTGGGTGTACCGTGCACTATTCAGTGTCCCCTCGACGATCACCAGTGGTGTACGGCCATTGTAGGAGATCGCTCCCCACACCATGATGCCGGGTGTTGGCCCTGTGTGCCTCGGTCGTATGCAGTCCTGGTTGTGGCGCTCACCTGCACGGCGCCAAACACGCATACGACCATCATTGGCACCAAGGCAGAAGCGACTCTCATCGCTGAAGACGACACGTCTCCATTCGTCCCTCCATTCACGCCTGTCGCGACACCACTGGAGGCGGGCTGCACGATGTTGGGGCGTGAGCGGAAGACGGCCTAACGGTGTGCGGGACCGTAGCCCAGCTTCATGGAGACGGTTGCGAATGGTCCTCGCCGATACCCCAGGAGCAACAGTGTCCCTAATTTGCTGGGAAGTGGCGGTGCGGTCCCCTACGGCACTGCGTAGGATCCTACGGTCTTGGCGTGCATCCGTGCGTCGCTGCGGTCCGGTCCCAGGTCGACGGGCACGTGCACCTTCCACCGACCACTGGCGACAACATCGATGTACTGTGGAGACCTCACGCCCCACGTGTTGAGCAATTCGGCGGTACGTCCACCCGGCCTCCCGCATGCCCACTATACGTCCTCGCTCAAAGTCCGTCAACAGCACATACGGTTCACGTCCACGCTGTCGCGGCATGCTACCGGTGTTAAAGACTGCGATGGAGCTCCGTATGCCACGGCAAACTGGCTGACACTGTCGGCGGCGGTGCACAAATGCTGCGCAGCTAGCGCCATTCGACGGCCAACACCGCGGTTCCTGGTGTGTCCGCTGTGCCGTGCGTGTGATCATTGCTTGTACAGCCCTCTCGCAGTGTCCGGAGCAAGTATGGTGGGTCTGACACACCGGTGTCAATGTGTTCTTTTTTCCATTTCCAGGAGTGTATATCACCGGTTGTCGTATGACTATTACAAGATTATAATTAATGTTAGTCTGGTTGGGAATTTGGTAAGCTAGACTGGATACCTGGTGAAACAGTTGCTCAGTAATGCAAGGTTAACTTCCCCAGACAGCTCACAGCTTTTAACCCGCTTTTATTGGCTATCGGCACCGCTTTCATAACAAATTAAACCAACAACGTCACAAGAGTGCCTAAAAGCATTTTCTAAAAGAATCAGATTTAAAATTATAATCAGAAAGCACTCTCTAAACATCAAAGTTACAATTTATTCAGAGGCAGAAAGAAACAAATTTTGACTGTATGAGCTTTCAGGTAGAGAACCTTGCCGCTCCCTTTTGACACGGCCGTAGTTACGACCGTTCACAACAGCCTCTGAAAGACTACACTGGTGCAAATCTACAACACACCAGATAACTTTAAACTAAAAGTTTTAACAATTTACACAAGCATACAATCTATGCACTCCCCGTAGCAGGGATGAAAATGATAGAAAACACTAAAAATTAAAATATTAACCTTCGCTGGCAACTTGATTTTAACTTCTAAGAAAAGTCTTACGGAGAAAGGGTGGCAACTTTATATACTAAAACGATCATTTAAATAAAAGCCCATGAAATGCAATCTTATATAAAATTTTACAAGGTTAACCAAACGATAGATGCTCTACAGTACACAGATACCGCCTCTCTAGATGATAGGCAATAATATCAAAGTTTCCAAAGATCAGGTACTAGGCTGTTACACTCCAAGCAATAAATTCGTTAACACACCAAATCCGACAAACATGACAGAGGCAGCTACTAACGTACGGTAGATTGATAGGGAGATTACCGAACAACCCGAACCGCAGGTTGCTCTAATCCGCCCTTACCCCACAAGGGAGAAACAGACCACCCAATTTATAAACAACCACCTTCCCGCGGGTGGGCAAACGGAGAAGAATGGTGGGACGACCCCAAAGCAAAACGGCTGGTGACCTCACCAAGATAACAAGTAGAATTTAACAAGAGTAAACCAAACAACATATCACCAATCACTTAACTTCTAATAAACTGCGATTTCTCGAGAAGACCCCCCGCCCCCCATATCGCTCTCCCGAATCGTCTGCTGTCAGCCGCTTCAACGGACGCAGGAAGGCTCGCCGATCTCCCGTCTCACGGCGTCGCAGCTCGCACTGGCCAGACTGATGTCGTGGGTTGACTCCTGTTGCTCTCGTGTCGACCGCGAAGTCACTACCCCTCGCTATACGCCGCGGACCACTGGACTCACGTGGCGACCTCACATGCGCCGACGCTCAAGACGGACAAGTCATCTTGTGTCTCAGTGCGCGTCCGACCAACCGATCGATCCAAGCGCCAATGACCATTGCCTGAGCAAACTCGAGCAGACTCAGATGCAGGAACTAAGCCCCGATCGAGCGACCACTCGCTGAGTTCTCTTACTGGCGGAGTGGAAAGACTCTCATTTTGCCAGCTTTAAAGGTTGATTCTAACGACAGACATACTAGCACTCCGAACAACAGACAGACACTAACTGCCTAACAAATGCGGACGAGAGACAGAGTAGCAAGCTGGGGACGAGAGACTGACCGAGGCCGACCGACTGGCGAGCTCATAGCTCCCCTTAAATGCACGTAAATAGGCTATCTTTCCCCTTTCCTACCAGAGGGAGACACCAAAGCTGCGATTGTCACAGCGGCGCCACCGCCAGAAACGGAGGGCGACTGCTTCACACTACGCCCTGCGGCGCACTCTTCAAAACAGCAATTTTTACCGCTCATCTGTCTGTAAGTTTCTTATAAATATTTAAAAACCTTTTATACGTATTTCTAGAGCACACAGTAAGCAGTAACGTAATCCTCTTCTTCAAAAGTATATTCTTACAGCTAAATTCGATTATATTTACTCCCAGAATATCTAGGACGTCTGATCTAAGCAGATTTCTTGAACACACTAATGTCACACAGCCAGCATTCTGCTTTAAATATGAGCTAATGTATGTGTCTTGAAGGGCAAAACTTGCAATATACGTTCGCTACCTGGACACAAGTTTATAACTTTACAATAAGAGCTGTCAATTTTCTTTCAGCGTGAAGGATAATAAATTTGTTAATTTTTTTTAGCATAAGACACTGCTGTGGTTTCAAACCCCTCAAGACCTGTCTAGCAATCTCTGAAACGTTGCTGGAGCGTTTTTCAAACCGAACGGTATTCTAGTGTACTGGTAATGGCCTCCAGGAGTACAGAAAGCAGTTTTTGGACGATCTTCTGGAGCCACCTCTAGCTGATGATAACCACTTGTCAAATCCATCGTAGGAAAGTAGTGGCACTGTCCTAAGTGATCCAAAGTCTCCGAAATGTTTAGAATGGGGTATCCGTCCGTTACTGTCTTATTATTGAGGTATAGGTGGTCACAAGAAAACCTGTATTTCTTAGTTCCATCCATAGATTTTTTAGACGCAACGGCAATGCCTGCTCCCCAGCAACTATTACTATGTTCTGTAATACCGTCTGCAAGCTGCTAATCAATGACATCCTCCACAATCGGCTGCAAATACCTCGGTATTCTGTGCGGTTTACGGTAAACAGGTGCTTCATTCCCTGTTGCTACCCTATGTTGAACTAATGGAGTTGCTGTTAACGGCCCTTGTGGGAAAAAAAAAATCCTTAAATTCCCACAATAATTCTTCCATGTGCTCTCTTTCTCCTCCTTTCAAATGCTTAATTTTGTCACGCAATGCAGTTCTATCGGCAGTTAGTGGTTGATCGCTTCGCCTACCTCTCGAACACCAGTCTTTGTCATCTGGCACACACAAATTTGCTACTAAAACTCGTTTCCTCAAATTCGCGTCTACAGCTCTAAAATATCCACGTTCACGGGAACTACTCGCCTGTCATTCCCCTCCTGTACGCGTACAACACCACGTTTCACAAAACAAACCAATGGACCCAAAATTTCGTTATCCTCCATTGGTTCAATAACACATACTGCACCCGTAGGTAGATTCGACTCCACACTTACCCAGAGCGACTTCCCGGTGCCACCAGACACACACTCATCCGAATTAAGCCTTAATGCTAATTTACGCGGTTCAGTTGGTTTGTTCATTACGCTGAACGTCTCTCGCGACAGCTCTGCATTGACAACAGTTTCCCCTAGCTGAAATAACATTCCAACAAGTTCCACAGTTCGTTGTCCAAGGCTAGTTTTGGCATGATGTTAATGCAAGAAATCTACTCCTAGGATCATGTCGTAGCCCTCGCTTACCCATGATACTGCCTCCATGTATGCATTAAATCAGACTTTCTCTATTCGAAAGTCAACTGTCACCGACCCCAAAGGCGTGACCTCCTTATCCCCCACTCCACGCAACCTATAATATGGTGGGTCTAGCTTCCTTCATACCACTCCTAGTAGCTGCTGACACTTGCGCCCCTGTGTCCAACAAAATCTTAAACTCTTTTAGTTCCTATGGACCCTACCACTGAACATTCCACCTCTGTTCGAGTATTCACAGCATTGAAATTAAACGGGAGCTCCCTTAGGTGGGTCTTGGGCCCCCTCTGCCGTTTAACACGTGTCCACCTCTCCTATCTACACTTCTCCATCCCCCCACTTCCGATTTACACACCTTCATTTATGCCTCGGTGACTGGGTACATTGCCTCTGCACATGTCCCGTACGACCACACTTAAAACATTTTACACCTGCTGTAAACACTGTTTGCCTCTCGTGTACCCCTGTTCCAACGTCTATTTCCTCACACTGAATTGTCAGCTGAATGGCCGAACACAAATCTTTCGAAGTCCCTTCACGCACTTTCCATGACATGAGCGCCGGTAACCCTCTCAAAAATAGAACAAGTGCCCTTTGCTCAGCCTCTGACCCAACTCGTAAGTATACTTATTAATTTCCCTTATCCTGTCTGCAAATTTCTCCATCGTCTCCCCCTGTCTCTTTGACATTGTAATTAACCTCTCTTTAATGTACCGAGAGCTACTCTATTTTTTGTACCTTTGTAAAAGCCCTTCCTTTAACTGCTTAAACTGTCCTGCCTTCCTACGGCCTCAGAACACCTTACATATGTTTCCGCTTCACCCATTTATCTAATCTTGGCTATATATAACAACTGCTCACCAGACCAACCATTCATCACCGCTGAAGTCTCTAAGCCCTCCACAAATGAACGCACATCCTGAGATGCCTTGCCAGAAAACGGAATAGTCAAACTCGCAGGAGCTGAATCAATCACCTGCACCCTTGACAACAACGACTGATCACATGCGGTTTCCCGTTCACTTCTAGATGTTAATTCATTTCTCAACTGCGTATTGTCCGCAGCTCATGGTCGTGCGGTAGCGTTCTCGCTTCCCGCTCCCGGGTTCGACTCCCGGCGGGGTCAGGGATTTCTCTGCCGAGTGATGACTGGGTGTTGTGTGATGTCCTTAGGTTAGTTAGGTTTAAGTAGTTCTAAGTTCTAGGGGACTGATGACCATAGATGTTAAGTCCCATAGTGCTCAGAGCCATTTTGATTTGAACTGCGTATTGTCTGTTCTCAATTGTGCTACTTTTGCAACAAAATCCGTACCACTTCTGGTTTCAACACACGTCGTGTCCCTGACTCTGCCATTGTGTTGCTTTCGTTCCCAGTTAGTCCCAAAACAAAACATTTAAGTAAAAGAATAACCCGATTCCCTACACCTCAGTATCATCATACCCGATAACATCACACTCGAACTATTACAAAAGTAGTTAAATACCATCAAAAAAATACACTAACACCTATTTTGACAAAATAATAATAATAATAATATGCCTACGCAAAGCATCCAAAATTGTCAGCCATGAGTCATACTCAAAAACACAAAAAGGCAAGGAAACGTCCAATACTCAAAAGAAAACTGGTCAAAACTCACTACATCTTGTGAATATAATGCGGGCTGTGGGCTCAAATGTCGTACTTGACAAATGACGTCCGCAATTCTGACACAAAATGTAGTGGGAACTTCTGCCACCAAATGTATCGGTATGGCCAAATGTAGCGGGAAGAAGTAGAAGGCACTGTATTAAGACTCGTCCGAGCTTTCCAAGTGATTTATTGATTCAAACTACAGTGCCCCCATTCCTCTTGATCTGCGTCACTGGGTCCTGCAATTCTGAGGACACCACTTAGGTGTCTGCAAAACGGCTTGGCATGGAATGGCTGCCTCAGTGACCGGTGCACGCACTGTGAGTTGGCCTTGCACGCCACCATAGCTGCATCGTTGTCTGGGTACTGGAAGTCGACTCAGCCATCTGCGTCCCCGCCGACTTGGCGCCGCTCGGTGTGAGCCGCAGGCGACCAGCTGAGTGCTTCTTGCCGGCATGGCTGAGATCGCAGCGACAACAAGCGCCCGCGATCCCGCGTCTGAATCTGCGGCCCTCGCCTCGGGATGCCTCTGGCGTGTGTCACTACGGACCCCGCGTCGACCTCAGAGGGTCGAACCAGCGACCCGCCATGGACTGGAGCGCTGTCGCCCCATCTGCTGCTGCGTGTAGCTGGTAGTATGACATGCCCCGCCATCCAGGAGAGCTGCCACACTTGAAAGACTCTCATTAGAAATCCTCATCTATTAATACGTAGCTCTGCGCCTCTGTTTTGCCCGAAGGGCCACTTCGTGTCACGCATTCATGACACGCTAGGTTGTCCGTTGGGCCCCTTCTGCCTGTGATTTGCGACATGCAAAACCACTATATATACTCTCTCAGCAATTTGACGGCCCTGTGGCCTCTATTCTACTTCGCAACTATTCGTATGCATAACTCACTGCAATCCGGCCTGCACCTGGCTGTAACTTGTGTAAAGAATATTGCACGAAACTAACTCTCCCTATCCTAAACGGTGGTGCCGCTACATTGCTATTATATAACCAAAAATCCTCCAGTGTCCTTATATGTCTTCCATGTATAAAACGTTCTTTCATGATTGTTAAACCAAACATCAGCTATGATAAAATTATGTTCTGTGCAAAATTGTACACGGTTGCTTACTCTTTCATTCATTTCTCCCAGCCCATAATCACCTACAATTTCTCCTTCACCTCCTTTTCCTACTGTCAAATTCCAGTCCCTTATCACAATTATCTGAATAATTTCTTTTATATAGTTTCCTTGATTCCTTAATAATATGTGGAACTGTCTGGAGTATAAACAAGTTCTGCTGTGTTGGGTGTTGGCCCTTTATCTCTGTCAGCTACAGTAATGTGTTCGTTATGCCGTTCGTAGTAGCTGACCTGCATTCCAATTTTGTTATTCATTGCTAGTATTACACTGGCTGTTCCCCCTACTTGGTTTTTTATTTGTAAAACCAGATTCCCCTCACGAGAAGCCCCATTCTTCCTACCATCGCCACCACTAATTCCTGCTATATCTATCTCCAGCCTAACCACTTAACTTTTTAATTTTCTAGCTTATTCACCCAATTAAAGTATCTTAACACTTCGGACTCCATCCCATAGAATGAAAGTTGTGTTTCTCGTGATGACAACATCTTCCCAAATAGTCTTTGCCAAGAGATCTAGATAGCGACCTATTTTATATCTGGAATATTTTATCCTGGAGGGTGTCATCATTTAACCAATCGGAAGAGAAACATGCACTCAGGAGAAATTATTATTGTAATTTTCCCTTCCTTCCAGCTGATTGCAGTACGAGCACAGCAAGGCCATGTTGGCTGATATTACAAGGCCAGATCAGTCAGTCATCCAGTCTATTGACTCTGCTGAAAAGGCTGCTTCCCCCACTCAGGAACCACATGTTTGTCTGGCCTCCTGTGTGGCGGCACCTATTCACAACTGTGTCTATCATTGAGACATGGAAGCCACGCCACCATGGTGAGGTCCATAATTCATGGGGGGAGGTAAGTAGAGTGAACGTATTTACTTACTCTTTCTAAATTTAAAACCGTATTTTTTTCTGGAAAATTATTGGCTATTTGAGGGTACTGCTAGTAAGTATGTAAACGTTCGCACACATACTGACGATAATCGAATGTGTTATCAATAAAACTGTTCTTGAGTGAAACATTCAAACACACATTAAACAGTGTAGACATAACATTGCTGTTACTATGTGCCCGACTAGGACATGTCGCTCTTCCAGAATCTTCCTGAAAGTACACTAGAACAGCACCTATCCCATAATCGCTGAGATTATGTGTAGCTCTGCCTCAGCACTCATGTTGGGAAATAATGTCAAAATGGTGAAGACGTTAATGTCATTTTTAAGGGGACAGAAAGATCTTTCTTACTCCATGAAAATTTTATACCCACCTACAGTAATTATGTAGTCACCATGTGTTGCAAATGCAATCATTTATGAAAAGTCTGTAATAGGAGCACGTTTTGAGGAGATGTCTAAAATTACAAATGTGCTGAGAAGTGAACCATGCCACAGATCCAAAGCAAGGGGCATGCAGTCAGGCCACGAGCGTAATTTGGCAGTTGAAGGCTACAATGATGCAACGCAACACAGCGCTCTGCCTTAGTGGTTGGGCTAGATTGCTACATGCTGTAGCGTAAAGCAATGTTTCACAGGTGGCAACAGCAACTGTATATGCCTCCCAATTCAGACAGTAGTTCCATTTCATAATGCAGTGCGTTCGTCCGGTGCAGTTTCCCCGACAATCGTCAGTCGGATGTGTAACCAAGCAGTTACAGCTTCCTCGAACCTGATGGTATTCCAGCGTAACGAGAAGCGCCGGCACGAAGACCAAGAACGATACAGCAGAGAGGGCGGTGAGACGACGACGTCAGCCAGTAGCACGCTGACTAGGACGTCACCACGACAGGAGCGGCATCTACACGAAGAGAATAAAAGCCGCAGGCCGCCTAACCGCGGGTGTGCCGTCGTGTTTAGTGTTCAGTGTTCACCGTCGCACTCCATCGTTCACCTGTGCCATCGCCATCTTCAGTGTTTGTGCGTCGTGTCAACAGTTTGTACTGTGAATTATCGTCGAGTGTGAACGGCTCCGTGTTTGTCTTTCTGTGTCTACTGTTTTATTACCCACCGTTATGTCACTTATGTGTATTCTTTCTGTTGTTTATTCATCTATTCTATGGCTGAAGAGCGGCGTAACATGCTACTGACAGCCTGCCTGTTTGTACGGGTTTGAAAATAACAATAAAGAATAATAAAAAAAAATAGCCGCGGGCGCACTAGCAGACCCGTACTAGAAGACGGACACTAGAAGAGCCATGACTTGTGATCCGTATGACCTTGTGTGATACACTTGCGTGGACATTGTATATAGCGAAGGACATTGGTTATTTGCATATCGCCAACTGCTTGCTACCCAATGTTAAGTATTGTCAGTCTACTTTATTGTAATAAAAAGCATTAATGTGATCTGCTTGAACGGTTGTTTAGCTATCCGAGAGCGGAGCATCCTTCAGGCACCCTATAAGAGACGAGTGGGGAGGACACCATAAATGGTTTACAGATTGTCAGTTAGCCCAGATGATTTTAGTCTTTGAACTGGTAGTGCTAAGACGAGGCATTTCATTGGCTGTCATCACCTAACGCCCCAGCCAGCCTTGGAGTGGCTGCACGCCCTGGCCGCCCTACCGCCTTAGGTTGATGGCAGAGTACGCTAATTGGACCGTACTCTCGATGTGCTGTAGACACTATAATGCGCCAGCAAGACCGCCGTGGCCACCAGTCGCTGTTACTATCTCCTAAACCGTTGGCACAAGGGCCAAGGTTGACGTGGCGCTCTACGAGTTGTTTGACGTCGCTTGATTCTGTATCATGTTGAGGAGCCGTTTCGTCGCTTGAAATGTATAATAAGCTCTGTGATATTTCGGCAAAGCGCAACGTAAAGTAGAAACAATACATAGTGAGGACGTCTCCTATGTCACAAGCAGAAATCTTGTAGCCTGCAGAAAGCAAGACGTTATATTTTATTTTTCGTGTTTAGTATTGGCTAGGTTTTATGTTATACCTTACGTCCCACGAATGTATGCCATTACCTGAGCACCAGCACGTACAGTGTCTCAAGAACCAATCTTAATTGGTATGATTTGTTGTAATGAAACGACAGGAAACGTCATATTGGAGGTTAAGGAATTTGTCGTAATTAGTTATTATCTCATTGTAGGAATAAGCCGTCTTAAGGCAACGGCACATTGAAGATTAATGAAAAGCCTGTCGTTCTTGTTAGGATTTATTACAGTTGAATTTAAATCAAGAAAGTTTCATCGAATAAAGTCTGTAAAAGAATAAAATATTATATTCAAAGTCACTCATCACGAAGACAGCCTATCATCTTGGGTTTGCTAGGCACATAACACGTTCCTAGGAAGCGGTTATGTCGGCAGATTGTTTGTGTCTTGTTGTACCTAATTTTTTTCCTTCAGGTTTTATAAAAGGTTGTGTGACTATCTTACAACAGTAATACTTGATGTTATGTAAATATAAGTACGCTTCCTATTAAGAGTGGTTTTTTTTTGATCTGATGAACTTTTATAAGCTGATGTCCTTACTCTGGCGATGTATCTTTCCTTTTCGTCTTACAACACGTTCACTGATGTAATGGCTGTAATTTATGTATAACACAGACAGAACAACGTGACTAGCATATGTACACTCGACAGCACAAAAAGCGGGCAACCCCTGAACTCCAATGTGTAGGTTGCACCTGACTGTGTGCAACCAACATAGCACAGCCGAGTCACAGATCCTCAAAACCCTCTGCAGCACAATTATATGACTATATACAATGGATACTACAAGAGACTACTAGATCAAAATTGCTATTTATGGCAGTCAGTCCACATGTAATCCAATAAGTGATACTGCAGTAGTCTTTTCACACTAATTTAATGACATGACGAGCTGTTGTACGTGATCTGAATTTGGACCTCTGTTAAACAAACAAAGCTTACATGTCTGATCGAACTTGACTAGGCGTAAATGGATGTAAAATATCTAAGTGTTCATCAGTATCAGTATACAAGGCCGAATGTCTGAACCTGGAAATAAATGATGTGTCTAACCCTGCACTGTGAACCCCGTGAAGCTTATATTGCGCCTAAAAAGTAACCACGAAACCCATGTAATAAAGTGCAACTCACAAGTGTGAAACACCATGAAGTAAAGTTGTGGTGATGGGCGGGGAGTAGGACCCAGCACCTATACGAATTGTTAACTAAGCACAATCAGATGTCAGATTTTAAAAACGTTCACCAGTAGCATGAAAATGGAACCTGAAACAACGACACAAATGATTTTTTGCATGCTATTTTGCTCTCGCTATTGTTTCATAGCTACGAGTAGACTTGAAGTATTTATTGTTTCTTCACCAGTCGCGAGATGTGCATATGTTCGTTAGAGGTAGCGCAACGAATAGTTCTGTGCTGCCTAGGACTCTAATCCCGCTCATATCGTCGTTGATGACTCACACAAAGAGGTGTCAACCAACAAATTCCCGTTCACTAGCAGTTAGGATCGCAACGTTCGGAGAGACTTGGAGGAATTTGGCATCGTGAGCAAACAACGAAATGATGGGTCAGTATCATCCTGAAGGGTTCAAATTCAGAGAAAAAATGGAATCGAAGCTCAATAGTCATTCCACTGCTAGCATTTTCAAAATCTCAAGGCCACTGTAACACCTCGGTTCAGTTTACAGTGATAAAAGCTATAGAAAGAATAATTTAAAATTAAGAATAGAATTTTTAGAGGGGAAAATAGTGTAGAATCAGAGTTCGGTAATTGCAGAGCAAAATTATAGTATTTCAGCAAGTAGTTTAACGTCTAAGTACAGCAAAGCCACGGAAGCTCCGTCATGGAGAACGCAGTGACGTTAAACTCTTGTGATGAAAAACCTATAAAAAGGCCTGATCGTCATTATTGCCGCCTGTTTCCCTTGATTGTTTCGTTAAAGGACAGGGAACCCGTGTCAGTCAGCGAGACAATAATTAGATTGGACTTTATCGTGTTAAGATTCACGATAAACTGTTAGAATATTACGGAGATTAAAAGTGATGTAGTGTACGATCTCTGACTGTTGGTAGCCACGGAGTATTAAGGGGATTTTAGGACTTTAGTACTAGATTGGAACTTTACGGACATATAGACGACAGAAACTCAAATTATCTGCTGATACTAGTGAATTCAGAGGTACCGGTATTCAGATATTAACGTGGACTTTCGAAAGTGTCGTGTGCCGTTAGTTGCGAATCTGGACGTAGAGCACGTGCAGATCGGCATTTGCGGTCTATTTAGATTCCTTCAGGCTAGGAACCTTTTAAATAGACCATCATCCACCACCATCTTAATCCTTGAATATAGAGTGAAAGCGAAATACAAGAGTGTTGTACTTATTTCATTTACCTGGTACTAATCAGTGGAAATTTTACGGAACCAAAGCTATTCAGCAGTAAGTCAGCACCATCTAGCGGAAAGTGTAGGCATTAACTAACACGCTAACTGAAGTGAACGTTTACGTGTTTTACGGACTGCTTAATATGAACTTTTGTGACTCTTTGACGTCCCCACTCCCTCCGAAAGGTGGCGCATGCTGTCTTAATCATAAAAGGGGGGGGGGGGGGGGGTAGCCGGGCAAATTACTAAATAAAAGCGATATTTACAAGACTCGCAGTAACAGCAAAACACAAGGCCCGCACTTCATCGGAGAGTCGTCGCTGTCACGTCGGGAAGTAAAGCCGGAAAACCTACCGACGATACGTATCTACGAGCAGACGTCGACGTGGAGTACCTAAAAAGGAAACCACAAGAGAGTTGGGGATGCTTCAAAATGGCGCCTTGAACGTGAGGCTCGAAGTAAGGAGAAGACGGCATTAAACCGGCACGGGAAAGAAGAAACAGAAGAAGGAACGAGTTACCTGTGAGAAGATAATTCGCTAACAAACAGTGATGCCAAACTTTGAGTTAAACCTGCCGGTCCGAGGACCAGATAATCAAAAAATTGAAAATGTACGTCAACCAAGTTATTGTAATCTTGTGTGTGTTACATAACATTTGTTGGAATTAATAACAGTGACTTATTGTGTTTGTGTGTGACCTTTGTCTGTTCCACATGCTGAGAATACCAGTATTTAAGTAGACTACCAGGTTATAAACGAGGTCGAGTGGACAACCTGGAACGTGAACACGAGTGCAGGAACAAGGTACTGTAATCGTTATCCAACGACTTGGCTGATTATTTGAGGTAATTACGTAGCGTCGTTGACTAGCAGTACAGCTCATTCCTATACTTGTCGTAGATTAGACATTGTGAATGTACTAGTATGAGGTATTGATTTGATTTCCCAACCGCCGTGCTTGTTATATTGTTAAGTGTATGTTTTAGGAGTGTGATTAATTTTTTTTTGTAATCAGTGTGTGTCATTATGTTAAAAAGGGTTTATATGTTAAGATCAATGGACGGCTTAGAGGAGAACGGGAGCGATAGGAATGTGGATCGGAATGCGCGAGGTGGTGATTCTATGAGTGTTGGATCAGTAGAACGTGTGAATGATAACGCAAGAGAGGTAGAAGATGTAGATCGCGTTACTGCAATGGAAAGTAATGTGGATTCTTGCCCGACCATAGCGGATTATCTCAATACCCGAGATGAAACTCATAGTGGACAGATACCGAAAGGTAGTACTAGCACTGAGAGTGCTTCAACAGAGCGTTAGAAATAAAAAAAAAAAAAACGGAACCACAAGAGAGATTTGAGGATGCTTCATCACTTAAAATAATAAATGTAGGTCCTACTTGACGATTAGTTGGTGAACTAAAATAACATTACTAGAGTAAGATAGCTTACTTGGGGCAGAGTTTCTGCAGGTAGAAACTTTCACCACTGACAGCCAAAACTAATCCAGCTATGTTAAAGTCAGTAGCTAATGGACATGTCATGTTTTATTTTGATTTGGAACCACTTCACAGTCCCGCATTCTTTACTTGGCGCTACTGGATGTCGTTGCTGCTATAAACTGGTATTCCCAACGGGAATCGAACCCACACCTTAGCCTTTACAAGCTAGCCTCTGTCCAACCAACCACCGAGTGTCACATGTGTTAACGTCACGTCTTTGTCATAACTGGGTACGAAGCACACGGTACGAGAAGTGCTGTCTTCCACTTGAGCTGCTGTTGCGAGTAACCTATTTTTGGTCTAGTGGTCAACGTCACGCTGCGCAAACACAAAGCCATGACATCAAACACATCCTTTTCTTTCTTTTTTAAGCCGTATTCCGCCTTCCTGCTAAGAGCATGGGCATGACAGAAGGTCAGAGATAGTTTCGTTCATTTTCCAACCTACCAGTGATAGAAAAATCTTGCGGAAAGATGTTTGTGAAAGGGCACGTGGGTGTCTGCCATGGTAAGACCAATTTCTGCACCATCAGCCAGTGACTGCCTGATACTGACCGGAGCCCGCCCAAGTGATTGCAACGCATCGGACACATTGCCTATTATCTCCAGCGGACTTTTCTGCGCTCGAATTAGCAAGTCTAACATTACGTAACGTTGCGTTTGGTATAATACTATATTCCCGCATATTCCGTTGCGTTTTTGTATAGCATATTGCTATGAGCGTTTTTAACTATGGTCATACTTTGTTCAAGTTTGTAGTATAGCTCGCGGCTTGAATATTCTTCATTGTTGACGATATGAGGAGAGTCGTTTATGTAATAGGAAACGCAGTCTACAACGGAGTAAAGTCTAATATTTGTGACACTGTGCTCTGTTTGTGTTTGACAGAAGGGTGAAAGCAGTGGAAGCAATTCGAAACACCTGTGTCCTGTATGGCGTGAATGCTATCCAGAAAGTCAAGTATGATCGTTTGAGATAAATTCATCGCCACATTCAGGAAGATAAACACGCGTAGGTGCAGGATGTTTCTGCGATTTACTGCTGTGGTCAATGACAGTGCAACTGTGACGACCCATTAACTTTCATACGACACTTGCCTTCAGTGGTCATATTGACGTTAAAAGAAAGAAAGAAGAATTAAAGTACAACGTCTCATCGAAAACGAGATTAGGCGCGAAGCAGAAAATCAAACTAGGAAAGATGGGGAAGGAAGTCATCTGTGCCTTTTCAGAGCGGTTGCCGTAATAGATTTAGGGAGCTTACCGTTAACCTAAATCCGAGGTCCACGAAAAAGACAGGCCGCGGAGCGTACGTCACGAAGGCAGTCCTGAACTCGCTCGCTCGCTCAGCTCAACCGACAAAATGCGTTTCTAAACCTGTTAACTCGCAGCTGGGCGTGTAAGTACTAACGAGAGCTGCATCTCCCACTGGAACCTGCTACTATGAAGTCTTACTTATTAAAAGTACTACAGTAAAATTTAATTTAAGATCAGTACTCGATATAAATGGTATAGCATTTAGTCTCTGCTGCTCAACAGTACTCATTACATGCCGGAAGTAGTGCCTTATGCAACTAATAATCATTTTAGCATGATTTTATTTTGTTGTACGCATGTGCAGCCGTAACAAATTATCAGTAGGCCCATGGACTTCCCATCATTATAGGAATAATAACAGTAAAATTCCATAATAGCGGATTCAAGTAGAAGATTCAGTTTTCGTTTGTACGGACACGCCTAGTTACGAGTTAACAGGTGTAGAAACGTAGTTTGTCTACTGATTTGAGCGAGCGAGCGAGCGCAGGACTACCTTCGTGACGTACGTGCCGCGACCTGTCTTTCTGGAAGGCCTCGCGTAAATCAGTGCAGCCTGATGGCGATTTGAAGTGCAGCATGGAAACTTCATAAGGAGAAAGCAGTGGGTAAGACATAACAAACATTATCTTAAGCAATGGCATATATACATCCACAAAATGTTTTATTATTGATATAAATCTGGTGATACAAAGAAGGTGTTTTGTGTTACGAACGGCTTCACAAGGATGTGTGCTTTGCATCTGATATTTGTTGCCAACAAACGAGACGCCTTGCAGTCGCAGATTATCGCTTTTATTAACATATCTGTGTATTTTCGGTACCAGTTCCGCTGCATTTTATATTTCTTGTCTCTGGATCTACTGATTACTGAACATAGCGAGAGGTCTTATGATGACAAAATTTCTAAAGGTGTCGTTCTGATTCTGATATAGCTGTCTGTAGCTCAGAGGAGGTGAAATATTTCTCTCCTGCCAGTTTGAACCAAGAGCTACATTTTCATGGAGCAAGCGACCTGCTGCATCGTTAATCGCCTTCTTCTTGCTCCTGTGATGACTGATACAGATAATTCGCAATGTACACAACGAAATTAGTTGCTGCGTGAATGTAATCTCCCCTGTCTGTAAACACGTAGCTGATAAGTCGGTGACACACCACGGTGGAATTCATTCATAATCTTTGATTGGTATACATCGAATATATCAAGTGATTCTTGCAAGACAATTCTCTCAACTCAAGGAAGTAACAAAACTATCACAGCGTCACCAGACATGTTCCACTATGTTGTCACGGCCCTATCCTACTCATCACAGGACGGTTATATTTCTACTGCCAATGTCTTTCTTGAGTGGGCTAACAATTTAAGAGTGCGTCTTGTGCATCAATGGTGCAGCGGCTTAATTAATTTCCCTACGACGTCATGAAGAGTATTCTAGTATTTATGGTGAGGGAGAAGAGAAGAATAGAAAGTTGCACAGACCACTGCAATGCATACGAAAGAAAAGAAAAGTGATCTACAGAGTTACAAATCCATTTAATTGACATCTACAAATAGCAAGACTTGTTTTGTTTTGTTTTAGGGGGCAATAACAACTATGGTCATACGCGTCCTTGTCAGAACCGTAGAACAGGAAGACGAAAAAGGAGTTAAAAACCACAGGTTAAGCCCAATCGACGGAAGGAAAGACAGCTGAAAACAAGGACTTGGAGAAAGCTCCATAAATACGCCATAGATACAAAGCAGATTCTGAAATAAGAATTATATGTCATTGGCCATATTGCTACGACGGATAAAAAATAAAATGCGGTTGTTCGCTGAAGCAGTGGATTACTTAGACGGCAAACATAAATGAGAGCGCCCGAGGTCCATTCAAAAAATTTCAGAACTTTGTCTACAAAATTTTTGCATGCTTACCTTTTACTTATTGTTCGAGACATTCTCCTGCAAAACTGAATAACCGCTCCCAACGCCGTTTACACTACCGCAAGCATTTTTGGTTCGCCTCTTGCAGCGTCGCGCGAATATCCGTCTGCGATTTTTCTTTTATCTCGTCCATCGTTGTGCAAATCTTCGTGCTTTCAACGAGGTTTTAAACTTTGGAAACAAGAAAAAGTCTGCAGGTGCGAGGTGTGGAGACTAAGGAGGAATAGGCGCCACAGTGATTTTGTTCTTTGTGGAATAGTCACGCACCATCACAGTTGAATATGCGGGTCCGTTACAGTGATGCAAGAGCCATGAATTGTGTCGCCACATTTCAGGCCATTTTCTTACCACATTTACTCGCAAGTTTCGCAACACGTCCCGATGGTACTATCGACTAACAGTTTGTCTCTCTGGCATGAACTCGTGATGAAATAATCCTTCAAAGTCAAAGAAAACTATCATCCTGACCTCAACATTTGACGTGTCCTGACGAGGTTTCTTTGGTCTTGAAGAATTTCTCCTGACTTACTGTGGAGACTGAATCTTGGTCTCAGCATCATAACCGTAGACCCACGTCTCATCATCAGTTACGATTCTCTTAAGAAACATCACATTTGTGCAATCCAGAAGCTCTTCCCAGATTGCGAGGCGAAGGTTTTTCTGGTCTTGAGTCATGAGGCATGGAACGAACTTGGCAACACAATGCATTCCAAGAGGCTGTGTCAGGATTTGATGACATGATCCAACTGAAATGTTACATTCTTCTGCAGTCCCTCGGACAGTCAGTCTTCGACTGGCATGCACAAATTCGTTCACGTTGTGACGTCGCAAGTTATTATGGGGTGACATTTACTGCAGTAAGATACGTAGATGTGGAGCTGGTGGCTGTGAGGAAGCTGCAGGAAGACGCCTCAGCTATGAATCACCGCGCAGCTGACGCTGTGGGGCTACCGTGTCACCTAGTACGACCGTATATTCACACTCCCTACGAATCTAAATAAATCATAGTAAATATTAACCAAACTTGGTATACTACTTTTAGTTAATCAGTAGAAGACCTCATAAAAATTATGGCTTTCTATTATAGTTTCGGAGATTGAGAAAATTGCCTAGAAACCATAAAACAGACACTTAAAGTGTAAAATTCAGTTAGGGACAATAACTGTTTGTCTTTTGTTATCAATTGAAATGATAACCAAAGTTCTTAATGTGTAGAATCATTTAGTATTGGTTAAAAACAGTCTTGGTTGCAATAAAAAATAATAATAAAAATAAAAAATATAAAACTGTTAAGACCTGGTTTGCTGTATGCCACATATGGATTGGAAGAATTTCTATAGAATCATTTAATTGGGATTTTTATTTTCAAAAACTTTAATTATTTCGCATTTCGTAGTATAAAATTCATGAAAAAAATTGTTTATTATGTTGTTGTGGGAATAAATGGGAATGAATGGGAGTGTGTATGTGGGACATACGTAAAACATTACGCAATCGGATCTTGGGAAATCTGTATTGTACCCTCATTACTGATGACGTATGTCAAGGTGCGATTGCTTTTGTAAGAATGCAGCCAGAATATCAGTTTGAAGTGTAGTTGGTTTCTAAATTAATTTCAAGATTATTTTTCTTTTCAGTCATTTTATTAAACATTATATTAATATTTACATTTTAGAATGACGCAAATTACTTTCTGAAGAGTTTTTGCGTGAGAATGATGTCGAAGGATTATTCTGATTGCTCAGTCAGACTGATCAGCCAGTCAGAATTAAGCTGCACAGTCAATTGCAGTTTCATGTTTAATAGCTCAACTGTTCAATTGAAATAATGCCTGAACAAAGGCCACCATATCATTTAAACAATTATAGTGACAGGCAATGGTGGTAAGCAAAATGTGTGATGGGAGTTGAACTATTGCAATACGTCTTGTTGTATTTAAACAACTGAACCGACAGTACATGTTGGTAAAGAACGGTAGTGGCGTCATGGTTAAAAGAGGTGTTGGACTATGGGGTAAAGAAACTGTGGCATCACTACTTTATTTAAAGAACAGGAGTGACAGACCACGCTCAAAAACTGTTACATCAACACTTACCACACAAACACACACGCACACACACACACACACACGCACACACACACACACACACACACACACACACACACATACACACACACACATACACACACACACACACACACACACACAGACTTTCATATTAGTGACACATTGGCTGATAAGGCACCCCACTACCGTCATTTAAGCCATTTCAGCGGTAGAGCTTAGTGATACTCAATTGCAGAGCAGTAGTGTGTAATAGCGCAATTGGGCTGTAGGATTTGTAAGCTGTGGAGGAGACCACATATATAGGATTCTCACTTTAAACAGTTGTGCAGTGATCTCTATTTTATTTTTGAACAATTCATGACAACAAGCTTTCACTGGTTCATGCGCACACCTCATGCACCCACCACGTTATTTATTCTACTGAAGTGACAGCACATAGTGGAAAACAATTACATAGCAAACATGCCTCTGGGAGCAATCAAGATAGAGGTTTCTGGAATTCACACACAGAAGATCTAATCTGAAACCACGTACATGCAGCTTACATAGCAATCACAGCACCAGTACTACCAGGCTATCATAGTAAGGAAATATTATGTATGGTCTTTAGAATGGGTATGACTCAATCGCATGTTTGAAAAAATGAGCATCTGCTTTATATGTACTTAGTTGAAAACGATAGACAGCCGGCATTACTGACAGCACAAAGAACGGGCTGAGCCTGGGACCACTCGAATGTCCTTGTCAGCAACGTCTACGGCAGCGCTCATGATGGATGGCAGCGTGGCGATGCAGCTGACGATGGCGGTCAGCTTGCTCCAGCGAGTGGGCGGCTCCCTCATGACGCAGGGCAGGTTGTCCTGCCTTATGGATGAACAATGGTCCCCACAATGTATTCTGGTATATCGCTCCAGGTGACACAGGCTCATGGTGTAGGCTGTGATACTGAGATGAGAATGATTTTGTACACAAATGGCTGAGTACTTATACGTTTCAGACTATGTTCGTTTAGAGCTTAAGGCACGTAATCTACACACTTCCAGGGTGGCAAGTGAGGAAAGGCTTCTGTCCTCCACCGGCGTATTACAGCAGTAGCTGTTGCTATACCATTCCTAACTGGCTCCGCTTCGCAATGCGATCGGCCGAATTTTCCTTTGCAACATATAATACTCTTGCCCCTCTGCTACCAGCTCCGTTGCAACTCAGTCATATTGTTTGACCGAATACAGTCGATACGCTGCAATACACATTTTTATATAAACTCTATATGTATACATGTAAAATATACAGGGTGTTTCACTAAATGTGTTTGCCTCTGCAAGTTACGAAGTAATAGGCGACGGAAATATTTATTGCGGTAGGTCACCATAAGAAACGTTACACTGTCTACGGAGCTATGACTATAGTTTATTGTGTTATCATCCAAAGAAAAAAAGTGTGTGTGCCATCTTATGGGACTAAACTGCTAAGGTCATCGGTCCCTAACCTTACACACTACTTAACCTAAATAATCCTAAGGACAAACACACACACCCATGCCCGAGGGAGGACTCGAACCTCCGCCGGGACCAGCCGCACGGTCCATGACTGCAGCGCCTCAGACCGCTCGGCTCATCCCGCGCGGCTATCATCCAAAGAGTTACAGCAAAAAGATATAATTTTTTAAATGGAACAATAGTTGTTTCTATCATGCACTGGAATCAGTAACACCAGCTGTGTATACATCAATTTAAATTACATTCCTATCACTTTTAGTTTGGGAGCTACAACCCTTCAAAGTTTCAGGGGCAGATACCACACACGCTGCGCATAACGCAATGCGCCTTCTACATGTGGTACCGCCGAGTTGTAACGTCGCCAGTGTCACGGAGCGAGAAGAGCGAGAAGCTTCCTCGATGCGCTTTTAGACAGCCGACTGTCGCCGCACGCGGCCGTATACCCGAGAGTTCGAGCCACACAAACAAACGGGGCACAACATACCACAGTTACTGACATCGGATGAAGATGGTATACACGAAAAACGTCAAATAATAACTCTGTAAGGGATAGAAGAGTTCCATGGACCACAGTCATGCAACCCGGAATAATTTTCGGCAGCTTGTAAGAAGGCAGCTGAAATATCCGGTCGTGAAAGCCTTCATTGTACGACTCTACGGGGAGAATGTTTCAAAATCAGTCAGATGTCTGGAAATTTCACGTAAGAAGAAAGCACATTTACTTTGAACTCCAACCTTTCTGTTGCGTTGCAGAAACTCGTCGTCCATCCCCAAATTCTTGAAACTGAAGAGAATGTTTCGGACAGCCAGAGTACAACGGATTTATGATTATACAGAAGCATCGTTACTCCGTGACAGGATACATTTTACGAGACGAGAGATGCATTCTGTTGACCGTAAGTTACTACAACTACATTTACTCATTGCTTGCAAGTTATCGGTAGATGCGTGGAATAAAATAGATTACCTGACGTTTAGGTCGATGGAAGTAACTACTAGCAATAACATGAAGAAGTTTGATAAATTACAACCTAATGTGCTAAGTACTAGTAATGTTGTCATGTCAGGTACTGTTATTAATAAATCAGAGAGAGTACTGTCTCGCCGGCCGTGGTGGCCGAGCGGTTCTAGGCTCTTCAGTCCGGAACCGCACGACTGCTACGGTCGCAGGTTCGAATCGGTAGATGCGTGGAATAAAATAGATTACCTGACGTTTAGGTCGATGGAAGTAACTACGTGGATGTGTGTGACGTCCTTAGCTTAGTTAGGTTTAAGTAGTTATAAGTTCTAGGGGACTGATTAACTCAGAAGTTAAGTCCCATAGTGCTCAGAGCCATTTGAACCATTTTTGAGTACTGTCTCAAGACGAAATTTCGGTCCTTGCAAAACGAGGAAACTTTGCTATTACACCTACGAAAGTACCAGTTGAGGAGATAATTGTGAGCGTAGAAGTAGGGATACGAAACTTCCCCAAAGAAACTGCAAATGCAATTCGAATTGAAACCTCCAGGGTCTTGTACCGCAGTAAACCTTTGGAAAGTAACCTAACGAAAGGGGAGGGAAGGGCTCTGAGACTTAAATGCAGACGAAGGGACAGTAGTTCTTCCTTCTGACAAAGGCAGTGCTTCTGTTGTTATGAATAAAGAGGATTATAGAAGTAAGATTTTGGATCTTTTTACGTCAAGACAACTTAAGAAAGACCCTACAGCTAGCATATTGAGGAAAACAAATACGCTGATAAATTCATCTACTTCAATTCTAAAGGAGGAGAAGAAAGGTTTGTTGAGGAGTGAAGCTATGTGTACCAGACTTTATCGCCTACCTAAAGTTCATGAGATTAACCTTCCTCTGAGACCCATCGTCAGTGCTATTAATTCCCCAACGTACCAAATAGGAAGATATCTGTTTACAACCACATATTGGCCGAACTGATTCTTATGTAAAAGACTAATGTCATTTCATTGAGAAACTGAAGAGACTAACTTTGGCTCCTGAGGATATTCTTGTCAGTTTTGACATAGTGTCTTTATTTACGATGATTCCGCTTAAAGAAGTTATGGTTTAGGTAGCAGATGTTTTCCCAGAAGATTTGACTGCTCTTTTCAGACACTGTCTCACATCTAGTCAGTTCCAGTGGGAGGATGAGTTTTATGAGCAGATTGATGGTGTGGCCATGGGTAGCCCATTGAGTCCTACGAGCGCCAATTTTTACATTTAAAAATTCGAACAATTAGCTCTGAAAAAAGCGAATAAGAAACCATGTCGATGGTATCGATACGTGAATGATACATTTGTGGTTTGGTCACATGGCAAAAAAAGCTTTAGAGGAGTTCTTTTGATATTTAAATAGTACAAGTCCCAAAATCCAGTTTACCATGGAAATGGAAAAAGACAATGCAATATCCTTCTTGGATGTCTTCGTCATGAGACAGATTGATGGCAGCTTGAGACATAAAGTCTTTCGGAAGGTTACACATGCCGACGGATACTTGCATAAGGATTCCAATCATCATCCACAACAGAAAAGATGTGTAAGTAAAAGTCTAGTGGACAGAGCTAAAAGGATTTGTGCGCTGGAATACCTAGACGCCGAGTTAAAACATATAAAGCAGGCTTTTGAGAAGAATGGGTACTCTAGTAAGGAAGTAAACAGAGTTTTACGACCGAATAAGAGGAGGCCTAAGGACAATGATAGGACACAGCGATGGAAGAACACGGTTTCTCTACCCATCATCAAAAGAGTAACGGATCAAATCGGCAAGATTTTAAGGAAACATAACGTTCGACTGATTTTCAGATCAACTAAGAAAATAGGCTAAGCACTTCGTTCCTTTAAGGATAAACGTTCCCCTCTGCAAGTGGTGTATGCAAGATTCCGTGTACATGTGGTAGGGTCTATATTGGAACTACAAAGAGAAGTGCGAATACACGGTTGAAGGAACATTAATGTCTTTGCCTACTAGGGAAAGCAGACAAATCAGCCGTGGCGGAACATGCTCTTCAGTCGGGTGATCATGTAGTGAAATTTTCGGAAAGTGAAGTTTTATGTACTATGACGAATTATTATCCACGGCTATATAGAAAACAGAAAAGAAGAAGCTATGAAACTCAGCGATACATGGACAGTGGCGCTACACAATCGATGAGAAGTTATTGTCTTTGACGTACTATGATCGAAAGTTACATTTTATCCTTGACAAGGTTTATCTCTGCAATCACGTGAAATCCAGACCACGCCCACTGTCCACGGTATTTAGGCCGTTCTTAGATGTCCGACTCGTCGTTCGGCAAGACTCAGCACAGCCAGGAACTCCTCCGAAGATGTGCAACGTAGCTTTGGACGAAACGTCAGGGATAGAAGAGTTCAATGAACCACTGCCATACAACCCGGAAGAATCCTCGGCAGCTGAAACATCCGGTCGTGAAAGCCTTGACTGTATAACAATAGGTTTGCTCCTGACGGGTGATATGAACTTTGCTCTAATACTAGTTCATTGCGTAAGTGGGATGCTAACGACTGTCTACGTGCTCTTTCTAGTAGAAATACTCTCCTCACCTTCTTGATTGATTTATTAACTCCAGTAACCACTGTCGCAATGATGACATCGTGGTCCCCAATCTCTGTCTCTGTGCTGGGGCCAGCGATTAGGTCTGGCTTATTTGCAACTACGAAGTCTAAAACAGTTCCATTATGTGTAGGCTGTCGAACTAGCTGCTCAAGACAGTTTTCGAAAAACGTATGCAAAAGAATTTCGCAAGACTGTCTGTAGCCCTGCAGTGAAGTCCCAGTTTATACTCGGTAGGTTAAAGTCACATCCACATGCATATTGCATGATCTGGATATTTCCGCACTACTGAGCGTATTCCCCCAGTGGCTGCAAAAACGCTACAGCCGAATCGAGTGGCTAATAAAAACATCCAACAATAAACTTGATTTCATATAGACCTGTTATACGCTTCGAGGTAACTTCACTGACACATTCAAATTAGATCTGAGTAGAGACAATATTTTTTCAACTGCAATGAAAACACGCCTCCTATGGCACCTAACCTGTGTCTTCGACACACGTTCCGTGAAGCCCTAAATATCTCAGAGCTTCCTACTTCGGGTTTCAGCCAGCTATCGATCCCAAGAATTATTTGAGTGCGAGAAGTTTCCTCAAGAGCAGTAAATTCGGGAACTTTGTTACGAATGATTTGAGAATTTACTGATAAAATTTTGACGATCGAAGTGTCTTTACCCTGAAAGCGGTCTGATTTCGCTATTTGCGAGTTGTCTGACGAGTGTTTATCAGAGAAGCTACGGCCTCGCCTAAAAAAATTTTCCACGTGCTCTACAGGATTACTACGGTGCTTCCTCTGTATAGTGCTAGCCTGATCTATCAACGGGAGTCCTACAATTCCACAGCCGATATCGCAGGTCCATAAATCTGCAACCAAGACTGTCATAGAATCGACGAAGCCTTTGGCTGAGATCTTCCACACGGTTTCAATGCTAAGGAACCCTATCAACTCAGGGAACAACGTTGAAACGTGCAAAATCTTCTCGCACCCCGCCCGCAAGCCCAGCAGCACTCACCACCTACACCAGCGGGCATTATGAATTGAAAGTGGCCTCAAAACCTAAGCAACAGGCGTCGTTGGTGTCGACGTAGGGCACAATTTGCAGACGACTGCAGCCTGCACGCGTCATAGAGCCCCTTAGGCAGATAGTGCTCAGTGCCGTAATGAAAGCCAACGTCCACTCGATATGCCTGCTGGGAGGGTTTCATCCGAGATGGGAAGAAGCAACGTGGAGCTGAAATTTGCATCCTGACACAACTCTTTGGAATATCCTAAACTAGCACGTACATTATGTCTAATTCCCATAAGTATTTAGAAACTTCTAATCATTGCTAGCTTCCCACACTCTATTGTGTCACCGAACAAAATACCTCTTACAAGGGAACCTCCCCATCGCACCCCCGTCAGATTTAGTTATAAGTTGGCACAGTGGATAGGCCTTGAAAAACTGAACACAGATCAATTGAGAAAACAGGAAGAAGTTGTGTGGAACTGTGAAAAAATAAGCAAAATATACAAACTGAGTAGTTCAAGGGAAGATAAGCAATAATAAGGACGAGATGAACGCAGGAGCGCCGTGGTCTCGTGGTAACGTGAGCAGCTGCCGAACGAAAGGTCCTAGGTTCAAATCTTCCAGCAAGTGTAAATTTTAATTTTTTATTTTCAGTTTATGGGAGTGATTATCACATCCACAAGAAAACCTAAATCGGGCAAGGTAGAAGAATCTTTTTACCCATTCGCCAAGTGTACAAGTTAGGTGGGTCGACAACATATTCCTGTCATGTGACGCACATGCCGTCACCAGTGTCGTATAGAATATATCAGATGTGTTTTCCTGTGGAGGAATCGGTTGACCTATGACCTTGCGATCAAATGTTTTCTGTTCCCATTGGAGAGGCACGTCCTTTCGTCTACTAATCGCACGGTTTTGCAGTGCGGTCGCAAAACACAGACACTAAACTTATTACAGTGAACAGAGATGTCAATGAACAAACGGACAGATAATAACTATGCAAAAATAAAAGAAGTAAAATTTTCAGTTGAGAGAAGAATTGAACCATTGACCTCTCATTCCGCCGCTGCTCACGCTACCACGGGACCACGGCGCTCCCAAACTCACATATGCCAATATGTTGCTTATGTGACCCATGGACTACTCAGTTTGTATATTTTGCTTATTTTTTCACAGTTCCACACAACTTCTTCCTCTTTTCTCAATTGATCTGTGTTCAGTTTATCAAGGCCTATCCCCTGTGCCAACTTATAACTAAATCTGAGGGGGGTGCGATCGGGAGGTTCCCTTGTTAGAAGGCTATGTTGTATGCCATTAATAGGTTTCATCATTGTTCATAGTTATTAACATTGCATTTAGTATTATTTTGTACGAAGTTCAGTTTCTATTTGCTTCATTAATCTTTTGTACAAAACGGGGAGAACTTTTTAAGATCTTTTGGGCAACATATATTTAAGTGGTTTCGTGTTCTGTTCGTCCTTGGTAACAGGGATAAAAAAGTCCAAGGCAGTGGCAAATTACATGTTTAGTAGAATATCTGCCCCAAGGCTACTTCTTGTTCCCCGGTGCAGTGTTTTTCCAGACTGAGGGCACTTTACACAACTCAGGAATCCTCCCTTCAATTGAAGAACTCTTTCCCTTTCCTCAATAAATGTGTCATACGTCTGCTCATCTACAAGTTCAGAATTATGTTTTCTACCGTATGCATTGTATTTATTATCTGTTAGAAGTAACATTTGCAGTGTTGCATTTTCGGTTCAGGGCGTCACTAGTTATTACACCTCATCTTGAAATAAATAATAATTTATTAAACAAATACTAACAAAGAGATAGAGGGGCTGGTCAGTACTTACCTCAGCTCAGTACAGCCGATAGATACACATAAAACAGAACTGAAAATTTACATTCCTAGCTTTCGGAACTTTGTTCCTTCATCAGGGAGGAGAGAGGGGAAAAAAGGGAAGAAGGGAAAGTGGATTCAGTTACTCACAACCCAGGTTATGAAGCAACAGGGAAAGGTAAACGGTAGCAAGGATGGAGGCATGGTTGTCAGAGGGAAGCCAAAGATATTCTACTGTAAGTACTGTGCCAGCTTCAAACCAAAGAGGATGCATACAGAAGTAAAGTATAAAGATAAACACAACTATGTAGGATGAAAAGATGCGTGAATGGCTAAAGAGGAAAGGGAAAGAGGAGAAGACTGAAGAGTGAATGGGAGTGAGGTTGTTTAACGTAGGTTCAGTCCAGGGGGATGGCGGGATGAAAGGATGTGTTGGAGTGCAAGTTCCCATCTCCGCAGTTCAGAGGGACTGGTGTTGGGTGCGAGAAGCCAAATGGCACATACGATGTAGCAGGTTCCTAGGTCCCTAGAATTATGCTGGAGGGCATGCTCCGCTACTGGGTATTGGGCATCTCCTAGGCGGACAGTTCGTCTGTGTCCGTTCATTCGCTCAGCCAGTTTGGTTGTTGTCATGCCAATGTAAAAGACTGTGCAGTGCAGGCACGTCAGTTGATAAATGACATGTGTAGTTTCACACGTAGCCCTGCCTTGAATTGTGTATGTTTTACCAGTAGCGGGGCTGGAGTAGGTGGTTGTGGGCGGATGCATGGGGCAGGTTTTGCAGCGGGGTCGGTTACAGGGGTAGGAACCGCTGGGTAGAGAAGGTAGTCTGGGAATATTGTAGGGTTTAACAAGGATGTTACGGAGGTTAGGGGGGCGACGAAAGGCAACTCTGGGTGGTGTGGGGAGAATTTTGTTAAGGGATGATCTCATTTCAGGGGTTGACTTGAGAAAGTCATATCCTTGGCGGAGTAATTTGTTGATGTTTTCGAGGCCAGGATAATATTGGGTGACAAGGGGGATGCTTCTGTGTGGTCTGGGGGTAGGAACATTCCTCCCCGTCCAACAAAAATGTTCCTACCCCCAGACCACACAGAAGCATCCCCCTTGTCACCCAATATTATCCTGGCCTCGAAAACATCAACAAATTACTCCGCCAAGGATATGACTTTCTCAAGTCAACCCCTGAAATGAGATCATCCCTTGACAAAATTCTCCCCACACCACCCAGAGTTGCCTTTCGTCGCCCCCCTAACCTCCGTAACATCCTTGTTAAACCCTACAATATTCCCAGACTACCTTCTCTACCCAGCGGTTCCTACCCCTGTAACCGACCCCGCTGCAAAACCTGCCCCATGCATCCGCCCACAACCACCTACTCCAGCCCCGCTACTGGTAAAACATACACAATTCAAGGCAGGGCTACGTGTGAAACTACACATGTCATTTATCAACTGACGTGCCTGCACTGCACAGCCTTTTACATTGGCATGACAACAACCAAACTGGCTGAGCGAATGAACGGACACAGACGAACTGTCCGCCTAGGAGATGCCCAATACCCAGTAGCGGAGCATGCCCTCCAGCATAATTCTAGGGACCTAGGAACCTGCTACACTGTATGTGCCATTTGGCTTCTCCCACCCAACACCAGTCCCTCTGAACTGCGGAGATGGGAACTTGCACTCCAACACATCCTTTCATCCCGCCATCCCCCTGGACTGAACCTACGTTAAACAACCTCACTCCCATTCACTCTTCAGTCTTCTCCTCTTTCCCTTTCCTCTTTAGCCATTCACGCATCTTTTCATCCTACATAGTTGTGTTTATCTTTATACTTTACTTCTGTATGCATCCTCTTTGGTTTGAAGCTGGCACAGTACTTACAGTAGAATATCTTTGGCTTCCCTCTGACAACCATGCCTCCATCCTTGCTACCGTTTACCTTTCCCTGTTGCTTCATAACCTGGGTTGTGAGTAACTGAATCCACTTTCCCTTCTTCCCTTTTTTCCCCTCTCTCCTCCCTGATGAAGGAACAAAGTTCCGAAAGCTAGGAATGTAAATTTTCAGTTCTGTTTTATGTGTATCTATCGGCTGTACTGAGCTGAGGTAAGTACTGGCCAGCCCCTCTATCTCTTTGTTAGTATTTGTTTCACATCTTATATGAGATTTTCTATTAATCATTTTAATAATTTATTAATTCTGTTATTGTGAGTATAGAAGTTTTAACAATACATCGTGTGAGCTTTCGACAGTTTGCAAACACGTTATCCTAGTATCCGAGAGGGGAGAAAGTTATATTCTAGTTCAGAATTTTTACTATTTTTTACGTACTTCTCCTAAATCACTCTAAGCGAATGCAACCTGTCTCTTTATGATTTTTAATGAAACCAGTTACAGAGTGCTGTACACTTGATGACGCCGGCGTCAGGAAGACGTTAAATTTTCACCTTCTGTTATTTTTGTGCCACAGGTTTGCCGCTGCTTGCACCCGTATTTCGATTGAGAATTATTTGTAGCTACTCTCTCTTTGCAATAATACTCGCATTCCATATTAAGTAGTTTGCTATGACATACGCATGAAGTCGTCTCGTACTAGTTAATGAATCTTTTGCGATTGTCAGTCCTGAAACGACTTGACACATGGAAACTGTTTGCTGAATCTGAACTCTACCTAGAACCATTCTCTTGCTTCCAGATAGTGCCTGTACTACGCAGTCGGTAAACCAAACGTATGTAATCGAGTGCAGATACTTAAAATAATTTAGAACTTTGGGGAAGTTTCAGAATGTTCTTTGTTTCTCATGAGGTTCCATGATCAATTAATTTCTCGTCCATGTGCACTCTGTTGCAAGTTTACGTCTTGTTTTATTTATCTCAATGGGCCTCCTCATCATCGAAGCTGTGCTTGTGTTTTCGCTTGATATGAACCGTATCGAGCGCGACGGCGTGAAAACCTTCTGCACCTGGACAATAAATACTCGTGACTGGTTGAGGAAACTGACTTGCGGAGAGTAAAAATGGATACGCAGGCATGTTTGCAAGTGTGTGTCTCAGACACTCGGTGTTGGTCAGCGAGCTACTACGGACAAAATCTGCTTTCCTTTCAGACAGACCCCTTCAGGGCGGGCAAGGGTGGGGTCAGAAACTTTAGGGCTATGTACTGCATAAACCAGTCATATTCTCATTTCTGCACAATTTAGGGGTCTCTTCACCTCTCTGAAAGAAACACTGCCTGGAACTACAACGAATTGTTGAAATAACTAAGAAGATGTAAAATCAAAAGAAATAAAGATTTTTTAGTTTACTATACAGCATTACATTTCAAAAATATATATAGGCTCTTAGGGGATGAGTACAAAAGTATTTGATCTTACTGTTATCTGTTGGTGAAAGAAGGCACAGCAGTCAGTCGTAGCTTGTGCTTATTGTGACAGTTCTAGATTTTCGTCACTGAGTGACCACCTTAAATGCTACAAGTACTATAGGATCCAATTAAAATATAATCGCATCCATGTTATCACCAATGCGCAATTGTATAAATTTCACAGTTAACTAGATAGCACATACCAGCCCACAGATTGAACACATTTCAACCGTTATTTGACAGTGTCTCCAGGACTGTACACATCAAGAGCTCAAACTGCTTCCCGGGTTCGATTCCCGGCGGGGTCAGGGATTTTCTCTGCCTCGTGATGACTGGGTGTTGTGTGCTGTCCCTAGATTAGTTGGGTTTAAGTAGTTCTAAGTTCTAGGGGACTGATGACCATAGATGTTAAGTCCCATAGTGCTCAGAGCCAATCTCAAACTGCACTGTAGCCGTTGTTTACAATTATCTCACAGCTGGCCCGAGCGAGTGTCATACATGACTATGGCGCCCTCAATACATGCGCCGTGTTACAGAAATGCATTGTATATACAGGATGTTTAAAGGTAAGTGTAAACATTCGTGGGTGTAATTTAAGGATCAAAATAAGAGAAAAATGTTAAGTAAGGTTTTGTGAAAAACTGCTTTATTTCTGCGTTATTATGCATAATGTCATTTGAGTTAGGCATTACATCATGGGCCAGTATAGGTTTTTGCTGCATCGCGTCCGCCTGAGTATCGGCTGATGTTGCTTTGTCGACGAGACCCCTGCACATTTCAGTCGGGAGGCAAGAGAATGTTTAAAAGTTGCTCATCCCGATAAGTAGACAGGTTGTGCAGGACCCATCAGATCTCATCTGAAGGCCCTGGACTTGCACAACTACAGCAGCGAACTGAAAATAGCTCTGCTATTTGTAACTTGCCCCTTTATATTGGTTGATTGTTAATGAATGATGCTTCTGTATTTCGCAGTGTCCTCAGAGAGTACTCGCAAGGAGTCTTCTCTGAGGTCACTTGTTATACTCCGTGACCTACAAGTGTATTATCTTGCGATCTACTATTATTTTATCTTGAAACTAATGGAATCTATTTGTTTTTTATTATTTTTCAAAACATTAAGTTACTTTTCTACCAAGATTCCTATCTATTTCTTTTTATATTACTTTCTTTTCAGTCTGCTTGCTACTAGTCATGCAGTCATGCAATGTTAGTACAAACGGACTTTGTTTATCTTTTTATGAAATTTGGATCTTCGGCCTGGGGCTTATATTGAGGTGTGAGGAATAGATTTATGTTTTTCATTTTTGCGTTCAAAGGGTAGCGGCGTTACAAACCGCGCAGAATGAAATGAACAGCGGTTGCAACATTCCGACAGCGGAAAGAAGTCGAGCATGTCACTGCCTTCGTCTACATGGACATCTTTTCGAGTAAGTCCTGAGGTAAATGTACCGTACGTACGACTGAGCCACTGTGGAACAAAACCTTCTGCAAACAACTCTGCCAAATTATTCGTCCAGCTGTTTGGGTCAACTGTTTTCGCAAACGACCCCCTCATCTGTGGCCACCACACTGCAGAGCGTACCGGGTCACACCTCATCTCAAAATGACCAAGTACATTGGACGTTCAGCAAATGACTCAGCTCTACCAAGACACCACCGTTCACGTAAATCACACGTGATGCCAGGCACGAGGATACACACGCTGCCCGTAGCTGAGTGAGAAAGAGGTGTGCCCCTTGCACATTGCAGACTCGGACATCCGAATTACACTGGCTGCGCCTACACTCCTTACGGACTCTGCGCGCAACTCCACAGATAAACATTGACTGATGCCGACAAGTCACAGCCATGGAAGACAACTTCACTTTTCGCCTCCGCTCACCACTAGAAGAAGCCTCGCCAAAAACTACGGTGGCGCCACTATAGCGGCCGCTATCAACTTTAGGCGAATTACAGCATACTTTAAATGGAGCCAGCGCATACGCGATAGAGCCGGCACCAAGGACGGATTCGTGACTGCAAATGGAGGAAGAAAGGTCTTACGAACATGCGTCCGGAAATGCATCGTTGCCACGGTAGATGGCGCTGACGAATGGCAGTTCCTCTGACCACGTTCCTTGGGTACTGCAGGCTGTGTGAATGACGCAGCATACTGTAAGCAGAGGAATGGTCCGATATTCGTGTCGGGAACAAGCCGAGATAGTGGTTGTGTACGACCACAGATGGAAACAATGGAAAGGCAGCAGACTACACCAAAACAATTACCCTCACATACACCAACCACATCACACAACATTTCAAGCCCTTCTTGGTCATTTGTGTGATCATGGGTTTATTCACAAAGATGAAAGTTCAGGGAGGAGGCGGACTGTGCGTACACCAGATTTGGGTGACCGCGTTCTACAGGATATTGAGACGAACCCTTGTACAAGCTCCAGGCAAGTGGCACGTCAACATGGTGTAAGCCAAAGTACGATTATGCGTATCCTGCATGAAAACCACTATTATCCCTATCACCTACTGACCAACGGAGGCCACTTTGAACATATGTTGTGACGCGGATGCAATGCAGCTCTATACTTTCCTGGGACGATTTGTGTCCTTCCCTGCAGTTCTTCGGTTTTGTTTATGTTCCCCTGTATTTTATTGATTTGTTTCTATTACTTATTGAGAAATAAATAAATAAATGAAATGAAAATGTTGAAACTACAAAAATGCTAATAACTAGAGCTACATTCTACCAATAAAAAACTACAATAGAACCTCTTACCCAATTACTTAACTACTAATAGCCCGCCGGCCGGAGTGGCCGAGCGATTAAAGGCGCTACGGTCTGGACCCGCACGACCGCTACGGTCGCAGGTTCGAATCCTGACTCGGGCATGGATGTGTGTGATGTCCTTAGGTTAGTTAGGTTTAAGTAGTTCTAAGTTCTAGGGGACTTATGACCACAGCAGTTGAGTCCCATAGTGCTCAGAGCCATTTGAATTTGAACTAATAGCCCGATCAAAGCTCATTATCTGGTGGAATCCTTGAGTATGGGGCAGCACGTCAGCAGCGTTTCAACTGTATAAGTGAATCCACGATTCACAGTGACGTCTTACAAAGCACTCTTCCGTGATTTATTGTACCAATGCAATATAAATTCTTGAGAAATCATTTCATTCATTGGTCGCTGAACACGGTTGTCTTCTCTCCATCTGCAATGCTGTCTACCCGGAATGCGAGTATACTGGCATATGGCCGAATGCCTCGTGTTCCTCGCCCTTCCTGGATACCGCTAAAGCTGTATCCTCCAAGATGTGCCCTGTTGACTCTTTTCTCAGTGCTGCTGTGGAATGCAGAATCATTATTGCCTAACGGTCATTACACAGCTCGTCTTCATAGATAGCACGGTCCAGCAATGTGCGCTCTGTATTTTCCATACTGCCACATGCGCAACTACCATAAATCTGCCTTCTCATTTTGTACAGTTATATAGCATATGGGCAATGACGGGTCTAGTAAAGTATCAGTCCACTCGATGGGTTAAGAAATCTGATTTTCACTCTCTCCCTAGTGTTACAGAGAAATTTACTTGTTCTCCAGCTTGCACCTGAAATGTGGCATTTATTTTGCCACAATTGCAATATGGGATCTAGCGTAATTTATGACCTCAGTTCCAAGTATCCTTTGTATATTCATTCTATTTTCTTTCTTTGACCAATGTAGTGCCCCCATTTTCCTGATTACCAATGGGCATATTCGTAGAACTGCTAACAATACATCGTTCGAGGAAATGCCGTAGGTGCCTGTTATTCGCAGTAGCGCCCCTCGTTGAATTCTTTTACTAGTGAAGCTGGCTTCACAAAATTAAATTAATGAGTTCAAACGCTCGTACACGTCCTCCGACTGATGCAATTGCAGATTCTTGGTTTGTTCTGACTGTTTTCAGGTGAAGTCGAAATTGCCTGTTTGCGATTGTGTAATTTTCTTCATGTTCACCTCTTCAGCATGTGACTTCTACATTATGTGGAGAAGTACGATGTTTGTCAAGAATGGCTCCTAGATATCTCCTTGATACTCTTCTCTTAATCGGTACATCATTTAATCTGAGTTTAGGGGTTCTTGCTAGGTTTTCAGCAGGAGATACATAGTTTTGTGAGTTCTACTGACTTTTTGACACTTTGATAGGACTCTTTAAGTTCATGAAGCAGTACATTACATTTGTCCTCTATAAATCTCTTAAAATCACTGCTAACGACGAACAAGCTGCCAGTTCTCTTACATTACCCTTTCACGTAAGTTCTATATTATGGAGTCCAATGCTACATTACGAAATTCTGGATATTCCAAAACGCTGGACGACACACCGATCCCCTGTGGAGACCATTTAGATATGGTCTTCTTCCTTTCCTTCCGTCGGCATATAAAAAATACATTCTTCCGCGGCAACGATCTCTCAGGCGGTAGCACAGCTCCTCTGGATGTTCCAGCTCCATTAGGCTTCCAAAGAAAGAGGACCATCAAAGGTTATCTAAAGCGCCATTAATATTAACCATCATCACTGGAGCGTACGCGAAAGGATTGTGTGTGGCTAGCGAGATCGCCTTGCTACCTAAATCTTCAGTTTACTTTCCTCTTCTAAACCATTACTGGTAAGGGCTCATCTCATACGGCAGTCTGTTATCTTCTAATCTCTTGCGTAACACAAGGTGGCTCACAGAAAACAGTACATTCGTAATTGGCCACCAACTAAGATGTGATGGTACCATTTACAGCATCTAACAGGACGCACATAATATGCCATTCCATTTCCGTGTTCCAGACAGAAAGACAAAATTAAGGTGGATAAAAAATGGCATGAGACGGTTTCTATAACCAATACGAAGCATTCGAGACCTGAAATGACCGTTCAAAATCGAACGACGAGTTCGTGCAGCTATGCAACGAAGACCACAACGATTTGCTCGCCCCGACCGCTGTAGCCGAGCGGTTCTAGGCGCTTCAGTCCGGAACCGCGCGGCAGCTACGGTCGCAGGTTCGAATCCTGCCTCGGGCATGAATGTGTATGATGTCATTAGGTTAGTTAGGTTTAAGTAGTTGTAGGTCAAGGGGACTGATGACCTCAGATGTTAAGTCCAATACTGCTTAGAGCCATTTGCAACATTGTTTTCATTTGTTCGTCGCCGTTCCAAAATATTACAGATTCCTTGAATGTTATTGCGGAGGACTGTAAAAGTTTCACCTTCGTTAGTTGCAAGTGGCTCAATAATTACGGCCGGGAGATAAAGTGAGTAAGTGCAGTTTCTGCATTATAACGTTGAACAGAATTGACATCCATGACGCGTTTCTGACAAATCTAGTGATGTTTCATAGGAAAAACTTTCATCTTAATGGGTTTGTGAATAACAAAACTTTTTGATATTACTAAAACGTAAACCTGCAGACCAGTCATGAAGAGAATGGCAGTCAAGATAGCTTGCCGTCTTGTGTAATATAGGACTTTCCGTTTGACTGAGATTAAACATTTTCTTAAAGGCAACAACCGCAGGCCAGTGAGCGTCAATTTGGAGCGGTATTTGATCTTGATTAACTATTTCTTCATTCTACAACTGCAGGGACAATGCCATCTCAGTGGAATGTGGCTTCAGCAAAATGGGCCTACAGCCCACATGACCCACGATTCAGTGACTACAACTAGGCGCAACTTCCCACATCAATAATTCTCCCACGATTCTTTGATATCCCATGACCGGCGATAGTGATGTTTCAGCCTCTAATTTTCCCCCTGTATTTATCTCTCAAGAGTAGCCTTTCAAGGGAACTCACCAACGCTGATGAATTGAAAGTCGCAGTCTGAGAAGAGATAGAGACCATCCCTCAACAAGCGATTGAGAACGTAATGATGAGCTTCCGCGAACGTCTTGACCAGTGCTTCGCCAATGGTGGAAAACAGTTGTGTGACATTCGTTTAAAGAAATAAAGTTGTGGTTGGCTACTCATTAATGACGACGCGTGCAGAACAATTGTCCCTGTAAATTACACTGGTATAAATGCACGCCAATCTCTTCCCTTCGGTCACCTAGTAGTTTCTCAAATATCTCTCCCAAAGCTCATAAGATAAACCGATCTGTAATGTTTGTGCATCATAGAACATTTTACCTGCCCCTTACCAATAAGCCTCCACTCAGCATTTTCCACGGTGCAAGAACCCTTCTTGCAAGAGACACCCGTACACTACCCATAAGTATATACACTCCTGGAAATGGAAAAAAGAACACATTGACACCGGTGTGTCAGACCCACCATACTTGCTCCGGACACTGCGAGAGGGCTGTACAAGCAATGATCACACGCACGGCACAGCGGACACACCAGGAACCGCGGTGTTGGCCGTCGAATGGCGCTAGCTGCGCAGCATTTGTGCACCGCCGCCGTCAGTGTCAGCCAGTTTGCCGTGGCATACGGAGCTCCATCGCAGTCTTTAACACTGGTAGCATGCCGCGACAGCGTGGACGTGAACCGTATGTGCAGTTGACGGACTTTGAGCGAGGGCGTATAGTGGGCATACGGGAGGCCGGGTGGACGTACCGCCGAATTGCTCAACACGTGGGGCGTGAGGTCTCCACAGTACATCGATGTTGTCGCCAGTGGTCGGCGGAAGGTGCACGTGCCCGTCGACCTGGGACCGGACCGCAGCGACGCACGGATGCACGCCAAGACCGTAGGATCCTACGCAGTGCCGTAGGGGACCGCACCGCCACTTCCCAGCAAATTAGGGACACTGTTGCTCCTGGGGTATCGGCGAGGACCATTCGCAACCGTCTCCATGAAGCTGGGCTACGGTCCCGCACACCGTTAGGCCGTCTTCCGCTCACGCCCCAACATCGTGCAGCCCGCCTCCAGTGGTGTCGCGACAGGCGTGAATGGAGGGACGAATGGAGACGTGTCGTCTTCAGCGATGAGAGTCGCTTCTGCCTTGGTGCCAATGATGGTCGTATGCGTGTTTGGCGCCGTGCAGGTGAGCGCCACAATCAGGACTGCATACGACCGAGGCACACAGGGCCAACACCCGGCATCATGGTGTGGGGAGCGATCTCCTACACTGGCCGTACACCACTGGTGATCGTCGAGGGGACACTGAATAGTGCACGGTACATCCAAACCGTCATCGAACCCATCGTTCTACCATTCCTAGACCGGCAAGGGAACTTGCTGCTCCAACAGGACAACGCACGTCCGCATGTATCCCGTGCCACCCAACGTGCTCTAGAAGGTGTAAGTCAACTACCCTGGCCAGCAAGATCTCCGGATCTGTCCCCCATTGAGCATGTTTGGGACTGGATGAAGCGTCGTCTCACGCGGTCTGCACGTCCAGCACGAACGCTGGTCCAACTGAGGCGCCAGGTGGAAATGGCATGGCAAGCCGTTCCACAGGACTACATCCAGCATCTCTACGATCGTCTCCATGGGAGAATAGCAGCCTGCATTGCTGCGAAAGGTGGATATACACTGTACTAGTGCCGACATTGTGCATGCTCTGTTGCCTGTGTCTATGTGCCTGTGGTTCTGTCAGTGTGATCATGTGATGTATCTGACCCCAGGAATGTGTCAATAAAGTTTCCCCTTCCTGGGACAATGAATTCACGGTGTTCTTATTTCAATTTCCAGGAGTGTAAGTAATTTGCCACAACGGTCTCTATTATTTGGCCAAGAATTCCATCCGGTCCTGGAATTATCAATTTTAGAATTATTTGTATAATTTATTCTTATGTAAAGGGGTACATAAACTTTATTGTTTCTACACTCTTCCCACAACACTCTTCGTAAACTACGCTGAATTTCCCAATTTTTTCTTCGCTGTCAGGAAGCAGTATTTCCGTTAGAAAGGCAGACGAGTGCTACCGCTTTTCTTTTACGGTCCCACATTTCTTTCGAGCGAGGATAAGACTATTGGTAATCGTATTTTTTCGTAGATTATATTGTATTGCATTCCCCAGTGATCATTTTCTAAGTTAGACCCCACGAATTGTTTCAATAGTTTCATTTTTATTTTGAAAAACTCACTATTAGAAAGTTGTTAGACATGCCTGTTCCTTCAGTATGAAATTTCGTATTCTTTTTCTAGGGTAGTGTTTAGTGGTTTAGCTTCCTTGCTCTTCTTGTTTCACATATTGTCTGCAGCGACTCGGTTCAGAAGCAAGATACTTCTCTGTAGAAGGATTTCTCCCAGTGGGTACCGACTCCTCCATTACTCTGTATACAGCCACTTTCGTGCGGTTTAATGTACACATTGTACCCAGCAATGTGCTATCTGGACACTACGGCACACTTCCCAATTAACCTACTTGATTTTCTCTTTAGGCTTTATGTTCAAATAGCTCTAAACTCTATGGGTCTTAACATCTTAGGTCATCAGTCTCGCAGGCTTAGAACTACTTAAACGTAACTAACCTAAGGACATCACACACATCCATGCCCCAGGCAGGATTCGAACCTGCGACCGTAGCAGCAGCGCTGTTCCGGACTAAAGCGCCTAGAACCGCTCTACCACAGCGGCCGGCGGGCTTTATGTTAACATTTCCTGTCATGTCTTGGATTTCACTTCCAGAGATGATAGAGTGTATGGTATTGTGATCGCTCTACACCTTCCAGACTTTCACACTGAGCGCCGCTGCCGTATCCTAGTGACGTCTATATATGACGTCGCTCGGATTCTCCCTTCGTAGGTTGGCGGACTGTGAGGTGTATTCAATACCTGTAAGTTCAGATCCAAGATGGCTTCTTCTAGGTCATTAATCAGACCGCTGATTTGGCGTTTGCAACCGTGCCGTGCACTAAATTCCTTCTGGACGACTTATAGCATTTAGTCTTAGGAGATACGACAGATCAGGATGCAACTCTCCTTTGTAGTTAATATTTCCGCACAGATTACTTGAGGTGAGAAATACTGTGGAGATTTTTGTCACTGTAGTGGCCTTGTTAAATAATATTATTGCTGTCGTCAGATGTTGCCCTTCGGTGACTGTGGACAGATATTGAGGTACCGGTGACCTATCCTGCCTTATTATACGGATGTGAGAGAGACAATGTACCTAACTTCAGTCTAATAGTATCCATTATTGAAATGAGGGAACGACTGTTATGTTTTTACGGCAATAATTGGTAACATTTAGCTATAGTTTTAGTCGCACACAGAACTCAACAACACGTTTCGAAGGACATTATAGGCAGAGCAGTATCTCCCTCGGATTACTTGCTGTCACAGTCTACGTAGAGTTGCCCAGTTTCTGTCACCAAATCCTGCTCGCCTGTATCATATATCCTACTCCCACCTGTGATATTGCTTCTCTGTTATTGCCCATAATTCTGAACTTTCGCCGAAAACCTATTTCCTGCTTTTCTGTTGGTGCAAAAAGACTCCTCTCGGTCTGCATTGCACGCTCTTTTCTACGGCAGTTATTACTTACTTCTTTCCAGAAATGACCAGCTCTTTCAACGTCCCTCCTCCTTCGCAATTGTGATTGATGTCTTTTCTAAATAGGTGGCACTTAGTGGTGTCATTAGGGTCCTCATCGCTTTCGCTTTCTAGTGTAATGAGACGAGTATCCATAGTCTGGGATTAAAATCTGTTTCACATACAGCGCCACTTACCTGCTTTTACTGCAGTCGTTTCTGAAATGGCTTTCTTCCCCACAGTGTCCAGAAGTTACCGGTAGTTTGTTACAATGATCTACGACATAAGCAAGGTACTGCCCTTCCTCGCACCATCTCACCACCAGGTAGTTTTAACCTCGGTCTTATTCAGTGACTTGATTGATTTCTATACTTCTCGTTCCTTCGATCCTGAATCGTACCTTTAGGAGCTCTCCTTAGTTCATCTTCAAGTTTCTGCATGTACGAGGACGTGCTGAAAAATAATGCCACAGAATTTTTTAGTCTGTTCTCAATATCGATTCAGGGATTACATCTCACGCATATTACTAGGTCGACTTTGCGGGTTCGCCGACGCAAGTTTCTACCCTCTGCCGCTAGATGGCTCCGAATTCCACCGTGTAACGTGGCGGTAAGTAGCGTAACTATGTCGGTGCGTAAGAGACCTCAGAAACCTGAAAACACGAACCCGAAGACGGTCCTCCGCAAATGGAGTACCCTCTCCTTCAGAGTAGCAGCAGGTCACAAATGTGTGTGAAATCTTAAGGGACTTAACTGCTAAGGTCATCAGTCCCTAAGCTTACACACTACTTAACCTAAATTACCTAAGGACAAACACACACACACCCATGCTCGAGGGAGGGCTCGAACCTCCGGCGGGACCAGCCGCACAGTCCATTACTGTAGCGCCTAAGACCGCTCGGCTAATCCCTCGCGGCAGCAGGTCACACACTAGCGTTGCGACATTGGCAGCAACCCGACGGCTTGATTGGCTGTCATCGATCATCCTTCAATACAGTCCCGGCTTGGTCCCATCCGATTTTCATGTGTTTCCAAAATTGAAAGAACACCTTCTAGCAGTTTACTTCGATAGTGATGAAGCTGTGCAAGCGAAGGTGAGGTTGTGGCTCCGTCGACAACGTCAATCATTCTTCAGAGACGGTATCGACAAACTGATCTCACGTTGAGAGAAACATGTTCGTACCAGGGTGGCTATGTTGAAAAAGAAACATGTGGACATGAAGAATAAAGATGTAGAATATAAATAATGTTTGTTTTATTTAAAAAAGCTTAAAGATTTTCCGCATAAAAGATTCGGAGGCAGAGCCGCGTGCCTCCACTGCCACTCCGTTTTACGGAGACATTTGGTTTTCAGGAGGATCTCAGCAAAATTCAGCCAAAGTTGCTAGCAACTGAGCAGAAGCAACTTTGTTCGGAGATAATTGGTGATCAGTGCTGGGTTTATAAGTACGACTCAGAAAAGAAGTTCCAGTCATAGCATTGGAAGCAACCATTATGCTCGAGACCCAAAAAAGCGAGGCAAGTCCGTAGCAATGTGGTAGTCATGTTGACCGTCTTTTTTGACTCCAGTGGCGTGGATCACAACTAGTACTCCCCAGAAGACAGTGAGTGAGTACTACCAAGAGATTCTGCGTCGTCTTCATTAAGCAGTGAGACCCAAATGGCCGGGTGTGTGGATAGCGGGCAGTTGACACCCTCACCACGATAATGCACCTTCTCATAACTCTCAGTTAATTCTGAGTTTTTTGGCCGAACAAAACACAGCTGCGGTTTGTCAGCCTCCCTATTGCCCCGACCTGGCTTTTCAATAAACTGAAAAAGACTGTGAAAGGCACGAGATTTCAGAACAGGCAAGACGTTATGCAGAATTTGACGGAGTAGCTGCACACCATACTAAAAGAGGCTTTCCGGCGATGCTTCCAGCACTCACAGCACCGTTGCGGGTGTAGAAGGTGAAGTGGACTACTCTGAAGTTGACTTGTACCAAGCAATTCTATATTAATAAAAACTGATTTTATGAATAAAAGCCGGACCTTTTTTGATAGTCCTCATATATTCACCACATCTCTAATTACTGCAGTTTTCTGTTCGGCGTTATCATTCGAATCAACCATGTCACTGGCCGCCGTATCTTTGCAGGTAGCCGTCCAGGCTATACCTGTATCCCCATTTGATGTCAAAAATGATGGGGTCCATGGCCTCTCCACATAACGCTTCGCCGCTGACCTACACTCATGTCAGAACACCTTGAACGACTAGAAATAGGACGTCCATATTCACAGGGCGTGTACATTGGTATGTTCTGCAGAAATGATTAGTATTTCAGTCACCTCGGTTCAGTACGTGCCCTATTGCTTAGTTGGCACAGGGTCTGTCTGTCAAGCGCCCTGATAACTTGTTCCACGCGTGATGGCATCGACGCGAATATGGCGTGAATGGCGTCCTGTGGTATAGCCATTCATGGTGCATTCACCTTGTTCCGAAGTTCATCTGTGGTGGTTGGCATTGCATCACAGTGCTGCACCAGTCATTTTACCATATCCTAAATATTTTCGACTGACAACAAGTCTGACGATCTGGCGGGCAAAAGGTTGACATCCTGTGACTCCAAGAAGGCACGTCTTCGTACAACAACATATGGTCGTGCATTGTCTTCCTGAAAAATAGCGTCTGGGATGTTGTGCAGAACGGGTATGGCTACGGGTCGCAGGATGTCATTCACGTAGATCGAACTGGTCACAATGCCCTGGACACGCACCAACTGTGATTATGGTTGCATCCAATAGCACCCACCACCATAAAGTCTTGGGCTAGTGCTGTATATCTTGTGCGAATGCAGTTACTGTGATGCTGCTCCTGGCGATTTTGAACCCGAGGGGCCGACGTGGTTCAAATGCTAATCATTTCTGTAGAGCATACATGTCCTATGACTATGAACGTCGTATCTCTAGTCGTTCAACGTGTTCTTTTTTCTCTGAACACGAGTGTACTTACGGCACCGTCAGCTGAGTCGCCAGTAATTGAGCAATATGTGTATGCCGTAGAAAGAGAACCGATCCAGCTCATGTTAAAGAAGAACAGGAGGAACCATAAGTGAAAGTATTTCTCTGCAGCTGCCCACCGTCCAGCAGCAGTGCACAGAAGTACGTACAAGGTCCTTTCCCATGGGTCCTTTCCCATGGCGAAGGACCAGAGTGCGTGTGTCCGTATCTCAACCCTTTGGGTACCCATCAGCCTAGCGCAGCACCCGTCGCATTGCTATTTCCTCTGTTTTTTGCTTGTTTGCTTACCACCCCATCTCGGCTTTCTATCGGATATGCAGAAGATTTGTTGGTTTTCAAGTTAACTGGAACTCTTTTATTTCACAGCTGCTGACGGCAGAACGCAGAAATAAACCTGGTTTTCGTACAGACAGGACCAAAGGTGTTCGAGAATACTCGACAGTACACGATTGACACACATGTCTCAGCATTGTACAGTCACGTTATAGTCATAGCGCGCTTGTACTTAGCGTCTGCTGAAATGGATAGTGATCGAGCAAATATACATTATTGTAGAGTATGCTCATACGGAAAAGTGTTGATAAATAACGTAGTTCAGTTCCGTCCAGAAGAGAAACGGAAAGGTTTCCTTCGTTTTAAAAAATGTAAAAATAGGACCTTTCTGGCTGAGAAGGAGGACATTGTTGCATGCCGTGCACACTCTCTTAGAACAATAAGAGAAAAAGAGAACGATGCGAAGAAACCTACATCTGTGATCTGAACCCCAACTCCAGTTATTAGATCGTAAGACAACAGTTTTATTTTAATATCGTACACTTCTCTTTAGAAGAAATTGTTAGTATTATATTACACGTTCGCTTCAGTTATTAGACAATAGCACACGTTTCATTTTATATTTATTTCATTTCCTACGCTTTCCTCCAGAGTACATTAAAAGTGAAAGTACTATTATCTGCTACACGTACATATGCATTGTGCGACCGTAAAACAAATTTTGTTTTCCCGTTGCTCCTTTCGATTGTTTATCTGTAGACGCATATTAACGGATTGTGTGTTTGGTTTTGCACACTGAACTAAAACGGCATTTGTAATATGAAAAGGTTACGCACAAATGTGCGAATAAATTCCATAATAAGGGTAATACTGTTTCCTGAAACCAGGCAGCAAATACTTGAAAAGCGTCATGTGATGATGACTCCCGGTGTCTTTTAGGTCATTAAGTTTTCCTTTCATTTACAACTTCAGTTTGCATCGGCATCATACGAAGAAGAGAAACACGAGGCAGCTTCGCACTCTGCGTACTAGACCATAGCAGGAGGCAATAGCCGCGCATGTGGCGCGTGGCTCCAGCTTCGTCGCTGGCAATCTCTATTGTATCACACGTATTTTCTCGAGGATGGAAACAGACATGACCCTCCTACCACCGTTAAAAACAGTATGTTACCTACATTTCATAGGCTAAGCAGCAATGTGTGGCTACAAGATGCAGAAAAATGATATTCTCTTACCGAATGGTTTCCTCAAAATCGAATGAGGAAGACTGCAGAGCGGAGAATACGTGCAAATCCCAAAACAGCTTTTTATTTTATTTTATTTTGTTTTATTTATGCGGATATTAAAAGTTTTACTGAGAAGCTAACTACAGAAACGGATGTAGCTTTACTGGGTAATTGCGAAAATTTTTTTTTTTAAGGCAAATCGAATGATACGAAATTTCTCTCCCCGCGTACAGTGCGACGCTTCCTGGGTACCTTGCGAAACGTTTTGCGTGATGCGATCAGCACCTCATGTCGTAATGGGTACCTAGAAGGAGGGGGAAGCTTGACATACCTCGTGCGACCTGAAGGCCACTCTCTTTACTTCTACGGTCTGTTCGTCCAGTTCTGTTTGTTGGCTGTCGAAGATGAGTGCCGTGGCCACCCTGTGCGTCATCGTGGCCTCAGCGGCTGCCGTGCTGTTCGCAGCGGCAGGATACCTGTGGGCCAGCCGGCTGCGTACTGCGGTGCCCGGACCACCCACTCTCCCCATCCTGGGCAACCTGCTCTTCTTTCGGAAACTTCCTGTTGTCTACGAACATTGCAACAAGTTGCAAAGACTGTACGGAAATGTCTACAGGTAAGTCGGGAGAGATATTCCGTCTTACATAGCTACAGGTTGCTCGTTTATTTCTTGGTGCAACGTAGTAAAGACAGTACTTTTTCTGCAGCTATTTCTTAGTGGTATATTGTTCAGTTCCGTAAAAGGTAACTAGGCGCGAAATGTAATCCATGTCTTACATTCTCTTTAGTCAAAACACTTTGTTCTTGGTCTTACAGTCTTATTGTTCCCTCTTGGTTCTGGCAAAAAATGGTTCAAATGGGTCTGAGGACTATGGGACTTAACTTCTGAGGCCATCAGTCCCCTAAACTACTTAAACTTAACTAACCTAAGGACATCACACACATCCATGCCCGAGGCAGGATTCGAACCTGCGACCGTAGCGGTCGCGCGGTTCCTGACTTGTAGCGCCTAGAACCGCTCGGCCACTCCGGCCGGTGGTTCTTGCACACATAGTATATTACCCCTCTCTCCCTATAGGTTATTCCTGTTCTGCTCAGAATTTCGAACACTTTGCACCTTTTTACATTTTCGAACGCTTTAGCTCTCACACGATGTGACATGATAGCGAATCGGACAGTGATCCAGAAAGTGTAGGATCAATATTTTTATTTCCGTCTATGATCACCAAATGTTACGTCCTTAGACTACCGGTTTCGGTTTTTCTAGGTCGTCAAAATCCTATCAAATTCTTCAGTCTTGCTTCTATGAACAAGCCCAACCTCAGAACCTCTTATCTAATGCTTTTACCTTTCCTAATGCCGAACTGATCGTCAACTAACAGATCCTCAAGTTTCCTTTCTATCCTTGTAAGTGCAGGAAATGTTAAGATGGTTGTGCGATAATTTTCGCACTTATCTGCCCTGGTTAACTTCAGAATTGTGTGGATAACTTTTTTCCCAAAGTCTGACGGTTCGCCACCAGTCTCATAGTTTCTATACACCAACTTGAACAGTCGTTTGGTTGCCACTTTCTACAACGATTTTAGATATTTCGACCGTTTATGTCCTCTTCTGCCTTACTTAATTTCAAGTCTTCCAGAGATCTGTTAAATTCTGACTAGCACTTGACCCCTTCATTCCTGTCGACTTCTGTTTCTTCTTCTGTCATATCATCAGACAAGCTCTCCCCGTCTTCACTGTTCTCTTTCCACCAATCTGCCCTCTCCTCAGCATTCATTAGTGGGCTTCCCGTTGCACTCTTAATGCTACCACCTTGCTTTTAATTTCACTGAAAGTTCATTTGACTTTTGTATATGCTGAGTCAGTTCTTCCGACAATCATTTCTTTTTCCGATTTCTTCACACCCTTCATGTAGCCATTTCACCTTAGCTTCCTGGATTTCCTATTTATGTCACTCCTGACTTGTATTTCTGTATTCCTGTTGGTATTTGAACATTTTTTTTTTTTTTTTTGTGCTTCCTTCATACGACGATCGACCGGAGTATTTCTTCTGTTACGTATGATTTCTTCGCACTTACGTTTCTTGCACCTATATTTTTCTTTCCAATTTCTGTGATTACCCTATCAAGAGATGTCCTTTCTTATTCAGCTGAACTGACCACTGAGGTATTCACCGTCGCAGTATCTATAGCCTCAGAGAACGCCAAGCATCTCTCTTCATTCCTCAGTATTTTCTTCCTGAGTAGTCTCTTAAAATTCAGCCTACTCTTCATCATCAGTAAATTGTGATCTGAGTTTATACCTTCTCCTGGGTACACCTTATCTAGCAGCCCGCCTCTGAGTTGCTTCGATGGCTTCCTTCAATCCAAACTGGTGCGAATCCCAAACATTCGAGTAGTATTCAAGAATAGGTCGCAACAGCGGTCTTCTTTACAGGTGAATCACTCTTTCCTAAAATTCTCCCTTATAAATCGAAGTCGACAATTCGCCTTCCCTACCACAGTTCTCACTAGTTCGTTCTATTACATATCGCTTTGCAACGTTAAGCCCAGATATTTAAACGACTTGACTGTGTTAGGCAGGAGACTAGTAATTCTGTATCCGAACATAACAGGCTTGTTCTTCCTATTCATCCCCATTAACTTTCATTTTTCCACATTCAGAGGTAGCTACCATTCATCACACCAACCGGAAATTTTGCCTAAGTCGTCTTGTATTATCCTACAGTCACACAACTTCGACACCTTACCGTACACTACATTATAAGCAAACAACTGCATATTGCTGCCGACTCTGTCCTGCAAATCATTTATGTATACGTGTAGAGAACAACAGCGGTTCCATTACACTTCCCTGGGGCGCTCCTGGCGATACCCTTGTCTCTGATCAGCTCTCGAGGTATTCTATTACTTAATATGTCTTCAATCGACTCACATGTCTGCGAACTTATTCAATATGCTCATACCTTCATTAACAGCCTGTAATGGCGCACCATGTCGAATGCTTTCCGGAAATGTAGAAATGCTGAATCTGTCTGTTGTCCCACAACCATTATTCGAAGTACTCGTGTATCTTGACAGAAATAGGCAAGCTTAGTTTAGCACCAGCTGTGCTCTCTAAAACCATGCTGAATCGTGCATATAAGCGTCTCAGTCCCAAGAAAGTTTATTCAAATGGTTCTAAGCACTATGGGACTTAAAATCTGAGCTCAGCAGTCCCATGGACTTACAACTACTTAACCCTAACTAACCTAAGGACATCACACACATCCATGCCCGAGGCAGGATTCAAACCTGCAACCGTAGCAGCCGCGTGGTTCCGGACTGAAGCGCCTAGAAAGTTTATTATACTCGAACTAAGAATATGAATGGCTGGACAATGATTTGACCCCCGTATAGCTTAAACACAGTTCAAATACCATAATAAATACGTGACTTGTCTTGATATAAAAATAGTGAGGGGAAACAAAATAGACTGTCTCGAAAGCGGACATAATTTGTCTACTTAGCTAAACCGTTAAATCGGAATCCAGTACCTGTTGGCGATTGGCTGTCTAACGTTTTCCAAGGAAAACAAAAACTTGATTTTAAATTTTTCTCGTAGATGATAACCAGATTTAAAATGTGGTAATGTGCTTGGGAATTGCTAAGGTACCAAACCGCTGAGGTCATTGGTCCCTAGATTTAAACACTACTTAAACTAACTTATGCTAAGAACAACGCACACAATCATGCCCGAGAGAGGACTCAAATCTGCAGCCGGAGGGGCCGCGCAATCCGTGACACGGTGTCTCTAACCACGGGTACACTCAGGCCGGCCGGATTAAAAATTTTAAAATATTGAAGTATTACACTTAAGAGGTTTTATTTTAAGAGTTTAACAAAATAAGACAAGTATTACAGATAGAACTGCGTGCTTGTCTTGAAGCAGTGTAGCTGATGGCGCGCTAATACCTGGACGATACCCATCCAGTACTTGGGAATGAGAGCACTTAGCAACTTTCAACAAACTTTGGACAAGATTTCAAACATTTGCCATCATTTATGTCTCTGTCAGCTCAGAAAATGAATGAAGGAAAACATTTTAGCTGTTCATGCAGGCAAACTTACTCATCGGGCATGACATTACCATCTATGAATTCTATGCTATCAACTCTATTCTCATCACAGTTTGCAGGCAGCATCCACGTATGTCACTGAACGTACTGGCAACACTACGTAATGGGTTATGACGTCTTAAACATTTAAATGCGAGAAAACCTGCAAGCAGTGTTCAAATTAAAAGGTACGAAGCGTCGTGACAAACAAAGCGTATCAAGTTTGCATACGCGGGTTTAGGATAACGTAGTGAGAGATCTAGGCAAAAGAAGCCTGCGTCATCAGCCCCCTAAAAAATTCAACGCGGTGCCGTCAACAGGCGAGGTGAAGTTCGCCGTCTTTTCGACGTCCGACGTCCGATACTCGTCGAATTCCTCGAACACGGAAAACCATTAACAATGGCGTGTATTGTGAGACATTCCGTAGTCTACGGAAGTCCATCAAGAACAAACGGCCTGGGTTTCTGACGGAAGGAGTGGTTCTGCTCAATGATAACGCACATTCACACGTCTTCAACGTCACACGAAGTGTAATGGCAGAGTTCAAACGCTAGCAGCTTGGGCATGTCCGGTCATGTCCCCCTGCGACCTCCATGTGTTTGGTCCGCTGATAAACATCTCAGAGGGAAGCGCTCCAGCTTGGACGACGAACTGAAGGACGCAGTGGAGAACAGAGGCTTCAGTTATACTCAAGGAGCTCTTTCGTTTCTTTTCCTTTGAATATCTCTCAGAGCTTTTTCTGAAAACGCCGTACACGAAAACTTTAAAATCACACTTGACGTTTCAGTTTATTACTTCTTTACTATTACTCTGTTTTCAAAACACTTTACAGACACTATCTACATAAATTGCAGAATGTACCCGCAAAATTATATCGCTGTGTGACACTTAGTTCAGAGGATATGATGTCATAAACAGACAAATTCGTGAACAACTAGCTTTCGCTTCAAATGGAGCGCAGTTTACGTGGAATCTATTCTTTCAGCGATTTAAACATTTCGTTGCAGCAGTTATCAGCTAGTAAATACTTTTTAAAATGCTTGACATACAAATGCTGATTTTATATTTTATATTTTATTACGATCTGTTTCTGTCATAAACTATGTTGTCGGTCATCGAAAAATTGATTTGCAATGCAATGTGTACGTAATGCTCGCTGCTTATTTGTTTTACAACGACCATGAACACAATTTACGCCCGAAACAGCTCCAAATAAAGTAAGAAGTCTGCATTTGTGTGCCACGCATTTTATAAAGTATTCTTCCAGTGTTTCATGATAGGAGTACTTAACGACTTACAACAAAATTTAAGCCCAATTTCAAAGGTTGCTAAGCGTTTTATTGTATACATGCTTGAAATAACACATTAACTCATTTGGGGCGCAATCAGACGTTTGAATCCGTTTTATACGTGTGAATTTGATTCTTTGAAACATTGCGGTTTACTGACTGAAAAAAATCGAGGTGATTCTTTGAACGCTAATAAACATCGGCTGCGATGCTGCTTTATAAGTCCTTTCACGTCTATCACTGACACAAGTATTGGAGCTTGAATATGAATAATATTATGCAAATACGGCGTGCGTTTACGCACCAGGGGTTGGAAGGAAAAAAAGGAGGAGCGAACAGTATATATCATTATATTAAATGAGAACCAGCTGGAAATGTGTGCTTCATATAATTAGCTACAACACAGAAAGGTGAACCGTGAGTACCGCAATGTAATTAGAATTGCATTACATGCAAGAGCTTAATTTTCTTCTCCACTCTGTAATCTTACTGTAAACTTTTTATCGGCCATATTGACTATTATTATTATTTCTTGGTATCATAACACTGGAGACCAGCAGTCTAATTGTCTAAGATCTGTGACCTGTTGTTGCCTAACTTTTGGACTGTGAATCCAAAAATAACGGCCGTTTTTGGGTAGCATTTAAACTTTTTAATAAATGAAAAGCACCAGTTTGCTTTTCTTCCACAGTATTACTTTTATTGTGTTAACCGGTTTTCGGCTTACAAGGCCATCTTCAGACATTTACTTTTTGCTTTTTAAGTTACAGGACACCAAATCTTTGTCTCAAAAGTCTTTTTTTTTTTCTTTATTGTTATTTTCAAACCCGTACAAACAGGCAGGCTGTCAGCAGCATGGTACGCCGCTCTTCAGCCGTAGAGGAGATAAAGAAAGAACAGAAAGAAAACACAAATGTGACATAACGGTGGGTAATAAAACAGTAGACACATAAAGACAAACACGGAGCCGTTCACACTCGACGATAATTCACTACAAACTGTTGTCACGACGCACTAACACTGAAGATGGCGACGGCACAGGTGAACGATGGAGTATGACGGGATCACTGAACACTAAACTTGACGGCACTCACGAGACACAGATGGCGATGATCTCCGGCGCGCGAATGTCCACTCAGCGTGAACGAGTCCGGGGACCTGCCAAGAGAGGAGATGGAGGAGGAGGAAGAGGAAATGGGAGAGGGGAGAGCAGAGATGCCATAAGCAAAGGAGAGAGGGGGAGGGAGGAAGGGGGAGGGAAGCCCGGAGGAGAGGGTATGAGGGAGGGGGGAAAGGAAAGAGAAGGGAAGGGAAAGGGGGGGAGGGAGGGTGCCTGAAGGAAAGGACACAGGAGGTGGGGGGAGGATCAAAGTTGATAGGAGGGGTAGATGCAGGGGAGGAGGACATCATAAGGGAGGGGAAGCTGGCGGAAACCACCTTGGGAGAGGGTAAGGAGGGTGGAGAGATGGAGACCGGGTGGGACGTGGGAATACAGGCGCGGCAGCGGGCGGGGGTGGGAGAGGATCGGGGACACGAGCGGGTGAGGAGGATCAAGCTTACGGGAGGTGTACAGGATCCGTATCCTTTCAAGGAAAAGGAGGAGGTGGGGGAAGGGGAGGAGATCATACAGGATCCGCGTGGGGGAGGGGAGACGGATGCGATAGGCAAGGTGGAGAGCATGGCGTTCAAGGATTTGGAGGGATTTATAGAAGGTAGGGGGGGCGGAGATCCAGGCTGGATGGGCGTAACAAAGGATAGGGCGGATGAGGGATTTATAGGTTGTGAGGATTGTGGAGGGGTCCAGACCCCACGTGCGGCCGGAAAGGAGCTTGAGGAGACGGAGTCGGGAACTTGCCTTGGCTTGGATCGTCTGGAGATGGGGAGTCCAGGAGAGGCGACGGTCGAGGGTGACGCCAAGGTACTTAAGGGTGGGAGTGAGGGCGATAGGACGGCCATAGACGGTGAGATAGAAATCAAGGAGGCGGAAGGAAGGGGTGGTTTTGCCTACAATGATCGCCTAGGTTTTGGAGGGATTGACCTTGAGCAACCACTGGTTGCACCAAGCGGTGAACCAGTCAAGATGGGATTGGAGAAGGCGTTGGGAGCGTTGCAGGGTGGGGGCAAGGGCGAGGAAGGCGGTGTCATCGGCAAACTGGAGGAGGTGGACGGGGGGGCGATGGCGGCGGCATGTCCGCCGTGTACAAAAGGTACAGAAGGGGGGAGAGGACGGAGCCTTGGGGCACACCGGCGGAGGGGAAAAAGGTGTAGGAATCTGTGTTATGGATGGTGACATAGGAAGGACGGCGGGAGAGAAAGGAACCGATCAGACGGACGTAGTTAATGGGAAGGGCAAAGGTTTGGAGCTTGAAGAGGAGACCGGAATGCCAGACGCGGTCATAAGCGCGTTCGAGGTCAAGGAGAGGAAGATTGCGGAGCGACGGGAATTAAGCTGTTCGGAAAGGAGATGAGTGAGGTGAAGGAGAAGATCGTCGGAAGAGAAAGATGGCCGAAAGCCACACTGGGTGACGGGAAGGAGGCGGTGCTGACGGAGATGCTGGTGGATGTGGCGGGTGAGGATAGATTCCAGGACCTTGCTGAAGACCGAGGTAAGGCTGATGGGACGGTAGGAGGAGACAGCGGACGGCGGTTTGCCAGGTTTAAGGAACATGAGGATACGGGAGGTTTTCCACAGGTCGGGGTAGTAACCGGTGGACAGGAGCTTCACGAAGGTGACGGTAGGTGGCACGATCGTGACCAGGAGCGGTGTTGTGTTTTGTGCGGAGTGTATCAATGAGATCCTGTGTAGTGATAGGGGCATTGAGTTCCGTGTGTGTAATGTTGTCCAAGTACTGGAAACCAGGAGCGAGGGGAGGGACAGAGGTGTCAGTTCGATCGTGGATATCCGGGAAGAGGGAGTAATCGAACTGGGGATCATCAGGGATGGAGAAAACATCGGAGAGGTAGGAGGCAAAGTGATTGGCCTTACTAAGGGTGTCAGGGAAGGGGTGATCATCGTGGAGAAGAGGATAGGAGGGGGAGGGTTTAGTTCCGGTAAGGCGATGGAGGCTGACCAGAACTTGGACGAGTTGATTGGTAGGGTTGCATTTAAATGGGTGCATGTCTGTCGCCAGTCCCGGCGTTTCTTAGCCGCGAGCAAATTACGAACGTGTCGCTGGAGTTGCCGGTGGCGTTGTAGTGTGTCCAGGTCACGCGTGCGGAGGAAGGCACGGTAGAGATGACGGGATTCACGGAGGAGGAGAACGGCCTGTGGGGGTAAGGTAGGACGGTGGGGGTGAATGGCGACAGTAGGAACGTGGGCCTCCACGGCCTCAGACAAGGTCTGCTGGAGAAAGGAGGCGGCATGGGTGACATCGTCAGGGTGGTGGTAGGTGAGAGGGTGGCTATCGACCTGGGTGGAAAGGGTATCCCGGTAGGCATTCCAGTCGGCTTGGGAATAGTCGTGGACATACTTAGGGGGAGGATCAGTACGACGGTCGGGGCGAGGGCGACGACCGTCTGAAATGGTGAGGAGGACAGGGAGATGGTCGCTACCAATAGGCTCCAGGACATCCACCGTTATGTGGCCAAGGAGGTTGGGGGAGGATAGGATAACATCAGGAGTGGAGTTGGATTCAGGACGGGTGTGCTGGGGGATGGGAATGAGGTCGCCTTGAAGGGAGGAGAGGAACCGATGCCACCGCCGTAACTGGGTGGCGGAACGACTATGGATGTTGAGGTCGGCGGCGATCACGTAGGAGGAGAAGGTACGGTCAATGTGGGAGAGGAAGTCGAAGGGAAGAGGAACGTTGGGGCGAACATAGATGGTGGCGCAGGTAATGGTAAGGCCGGGAAAGAAGACACTAAGGATCAGGTGTTCGGTGGGGTCGGGAAGGAGAGGTTGGAGCCGAACGGGGATCTGGCGGTGGTGCCCAATGGCAACTCCGCCACGCGCAATCGGGAGGGGATTATCGGAGCGGTGGAGGAGGTAGGGCGAAGTGTGGACTGTGTGGTGGGGTTGCAGGAAGGTTTCATTGAGGAGGAAGGCATCCACGCGGTGGGTGGCAAGGGTGTGCAGGAAGAGGTTTTTGTTGGCGGGAAGGGAGCGGATGTTGTTGAAAAGGATACGTTGCTGTCGCGCCATGATAGGGATTTAGACGAGGGTGTCAAGGCGGGAGAAGGTGAAATGGGCCTGGTTGTTGGAGTAGGTGGCGTACATCTTGAGTTGGAATATGGAACGGGCGGCAAGGGAGATCTGCTGGAGGGTGTGGGGGCGCTGAAAGGGATGAACATTCTGGAGGATGATGGTAAGGAACCTGATGATGTCCTCAGCGGAGGGGGGGGGGACGAAGGGAATTGCCAGGAAGGGTGGGGGCGTCCAGGGGACGGACAGGCACAGTGAGTTCAGGAGTGGTTGGAGGGGGTCGGGCTTTACACTTTTGGGAGTAGGTGGGATGGGGGAGATTGCAGGTATTGCAGGAAGGAGGGGATTGGAGGTTTAGGGCACTGCCTGAGGAAGTGCGCTTGCCGACAATGCGGGCAGGTGGGGGCCTCGCGGCACTCAGCTGTGGGGTACACGTTATAGTGCAGACACCTCTGGCAGCGCAGGGATTGAGGAGGGGAACGGGAGGGGTCGACCTTGTACCGCTGGTTAAAAAGGAGGGCACCCTCCTTCAGGAGACGGTCAATGGAGGGGACGTGCTCAGAAAAAACCCGCATAAGGTGGGTGGGGCCGGCAGCGTTATGTATGCGGCGAACCGCACGCACCTCCAAATGGGGATGCGCCTTGAGCTCCGCCAACACCTCCTCCTCCGTGATCACTGGACTAAGCCGAGTGATCACGGCGGTGAGAGTTGGCGGGTGACGCGGAGGTTGGGGTTGGCGGGAGGGAGGTGGTGAAGGAGCAGGGGTGAGAGAGGCATGAGGGCCAAAGCGGGTGACAGGGATGCGGGAAAGGAGGTATGTGTGGAGGGTTGGGCTGGGTGAGGAGATGAGGACCGAATCACGGCGAGGAGTGAGGAGGGAGATGGGGACACCAGGACAATGCTGGCGCAGGAAGAGGGTGAGGTTCCGGGCTTCAAGGAGAGAGGGATCAGGACGGGAGAGGAGGTAGTGGTAGGAGGAGGGGGTAGAGGAGGAGGATGAGGGGGCAGGGACAGGCGGGGAGACATCCATGGCATCATGGGTGGGGGAAGGAGGACGAGGCGGAGCCTTTTTGGAAGCAGAGGAAGCAGGGGTGCCACTGGGGCGCTTGACGGCGGTGGAGGAGGTGTGGGGGATGGGAACAACGTGAATGTGGCGGGGAGGGGCAGGTCCCGGGGCCGGAGTCGGCGCCGGAGATGGTGACGGTGACGGTGAAGGCGAAGGCGACGGCGACGATGACGATGACAGTGGTAGTGGCGGCGGTGATGGCGAAGGTGACGGGGAGAGCTGGGCGTGGACAGTGGCCCGACGGGCCACCACCCGAGCCGGAGCTGCAGTGACAGGCTGGGGGAGTGGGGGGAAAGGATCAGAACGAGAGGAGCGAGAGGAAGAAGGGGGAGAGGGGGCGACAAAGAGAGAGGGTGAAGGGAGAGTGAGGAGAGGTGGGATGGAAGGAGGGGGGTGGGACTGGGCACACCAAGTTATAGTGGTGGAGGCGGCGGAAGGGGATGTATAGACTATGGCGGTGGTGGTAGTAGTGACGGTGGTGGTGGGGGCGGACATGACGACAGGAAGAAAAAACGCACAGCACGAGAAGACACAAACTGGGAACAGGCGAAGACGCAGACGGACGAAGACCAGGGTCGGACGACCAGGGCGGACGGCGACGGCGGCGGCGAGCACCGGCTGGCGGCGAGCACCGGCTGGCGGCGACGGCGGCGGCGGCGAGCACCGGCTGGCGGCGACGGCGGCGGCGGCGAGCACCGGCTGGCGGCGACGGCGGCGGCGGCGAGCACCGGCTGGCGGCGACGGCGGCGGCGGCGGGCACCGGCTGGCGGCGGCGGGCACCGGCGGCGGCGGCGGGCACCGGCTGGCGGCGGCGGCGGCGGGCACCGGCGGCGGCGGGCACCGGCTGGCGGCGGCGGCGGCGACGAACAGACGGACGGACGGACAACAGACGGCGGCGAACAGGCAGACGGACGGACGGACAGCGAGCAGGCAGGCGGACAGACGGACGAACAGCGACAGCAGGAAGCGTCGGGCAGGCAGACAGACAGACAGACAGACACAACCGCCGAAGACGGAGATTACAACCTGAGAGTAGCCCAGGCGTTGCAACCTGACGTCGTCGACTGAGGGGATCCAACCCTCTGATGAGTCTCAAAAGTCATACAAAATGTGCATATAAAGGCAAAACTTACCAAATATAGACCTACTGTTCGCAAAGAATAGTTTTATTCATACAAAGACTACATATACAGGGTGTTTCAAAAATGACCGGTATATTTGAAACGGCAATAAAAACTAAACGAGCAGCGATAGAAATACACCGTTTGTTGCAATATGCTTGGGACAACAGTACATTTTCAGGCAAACAAACTTTCGAAATTACAGTAGTTACAATTTTCAACAACAGATGGCGCTGCGGTCTGGGAAACTCTATAGTACGATATTTTCCACATATCCACCATGCGTAGCAATAATATGGCGTAGTCTCTGAATGAAATTACCCGAAACCTTTGACAACGTGTCTGGCGGAATGGCTTCACATGCAGATGAGATGTACTGCTTCAGCTGTTCAATTGTTTCTGGATTCTGGCGGTACACCTGGTCTTTCAAGTGTCCCCACAGAAAGAAGTCACAGGGGTTCATGTCTGGCGAATAGGGAGGCCAATCCACGCCGCCTCCTGTATGTTTCGGATAGCCCAAAGCAATCACACGATCATCGAAATATTCATTCAGGAAATTAAAGACGTCGGCCGTGCGATGTGGCCGGGCACCATCTTGCATAAACCACGAGGTGTTCGCAGTGTCGTCTAAGGCAGTTTGTACCGCCACAAATTCACGAAGAATGTCCAGATAGCGTGATGCAGTAATCGTTTCGGATCTGAAAAATGAGCCAATGATTGCTTTGGAAGAAATGGCGGCCCAGACCAGTACTTTTGAGGATGCAGGGACGATGGGACTGCAACATGGGGCTTTTCGGTTCCCCATATGCGCCAGTTCTGTTTATTGACGAAGCCGTCCAGGTAAAAATAAGCTTCGTCAGTAAACCAAATGCTGCCCACATGCATATCGCCGTCATCAATCCTGTGCACTATACCGTTAGCGAATGTCTCTCGTGCAGCAATGGTAGCGGCGCTGAGGGGTTGCCATGTTTGAATTTTGTATGGATAGAGGTGTAAACTCTGGCGCATGAGACGATATGTGGACGTTGGCGTCATTTGGACCACAGCTGCAACACGGCGAACGGAAACCCGAGGTCGCTGTTGGATCACCTGCTGCACTAGCTGCGCATTGCCCTCTGTGGTTGCCGTACACGGTCGCCCTACCTTTCCAGCACGTTCATCCGTCACGTTCCCAGTCCGTTGAAATTTTTCAAACAGATCCTTTATTGTATCGCTTTTCGGTCCTTTGGTTACATTAAACCTCCGTTGAAAACTTCGTCTTGTTGCAACAACACTGTGTTCTAGGCGGTGGAATTCCAACACCAGAAAAATCCTCTGTTCTAAGGAATAAACCATGTTGTCTACAGCACACTTGCACGTTGTGAACAGCACACGCTTACAGCAGAAAGACGACGTACAGAATGGCGCACCCACAGACTGCGTTGTTTTCTATATCTTTCACATCACTTGCAGCGCCATCTGTTGTTGAAAATTGTAACTACTGTAATTTCGAAAGATTGTCCGCCTGAAAATGTACTGTTGTCCCAAGCATATTGCAACAAACGGTGTATTTCTATCGCTGCTCGTTTAGTTTTTATTGCCGTTTCAAATATACCGGTCATTTTTGAAACACCCTGTAGTTATTGCAAGTTAAATTGTGTTCATAAAAATAGCACCGTTTCATTATAAAACGGTAAATAAACCTATTAAAGTAAAATTTTAGCTTATAGCTTCTTCTGGAGTGTTTATATTGCTACAGATCAATGAATTTCCTTATGTATTCATGTTCCTCACGCAAACAAACTGAATGGGCTACGGGGATTGCACAGATTTCCACTGCTAAGGAGGATGCACTTCAAACTCTGCTTTGAGCTTTCGATAAACAGTCTCCTCATCAGTTGCGTTATAGACTGAAATTCCCAAAATTATTTCGTTAAAGCGAAAGTAGGACACCTTAGATCCTTTATAAGGCAAGTTTATCTAGTGCAGTCCTGATGGTAACAGTTCCGAATCTTTTTCGGGTAGTCTCAAATGTCGTGGAAAATCGGTCGACTCCTGCTACTCAAAGTCCTTATGAACGGAATCATCTTCAGTAACAAAACTGTTGTCATTGAGGCCACATCGATGTTCACCAGACTCGTGTTCCTGTATTAATGAAGATGGTATTACTTTGAAAACTGGTACAAGGAGTTCAGCTGAGTGAGGCACTAGGCGTATAACTGATGGTAAACTAGGATACTCTAACACGTTAGCAAATGTGAGACCGAAATTATTGTTTTAAGTATCCTTCCATTTCAGTTTACTTATAACTCCTGTGGGAGCTTGCTCACCATTATATTTATAATAATTTGATTTTAGGGTCTTCGGACACATTCAGAACGTAAATTATTATCAGTGGTAACTAGATTTACTAAGTTTCACTTTCGTTGGGGACCACGTCGATAGTGCTCCTCATTGCACGTTGGAACACGCATGGGTAACGTGAGACACAAGACCTTGCAAGTAATTTTACGATAACGACTCATACCTTTTGTTATTAATTCACGTGCCACTGATTCAGTTTTTAGTATTAATAATTCTGAACTTACAAGTAAACCTACACAAGTTATATACTTCGATCTTCATCAGCTTTGAATATGCTGTAGTGTGCAGCAAAACCAGAGACACAGTTCTTTTATACTTGCCCATGTGATATTTATGAATGAATACCGTTGAAATGGTAACAGATGTAAATAATTCTAATAAAAATTCAATGCTTTTTAATGTACGTTACAACTGTGCTCTCAGATTTGTCGAAAAAGTCACTTTTTCTAAATACCCTCCCCTCCACTATTGGTTTTTCATTTCGACATTGTTAATACCAGATTCAGTCATATATGATAAAGTGGTATTCCAAATACGCATGTGTCAAAAATAAGCTAGAAATATCGCTAAATACCTATACGCACGCCCGATATGAGTCTGCTTCAGTGCCAGTTGTTTCCTTGGGTTGATTAATGTTTCCTTCCCAGATATATGTATGGAAAAAATTCTTTTAATTTTATGAAACAAAAAACATCTTTCGTAATTTTTTGTTTTCCTTCGTAGTTCTAACTTTTTCAAATTTAATTAGTTCACACTTGATATTGTTTGTAGATTATTGCATTACTATTGTAACATTATTATAAATGTAAATAGTAAGGAAGAAGTGCAAAATTGTTACGACCAAAAACGCTGAATGCACTCTGATTTTGCACACCAAGCACGTTGGACAATTGCAATTACATGACAAGAACTAGTTTCTGGATTACCATTTAATCATATTGACTAATTTCTTGTTAATGGTGCTTTGCGTTTCGCTATTAGTCAAATGCCGAAATGGGAAAAAACTAGTGGAGTGAAGGGATTTGGAAAAAAATGGCTTTTGCCACAAACCTAAGTGCACATTAAAAAATTTTATTGAAAGTTCTTTTTAAATTTGTTGTTGTTTCATTCATTCAGACCTTATAACAGTTCTACAGATTTTCAGTGTTGAACGCTCTTGAAGATTAAATTCTTTCTGCGAAGGTTGCAGGATACACTTAAAAATATAGGATATTAAATTGCAACGACCAAGAGACTAGATTTGACATGAACGTAAATGTCACTAGATTCTGTTTACAGACCTAATCGCCTACAATGGTAGACTTAAGTAGAGCTACGTGTATTCTGCATTTAATTTTACGTCTAAGCTCAGTTAATGTTCAGTGCGTCATACATTCAGGTTTCTTGCCCGTTTATTTCACAGTTGTGGTGTAGACACAGTGAATCATCTGTATTACAGCTCGAGCTGTAGTTCATCCGTTTTACTTTGGCTCTCTCTACAAGAGCAGTTCTTGAAGATTGTTAATACTGTTGTTCAGTAGGATATTAAGTAAGTCCCGGAGTACAATTTTCTTAGAAACTGACTGAGATGTCGCTGAGTGTGGGATGTGTGCCGGCTATGTAACGCTGTCGTAGCCAAATGTCGATATGGGAGGCTTGAAGTACAAACCAGCTGGAAGCTCGTTTCCTCAGACTATGCGACAGGCAAGCCTAGAACACTTTGACGTAAGCGTGGAGCAGACAGAACGCTCTACTGTGACGGGGCTAAATGTAGTAATTTTACCTAGACGCCATAAGAACGCCTTTTAGGATGCAAACAAAGTTCGCATAAAGGAACATCTTGAAGCCTAAAGTTAAGCACTACGGCGATAGTCTCAGAAAGCGACAACGGCGATAGTCTCAGAAAGCGAGAGCAAATTCGGTCACCAGTGCGGGTGTGATCACGTCATCGCCTGCTATGAAACCTCCACCCTCCTCGTAGTCATTCTCAGAGTGAGGCCATTCCATCTGCATCACGGATACTGATGGGACATCAACTTTTTCATGTTACTGGATGTTCTGGTGACTTAGACAAGTGCCTACAAGCCGCCACCAAACTGGAATCCACTGCTGCAAGATCACAGTCGTCCAGCTGTGGAGGAGACTTGTGTTCTACAAGCCACAGCCGTGCCGATTACAACTATGTCTGACTTAGGACGGGGCCCTGCCGATATTACATGGATGAAGATGAACCAGTCTGCATGACTGGAAGCTGTTCAACTGGGACGGTGGACGCTTGTGTCACCAATACACTACTGGGGCACCACCAGTAGTGCGTCACCGGCTGTACGCTAGAACCACAATTTTGACTGTCCTTCATGTTGCTACTGTGTCTTCTGCTTTTACGCCACCTCGACAACTGACTACAGCAGTACGCAGTAGTCTGGGAAGGAGCCTAAGAGCAGGTTCACTCGTTGAGAGCGCTGACGGTCCGACAGAAGACCACAGTCACGCTGGGCTGCGGAAACGCACTGCCACCGTACCCTCCTATAGGCCGCGTCACCGACCACAGGCAACACAGGGCTGGCGTCCAGCAAGTTACTCGCCCTGCTTTCAAGGGTGGTCACTGCTAGGCAGCTCCGAGAAGAAGGAGTGACTAATGCTAATAAATTATTATTAATTGAATGATGTGTCATTAGCGCCCTGACTCTCTACAGGTTCACTCACCCCCATTCTTCACAAGACCTACGGAAAGCAACACGACCGCATAACGACCCGAATAGAGTTACAGACTTTTCAGCCAAGTGCCAGGTGAGCTGTTCCAGGAGTAGAGTCAGAGCCAGGAATGCGAACAATTTTTAATTTAGTGAAGATATGTCACAGACAAAAATGATTGAGCCTAGCATATTTGAATGTTTGTTTGTTCATTCTGAATAAAGTCGATTACTTGTTCGACGTGAATAAATTATCCACACGACAGAGAGAATTACTGCAACATTCAAATGGAATAGTCACAGAAAATGGTCGTGGCATAAAACTGTCTTTTATATTTTAATGCAGTACATAATCCTAAAAAAATTGCGTTAATATTTATTGTAGGCAACCAGTAAACTTTTTCTGACATTAACGCCATCTCGAATCAAATTCTACTTCTCTTTTCGTTGTTTTTGATATACCGTGGATGTGGCAGTTTTCTTTAGAGCATGACAAGATCAGTGATCTTACCTTTTCAGCCAGAAGTTTTTCAGGACAGCTGCAGCTCGCACGTGACCGATTCCGTTCGTTACTTTTACAAGAGCGGCATCATAAACTCTGGTATTGTCAATTTAAAGTACTGTAGTTGGCTACATTGACGGCACCAATTTAAACTCTTGTGCCGGCAATGTAAATCCAAATACTGTACTTGAAACTGAAAATTCCTAAGTTTCTGATGATGTTAAATTAAACAGCGAAACCGGTCAATAAAACAAACTGGGTGCTTCTTGTCCCGGTCACGAAAAATTATTTCAACAACAGCTGTTTCCCTTGCTGGCAAAGCCTGTTCTCGCTAGTATTATTAAAACAGTATAATGATCTTTGACTTAAGTTCAAGGAGTATGGTGGATGGAACAGTACTTCCCAGTCCCGTCGACAAAACAGAGCAGCCACAGCTTGCGCTGTATGCGATGGCGCATTGTCGTGCAAAATGATGGGTGGGTTGCCCAGAAAGGGTCGCCGCTTCTTTCGCAAATCTGGTCGGAGGTGATGTTCGAAAAACGACCAGCTTTGAGAAAGAAGCGGTGACACTTTCTGTACAACCCACCCATAATTTTGCAAGACAATGCGCGGGCGCATACAGCGTAAACTGTGGCTGCTCTGTTCGCTCGATGGGACTGGGAAGTACTGTGCCATCCACCATACTCTCCGGACTTAAGTCCTTGTGACTTTGTTTCGATTCCAAAGATGAAGGAACCACTCCGAGGCATTCGCTTCAGAACCGTTCCAGAGATTAGACAGGCAATAGACCGCTTCGCACCATCAACAGAAAAGGCTCTGGTAACGGTATGCTACGCCTTCCACAATGCTGGCAACGGGTCCTACACAACGCTGGTGACTACTTTGATGGACAGAAACAGGTGCAAACACGTAACTCTTTTGTACCGGTTATGAATAAATAGTTTCTACTATTTAAGTTACAACTTACGTAAATTGTACCTGAGCATTTTTCTGATAGAAAATCTGTATATCATGAAAGCTGAGGCTCGTTACACACAACGCATCTCTCTCGCGGCCGAAAGCAAGGAAGTAGTCAGGATTTTGTTGGAGGGGTGTGTGATTTCTCAAAGAGGAGTTGAAAAAGGCTCATGTTTTTCATTTGTTCTGAAAATTTCCATAAAGAACGATGAAACACTTTCACCAAGCCCAAGTATAATCTCATTACTTCGAAGTGCTTAAAAAGGCTCTTGTTCTTCGTTTATTCTGAAAATGTCCGTAAAGAACGATAAACCATTTTATTCGACAATCATCTCGGAGTTTTCACCAAACGGAGATATAACCTTCCTCCCCAAGTCATGTTACATTCGTCTTCTTTCAGTCTGCGTTTAAGCTGTGCAAGTGGTCAGAAATGCACGAATCTTAATATTTTGGGACACCATGATTATTACCGTAAGGCTTTTGGAATAAAGACATCTATGTTCAACAGAGAAGACAGAACGCTTTGTGGTGGCGAAAATGGAAAGGATATCGAATTATTCAACCTTACACTTTCCCAGATTTCCTCATTCACGTATACGTCTGTCACCTCTTGCGAGGTAAGAGCGATCATTTCCTGCACTAAAGAATGTCCCAGCATACAGATGCATGAACGTAAATAGGTGAATTTGGATTATGATTATGATTTATTTATTATATGTCTTTTAGTCCCGGGATCCTCTGAAGATATGCTCGGCTTGCGTTCGATGCAGCTCTTTTCATTTAACCAAAGGGGCTGCATCTATAAAGGCATTTGAATCTGTCAGGAAAGAAAGGAATTTGGAAGGGATTCACTGTTGTCAGTAGTAGGGTACTGGAGGTGCTAGTGAAATTTTGATATCAAATTGAAATCAAATTCGTATGCAACTTACTAAACTAAACAATTAATTACCTCCCACCCAAACCACGTCCCCCCACACCCCCAGATGAGATCATGTGTTTTCGTCTTTTCGCCAGCCTGCGCATGGGTCCCAGATCTTCACCCCCTCCCTAACCCTCCCCTCACCAACCCTATTGGCGAGAATTCCCAATTTTGGCGGGAATTTCGAATTTTGGTGGCAATTCCGAACTTTTGCTGTACAGTTCAATTGTCAATCCAGAGGCCGGAATATTAATGGAAGTTGTTGAAAAATGGCTCAAATGGCTCTGAGCACTATGGGACTTAACTTCTGAGGTCATCAGTCCCCTGCAACTTAGAGCTACTTAAACCTAACTAACCTAAGGACAGCACACACATCCATGCCCGAGGCAGGATTCGAACCTGCGACCGCAGCGGTCGCGCGATTCCAGACTGTAGCCCCCAGAACCGCTCGGCCACTCTGGCCGGCGAAGTTGTTGATAGAAATTGTTTATAATATGGGAATAGGTGTCTAAAATCGAAAAAAAAATCAGAAGACAGGAAATCGGGGAGTTATGCTTTGAGAAGGACATAATTTACATTTCGTAGGACCAGGATACTCTTGTTTAGCTTCCGATTGTTTCATTGCTTTGTATAGTGCGAAAGTCGTTGTGATGCTCCGTGGTGCGCTGGTATTGGGTGTGGCAGACTGTCAATCTGGATAGGAGATGTGTCCAATTTTCCATCCAGTTGCCAGAAAACAAAAGATGTTTTCAGAAGAGGCATCTATCTGTTTCACAGAATTTATTGTGCAGTAGCCACTTCCATGAAGCCTGCCTGAAGAAGAAAAAGAAGTCTAGGTTGGCATCCTCATCCAACACCTATATCCTGAACAACAAGAACATTATTTTGAAGGATGCAGCTGACATCAGAAGTATCAAGCTATCTGTTTGCTTCAGAATGAACAAAGAGTGTTCTTCTAAAGTTAGCAGCTGCGTCCAAATTTCCAGCCACTGGCCAGCAAACAAAAGATGTTTGTCTCAGAATTTTTTTCCTCCCTCACAGATGCGATATTTTCCTCAAACACCTACACCAAGCCTGCTTGAAGAAAAAAGGCTAGTTACAACTTATTGGTATGGCATTCTGAGTTCCTATTGGTGCTCTGCAAAATAGAGGGTGGAGTCTGAAGGTATATAAAGCCCAACCCCCACCACACTCGTCATCAGTCTTTGGCAGTGCCTTGTAGTGTCACTGTGATTCCTGAAATATGAAATGGTCAGCCAGCAGAGATGCCAGCAGTAGTGGTGGTGGGAAACGGAAAAACCTGTGGCAATTGCCATTTAAGTGTCTGTAAAAAACTTATGAGTTCAAATTGCGACAGTTATAAAATTTTGCAGCGAAGTACTCACATTTTTCGAATTTATGATACATTTTCGTAACAAGTGGTCGTAAAAATTGCTTTTTATTGCTATTACAGCATTCATTCCCGAAATTGTGGCAGAGCTAGAACGTCAGCATGCGGAAGAACTTGTGTTACCACCATGTAAGAACATCTTCAAATTCTCTGTGATAGCCAACCTGTTCAGAAAACAGCTCTTGATGTATTCAGATCGTAACAACTGGTTATAAAATTGTTGATCTCGCTGTTGCAGCACTAGAATAGCAGCTGATGGACATTGATCTGCTACTGGGAGCCGAAATGCAGCAAGAACGTAAGTACATTGGTAATATATTGCTGTTAGTCTCTTTTTGCATCATATATAGTTGTGTGAGGCATACATTATCCATTATTGTAGATGCAGCTATAGATCAAGAGGAGATCGAGATTCTAGTAGGGGTATGCGTCGAGAATGATGATCAGGAGTTATCACTTCCATCTCATATGAACTTTTTATTTATTTTTTTCCATAGTTATGTGTAATCATTATCTCGCTGTAGGCAAATTCAGTACAAAGTTTTGTTGTTGTTGTTTTTTATTATCAGTATATTGTTGTACACGACTTCGGTGAGATGGATCAGTGGCTCCACAACAACAACAGTTACAGTGGGGGTGAAATACCAGAGTGGGTGCATGAGATGATGGCTGCTGAAAGGCAATGCGATATCTCCCTTCTGGAACTGGGGAGGGAGATATTTGACTGGGTAGAAGAACTAGCAGCAAGATCGACTGAACTGCTCAATCCTCGGACCCAGGGAGTAAAAGGTGATTATAATGTGACCATCGTCGTTGCAGAATATAATTATTATTCTGGAATGCTGATGTACTTACTTGCTATTGTTTATTTACAGCATGTATTTAAAAAATCTTGAGTATTTTGCTATAGTGCTCGCCCCCAACCACCGCATACCCTCTCGCGTCCGTGGGCGGTTCACTCAGAACAACAATCTCCCGTGCTTCAGGGTGCCCGTGGTGCAAGCTACAATATGCAGCAGCGTCAGCGAGCGTCCTTGCCACAGCCTGGGTACTCTCGCAGCCGCCACCTCCTCCTACTCTGTCTCTGGCTGATCGCCCTCTCCGGCAACGAAAGTTACGTGTGCCTCGGCGCATAGCCCTCCCCCTGAAAGCGCCTTCGCTCCAGCACCCTCTTCTACCAAGTGGATGCAGTGGTCTCCTGGTTGTAGTATTGAACCAGTGGCTACCGGTAGTGGTCTATCCCGTCCTGATCGTGCAGGACATCAGATTAGCGGCATCATGACACCTCTAGCGGCGTCCAATTTGGACTAGAAAGTACATCCGATGTGATTTCCGTGTAGTTAGTGCGCCGAGGGAAGGCCAGTATTCGACGCGTCAGCATCAAGGCGTCCCTCGCTGCACCACACACTAAACCATGTTCTTCCGTTGCTAACAGTCCACAGTTTGTGCAAAGAGGAGAATCGACCATACGAATTATATGTATACGACTCCTGGTCACAAGTTTACGGTTTATAAGATTATACCACATTGATCTCGCTGCTTCTGTCAGTAATGCACTATGCACTGCACACCAAATGTGCTTCCAAGTTCTCGTTTGATATTTGAATTCCATTATGTTGCGGCCATGGTGATCCATCAAGCACCGATAGAGCTCCCGAGTCGTGGGTATTCTCGTTGAAGGTACTTTCAGACGAACATAGCTATAATCAACAAGAAATGAGGCAATGTGTGCAAGAGAAGGCGAAATGTTGCCCACTGGTATCGGGGGTACGTAAGAAGGCGGAAAAAGTGCTTCTATCAGAGCTGATGTTACGGTATGCTTTCGTTGTTGCCAATTTCGTATCATCGCTCGCATGTAAAGCACCAAAGCTTTGTTTCGCACGTTTGTGAGGTTGAGGCCATTGTTCTGGAACTGTAGGGTTAACGTGTCATATTTAATCTTAAATAACATCCCTGTACTAACATAATAACCAAAGGCCACCATGAGGTGGTCCGCAATACACTTCGGTATTGGTAGGATCTGCGATAAATGGGCAGTCTTGACGTTATGTGAACTTTGGTTTATGTCACACGTTGGATCATGTCAAAGGCTCTCAGTGAGCTGTTGCGTATCGTAGACGAACATTCTGCAGAAGACGCTGAGAACTCGCCAGCGCTGACCGCTGTAGTGAACGGGTAAATGTGATCCCCAGACATCTCAGCGATTCCATCGTCTGAAACGGTGCCGGTATGTCTTCCAGACCTCGTCCAATGTGCATAATTTTGGATTTCGTTATGTTAACGACACAGCCTGCCGTTGTCCCGTAAGAGTCTAGATGTTCGACAGTCTGACGCACTTCATGTCCTGATATGACAAGAAGGATTAGTTCGCCCACATATGCGCGACAAACGAAAGAGTTCTCATTAAGCGCTATCCCCGTAACTGAGCGCCTCGTAACACATATCAGCAGCTCGAGTGCTATCGCAAACAGCATCATGGAGAGTGGGCACCCTTGTCGAACAGAGCTGTTAACGGGAATCGAGCCCGCTTCCCGACCGTTTACAGTCACCTTCGATATAGCCCCTCGTATTAGCCTCATAACAATGGAGATGAAAACAGGTGGAACAGGCATTCGGCTCATGACTGACGCCAAGAAGTCATGGTTTATCCTGCAGAACGCGCGATCGAAGTCCACAGATATCATAGCTGGTCACTTTCGACAAGTTTCCACAAGGGCGATGGAGTGACGGTATTCACTTAACGCCGAGGAGATGTTGCTTCGCACCCCTAGGCAAGCCTGATCAGGGGATATTGTCCTAGATATCGCCAGTTTCAGACGAGACGCTAGTAGTTGTGCAAAGATTTTATAGTCGGTGTTTAGCAAAGTGAGAGACCGATATTAACACTGCGTCTCCCCACCATCTTTGGGATGGGAAGAAGAAAGCCCGTCAGGAAATCCGATGGTAGGTGCATGTCAGGACACATCGACTCATTGTACATCGACACTCACTGTGGCATCATCATGTCCACGAATTCTCGATAAAAGTCTAACGTAGTTCTATCTGGCCCTGGTGATTTATGGGCCGTTCCTTTTTTGAGTGCCACCTTTATAACGTCTTCTGTGAGTGGTTCCATAAGTGCTGCCTTATCCGTCTCTATCATTGTCGTCTGTCCGTCGGTGTTCCGGCATATGGGTGGTGGAAATGCTCTAAAAATTCATTTGCAATGTCCTGTTGTGTTGTCAGTTGACGGCCATGTAAATCGTGGAGCACTGTGACCAATGCCAGGTGGTAGCGTTTATGTTCCCGCGACATATGGTGCATCAAGGTGAGGTACGTTCCCCAGTGATGGTGTCGAGACATCTTTCCCGTACTGGGATGCCACACAGTCGTCGTCACGTGATCGATCGGATTTATGGCTTAACACGATGAACTTCTGCGATGATGTTCTGCAGAGAGCACCTGGAATGACAGCTCACGAAGCGTGGTGCAATAATAATCAAGAGTGTCTCTTTGCCATCTCGTCTTATCCCGACCATACTGTATTAGAGCTCTTCTTATTGCTGGTTTAGCACACTCGAGCCACCATTGAAGCACAGAGGCATATGTTAGTAGACGGCGTTGACAAGTGGCCAATACCTCCTCGACTCCCTGACGGCATTCAGGGCCCGCCAAAAGTGACGAATTGAGCTTCCATGTCCCGCGGCTTGTCCACACACTTTGCCGAGGGAGTGATATGGTACAAATGTAAGGTAGATGATCAGTAAATGCCGCAGGCCCTCGTTCCGCGTCGACCACCTTATCCCGTAGGCCATCCGAAACACATATTCGATCAAGTCTGCTCGTTGAATGACTGGTAAAAAAAGTATATCCCTCACCGTTCCTATGAATCCTGTCCCAGGTGTCGCAGAACTTCAGGCCCCGGCATCGCACTTGCAGTTCACGTTAAGTATTGTAATGTGAGTCTTGTTTTTTTGGGCTAAAAGACAATTGAAGTCACAACCTATAATGAAATGACCTAATCTGCCGGTAAATAAGAGCACAATCTCTTCCGAATAGTATCTCGCACTTGCCCGTCTGTTGTCTCTGCCGGAAGGGGCATAAACATTGAGAATACGAATTCCATTAGCAGTTATCACCAGTCCTCGTGCCGAAGGCAGATAAGCCAGGTCGCGAACCGAAATCCCGTCGCGTTTCACTGTGGTTGTTCGAGTGAGGCGAGGTGTAGGAGATGTATCGATGTACTTCTGGAACTCAGGAATGTAAATTTCCTGCACCATCAGTATATCCACATCCGACGTGTATATCATGCCCCTAAGCAACTGCTGTTTCACGGGCGATCTAATGGTATTTATGTCCACTGTCCCTATTCTGAATGCCTGGGTTCGAGTAGCTGTCATCTCCTCATGAATATAAAATGACGAAAATTCACCGTAACGCTAGTCCCTTTGCACATCCGCAGACAGTCGCCCGTCGTACGTCTCCATGCGGCATTAGGTTTCTTGAGATGCGGACGGATGTGAATTCCCTTCAATGGAAGGGTCCACATCGGTGACTTCGCCCTGCTCATCCCAGCTGTTATTATTGGGGTGCTACAAACTGCCCTGTGTGGCACTGATATGTGGCATCTGTGGATCTTACGCAGCCTTAGACTCCGCCGCAGAATGGGTGTCGGGCCTCTGAGCGGATGTATCGTCTGAATGACATGACATCTTTTCACTGTCGGAATTCATATGGTCAGCGACATCCGAAGCTTGTGGTTCCAAGTCAGACGGCTCCACAGTGTTAGACTCATCAGGGCTCCCAAGAAGAGAAAGGAGCGTCTACGCAGAGTTTAGTTGGCGCTTCTTGCGGCGCTTCGGCGAGCCTTGTTTGCGGGTCTTAACCTCGGCCTCTGGTGTTGGCGAATCTTGTATCTCCTGCTGTCTCGCCACCGCCACAACGCCCTAGGGCCGATCCACTTCATCTTCCATGCCTTGCGTGATGCTGTCATCCTCTTTCTCCATCGCCGGCAGTGTCTGGGATTGGAGGTTGGTCGGAGCCATTCCTTCTTCAGTGGGGCCCAAAGGCGCCTCGATCAATGGCGGCGTTGGTTCGATAGTACGCTCCGACCTTGGTGTCACCTCCCCTCGAGACGCCGTCACGTACGTCAGCGGCAGTGACGTTGGTGTAGCCGGATTCTGGAAGTCTCCACTGGGGAGTTGCACGAGTCTCTTCTGCATACACGCAGATCGAAGATGTCCTGCACCACCACACCCAGAGCATGTCCGGGGTTGTCCATTATAGATAACGATAGCTCTACAGCCGCTGATGTTTATGTACGATGGTACATGTTTCGTAAGGGCAATTCGCACCTGTCGGACACCATTGAGCACTGGATACGTCCTAAAACTTGCCCAACGTTCGGCCGTTTGACTAATAACTCTGTCATATGACTTGAGTGATTCAGTGACCAATGATTCGGGTACCTCGAAAGGCAGCTCGAAGATTCGAATGGTACGCACGCCAAGGCCCGAATGAGCTACTAAAACTTAACCAATATGACTATTGGAGTGTCGGAATTGGAATTCTCGTTTGGCGGCTTCAGTAATTCAATCGCATGTTGCGTCGTCAACCATATTTGCGTAGAGTGCTGCTCACGACTGATAAGTGAATTCCAATAATTTCCGTGTAATTAAGATGCACTTCGTCCCTCAAGAAAGTTTCGATTTCGAAAGCCTTCGGTCTTGCATACCCATTACAGAATGTGAACTGTATCGTGGTTTTTTGAAAATTGTGCACCATTGCGTTCGATTCAAACAGTAACACGCGAGTATGCGGCTGGTCGCGGTGGAGGTTCGAATTCTCCTTTGGGCATGGGTGTGTGTGTGTGTTTGTCCTTAGCATAATTTAGGTTAAGTAGTGTGAAGCCTTAGCAGATAAGTCACATAAGATTTCACACACGTATACACCACTTCTACCGCGAACGTTCGCAGCAGAGACGTAAACAAGTCCGAACTGCTCCGCAGACAAAGACAGACTGCCCATCCAGCAATCGGGGCGGACGAAGTGTGAAGTGAAAAATATTGGGTATGTAAAATATGTGGTGGAGGCAGACCTCACTTATCCTGTTAGTTTGCATGAAATGACAAGCGACTTGCCGTTACGTCGACAGCACAACTTGACAAGAAGTAGCGACTGGTTGGTAGGACATGTTCTGAGGCATCAAGGGATCAGAAATTTAGCATTGGAGGGCAGCGTGGAGGGTAAAAAGCGTAGAGGGAGACCAAGAGATGGATACACTAAGCAGGTTCAGAAGGATGTAGGTTGCAGTAAGTACTGGGAGATGAAGAAGCTTGCGCAGGATAGAGTAGCATGGAGAGTTGCATCAAACCAGTCTCAGGACTGAAGACAACAACAACAAAAAATCTTCAGCTTAGGGGTGGAGCTAGGTAGACCCATCCGTGGCATCTCCTCCAATCAGTCCCCATGGTTGAAAGAGTATATTGAATTGAGTACCGAAAAGAGGGCGGTCGCGATAGTGATTTCGAAAAATATTTTTATAAATTGATGAATAATGCCGTTTCCGATAAAACCATGCACAATGTAAGAAATGGACGCGATATTTCAATTAGGACCGAATGGAATGTGCTTTGGGGCGTAAGACATTGCACCACCAGACAAAATCACTATTTTTAAAGAGAACTTCGTTGCTGAGGATATGTCGAAGGTTTACGAAACCAATCCGTTTGGGTTTGTGTCTACTGGACATCTCCAAACGCCACATGTATCGCTTCCACTATGAGTTTTCCAAAATTCATTTCGTGGAACCAAAGTTACTTTATATGGGTGCAGTCACCTTCATACATTGAGTGAGGAACTGCAATCCATGTGAAGTAGTTAGGCATCATGGTAATGAATTTGACTCATAGGGACATGCAGCCGATAATCCTTACCTTATTGTTCCTGAGAACAAGAGGGTTATCGGGTTAATGAAAGGTGAGGCGAATGGATTGCCGATTGTGGGCCCAAGATCCAAAATGTATGCATATCGTACAACAGATGGACCCATCCAGAGGCGGGCTAAGGGTGTGCGACGTGCGGCATCGCGTATCCTCATGGTCGAAGACTGCTTACAGTGCCCGTACGGTGGTGTTCGCGGTGCTCTGCCGCAACCTCCGCACTTGGAACAGCAAACTAGTATTCAATCGCGAGGACACGAGGTGTTCACTGAGCTGCACTCTAAAGTTGGATTGTCATTTTTGATGACGTGGTTGAAATCCTCGCATACTCAAGCAGCTGAAATAATTTAATAATACAATGGAGCGGATAGCTCTAAAATGTTCACCTCAAAAAACTGCAATAAAATGAACTTAGTGGAACTCACACACTTAAAACTAGTATGAACTGGACAGGTAGGTAAAACTTAAAAACTAATGTATTTATACATGCACTCACACAACCACACACTCACATGTAGTGCACTTTTTTGATGATTTTAATCCATTTTTTTATCTTTTATACATTTACTGACGTTCCAAAGAAACTGGTATTGGCATGCGTATTCAAATACAAGCAGAATACGGCGCAGCGGTTGGCAACGCCAACCCTTCCGCAAATTGCTGCAGATTTCAAAGCTGGGCCATCAACAAGTGCCAGCGTGCGAACCATTCAACGAAACCATTGATATGACTTCCAGAGCCGAAGAGCCACTCGTGTACCCTTGTTGACTGCACGACACAAACCTTTGGGCCTCGCCTGGGCTCGTCAACACCGGAATTGGACTGCTGATGACTGAAATGTTCACAGATACTCAGTTCAAAGCAACAGTTAAGTCTTCTGTTTGGGTGGAAGTTTGCTAGTGATAGTATTAGTGTAAGAGAAACTATACCTTTGCAATAGTTGTAAACAGTACTGCGATGTAAAATGAAAATTTTTTTCAATCAGTACTATTATTTTTAAACCCAAGAACTATGTATAAAAAATTTCAAACAGTAACAAGAATTGTGATTTTAAAAACAGTGTTACTTCGTGTATTGTGAAGATTTATGTTTGAATAAAAAGTTTTTGTTCGTTACCATATGTCTTTGTTGTTATTTCACAAATTCCTACTCTTAAAAATGTACATCACTGCTGTGCATTATGCACAAGATATTAGTTTAAAGCATGAGGGAGGTGACGTTTAAGATGGAGGAAAACGAAATACATGTAATGATTGGACGGAATTTCGCCTATTGTGCTTCATGTATAAGTTTTTGGGAACAAGCGACGAGTGCTCATGTCTGCTTCCAAAGACATATAGCAAAATTGGCTGAAATTATATCTCCTGTGCTTGAACAGTCACAGACGTAGGATGTGGGCAAAGCTACATACTATTTAAGTAGGAGCTAGGTGGAAATAAAGAGGAACAAGTAATGTCAGATAAAAAATTCATTTCATTAATCCAACTTAAAAGTAATTCATAACATTATTTTCAGACGTATTCTTCTTGAGCTGTTGGATAGCAGGGAACCCACAGAAATCCAGGTCTTGAATAGATGCAAAACTGAATGTTCGCTGTATCCATGTGGCCTCCTTGCCATTGACGTAGATCATGGTCTCAGGATGATCAAATATTCGAAGTGATGTGATCGTTCCTTTATAAGGTATACCAGGATCGTCCCAATGGAGTCCATGAAAGATACGTGTTAGACACTTCGCACTCCTCCCTGTTTTAGTACAATTCACATGCTTGAAAGACCGCGGTGATATTCTTGCTGAGAATGTCTCTATTATACCAGCATCTTCTGTGTATGCTATGAGTGCAAAATCTTTAAATATGAATTATCTACACTCGTCATCATAGAAACCTTGAATGTCGGCAGCGACGTTCAGAATGCAAGTTGTCATTGTGCAATGCTCTGAGTATGCCACAGCACTTGGTCACTTATATAGCACGCTTCACAGCAGCAGTAAGTGGGCAATAGTTAATCACATGACCGTGTAGAACTAGAACATATGCTGCAGTGTGTTCTGGGAAATTTGAAGAATTCGATTCGTACATCTACTGGAGCTGATTTAATTACCTCATTCTGCTTAAAACTATATCTTACGATGATTGGTGCCTGCTCCTTGAATTTCCGTGGACTGAGTAGGCATCATTCCACTTCAACACCTTCGTAGTAAGACGTACGGAACCTTGCGTATGTGTCAAATGCAAGACTGTATACATTCTGATCCCGCTGGTGTGTTCGGACCCCACAGATCTCTCTCCTCCCGCCCCTGCGGATACGTCCTTGCCGAAAGGTATAATTATTTGCACACGATTTGTATTTTCAACACAGTGCAGATTTCCACAACAAAAAAGACACTATTTCGTGTTTCTCTCATTCCCTCCCACAGTGAAACATTTACTGGAGTTGCAATTGTTCTGCTGTTTCAAAGTCCACTAAAAACCATAGGATATCAAAGTGACTGACGTTTCTCCTTTATCACATGCCTTCATCTCTCGAGTTGATCTCTCTGACTTCAACTCTGGCTGTCTGTCTCTCTCTCTCTCTCTCTTTCGCTTCCCGATTTCTCTCAGACATTAGATACATCAAATTAATGTCTTTTGTTCGTATCTGACAAACACTTTTACGTGTAAGTTTTACACTTTGTACAATAGGCTTACACAAACTTACCAACATGATACATTTAAGTATTATTACATTTATTAATCAGACAACCAGAGTACTAGAAATGCCTACCGTTATGTTATCAGTAATTTGACGCTGAGGTGATGGACATTTAACCCTCGCAATACCAAAAGGGGCGGGGAGGGGTCACTTTATGCCCTGCTGTTGAAAATATTGTAATCTAGCTAGTCACTTATTATTTTAAAATTAAAAAAGAAAATTCATTGTTTCTGATTAATTCTTCTACCAGATTCGGTACAAGTAATAAATTTTTCAATTAAACTATTGCATGTCACTCTCCACAGTGAAAGTCATATTCAATATTTTCCGGTTCAGACCATTACTTACTATACGTAAGTTATTCTTTAAAAAGTGTGTTATTAAAAGTCAACAACATTTAACGAAATTTTCATTCTTAAAATTTTCTGTGGTAGCCATAACGCACCATCAACTTGGTAGCATACGTTATTGAAAACACGTTTAAATTGCGAATAGTGTGCTAAAAATATTTTCAGGCTCAGAAGCCTATTTACACATCAGTATATCTCTGAAAAGTATGTTGTTAACGTAAGTCGACAGCAATAAACGATTTTTTAGACTGATAAAGGTTTGCACAATGTAACCCCGATTAGCAATGTGTGTTATGGAAAATGTGCTGATGTTGCTAGAGATAATACGTGTTCTGTTCATAGTAGAGGTATGCTGAATCAAGGAAAGATACTGTCTTATGTGCAGGTTTTATATAGGCCCGGTGCTCATTGTGGTGGTGACACAGGCGGAGGACGCGCAGAAGCTACTGGCAGGCACGAAGTTCCGAGACCGGGGCTCCTACTTAATGTGACCCCTTCGTCCCTTTCTGGGCAATGGCCTCATAACCAACAGCGGAGAGACGTGGAAGAGTCAACGGAAGCTTATCGAGCCTTGCTTCCATTCTGAGGTTAGTGAACCTTGGCAATGCCTTGTGTCAAACTTCCGTACTCTACACTCCAATATTTTGTGTTTATGCCCTTCACACATTCTTGTACTGCCAATTTTTATCCCACAGACCAAAACCGAAAAAAGTGGAAGAGACCATATCGAAGATACTTCGTCAATAGTCTTTGTGTTTCAATGCGAAACACAGGGAAAAAGTATTGTTAGCCAGCGTTTCAGGTGAATTAACACGGCAACTACTTATAGAGAGGGAGAGAGAGCAAGAGAGCAGGAGAGAGAGAGAGAGAGAGAGAGAGAGAGAGAGGAGCGGGATAGTATGCAGTGTTAGTGTAAATGCAATGGGGTTTCTGGCTACAAATTAACCTTCGACCTTTGAGTCGGCTACATGCAGGGGCAGAAGCCATGACCTTTGACTTTGACCTTAGCCTTGACTCTCAATGTATGGCGTCATAAATGATCTTGTATTGTCAGACTGACACTGAATCAACACGTAACGATGCCCATCCCCCTTCCCTCCCCTCCTCACCAGTCTCCTTCACTTTGATGAAAGGGCGCACCAGCAAGTAGTTTTGAACATATGAATTTAACACACATTTTTACTAACTTTCAATACTTTTTAGTATCTCATCTAGTGCAAACTCTATGTTATTACAGATTGAACGAAAATGTGAGACATCCTCTGCAGCTAACCAAGTCGTAAACAAGTTGTAAAAGAGTGTAACTGCCTTAATAGTGTCGAACTGACATTGAATTGTTTTTCTCGAGCAAAAAGCATTCAATGTGAACAGTATTTCCTTAATGTAGCTGCTGTAATAAATGGTTTCATTTTAAAAGTCCTTCGCAGATTAGAACTGTGTGCTGGATCGAGACCCGAACTCAACTTTACCTGTCGGAGGCGTCTAACAACTGAGCCACCCAAGCACGACACACGACCCCTCCTCAGAACGTTACTTCTCCCAGTACCTCACCTCCTAAATTGCAAAGCTCACAGAAGATCTCTTGCAAAACCTGTACTCGTCTATGAAAGGATACTGCCGAGACGTGGCTTAGAACATCCTGGAGGTTGTTCCCAGCATAACGCAGAAGAGCTTCTGCAACATGGCCGCAAAGGAATCCGTGTTCTCTTGAATTCCAACAAGTAACTGACACATAAAACACAAATTTTTTAGTAGAAATGACATGTAGTGTGCAATATCAGCGGGATTTTGCAGAATATAGTTGTGATCATGTAGTTGCTACCTAACAAGAAGATCACAAGCACATATCCTGAACTTGGTATATGGAACATCTGAAGGAGGTTTTAAGTCACATAGTGTTCCTTTAATCCTTACAGAAGCCTGGATCTATCATGAGGCACGTAAATTTAACAATGGCATATAAGTGAATTAAACAGATTACAAAATGAATTGAGAAGTTTAAGGGAAAAAAATCTGAAAACATGACCTCGTAGGATAATAAAGTATGTACAGAAAAGTTCTTACTATTGATCAATATAATTTATTCGGATCAAACACAAATTTTATTCCGAGCGTTGGCCTCACATATATTGTTTTGGAAGCAATACAGAAAAATGAAATCAAGTGACTGGCTTTGCAAAACAAACAGAGCGTCCACAGATAGCGGAGAATGTAAGCTAAAAGCTCCAAGCCGTGCATTCAGTCACTTGAACTGCATGAAAACCCCGAAGTTCATCAAGTTCTCCCAGTACTCTATACAATGACGTAAGAAACCTTAGGTGAAAAGTTATTCACGTACAGATAGTCCTGCTATGAGTCTACACCCACATTGAAACATATTTGAGTCCCAGACTGGTACACACTTTACAACCATTCATAAAATTACATATAACATTTATACATTACAAACGAATATGAAATTTACTTTTGCCTGACTTGCTGTCCGACATTACATTTTCGATTTTTAAACATTTCTAAATTTACTTCTTTACTTAAATGTTATGCATCGTAAACGGAGTTACAGGGACCTCATCAAGTTGATGATTTTGTTTAGCTTGGTGCTGCAGTCACACATTGTTCAGTTCACGAACTAGCAAACATTACGTTATCAAAATTTTTATTAAATAACATCAAGATAATTGGATAATAGAACAAATCACTGATGATGATTCTATTAGTACACATGTTGCTTTATTTTGTCGTTGTTTTATGAATGACTGAGTTAGTTACTTATATTATTTAACGTATTTCTTAACAATAATTGAAACATCATTAGTTTCCAGCTGCGTGTCATAAACATATATCGTGTCTCTGCAACATCTGTTGTAGATTCTGGAAACAATTTTCGATTAAAAATGTTAATAACTTCGGTAACGGTAATAATTTTAGTGAACTCTTCTCATTATCTAGAGTTCAACGCTGTCTTAAGTATTTCCGTAACATGTCTACACTACTGGCGATTTGAAACGTCCCCTTAGAAAAATTATAAATGACTGTACTTAAACTGACCCATAAAATTTTTAGAGCAACGCAATCTGACTTCCAAAAATCCCTACAAAAGAATGGCCCTGACTAACAATAATCTATACCTTTCATGAATCACTTACCTCACAAAAATCTTAGTTACTCAAACTACTGCAATACAGCGTGCGCCAATACTGCGAGCTGAATAAAAGATTCTAACTACTGAAGGCATTAACTACTGATAGGCATAGTCAGCAAATGAAAGATTTTCATAGAGAACAAACATTTTATTTACCTTAGTAGTGTTCAAAAGTCATAATATATATGTATCAGTTCATGACATCCAGTCTTACAAATTTACTCTTTGTGGCGGAAACACGTCCAGATCGTCCGCTCTTAAAATTCTGCCATCTCTCTCCCCACATCCACCACTGCTGGCGGCTCACCTCCAACTGCGCAACGCTACGCGCTGTTAACAGCCAGCTGCCCAAAACTACAATGGCAAATATTCCAACAATTCAAACCAGCCACAGACTGCACACAGAACAGTCAGTGATTTTCATATAGAGCGCTGTGTGACGTTACCAACATGAAAACCTAAACAACCTACTTACACATTAAAATTGCTACACCACGAAGATGACAAGCTACAGACGCGAAATTTAACCGACAGGAAGAAGATGCTGTGATATGCAAATGATTAGCTTTTTAGAGCATTCACACAAGGTTCACATAAGGAAAGTTTTCAACTGATTTCTCATACGCAAACAGCAGTTGACCGGCGTTGCCTGGTGAAACGTTGTTGTGATGCCTCGTGTAAGGAGGAGAAATGTGTACTATCACGTTTCCGACTTTGATAAAGGTCGGATTGTAGCCTATCGTGATTGGGGTTTATCGTATCGCGATATTTCTGCTCGCGCTGGTCGAGATCCGAAGACTGTTAGCAGAATATGGAATCGGTGGGTTCCGGAGGGTAATACGGAACGCCGTGATGGATCTCAACGGCCTCGTATCACTAGCAGTCGAGATGACAGGCATCTTATCACCATGGCTGCAACGGATCGTGCAGCCACGTCTCGATCCCTGAGTCAACACATGGCGACGTTTGCAAGATTACAACCATCTGCATAAAGAGTTCGACGACGTTCGCAGCAGCATGGACTACCAGCTCGGAGACCATGGCTGCGGCTACCCTTGACGCTGCATCACTGACAGGAGCGCCTGTGATGATGTACTCAACGACGAACCTGGGTGCACGAATGGCAAAACGTCATTTTTTCCGGATGAATCCAGGTTATGTTTACAGTATCATGATGGTCGCATCCGTGTTTGGCGACATCGCGGTGAACGCACATTGGACGCGTGTAGTCGTCATCGCCATACTGGCTTATCACCTGGCGTGATGGTATGAGATGCCATTGGCTACACGTCTGGGTCACCTCTTGTTCGCATTGACGGCACTTTGTACGGGCCTTTCTGTATACAGAAAATGTTCGACAGCTGCCCTGGGCAGCACAATCTCCAGATCTCTCACCAATTGGAAACGTCTGGTCAATGGTGGCCGAGCAACTGGCTCGTCACAATACGCCAGTCATTACTCTTGATGAACTGTGGTATCGTGTTGAAGCTGCATGGGCAGCTGCACCATTACACGCCATCGAAGCTCTGTTTGACTCAATGCCCAGGCGTATCAAGGCCGTTATTACGGCCAGAGGTGGTTGTTATGGGTAATGATTTCTCAGGATCTATGCACCCAAATTGCGTGAAACTGTAATCACATGTCAGTTCTAGTACAATATATTTGTCCAATGAATACCCGTTTATCATCTGCATTTCTTCTTGGTGTAGCAATTTTAATCGCCAGTAGTGTAGAAGGAGGTTTCGTGTTATCAGTGAGTATTGTAAGTTTCAGTTTCAAACATGGTCGGTTTCTGGACATATTCTTTCACTTTCCGTAGCACGCAGCCAGCCAGGCCACTCCCCAACACCCGTTCTCAGCTCGCTGCAATCACACTGGTAACCTGCCCAAGGCCCGCTCTGTTACTTGCCCTGGCCACTTCACGGCAATTTTCCAGCCACTCAACGCTCATCCAGATACCCTGTTTTGAATGTAGCAGCTTAGGGGACTCGCCACTCATCATGCCATAATTGCCTGTTAGACGCACATATTGTTCTCAGAACACTCTCAGTGACATACTGTAGTGTCCCATGTACGGTACGTATTAGTGTCTCAGTATCTCCTCCTCTGTGTTTTTTATCACTTGCATTAAATGCAACAATTAACTTTTTGCTAATAATAACAACAGTAACAATAACTTGAAACGACACTAGACAGGCTGACGCCTGGACATTAAGCTGGCAGTGAGTTGCCAAGAGAGGGAAGGTGCGACAGTAACGTAGTCGGAAGGTATATGGATGTGGCATTTGCGCCAGAAAACTGAGAACATCGCGAAAAATGTACGGGACAGTACCTAATGAGTTAAATTCCTCTTTTACATTTTGCAGGCTTTCACTTATTTTCAAAAGCGAGTACATCTCATCTAATGCGACTCACGAGCACGGAAATATATATTTTGTGGAGGAGAGGGGTGGGGGCAGTTCTGCCCGAAACAATGCTAGTCCGCTGCCGTACATGTAGGACTCGAAAATGAACACACTGCAAAAATGTTTATTTCCGATTTAAGTCGGTAATTTCGAAGTACTATCGCTTTTCGGACACTTTTCCGACTGTCTGAAACAGCACCCGAGTAGCGACTTGTTGCTCTGCATTAATTAGACACAGGTATTGTGTACGTGTAAGAAGTGACTTTGAATGTTTTTGCAAGCATCATTTGCAACTACGACGACCTTTAGAACGACGATAGGACCATGTTCTCGAGTCATTATACTGTCTCAGCACGATGGTTAAGTGATTTCGGCGCATGGATTTGCAATTGAGAGTGTTGCTGATGTAGTGATGAATTCTGATCATTAATTCAGTGTTAAAATTAGCAGACGGTCTATACTGTATTTCAGAATCATCATTGAAAGACCAGAGTAGCAGTGAAGTTTCTATTTAGGTCCCGATTAATTACATACATTTTTTTCACTGTTGTACCTATTTAAATTCCAAAGCGCATGAGGTACATGTCTGGTGTTGAACAATTGGCTAACTCGCGTAAAGTTACTCTGTGTGGTGAGTAATTGACACGTGAATAGGATTATATTTAAAATGATTGACGGCAGTATCATAAAAGGTGCGTAAGGGAAGGCGTTCTCTATAACTTAACCTGAAATATTTTGCAATTATAAATCAAGAGATTCTCTGATAACGGAAGCATACAAATAAATAAATTGAGTAGAGTCAGTCATGTATTATCAGTCTTGGATTTTCTTGTGCTCTCCTCTTAAACGAGAGTTGCCAAACTCAACTGTAACAATCAATTCCTTGCAGTGTAACTGTTGATATTATAAGGAAAATATGTCTCCCAATTATATTTTACGATTTACTGCCTTTCTGACCTGTTTATATGTGGGTGATACATAGTCCTAGTTCCTAGGTCACCTGAAGTTAATAGCATAACCTGTAAACACTTTCAGTGTGTACCTACGGCAGCAGAAAAGCAAGGCTGTCCTTGAGTGGCAGTTGACAGGATAGTAAAGTATCGGGGTTTTCTGGTACTCGTGACATCTTCCAAATGGGAGATGGCCGTTGGTAAGCTGCTCGCCCTGGTTAATGACGACAATGGCACCTATACACTCAAATAACTGGCCACAGACATCCAACCGAAACCTTTCTGACAAATTTACGTTTAGGTTTCGTTGATGTAATAGCATTCTTCCAGATATTGTGATAGTCAGATGGGGTTAATTATAGCTTCTGCAACCAGCCACCGTTCCAAAATGCATAGAGATCAGCAGTAACACCAACAATTTACTATTCCTAGTGTCTGTCCAGCTTTTGATATCTATTTTCCTATTTAGTCAACATTTGTTGACAGAACGGTATAATCGGTACTGAAACAGTTCCAGTATTGTGCTGTTGCAAGGAAATGTTCTCCATCTGGCCTCAAAGGCGCTGGAAAATTGTAAATTATTAGCAACATACTTAAGGAGACGGTGAATGCAAATGGAATTAGAAAAGTTACAGGAATGCGTGTTGTCTGTTCTTTCATTCGCCTCAATAGCTTATAAAACTACCTCTTCAGTGCGGATGCACAATATTGCTCGACATCCTGCGGGAATCTCAAAGTAGCGAGCATGGAGGCCATAGACCGGAACTGTGGATAGGTAGCACTGGGTGAGAATGTGGATCGGCCGGGAGGCGTTTCCGGATAGTCAGCGCAATAGCGATAAACATTGTGTCTGGGTGGTGCAGTGGTTAACGCAGCTAATCTAGTAAGCAGAAGATACCAGGTTAGGATCCTGTTTTGGCTCGTCCGCGCTGATTCCGCGTTAAGTCCCGATACACCTGGCGTCAACAGCTACTTCTCTTCCATTTCCTTTCTCCTCCCTTCACCTTCATTTTACACAACAATTTGAAACGTTAATGAAAGGTCTTTTGTGGGAGAGGAGCAAGTACGAAAAAGGTTGTTTAGAAATAAAAACAAAATGTAATTATTAGTGATTGGGAATTAGTGACGACAAACAATGGACTCCGCAGTGCAAGCCAGTGCACGGAATCTTTATCCAAGTCATGAGGTACGTCGAGTGCGACGAGCTATGCACATCAACTATAACGACCAGGACGTCGTTTCTGCGCTTCGCCATCAGTCGCCGCAACAGAAAGTAAACTGATCGAAAATTGCTTTGTTTGCTGAGAAGCGTCTTAGTAATGAGTGACAAAATGATTGAACAAGCAGACAAGGATAGATTTCCATCTCCTGATGAGTCGGGGGATTTCTCCGATAGTTTGAGCAACATTGAAATTAACCAAGAGCCGCTTGATGGTATTTTAGAGGGTGCGGCAAACAATAAAATGTAGAGTGTATAGACTGAAGTCACAGAAGTCATGGGATACCTCCCAGTATCGTATTGGACTTCATTTTGCACGGCGTAGTGTATCAGCTCAACATGGCATGGACTCCTTTGCAGAAACATTGAGCCATGCTGCCTCTATAGCGTTGCATAATTGCGAACGTGTTGCCGGTGCATGATTTTGTGCACAAACTGATCTCTCGATTATGCCCCATAAATATTCGATAGGACTCATGTTGGGCGATCTGGGTGGCCAAACCATTCGCTCGAACTGTCCGGAATGTTCTTCAAACCAATAGCGAACAGTTGTGGCCCACTGATATGACACACTATCATCCGTAAAAATTCAATCGTTATTTGGAAACACGAAGTCCATGAATGGCCGAAAATGGTCTCCAAGTAGCCGAACATGACCGTTTTCAGTCAATGATCTGTTCAAAGGGACCAAAGAACCCAGTACATTTCACGTAAATACAGCTCACATCACTATAGAGCCAACATCAGCTTGCATAATCCTTTGTTGACAACTTGGGCCCATTAGCTCTTACCATCTGAAAACGGGACTCATCTGACCAGGTCACGGTTTACCAGTCGTCTAGGATCTAACTGATATAGTCACGAGCCCAGGAGAGGCGCTGCAGGTGATGTCGTGCTGCGTGTTGTTAGCAAAGGCACTACCATTGGTCGTCCGCTGCCACACCCCGTTAACGCAAATATTGTGGCACTGTCCTATAGTAGTGCTGTTAGTAAAGGCACTCGCGTCGGTCGTCTGCTGCCATAGCCAATTAACGCCAAATTTCACCTCAGTGTCCCAACGGATACTTTCCCACATTGATTTCTCCGGTTATTTCACGCAGTGTTGCTTGCCTGTTACCACTGACAACTGTGTGCAAATGCCGCTGCTCTAAGAAATTTGGTATTCCCGGCACACTCGTGGATCTCGAAGTATTGAATTCTCCAACAATTTCTGAAATGGAATGTCTCATGCGTCTAGCTCCATCTACCATTCGCATTCAGTCTGCTAATTCCAGATGTGTGGTCATAATCATGTCGAAAATCTTTTCATATGAATCATCTGAGTACAAACGACAGCCAATGCACTGAGGGCAGTGCCTTGTCTACCCGATACTACTGTCGTCTGCATTCTTGCATATCGCTGTGCCATGACTTTTGTCACCTCAATGTATGTACCTTAACCCAGGATGCAAGTTAAGAAGTAAGTAATTGAGTCGTGGACAACAGTGTCAATGGTCAGATGATCCAGACCATTGTCATGTTGAAAGTGCTATGATTCTGGACGAGCCAGAACAACATACGTTTTATGAAAAGATGCTTGCAGGGGATGGAAATCATCAGCTTATGCCATAACTATGTGCACTGAGCACCAAAGTAACTATTGTAAACAGTAATATTGCAACTGTAAATTCAAGTGCAGAATTCAAAGTGGAATCTGTAAAAGAGTCTGAAAAAACCGAGTTGGAGAATGTAGTGAAACGGCTGATTGAAAAATCGGATTAGATAAAAGTTTTGTTGAAACTCTAAAGAAATCAAAAAGGAATGAGAGTCTAAGTATTCAAAAATAGGCGAGGAACTACAGAGACAGATAAAAGTTGTTCGTGATGAATGCGGATAATTGCTTACTGATTCCACATCTGTAGTGTCGAAAGATTTAAATACGCATTCGAAGGAATGTGATTAATTTCAACAATTCATTATATCTGAATAAGTTGCTCAACGGCAGGCTGTTGGGGATTAATAACTTTGCATACTAAAATATCGGAAAAAACGCAATAGTGATTAAGGGAGCAATGTTGGAAATTACTCGCAAACTTAGAATGTCAGACCTGGGATTCGTTTCAGGGCGCACCGGTAGCTCATACTGAAAGGGTAGAGCAGCAAATTTCAGATCTTTCTGAGGAAACTAGTAAACTCTCTCGTAAAGTAATGGATAGTTCAACTTCTGGATAAGCATATTGTCATTAACGATATGTATAAAACTTCATCACTTTGTTCCTAAGGTACAGGTGCAGCCAAAAGCAACCATTCAAAGTTTTGACAATGTTTTACCAAAATCATGGTACATAAATGAGCAAATATTCTTCATTATCAAATACTTCCGAGAAGATAACATGTGGAAAACCGGTGTCACAAATTCCTGTAAAACTCTAAAGGCATTACGGGAAAAGCTTTTGCAGAAATTCTGTTCTACCCAGGATGACTTAGAGATATTTTAATGGAGGATATCAATATGCCTCTTTGGTTTCTTTCTGTGAATGTTGATGGGTAAAGGTAAAATTAATAGGGGTGGGTATGGAGGTAAAGTCATTCAGTTGTAATTTACAGCGGCCTTGTGACGCACAGGAAGCTTTGCTAGTAGTACCGGGTGACACGAAGACTACCTGCGTTATCTTCGAAGGATAGAACGTCTACAGGTGCAGGACAGCCGCCTACGAGATTGGCAGCCATCGTGGGAGTTGTCTAGCAGGCAAACATGGTGACTGCGCATACATGGCGCACCTATAGGGTCCGCCGACGTCGCTGGCAACTATCTGCATCGCTATTTGACTGACAATTCTGCACACAACATCGAGCTGAACTAAGGAATTTCCCAGTGCTTGATCGACTAGAGACGTCACATGTATCTGAGATCCCACGAAGTCATACACAGCCTGTGAGTGAAACTGAAATATCGCGCGGGTTGGAGGCCGTAACTGGGGATGGCGAAGTAGTGGAATACGGTATAATGCAGCCGCGTCATAACTTGCTGGGGGCGGCAGTACAGTCCTTTAGACTATTCCACTCGCATTACATGCAGCAAAACTCATCCACATTAGCTGTTAAACGGAAAACGGGTTTCAGACGGTATTTATGACCTTTCTGATTTATTCAAAGAACCGGTAACAGAAGAATTATTTTTTACGAAAATTTAAAGGAAAACGTGGTGAGTACAAGTAATTTCAGTAAGGGCGTTTGGAGCATATGGTCTCCTGAAAATGAAGAACAACTGTGAGAAGAACGTGAAAAGGTGTGTGCTGTTGATAAGAATGTGCTGAATGTGCATGAAGTTAGTAATAATGACGTGCCTATAAGTCATAAGGATAATACAAGGGAGTTTGTTTTTGGAGAGGAAGATGGTAATGAATATAAAAAAAGTTTCTGAGAGGATAATTAATGATATATGAAGATGATATATGTTGTTTCGGACATGTCCAAAAGAACAGATACCATCTTCAAATAGTTAAGGCTAACCGGCCATTGACCTCCTTCTTCTGTGTGGATGCTCACGTATTGCCCGAACTCTTACGGGACTCGGTAAGATTGTCTGCCGTGAGTAATGAGTGTAATGGGCAGGGGCACTACGAATGTAGTGTGTGGACATCAACTTGGGAATGTGGGTCTCACAGGGAGCGTGCAACAGATAAATCCCTGCAGTCGCACTATCCTCAGTGCCCTCGGTGGCTCAGATGGATAGATCGTCTGCCATGTAAGCAGGAGATCCCAGGTTCGAGTCCCGGTTGGGGCACACTTTTTCAACTGTCCCCGTTGATGTATATCGACGCCTGTCGACAGTGTAGGGTCTTGATTTAATTATCATTTCAATTGATGATATGGAGCGTCAGAGTTGGACGCACAAGAGGTGTGGCATCACACATAAAACGTATGCAAAAAATAAAAAAATAAAAAAAAAATAAAAATAAAAAAAAAATAAAAAAAATGGCTCTGAGCACTATGGGACTTAACATTTTAGGTCATAAATCCCCTAGAACTTATTACTTCTTAAACCTGACTAACATAAACACATCACACACATCCATGCCCGAGGCAGGATTAGAACCTGCGACCGCAGCAGGCACGCAGTTCCGGACTGAAGCGCCTGGAACCGCACGGCCACCGCGGCCGGCAAAACGTATGCAATCCAAGGCTTCACGATAGGTTGGCATATTTGATTGATGTTTACCCATCATTACTAATAATAATGAATCAAGTAATGCTTCTGATTTTGGTAGAAAGGAAATAATCAAGAATATTTTGGAATAGGAGGATGATAATGAATATGTTGTGAATTATGTAAATCCTGTAATTACCAACCATTTAGTAGGTGCTAATGGTGATGATTTAGTGGTTCACCGGTATCTGCTTTGCCTGAAGAGTTCTATGAATCTGTCCCAGAGACAGAAAATTTTTCAGTTTTGCCTAATAAGGTTTGATAATTTTAGATTCAACCAGGAAAGTTTCTAGAGCCATTTAGAATGAATTATTGTTATCTATGGTGCTGTGTGGGAAGAATAAAGAGCATATTTTTTTTGATTGTAGCCCATTAAGTGCAAAATTGTTAATAGGAGTAGCTTTCTTGAATGAGTTATAAAGCTCTCTAGATTTTGAAGTTGAAAAGCTGTGTGCAGAATGTCAAGAGATAGTGATTTAATTTTTAAAAAGTTTGAAAGGGGTAACTCCAGGATGAGAATGTAGATTACCAGATAAGCACTAAAACTTTCCGAGAAGTGGAAAGAAAAAAATACTTTAGAAGAAATGAAGGTTACAGTAGAGAAAATTTAAGCTTTGTCTCACAGCCAGGAAGAGGATTCAGGGAAGGTATTATGACATACAAGAAATTGTTTTCGGAATCTCCAATGCAGGTTAAGGACTTTGACCGTCGATGAACTATAAAGAAATGAGCGAAAATATATATCGTTCCAAATGCAAGAAGAAAAGCAGTTAAGACGGTATTAGATAGGATGTTACCTTGAAGAGTCAGAGAAGCAGTTAAGAGGGAATTAATAGGATTCTACCTTGAAGAGTCATTGAGCAAAACAGGAGTGTGTACATAAATCCACTTTCAGTTGTTTCCAACTGTGATGGAAGTGAATGCTCAGCTTTGAGTGCAAGAAGCCTCAGTGATACAATAGAAGGAGAAAGTGATTGCTCAGTGCTAGTGGATCAGTTGATTCTAAGGTTTCATGGTCCTAAATTTCTTCCTCGTTGGAATTCATATACGGATAGCGGAATTTATGACTGGCTCCAGTGTATAGGAAATACAGTGCATTTGCGCTCAGTGGTATATGATACCAGTTTTGTGGGGCGCCATTTGTGCTCAACATCGCTATATGTGCTTTTGTTAGGGTTATGAAACAGAATTTGGTTACTGAACTAATGGAACAGTTGGCTGTCAATGTGAAGATATTCTTGTAGCTACTCCCCCTTTTCCAACGGCTTTGACACAGTGGTAACACCGTTTCACATCAAATTACGGAAGTTAAGCACTCTCGGGCTTGGCTAGCACTTGGGTCTGTGACTGTCTGGGTCTGCGGAGTACTGTTTGCAAGTGCGATGCACTGAGCCAAAGTGAGACCAATTGAGGAGCTCCTCGATTGAGAAGTAGTGGCTATAAACACGAAAACTGAAACGGACAGGAGAGCGGCGTGCTGACCACATGCCCTTCCATATCTGTATCCAGTTATGTCTATTGGCCAAGGATTACACTGTGGTCCGTCGGTCCCATTGGGCCTTTCCAGGCTTATTCAGAAGGAGACTGTCCCTTGGTAACACTACTGCCAATTGGATGCTGAGCAAGACAGTATTTATCAAAACAGAAATAAAATTCTTGTGGCATACTATTAGGCCAGAGGAAGATAAATTAGCAGCCATACGACAATGCTTCAGCTCTAAGAATAAGAAGTATTTAAGAGATATATTCAGTTTATCCGGTTTTTACTGCAAACTTGTTTAGAACCAAAAGTTCAATACTCAGTGCTTAATATTCTAAACATTTTGTGACTCTGCGCTCAGCGACCGTGTATGCAATTATATAAAATTTAAGTCAGACAACCAGTTGCACACAATTTTTAAAAAATACGTTAGCCAGATTTCTATAGCTCTGAGAATATCTTCATCAGAATGGTCGGGTTACATGCGTCTAGTCTGATATCTCTTGCACTGTGTATGTGACGGTCTTAAATGGTTCAAATGGCTCTGAGCACTATGGGACTTAACATCTGAGGTCATCAGTCCCCTACAACTTAGAACTACTTAAACCTAACTGACCTAAGGACATCACACACATCCATGCCCGAGGCAGGATTCGAACCTGCGACCGTAGCGGTCGAGCGGTTCCAGACTGAAGCGCCTAGAACCGCTCGGCCACATCGGCCGGCTGACGGTCTTAGCCGGCTATAACAGTTATCTTGTGCCGCCGCTTGTAGCTATGATTGTATTATTCAGTGATAACTGTCTGTCTTTTTTATTATGACCTACATTCTTTAATTTATGGCACAAATACATGTCATTATGACCTACATTGTTGATTCATGGCACAAATACATGTCATTTGGCGATAGCACTTTTGCTGAAAATTTAAAAGTTGTCATGTGAATTCATGTAACTTTTACCACCATTCTGATGAAGACACTCTTAGAGCTATCGAAACTTGGTATTTTTTTTTTTTTTTGTAATTGACCTCAGTGCTTATATAATCTACTAAAGAAATACGTTGAAAGGGTATGGATCGAAGAATATGAGGAATCCTTCCAGTGCTTGGAAACGGAATTAGCCAGTAGCAAAATATAATACAAACCCAATTTTTGCAAACAAGTTTTTACGGTAACTGATGCATGTGGATATGGGATTAGTGTTGAAATTTTCCATAAAACAGAAGAGGAACGTGTGAATGGGCATCACACCACGTTTTTTGCCAATGTGATCCTTAAAGCAAAAGAACCTAATCACTGTGTAGCCGAAGAGGAGGCTTTGACAATGATATGCCGTTTTCAAACGCTTGAAGGTACTTGCTGGGGAGAAAGACTGTAATATTAACTGATCACATGGTATTAAGTTTCCTGAAACGATGTTATTTGAAACACCCAAGGTTAGCCTGCTGGGCAGTGTGCCTTCAGTCACTTGACATAGAAACAAGAATAATTAAGTATTAATGCATGCTCTTGCAGCATTATCAATAAATAACACCCTTGGTCTATGGGTAGAGCCTTTGGTTGTCAATGAAAACGTCTTGGCTCCTGGTCTAGAGACCGCCCCGCTCAAATTTTGATTAACAAATAGCATTCGGGCATAAGACGTCACCCTTATGCAGCCAACGGAGTTTTCAAATTGGACGGAGGAGCGGGCAGTCTTTTGGGGAGAAAGACAGTAATATTAACTGATCACATGGTATTAAGTTTCATCAAACGATGTTATTTGAAACACCCAAGGTTAGCCTGCTGGGCAGTGTACCTTCAGTCACTTGACATAGAAACAAGAATAATTAAGTATTAATGCATGCTCTTGCAGCATTATCACTAAATAAAGCCCTTGGTCTAGGGGTAGAGTCTTTTGTTAGCAATGAAAACGTCTTCGCTCCTGGGTTAGAGACCGCCACCGCTTAAATTTTGATTAACAATTAGCATTCGGGCATAAGACTTCACCCTTATTCAGCCAACGCAGTTGTCAAATTGGACGGAGGAGTGGGCAGTCTGTTGTCCCTGGTGTGGGAAACAGCCTGTAAAGACGGAAGAATCAGCAATGAGCAATGATCAACTGAACGAGGATGCAGAAGGCAATGGAAACCACTGTATTAAAGACACCTAATGTGTATCCACAGGACATGTGGTAGGGAAACTCGAAAATCTGAAAAGGGAAACGCAAAGGCTCAATCTAGATATAATATGGGTCAGTGAAGTGAACTGAAAAGAAGACCAGGATTTCTGATCAGATGAGTATAGGGTAATATCAACAGCATCAGAAAATGGTATAACTGGAGTAGTATTAAGTATGAATAGGAAGTTAGGGCAGAGAGGGTGTGTTATTGTGAACAGTTAAATGATAGGGTTGTTCTTATCAGAATCGACAGCAAACCAGCACCGACAACGATAGTTCAGGTATACATGCCGACGTCGCAAGCTGAAGATGAAGATACAGAGAAAGTATCTGAGGATACTAAAAGGGTAATACAGTAACTAAAGGGTTATGAAAATCTAAAAGTCATGGAGGAATGGAACGCAGTTGTAGGGAAAAGAGCAGAAGAAAAAGTTACAGGAGAATATAAGCTTGGGACAAGGAATGAGAGAGCTGATAGACTAATTAAATCCGTAATAAACTTCAGCTAGTAATAGCTAGAACTCTGTTCAAAAATCAAAAGAGGAGGAGATATATTTGGTAAAGGTCGGGTGGTACGGGAAGATGTAAGTTAGAGAACATCAAGGTCAGACTGACTCCGAAACCAGATACTGCATTGTAAGGCGTACCCAGGAGCAAACGTATTAGTGATGAAGAGTAGACTGAAGGTTAAGAGATTAGTCACGAAGAATCAACACACAAAGAAGTGGGATGTAGAAGTACTAAGGAATGACACGTTTTCAGTTCTCCAGAGCTATAGATAAAACAGTGACGAATAGATCAGTAGGCAGTACAGTTAAATACGAATGGACATCTCAAAAACGGGCAATCATAGAAGTTGGAAAGAAAAACATAGGTACAAAGGAGGTAATTGCATAGAAACAATGGGTAACAGATGAAATACTTCAGTTAGTCGATGAAAGAAGGAAGTACAAAATGTTGAGGGAAATTCAGGAATACAGAAATAGAAGCCGCTGAGGAATGAAATAAACAGCAACTGCAGGGAAGCGAAGACGAGATGGCTGCAGGAAAAATGTGAAGAAATCGAAAAAGAAATGATTGTCGGAAGGGCTGACTGAGCATATATGAAAGCCAAACTATCCTTCGGTGAAATTAAAAGCAAGGGTGGTAGCATTGGGAGTGAAACGGGAATTCCGCTGTTAAATGCAGAGGAGAGGACGGATAGGTGGAAAGAGTACATTGAAGGGCTCTACTAGGGAGAAGATTTGTCTGATCTGATAGAAGAAAAAACAGGAGTCGATTTGGAAGAGAGAGTGGATCCAGTATTAGAATTAAAATCTTAGAGTGCTTTGAAGTACCTGAGATCAAATAAGGGAAAAGAGATAGATAACATTCCATCACAATTTCTAAAATCATTGGGGGAAGTGGCAACGAAACGACTATCCACGTTGGTGTGTAGAATGCATGAGTCTGGTGTCATACCATCTGACTTTCGGAAAAATAGTCATCCACATAATTCCGGACACTGCAAGTGCTGGTAAGTGCGGGAATTATCGCACAATCAGCTTAACAGCTCATGGATCCAAGTTTCTGACAAGAATAATGTACAGGAGGATGGAAAAGAAAATTTACGAAGTGTTAGCTAAGAATAAGTTTGGCTTTATGGAAGGTAAAGGTATTAGACAGACGATAATGGAAGCAAGACTAAAGCAAAACCAAGACACATTCATAGAATTCGTCGAACTGGAAAAAGGGTTAGACAACGTCAAATAGTGCAAAATGTTGGAAATTCTGAGAGAAATAGGATAAGCTACCGGGAAAGACGGGTAACATACAACATATGCAAAAGCTAAGAGGGAATAATAAGAACGGACCACCAAGAACGAAGTACTCGGACTAAAGAGAGAGTAAGAGAGAGCTGTAGTCCTTCGCCCCTACTGTTCAAAGTGTACTTCGCAGAAGCAATGATGGAAATAAAAAAAGGTCAGGAGTGGAATTAAAATTCTAAATGAAGAGATATCAATAATAGTATTTGCTGATTACATTGCTACCCTGAGTGAAAATGAAGAAGAATTACATGATCTGAATGAAATGAGGGCTAATGAGTATAGAATATTGACTGAGAGTAAATCGAAGATAGACGAAAGTAATGAAAGTAGCAGAAATGATTACAACGAGAAACTTAGTATCACAATTGATGTAGACGAAGTTAAGGAATTCAACTACCTAGGCAGCAAAATAACCAATGACGGACGGACAAATAAGGACATCAAAAGCAGACCAGCGATGGCAAGAAGGGTATTCCTGGCCAAGAGAAGTCTACTAGTATCAAAAATAGGCCTTCATTTGAAGAAGAAATTTCTGAGAATGTATGTCTGGAGCACAACATAGTATGGGAGAGAAACAGATTGTGGGAAAACCGGAACAGAAGAGAATTGAAGAATTTCAGATGGGCTACAGACAAATTTTGAAAGGTATGGGAGGCTCTGCGCAGAATCGGAGAGGAAAGCAATATGTGAAAAACACTGAGAAGGAGAAAAATGTTCAAATGTGTGTGAAATCTTATGGGACTTAAACGCTAAGGTCATCAGTCCCTAAGCTTACCCACTACATAACCTAAAGTATCCTAAGGACAAACACACACACCCATGCCCGAGGGAGGACTCGAACCTCCGTCGGGACCAGCCGCACAGTTCATGACTGCAGCGCCTCAGACCGCTCGGCTAATCCCGCGCGGCTGAGAAGGAGAAAGGACAGAATGATAGGATCTGTTAAGACATGGGGGGATGACTTCCATGGTACCAGAAGAGCTGTGGAGGGCAAAAACTATAGAGGAAGACAAATATTGGAATACATAAAGCAAATAATTGAGGACGTAGGTTGCAAGTGCTACTCCGAGATGAAGAGGTTGGCACAGGAGAGGAATTTATGGTGGGCCACATCAAACCAATCAGAAGACTGATGACTCAAAAAAAAAATTGTCGTCCATTCGCCTGATATCTTCTAAGGTACACCTCCACGATGGCAGCGCAGTGGGGCTGTGCATTATCATCCATCAGGAGGAAGGTGGGACCCACTGCACCCCTGGTGAAAAATGACGTCCCGATACACCTGACCTGCTACACTTCCTCTGTCAATGACATGCATGGGTGTACGTGCATCAATCATAATCCCGCCCCACACCATCAAACCACGACCTCCCTACAGGTCCCTTTCGAGGACATTAAGGGGCTGGTATCTAGTTCCTGGTTCACGCCAGATGAAAACCCGGGGAGAATCACTGTTCAGACTATACCTGGATGAACATAACCTGGGACCACTGTCCCAATAACCGTTTACTGTGTTCTTGACATCAGGCTTTTCGGGCTCTCCTGTGACCAGGGGTGAGTGGAATGCACCTTGCAGGTCTGCGGGTGAATAAACCATGTCTGTTCAGTCGTCTGTACACTGTGTCTGGAGACAACTGTTCCAGTGGCTGCGGTAAGGTCCCAAGCAAGGCTACCTGCAGTATTCGGTGACCGTCTGCGGGCGTTCATGGTGAGATATCGGTCTTCTTGTGGTGTTGTACACTGTGGACGTCCCGTACTGTAGCGCCTGGATACGAATCCTGTCTGCTGGAATCGTTGCCATAATCTTGAGATCACACTTCGCGGCACACGGAGGGTCCATGCTACGACATGCTGTGTTTGACCAGCCTCCAGCCGTCCTAGTATTCTACCCCCCTTACGTCATCAATATGTATCCTTTGAGCCATTCTCAACACAGTCACCATTAACACCTCTGAAAACGTCTGCACACTTACTCTCTGCATCGTACTCTGACATGCACCAACACAACTCTGCGTATGTGGACTGCTGGCAGCGCCACCGTGCGACCACCACAAGTCAAATGCACCGCATGGTCATACCCCGAGGGGATTTAAACCTGCAAACCGCCCACCAGAGCGTTGCTTCACCATGTATGAGCATTATCCTTAATTTATAAGCATGGGTGTAGTCGCGCCGCCGCCAGAACCGTCACTGGTGTCCAGTCACACAAAATATATGGCAATGTTTTGGTTGCGTTATGGCGGCTGCTGCTTCAACTATCGAATCACAGGATCCCTGAAAAATCGGACTATAGTAGTAATTAGTGTAAGTTCCAGGTACGTTTTTGTGAGTTAGTGAACGAGCAGGTGAACTAACTTACAAGAACTGCGCTAGAACCTACACCTAATTAACTACTCATAGTATTGTCTCCTTTTATCATTATGGACACACCCATAGGCAATCTTATCTTGTCTGTCACCAGTTTATACGCTGATTCCCAGAAGTTATAGTGAAGGTGTTCATTTACGAATCCTATCTACCGTTGTTCGTTCTTATGCTTCAGAAGTTCTTTGTATTTCTGTTTGGTGTCGTGTATTTACTGTCGTCTGTCACTCTCTTCAGCACCGGTTCATTTCCTCCATGGTTTTCTGTGTTGACTTTTCTTAATGTTGCATACCGTTTTTCCACGACTGGTCCTCCAGGAGTTGACCATATGATGGCAATTCCCGAACTTGACGCTTCTGGATTGCTGCTATGGTTTTTTGTGCCATCTTATCTACGCAAGATCCCTTGTAGGTGGACAACGAAAGTTGTAATGTTGAATCCGGTAAGCCTTTTTGAAGTTTGGAACCCATCTTAATTATCTACTTTTTTAAACATGACAAATGAAAACAAAATGTATGTGATTATAGTCACTTATTTTAAGATTTTTTCCCACTGTCCACGACACTATCTTCAGGCATTCTGGTTTGCTAACGTTATGTGAAAATTTTTGTGAGTTCCTGATCTGTAGTGATTTGTGGGAGAGTGGAGAGGTCTTTTTAATTGCTTATAAACCTAGTTAATGTGTTAGATCTTGCAGTTCTAATCTTCTGTCACATGTTTCTTTGCTGATGAAACGCGATAATTTTACTTTTGCATCTATTGTTATAAAATGATTAGCTCTTCATTCTGAAACTACTTTTCATTACTCCCAACGTATTTATATACCTGAGAGAAGTAGTAATAAATATTAAAATTAATATCCAAGTAAGTCCCATACTTCTGTAGTCACACCACGACTGTTGCAGAGAAAAGTGAATAGCCATTGTTTTAGTGTCTGTTCTAAAAATTATTCTTGTTGCAATAGGTCCTCCTGTAATGACCTGCACAGTTTGTGGCTTTATAGTGTTTGAATTTTCCTTAAGAAGGGCTCCAAAACATACATATATCCATGCTACTTTACGAAGACACGTCGTTGGTTAAGTTACTAAAAATCTCGAAAAATACTTTACCGATTTACTTAAATTTTCTTCACGATAGTCTAAAGAACATTTGGAGCAACGTAAGCTAACATATGTAATACAAAAGTATATTTAAAAGTCTATGTGTAGTACGCAAAGAGGAAATGTCGTAACCAAATTGGAAATTTGCAAATATGTGTTAGAGTTCTTGAGCGGTTTCATTAAAATTTCTGAGCAAAACTGTAATGAACATTCAGGCAGACACAGGCTACATATTTTTTTAAAAAATGCAATGTGGATTTTTTGTTAGAATCGACTGTGAGAAAGAAAATACTGTGCTGTGAAAATGTGTGATTTCGATCTCTTTCTTGCAGTTAGCTTCAGCTACGATAGGAGGGCATATAAATCACAGTACAGATTGTTTCTCCCATATATATTCTTCCTCGTTACACATATTTTCAAATAAAAATATTATGTATAGCAATGTGGTGTTTTGTTTTCTTTCTCGCTATCGGTTTTACAGAAACCTGGAAAACTGTATTTATGGCTTACTGACTTATGATTAGAATACCGCTACAGAATCTGAAACTGTGTAATTCTACCCATTCACAGATCTATTCACAAAACTGTCTTTCAAGTTAGTATCCTCACAGATCCAGCAGCTGGAATGGGCTCCTTCATACCCCACATACCAATGACCCCAGATGATTTTCCCATACATTTTAAGCTACTTCAATTCCCAATTAATATTTCGTTTGAATTAACAATGGGGATGAAAGAGACATATATAGGATGGAGGAGAGAGGCTGGAAGAACATATGCACAGAAACCGGTGTAGGGTAACAAGAGATGGACAAAGAGAGGTAGAGGAGGATATTGTCAGGGAGGCAGGAAACGGGAAGGAGTTTAAGATGTATATACCTTTCCCAGTCGTTTTTAGTGATTGCGAAGCATTACTGTGTTCGCCAGCAGAGTATAAGTACGGACAGACTACGAAACTTGCATTGTGCGATAGAGACGTAACATCGAAGGATAAGAAATACAAATAAGACAGCTTTAAATGGCTATGGGTTCAATGATATCTTCAGAAAAGTCAGCGAGCAAAGGTTACACAAACTGTAAAATACATTACATCAAAAGTATCGCCATGATTTATCTTTAAAAGGATTTATGTCTTGATATTCGTTAATTCCAAATAGCATGTTTTACCGATTAAGAGCTAAAGACGAATGCAAAGTTAGGTCCTCTAGCGTACAAAAGTTGAACCACTTGCAGCTGTAGAGGTCGCTAACGTAATGCGGACTCATCACCGACCGCTTACTGAGTATGTTTAAATCCATCTAGACAGAGCTATGAGCTTGTGGATAAGCTTTAAAAGATATTATTAATAACATGGTGGTAGATGTCCAAGAAACTGTTGTAATGTTGTTGCTTTAATTTGCTATGAAAGCGGTGCTGATAGACAATAAAAGAGGGTTCAAAACTGTGAGTTGTCTGGGGAAGTTAACCTTGCATTACTGAGCAACTGTTTCACCAGGTATCCAGTCTAGCTTACCAAATTCCCAACCAGACTAACATTAATTATAATCTTTTAATAGTCATACGACAACTGGTGATATATATATATATATATATATATATATATATATATATATATATATATGAGAATTTAAATAAAAAGAAATAAATCAGTTTATATTTGGAAATTTATTTTAATATTGATCATTGAAATTTCTGCATATTAAACTTGAGTCATAACTAAGCTGGTAACTTATTTACGACTGTGAAAATGTGAGTTTGTGATCTTACGGAACACATCAAATATGGAGCCAAGATTGGGAGACTGCATACAACACTGCATTCATAAAATAACACACGAAGAACGTTGAAACATATGCAAGAGGAAATTAACGACAACCAACCGATTCAATTTTCACCCAAAGAAGTTACGTTCGTAGCGCAATCCTGTCCGTCATGTAATTACCACACACTGGTATACTAAATTCATACTAAGTCTCTGTGAAATCTTCCCAAAAAGAATAGCTGAGGGCTACTTTTATGATTACACCACATGCTTCACGTGTTCAACTTGGTTTACACAAAGAGTGTAACTCCACAATAATTTTGATAATTAAAATAAATTAGATCGAAAAGCAATTTACAAACGAAAAACCTCGAACTGATTACTATCGTCTTACTATTAACCTGATGGGTCAAACAATTGTATAAACACGTGGTACTGGTCTCACAAAGTACAGCCCACGTGGGTTGAACATAAAGAAAAGTTGCTATATTGAAAAATATTGTCAAGACGAGACGTTATAATCTCACGCACATTCACATTTAAGATTAATGATCTTAGTTAGAGTTACTGGTCAACAGGTGGTTGCACTTTACTCACAAAGTAGTTACAAAGCAACTACTGGAAGATATTCTGAACTTCACACTCGAAATACACTGCGTTGCAATCTAAGATAACATTAGATGTTTTAGAGCTAAACCTGAAATAAAGGTGATTAAATTTTCATTTAGGCTGAAGAAATCCGTTTTCCTACGGACTTAGCAGACACGCGCTTAGCCGGAGATCTTACCACTTTAGACGCTCGCCGCGGACAGACTGCCGTGGTCCCTTCCTGAGGCTCACAAATACAAACGGAAGTGGCCAGAGGGGCAGCTTCCTATACTAACACGACAAGGGACAGACAGGACCATACTAAGAATAGAAACCTCTCTGCTTTTAGAAAGCGTAGCTACCTGTTCCGACGTTGGTCCTACTGTTCTCTAGCAGACAGGCTTGTCTGTTACCCTCAAGCAAACAACTAGAAATACATTTGCTCATTCATCCTCTCACACAGAAGGGAAGGGGAAGTACAGTATCTTATCATATACAGTATATAAAGAAAGCGGATGTAGGTTCCGTATGAGACTGTGTGACATGAATTACATAGAAACTGTTTTAAAGTGTAGTAGTGTGACAGATCATTCTTGTTTATGTGTAAAAGTAACACGTTCCACTACTCAGTCTCCTCCCAGATAGTCAGAAACGCCACAGTAAATTTAGAAGAGGAATCTATGCCGTAAATGACAACAGATTTCAGAAATTAACATGAAAGGAATCCAACAGAGACCTTTCATAACCCCAACGCTCCGGGAAAAGACTGTGCAGGGAATTTTCTGGCCATGCTATGACATTCTCAAGCAGGCTTCTCACACCCAACTTAAACCAAAAATGTAAAGATAAGGCAAAAGGTCACCAGATATATTCAACACATCTGTATAATCTACCATGAGAAAAAAAACAATCTGTGACACGTATTTAAAAGATAGTGTAGACCTAATTCGGTCAGCAAGTGAAAACAATGGTTCCTGTGTCATTAATATGAAAACAATTTCTGGTTGTTTCCCTTATGGAGTTCACCAGTATTTTCTCATTGCAAGAGCCAACTGATCACAGGAAAATTTATAACTGTTTATTAACAAGTAAAATTTATGAAAATAGCAAAAGTGCCACAGCAATTAAAAAAGAACATGAAAATAACATCAGTATTATAAAGCAGAACATTACAATGCACAATCTGCAAAAGCAAAAACTATGATAAGAGAAAAAAACATGTTTTACAAAGTGGTTATCGCAAAAAAATTCTATATCTTATAAAACTAATAATTTGTTGAATTAAAATTACTTTGTGGCACTAATTTAATCACTCTACTATATTTCGGTTAGTTAGCAAACAATGATCACTGTGTCATTATACTAAAACTACAAGCAATTATGTGATTGTTACCATTATAGGGTTCCTCACTATAAATACGCCCCATGCAAAGGCTAATCGATCACAGTCCAATGAGAATGAATAGCTATCAGACTGATAAACGAAGCAATACCACAGGAATGAATTTACGAAACAAAATATCACAAATCTAATACATTACACAAGAACAAACATTGATCAATAAAACAGCTCTGAAAGTACAATAGTCAACATCTAAAAAAAACACCAATAAATAAAACACCTGCAAAATACAAGAGTAAAAGTCTAAAAAAAATAGAACACCTGCAAAATACAAGAGTCAGTATAATAAACACCAATAAATCGAACCCCTGCAAAACACACGAGTCAAAGTTTCTCTGACAGAAACACACATATATGCATTGAACTAAGAACCGTATAATCAATGTTCACTGACACACTCAGTAGTTCCACTGTTCCGAGGCACAATATAGGGGGAGGGGGGCGGGGGTTCGTCGCCGCAGCTGTCAGTAGGGATTTTTGTCCATCTGTTGCGTGCAATCCCGCTGTCTCTGCCCTCTCATGAAGTTTCTCTTGGTGGCCCGTGTCACGTTCATCTCGATTTGGTTCCATGTTTCTGTTGTCAAATTCGTGTGGTATCCTCGTTTGACACGCCAGGTTGATATTCCTGGGCAAAGATGACACTTAATGGCTCTTTTTTGTGCCACCCTTAGCGACCAGAGAACATCGAACCATGATTTACTGTCACTTGACAGTGGGCATCCGTCAGGAAATGTCGATAGGCGTCGTTGACGTCTGCGAGTTTCTCTGGACAGTACCTGTCAAAAGGCTCCACGGCCCTTTATCCCCTGTCTTTTGTCGTTTCACCACGGCCATCTTGTCACGGTCACATGCGTGTGGTGCGTTGCCAGCAGATGGATTTCCGCACGGTGGACCGCTCGGCCATCTCAGGTCATCACCCGCACGGAGGGTCGCATTGGTGCGGCCGGCCATTAGCTTTGGGCACAAGGGAAAGTGTTTGTCCCGTACCCTTCTTTTGTTATGACTGCAGTCCCGAAGTGGCCCGGTTGACAGTGTGTCCTGCTGGGAAACCTGACAGTTTACAACTAGCCCTCCCCCTCGCTGCTCCCGCTGTCACGTAAGAGTTTAGCCGGTTCGCTTTCACGTTCTCAACAGCATTCACAGGAATTGTTCATCATAGTTATGTGATTACAAAATGTCATACATAATACCACTTAGTATTGTCTTTCACAATTTTTAACAACAAAAGTGAGACTTAATTTTTTTTAATGAAAAGTTAGATGAACCGACAATATAAAAATAAAAGTTAAATGACTTGACAATATAAAAAATACAAGTGAAATGACTTGATAGTATAAAAATAAAAATTAAATGAACTGACAATATAATATCTAAATCCACATCACTTCCGTTTTAATAAATCAAATGGTACTTATTAATTCACTAAAATGAATAGGATTATGCCTTGTGGAACTATAGGTCAGGACAGCATAGGGTTCACATGTTATTTACACACACACACACACATGCACACCTGTTGTCTATACTACAAACTAACTACCCATAAACATGTATTACTCAAAATTCTACTTCTATCCACTACTAGTTAATCCAACAAGCTACTTCAATGCTACGTCAACAAAGTGTTTACACCACTACAACATTGTTCTAATTCGTCCTCTTCCTGACGCTTGCTGCATATGTCTTGTCACATGATAAATATGGAGCACTTTCTTTAAACATACACGGTAAAAAGAACAGTGGTTATTTACACGCCGAAACATTTATACCAGTTGACACAGCTAATAAGAGACTCGCAGTTACACATTTATCATACTCATATATTCACACATAAAACAGTAAGAAAATTTCATCTAAAATTACGTTATCACAAGAATTAATCACATAGATTACTCTGAGCAGGGTAAAAATATTTTCCTTATGCAGGTTATACTACATTTTCTTACCCATTTCGCTCCTTCTTTAAGTTACCTTTCGCTTCCAAATCAGTTATTTCGCTTGTGGTGGTCATTCTGGATTCATTTCTCATGAATGGCAAAATTGTGGCCACCTCTATTCTGTAAAACAGTTTCATCTTAACATATTGAACTTACAACTGACACAAAAGATCCGAATCCTCCTGTAGTTTAAACGACAAATGTTGTGATTCATCCTTATTACCTTAAACCAAGCTTTCCTTCGGTCCCATAATCAAAATTATTTAATCTTCCTCTACCTTCAAGAGGGAAATTTCCTCAGTACAAATCATATAGGCTGCAGTGCATCCCGCACCAGCGAAAACAGTAAGCTGTAATGCTCACAGCATCATCAAAACACATAAACGTCGCTTTTCTAGGACAAGTATTAACGCAGAATAATTTTTCAGGCTTTGGCTCAACATCTATCAAGACTACAGAAAGGATCCATATTTCTGTTCCATTCTCCATTTGCTGAAAAACTGCTCGTATTTGACTACCACAATAATATTTCAGGGCCACATAAATTACACAAACCACAATTCTTCTTTCACCTTGAAGGGAATCAATATACTGACGAAATCCACAGACAGCACTTTACATACTCAGCTATAAAGAACAAAAAAGACATATATCCTCAATATTAACATATCATCGCATATTGGGAAGCCAATAGTTAAACAATCGTATTATCGCATCCTGTTTTCAAGATTCTAAACTTACTCATTCCTTTCTCAGAGTTCTCCTATCTTAAAATATTCATACAGCACGCATACTATAGTAAGAGATCCTCATTTATACTGACAGATAAAGAATAGTAATAGATAGAAAGTAGCACTGAAAGCAGAAAATCGGAAACAAGGCTACTAACAGCTGGGGACCTGGGTTTGCCAGACCCATAATACCCACAGATCGGATATTCCCGAGTTTTGCATTAATTCAACACAGATCTTGCTTCTCTCAAGAGCGACTCTTTTCAATTTACACAAGAAAAACGTAAACAGCATTTCACTTGTTCACAAAGATATCTTTTATCTTCACATTTGAACCAACCTAAATCCTAATTCCACAAGGAAAGAAAAAAATTAAAAACATCACTTCAATCAATCACATAGAATCATCTTTATCATTATTTTTACCAACATAATATTCAAAATGCATTTATCACAAATGTAAGCTAATCAATTGTTTCTCTTCCCCGTCCTCTCTACTCCTCACTGTTCTTTCTATATACCCTATGTACTCATTTGCCATGTCACTCATTTGTTCCGATTGGGCGCCTTCTGCGCTTATCATTTGTCATTACCGGTTTTGTTCATTTCCATTTGCTGGATTATGTCTAGGGTTGGCCGGCCGAATTTCAACATCATGTGGTGCTCCGCCTACAATCCTATTCCCACCGTGTTCATCGTAGTATCGATTGTGGTTGCTGTACCTGTAGCGTTCACGATCTTGTCCATGTCCTCGATCAATTCCGTTGTTCCACCTGTGTTCGCGACTGTTACCCCAGTTTCTATACGGCCGGCCCCGATTATTGTTCCGTTCACGTCGCGACGACCAGTCACGCCGTTGATTAGTACTACGGCCACGACTGCAATTGCGCTGCTGTGCCCCGCAATAACTTTGTGCCTGATTAGGCGGGCATTCTGCTGTATTATATTCCAACTCTTGGAGAAGTGTCTTAAACGTTTCCACGTCCTCTTTGCATCGTCCCGCAAGAATGACGTGGCGCAAGTGCATTGGCAATTTGGTGATGCATATCCTAATTAGTTCCGCAGGCCCGTATGGGTCGTGTAGAAATTTATTTGCCTGCAGCATGTGGTCGAATAGGCGTGCTGGGCTGCCGAAACCAGACTGGTTCAAATTTGGCAGCATAATTATACCATGCTTGACCCTATCTTGTGCCGCTTCCGACCAATAGGCGGACAGAAAGGCTTGTCGAAACTCTCGAGTGGAGTTGCAGTGACGCGCTGCCGACCTCATGCGAATCGCCGGTTCGCCTTCCAAAGAGCCACACATATATTCTATCTCATGTGAACTTGCCCAGTCGGGGGCAAGACAAAACTCAAATTGCTCGAGCCATGCTCGTGGATGTATTTCTTTTTGCGAATTTCGGAATATCTCAAACTTTCTCACTGTAAGGAAATGTTTGAAATCAAATCCCCACATTTCCTCCTGGCGAGGCCCTTGAACGTTTCTATTTTTTTTATGTCTGCCCCTCAAAATACATTCTTTCCTGTCGTCAAAATCTCCCTCGTGGCCGGAGTCCCTCTCTCCACTGTTCGTACGGCTATTTTTAGTGCTATTGGCGAGATCGGAATCACACCCAATTTGGCTTTCCAGATGCGCCACGCGTTCTTGTAATTCGCCTGTTACAGCTTTGTGCCGCCTGTTCACTTCGAACCGTCCCTTCTGAAATCTAAGAAGCGAACGCACTTCTTTGGTCTCTGCGACCGCTACCTGTGTAGTATTGTTATTGTTCTCCGTCACCTTCATCGTGCCTACGATGTCCGCTAATGCCGCAATCTTATCATGTATTTGTCTGTTGTCCTCCGCCCCAGTCTGCTTCAATTGTTCTACTTGCTGTTCGAGTGCGTGAATCGCTTGACTGTTGTCCGCTACTGTGTTGCTAACGGACGCGGGACAATGCGTTTCCGCCTCCTGGACCCTTGAGAGTACCTGCTGGCGTTCTCTTTGGCATTCTTCTCTCAGCGCTTGGAAATTACTAAGTAGCTGTTCTTCGCTCTCTTTAGATTCCACATCGCGACTCCGCTTGCCCTGTTCTAAGGCTTGCAGACGGTCATCGATTTGTTCAAATGTACGGCCTAATTCTTTCATAATATCACTTTTTATTTCACTTGCCAGATTGTTTATTCTTTGTGAAATATCATCGGACACTATCTGCACCGACTTGTCGACTTTATTTGTGTGCAGGATTAGTTTTTCGTCTATTTGTTGGCCTAGTTCGCGGATCGATTTTTCAGATTTCTGCGTCATTTGTTCACCTAGCTCATGGATCGATTTTTCAGATTTCTCTGTCATTTGTTGGCCTAGCTCGCGGATCGATTTTTAGATTTCTGCGTCATTTGTTCGCCTAGCTCTCGGATCGATTTTTCAGATGATTCTTTTTGTTCTCGGAACGATTTTTCTGATTTCTCTGCGTTTTCTTTATTTTGTTGCAATAAGGCTTTCATGAGTTCTGCCAAATCACTTTGGTTAGTAGGAGGCAAATTAATTTCTGGCTCTGGTGTAAGCCTGTTCGGCAAGTTTTGCATTTCGTCTAAAGTATTCCCCATTGCATTTTCGGAACTGACCGACGCGTTAATATTCGAAATCAAATTATCCCCTTGCTCCATGTTGCTTAAGTTGTTGGACCGCCTACTTTTAGCTTGGTTACGTGTCTGCATTAGTTCAATTTATACCCGGTACGCAACACACTCATCAGAATAAATGTATCCCCCAAAAATTACGACAGTCACACGAAAGGAACCCAACCCAGTATGCACTTTCTCACACGCAAAACAAATTTTTATCTTTGATCGAAGCAGTGCAATTTACAAGCGAGAGAACACACACACACACACACACACATATATATATATATATATATATATATATATATATATATAAAACAGACAAATATAGAAAACGAAAGAACAAGACAAACAACACAACGCCGCTCAACAACGCCGTGAATCATTTGAAAGTCTGCTCAGAAACAACGCAGAAGTTGTGCGAGCGCTGCAGGGAAAAAAATTAAGATTATACAACGCTCGCAATCTAACGTTTCAGAGATTCCAGAGTCTAGCGGAATCACAGAATATGGTCACCATGTGTAACGTTGTTGCTTTAATTTGCTATGAAAGCGGTGCTGATAGACAATAAAAGAGGGTTCAAAACTGTGAGTTGTCTGGGGAAGTTAACCTTGCATTACTGAGCAACTGTTTCACCAGGTATCCAGTCTAGCTTACCAAATTCCCAACCAGACTAACATTAATTATAATCTTTTAATAGTCATAGGACAACTGGTGATATATATATGAGAATTTAAATAAATAGAAATAAATCAGTTTATATTTGGAAATTTATTTTAATATTGATCATTGAAATTTCTGCATATTAAACTCGAGTCATAACTAAGCTGGTACCTTATTTACGACTGTGAAAATGTGAGTTTGTGATCTTACGGAACACATCAAATATGGAGCCAAGATTGGGAGACTGCATAAAACACTGCATTCATAAAATAACACACGAAGAACGTTGAAACATATGCAAGAGGAAATTAACGACAACCAACCGATTCAATTTTCACCCAAAGAAGTTACGTTCGTAGCGCAATCCTGTCCGTCATGTAATTACCACACACTGGTATACTAAATTCATACTAAGTCTCTGTGAAATCTTCCCAAAAAGAATAGCTGAGGGCTACTTTTATGATTACACCACATGCTTCACGTGTTCAACTTGGTTTACACAAAGAGTGTAACTCCACAATAATTTTGATAATTAAAATAAATTAGATCGAAAAGCAATTTACAAACGAAAAACCTCGAACTGATTACTATCGTCTTACTATTAACCTGATGGGTCAAACAATTGTATAAACACGTGGTACTGGTCTCACAAAGTACAGCCCACGTGGGTTGAACATAAAGAAAAGTTGCTATATTGAAAAATATTGTCAAGACGAGACGTTATAATCTCACGCACATTCACATTTAAGATTAATGATCTTAGTTAGAGTTACTGGTCAACAGGTGGTTGCACTTTACTCACAAAGTAGTTACAAAGCAACTACTGGAAGATATTCTGAACTTCACACTCGAAATACACTGCGTTGCAATCTAAGATAACATTAGATGTTTTAGAGCTAAACCTGAAATAAAGGTGATTAAATTTTCATTTAGGCTGAAGAAATCCGTTGTCCTACGGACTTAGCAGACACGCGCTTAGCCGGAGATCTTACCACTTTAGACGCTCGCCGCGGACAGACTGCCGTGGTCCCTTCCTGAGGCTCACAAATACAAACGGAAGTGGCCAGAGGGGCAGCTTCCTATACCAACATGACAAGGGACAGACAGGACCATACTAAGAATAGAAACCTCTCTGCTTTTAGAAAGCGTAGCTACCTGTTCTGACGTTGGTCCTACTGTTCTCTAGCAGACAGGCTTGTCTGCTACCCTCAAGCATGCAACTAGAAATACATTTGCTCATTCATCCTCTCACACAGAAGGGAAGGGGGAGTACAGTATCTTATCATATACAGTATATAAAAGAATGCGGATGTAGGTTCCGTATGAGACTGTGTGACATGAATTACATATAAACTGTGTTTTAAAGTGTAGTAGTGTGACAGATCAGTCTTGTTTATGTGTAAAAGTAACACGTTCCACTGCTCAGTCTCCTCCCAGATAGTCAGAAACGCCACAGTAAATTTAGAAGAGGAATTTATGCCGTAAATGACAACAGATTTCAGAAATTAACATGAAAGGAATCCAACAGAGACCTTTCACTGTTGCCTCCAAGTGTGAATTTCTCGATGGATGTCTTTCCCTCAGTATCATTTGATGTTACTGCTCTACTGTACAATATAGATTTTATACTCTGTCTGAATTTTTATTGTACACATACAAGCGTTGTTTTCACATTTTATATTCTACACTGATCACCCTGAGCATTATGACCACCTTCCTGATACCCTGTATTACGACATTTGGCACAGATAACAGCGGCAACGTGTCATGGCATGGAAGCAATGAGGCCTTAGTAGGTTGCTGGAAGAAGTCGGAACCGCATCTGCACACACGTCACCTACTTCCTGTAAATTCCGGGGTAGGGGGCGATGAGCTGTACAATCACATCCAAGATGTAATTGAGTGGGTTCAGATCTGGCGAGTTGGAGGGCAAGCATATCAGTTGGAACTCGCCACTGTGTTCCTCAAACCACTCCATCACACTACTGGCCTTGTGACATGGCGCATTATCTTGTTGAAAAATGCCACTGCCGTCAGGAACCATGACAGTCTCGTTGGGCGCACGTGGTCAGTGACCAGTGTACGATACTCCTTGGACGTCATGGTACCTTGCACGAGCTCCACTTGACTCATGGATACCAACGTGAATGTTCCCCAGAGGATAATGGAGCCGCCGCCAGCTTGTCTCCGTCATACAGCACAGATGTCAAGGAGCTGTTCCCCTGGAAGACTGTGGATTCGCAATGTCCCATCGGAATGATAAAGAACGCATCGGGATTCATCAGACCACGCAGCGCTCTACCGCCGCGCCAACGGTCTGTGTCGACGGTGACCTGCCCATTTCACTTGTAGTTGCCGATGTCATGGAGTTAAGACTGGCTCACGCATGAGCCGTCGGCTGCGGAGCCCGGTCGTTAGGAGTGTTCGGTACACTGTGTGTTTTGAGACACACTTGTAATCTGCCCAGCATCAAAGTGTGATGTTAGTTCCGCCACAGTTCGCCATCTACCCTGTTTTACCTGTCTGCCCAACCTACGACTTCCGATATTCCAATCCCATGACGTCTGGACGTGATTCATGGTTTCTCGTTGGTTTCATCAGGTGTTGAAAACACTCGACACAGCAATCATCGAACACCCAACAAGTCGTGCAGTTTCTGAAATGCTCGTGCTGAGCCTCCGGGTCATCACAGTCTGCCCTCGGTCAAATTCAGATACGCTCGTAGACCGCTCGTGCTCCCCATTCCGTACACGGACAGCCTGCTCACTGATACTACATGCACCGTGCGTGTGTCTGACTAACAGTCTTTTCTCACCAGGTGATGCTGCTACCGCTTGGCCTGGATTATATCGATAGTACCCGGTGACCATAATGTTCTGGCTGATCATTGTATATAATACGCATCTTTCTATCATATTTATGGCATTTTCCAGAACTGCTTGAAAATAGCTTTGATATGAAGACCGAAACTGGAAGTGGAGTTCGTAAAATTCTCAAGAGCAACTGGAGTGGTTTTCATTAATTTAAAATACAGTTGCGGAATCAATACAGCCGCCGGAAATGGAGAAACTAATTACTAGACTGCCCAGCCAGGCAAGAAAAACTGTTTTTTACCTCCATGAAATTTCAGACAGGACTGACTTTTGTTGTTGCTCTTATGAAATTAAGGAAACATGTTTGCGTCTGACTGTTATCCTTAACTACATCAATGTTAGTATAAAATAATCTTCGGGTGCAGCTATCTTAACACAGCGAAATTATGCAATTCTTCGGAAAAGAAATGAAATCGGGTACTTCTGTAAGGAAAAAGTGCTTTTAAATTTAAGTTTATACAACATACATTTAAAGCTGTGTACTTTTGTCACGTTTCTTACAATTTGACCATGTGTACGAAAACAAGAACTGGGAGTGCTGAGGCATCAAAACATGCTATCTTCTAATCATAGAACGAAACTAGGTAAGCTCTTTGCTTCTCAGAGACTGGCTACAAGTATGAGATTGGATCAAATAAAAAAAAAGTTTCAGTTTCATGATAGAAACATTAATGAAAACACAGCTGTGTCTCGAACAATGAACAAGCTAAAGGCCGGAAACTTTGCTCTCAATCCTTTATGGCATATAAATAAATTAAAATCTTATTAGCTCAAGACAATATGGCAATAGATTCAATGAAAGGTAATGAAACAGAACACGCAGGACTAACCATAAGAGTTAACAAAGACTCAAGTGATGCCACAAATCGACTTACAATTAACGTGTTTGAGCTCGATGTACGTTGCGACAGTAATGAGAAACCATATCAGCATATCGCCTAGGTCACTAAAGCAAATAAAGCGAACCCCTTGGTTATTACATGTACACGTGATTGTATTGATAAATCTGAAAACTTGTTTTCAGAAGATAATATTTCAGAAATAAGTTATAATCTGACAAAAACGTGCAACAGAAATCGGAAGAGCTGTAGATCGTAACTACTTTCTATTCAACGATAAAGAAAAGAGAAAGCAATCCCAGAATGCCTGCTCTACCTATTAAAACGCACAAGAATAATGCTACTAGATCAATAGTTAATGTTATATTTACAGGAGACAAAAATTTAATGAACTACTAAAACAATTAATGCATAAACTGCGGTTACGAACCTGAGTGAGTAGTTATACGTATCTTATACCTGTACTGCGTGGTTCACTTCTTTTGACATAGAACATATGTATACTAATATTCCCGTAAAAGAAAACATTACAGTAATGAAAAACAATTAGCTAATGCACAAAATACTTCCTCTGGGGGCAAATATTGAAACTATTAAATCACAGGAAACCGTGATAAAGTATAAACACTTTACTTTTATGAAACAGATCTATCTTGGAAAAGATTGATTACCTATGGGATCTCGGACAGCAGGTACAATGGCAGATATTTTCGTCAATCATGTGGAACGGAAATTCTTGAAATAACACTCTGAAATCAACGTTTGTACAATGTGTCACAAAAGTTATATTGATAACGTCCTCGTTCTTTTCCGTGGCTCATAACAAGAAAGTGATTACTTCGGAAATCCTTTTGTAAAATACGCATAGTCGAGCACTATTAATATTTTAGGTCTTTTCATTACAATGAATCAACAAAGATATGTTTTCAGAATTTATCATAAACACATGCCTTCCTATGTCATTATTTCAGCTACATCATGTCTTCTTGCTCAAAAGGCCTTATCTAATTCTGACATAAACAAGTTCTTTAAATTGCTGCTATATGCTAATGGCGGTGAAACGTAATATCACTGGTCGCCAGATATAATGGCTAGTCACGAAACCTAAAAGGAATCAGTTGACATAGAAAATTAGAAATATACGCTCACGCGAAAAAATCCGAAGAAAAGAAACTCATCGAACAATGCACACTTACAAATACTAGGTTGTTGGACATCTGAAGCCACTTTAGTGATAATTTCCTTTAAAATTACTCCGCAGGAGTTTGTAAACATACTCTGTAAGCCGCCCACGATGCGTCCAAGCTGCAATGACGCCCTACACACACCCTAGTGGTTCATTTGCACGTTACAGAACATAGCTTTATATTCGTCTTGGATACCTGATCCACTGCAACAGTCTTAACGCTTTTATTAAATCTACACATTATGGTTAGCTCTTTCTTTGTAAAATATCTATTTTGAATTTTTGAATGTCGGGACACAATTCCTCTCACAGGTAAAGCATGCCAGTACATATAATGCAATGAATTTTACAGTATTTTAGTAATACTGAGACGCCCATATTTATCAATATGTCATTAAGCAAATAACCTTTTAAATCCACCTTAGTTACATTTTTTATCATTTGATGTTGCTTTGATACAGCACAAAGTAAGTTTCATATTAAATCTGTATTTATATTGTACATGTGCAAACCTTATTTTCTCAGCGTCTGTTATATACAATATTTATATATCTCTTCTATTTATGGAAGATTTCAGTACCACCTGAAATTGGCCTAATATAAAGGCCGAAACTTTGAAGTTTTCAACAGTAAGTGGAGTGGTTTTCATTAATTAGCATAACGGTCGTCTATCTCGTAGCATTTATCTGTTTTTAACTCAGTGGTGGATGCCTGGTGAGTATGTAACACAAAGGTAATGTTACCCTAAGAACGGAAATGATTCCGATCGTTTTAACACATTCACATTTTTGAGCTAGAATATTCGCCACGTCTATGAAAGACTTTTCTCAAGAGATTCTAGAGGTCACTTAATTCTGTAGGTAAATTTCTTGCCTTTAATTGAATATTGTGAATGAACTTTGGAGACGGGAAGGTTGTTACAAAATTGATCCTCAAACCGCGAATCAGTTTCGTAATACTTGATAAAGCTGTCGATCGTCAGCAGTCTCTGTTCAGATACGCGTAGGCATCTGAAGGACATTGTATAAGGACATTGGACATTGGATAACACAGACATTGCAAAATATGGATAGGCTATTTTTCTGCCTTTCGCTTGTTCTGTTCATATATGCTGTATTTGCCCCTTTTATTTCCGTTGTTATTTCCACATTCCGTCCTGTAGCCATTCAGTGACACGCATGGAAGTGTCGGCGCTGACAGATCTCCACCAACTACTGTTCTACAAGGTCGAGATAAAACTGAAAGAAAAGTGTGGCTTGCTACGCAGCTGCCATTCTGTGTTGTAGTGATGTTGCTCGGTCCAGCGTCCGCTATTCGCTGTGTGACGACAGCCACCTGGATATCAGAACCACAACCCTGCTCTGGCTATTAGTCACACACGCACCACTGTCGTTGCACATACCCTGCACAAGAATAAATATGACACTGCGACAAACATATTCCCCAAAGACAAATCATCCTTCTTTGGTAGAACTCAAGCACATCGTGATAATTTTCTTTGTCTGTACTTTCCATGTCGTTTCACGGCTCTTCGCGGGCTGAACTTGTTTTAATACTAACACTTACTGACAAAGATGAGAGAATCCTCCTGAGCGCGCATCAATCATACATTAATAGTATACTGTTCTACACTTTCATCAACTCTGGTCTCATTCTGGCTATTCGTTCTGAGTGTTTCATATTTTTCAATTAAAAGTGCAGTTACAATAGTGAATTGTTGTGCTTACTATAAATGAGATAAAGTAAATAAAAGAGACACAAAAAATGGTGTACGTCTACAAGTCGTTTTCACAGAGACTGTAATCGACTGTACCATGATAATAGCTCCTCTGTTACAGTAGCAGCGGTGTGATTTTCCCGTGCAGGTACTGAAAGGGTTCTCGGACGCCTACAACGAGGGAGCTCAGTACATCTGCGACTACCTGAAGAGGGCGGGAGGCTGACTGGTACAGCTGTACGAGCCGCTCTGCCTGCTGTCGATGCGCACACTGGCCGCGTCCGTGTTCGGATTGCCGTTCGAGGAGATGGTGCAGGACCAGGACACGCGAGATAAGGTTACCACTGCCTTCATGGAAGGTTTGCGTATTATCCAGGTAAGCATCAAAAGATAGGCTACATCAGGCGATTTCCATGTCGTTAGGTCCATATGAAGAACTATTGAGGAGTAATGATGAATATTTCTGATGGTAGAGATGTGGACTTTTCAAGACTACAAAATACACTGCTGGCCATTAAAATTGCTACACCACGAAGATGACGTGTTACAGACGCGAAATTTAACCGACAGGAAGAAGGTGCTGTGATATGCAAATGATTAGCTTTTCAGATCATTCACACAAGGTCAGCGCCGGTGGCGACACCTACAACGTGCGAACATGAGGAAAGTTTCCAAGCGATTTCTCATACACAAACAGCAGTTGACCGGCGTTGCCTGGTGAAACGTTGTTGTGATGCCTAGTGTAAGGAGGAGAAATGCGTACCATCACGTTTCCGACATTGATAAAGGTCGGATTGTAGCCTATCGTGATTGCGGTTTATCGTATCGATACAATGCTGCTCGCGTTGGTTGAGATCCCATGACTGTTAGGATAATATGGAATCGGTGGGTTCAGGAGGGTAATACGGAATGCCGTGCTGGATCCCAACGGCCTCGTATCACTAGCAGTCGAGATGACTGGCATCTTATCTGCACGGTTGTAACGGATCGTGCAGCCACGTCTCGATTCCTGAGTCAACAGATGGGAACGTTTGGAAGACACCTGCACGAACAGTTCGACGACGTTTGCAGCAGCGTGGACTACCAGCTCGGAGACCGTGGCTGCGGTTACCCTTGATGCTGCATCACAGACAGAAGCGCCTGTGATGGTGTACTCAACGACGAACCTCGCTGCACGAATGGCAAAACGTCATTTTTTCGGATAAATCCAGGTTCTGTTTTCAGCATCATGATGGTCGCATCCGTGTTTGGCGACATCGCGGTGAACGCACATTGAACGCGTGTATTCGTCATCGCCATACTGACGTATAACCCGGCGTGATGACATGGGGTGCCATTGGTTACACGTCTCGGTCACCTCTTGTTCGCATTAACGGCACTTTGAACAGTGGACGTTACATTTCAGATGTGTTACGACCCGTGGCTCTACCCTTCATTCGATCCCTGCAAAACCCTACAATTGAGTAGGATAATGCACGACCGCATGTTGCAGGTCCTGTACGGGCCTTTCTGGATACGGAAAATGTTCGACTGCTGCCCTGGCCAGCACATTCTCCAAATCTCTCACCAAATGAAAACGTCTGGTCAATGGGGGCCGAGCAACTGGCTCGTCACAATACGCCATTCACTACTCTTGATGAACTGTGGTATCGTGTTGAAGCTGAATCGGCAGCTGTACCTGTACACGCCATCCAAGCTCTGTTTGACTCAATGCGCAGGCGTATCAAGGCCGTTTTTACGGCCAGAGGTGGTTGTTCTGGATACTGATTTCTCAGTGCCTATGCACCTAAATTGCGTGAAAATGTAATCACATGACATTTCTAGTATAATATACAGGGTTATTACAAATGATTGAAGCGATTTCACAGCTCTACAATAACTTTATTATTTGAGATATTTTCACAATGCTTTGCACACACATACAAAAACTGAAAAAGTTTTTTTAGGCATTCACAAATGTTCGATATGTGCCTCTTTAGTGGTTCTGCAGACATCAAGCCGATAATCAAGTTCCTCCCACACTCGGCACAGCATGTCCCCATCAATGAGTTCGAAAGCATTGTTGATGCGAGCTCGCAGTTCTGGCACGTTTCTTGGTAGAGGAGGTTTAAACACTGAATCTTTCACATCACTATGTGTGAAACTTGCCCGCACGCGTTCAACCGTTTCCTCGATCACTGCAGGCCGACCCGTTGATTTACCCTTACAGAGGCATCCAGAAGCTTTAAACTGCGCATACCATCGCCGAATGAAGTTAGCAGTTGGTGGATCTTTGTTGAACTTCGTCCTGAAGTGTCGTTGCACTGTTATGACTGACTGATGTGAGTGCATTTCAAGCACGACATACGCTTTCTCAGCTCCTGTCGCCATTTTGTCTCACTGCGCTCTCGAGCGCTCTGGCGGCAGAAACCTGAAGTGCGGCTTCAGCCGAACAAAACTTTATGAGTTTTTCTACGTATCCGTAGTGTGTCGTGACCATATGTCAATGAATGGAGCTACAGTGAGTTTATGAAATCGCTTCAATCATTTGTAATAGCCCTGTATTTGTCCAATGAATACCCGTTTATCATCTGCAACTCTTCTTCTTGTAGCAATTTTAATGGCCAGTAGTGTGTATGAAAATAGGTGAATTGCGGTAGGTCATAGATTAGCAGCCGTTAAACGTTCTGCTGGAACCAAACCGCAAAAACAAGGTTAACAATAAACAACCAACTTTTGTAAACGTTTCGTTGGTGTAAAAGCACAAACGTAATTCCAGCTCGCTCTGTTCGTCCACGAGACCCTGAAGTCGGCAGATATCGGCCCTCAGGTAGATGTGTTTCTTTACTTCCGGAGATCCTTGGACACAGAACGTACTGTCGCCCAATGGACAAATCAGAAGCGTACGGAATATCAGAAAACCTCTCGACTGTCTTGTGGACTGAGTGCGTCAACTTGGTACTGGCCACGCTATTCCCATAAACAGTGGTGAGACGCCCTGCTAAACCCGCAGGAGAGGACAGGTAGTTTAAGTTTGTGGAAAGGGACCAAAATAAGCGGCTGTCAGTTACACTTGAACATACAACCTTTTATTTGATCAAACATTACAACAGCCAATAAAAAATTAAAAAAGAACACAGCTTTAGTTTTGGAACTTAATTGGCGGCAGAATTCGCTGTACAATCTCATGCCTTAAGGGCTGAAAGCCAATAACTTAAAGCTCAACCATAATGAGAAATTTAAAAGGCAAAGCCTTATCTTGAAACAGTTTCTTAATTAGGCTGAAGGTCCAAAGAATCTGACACTTTAACAGCAAACAACTTAAATTCAAAATCAGCTGAAGATCCTACACTTAAGACTCAATAATACTAATTTTAACCCTTTGAGTGCTGCACCGGCGCGTGCAGATGGCCGTGTCGAACCTGCCCTTGGGACCGCGTAATCCGTGTACCTGCGCTGGCAGCCGCTTCCATGGGTTACTGTGTGTGCCTGAGCTCTCTGGCCGGCCGTCCTCGCCCTGGCCTGAGTATTTCTGGGACCACGGCGGTTGTGACAGTCTCGCAGTTAGTGTGATCGCCGACGTTACAAATAAACGTAGGATATCTTGTTACTTATTCCATTGCTTTGAATCTGGAGATGAATTGTTCGACAGGCCTAATGTACACTGAAATTGCTTACGCTGCTAACATGTAACTCCTCATCAAAGGCTGTCTTTCATTTGCAATTAGTTCTTGAGAATCGTCATAAGGTCTCAGTGTACATCTGTGTTTTATTTGGCATACTACTACTTAATTATCAGATATTTGTAAACGCTGTAGAATCTGTGACGATCAAACTTTGACGATCTTCTGCACGAGTGCAATAATTCGCCAGCAAACAACCTTCGAGGGAAGCGTCTGGATGCCGAGACACTTTTGCAGCTAATCACTATATTTTGAGAGCAGTAACCCAATAAATTATCCCCAAGGAAACTTCAAAATCAAAAATTAAACATTTCTGAATTCTTTTTATGTGGGACGCAATTGTTATTGTACAGTAGAAATAAATAATGGTTTATAACATTTGATTAAAAATTAGATAAGGGAACTCTCTAGTTTGTGAACTACCTAATTAAACATTACCTTTAATTCCTAATGACCTTTTGTGCTTCAGAAAAGGGTGAGTGTGTGCAACTGACCAACATGGGCCGAGATGCCCTTTCCAATTGTAGGCCTAGAATTTTTTCGCAAATGCAATGTCCTGAAAAAAGGACAGCAATCCGTTACTGAATATTACTAGAAAATTGTAGCCTGGGTTGCGGTAAAAGATATTTATTTAAGAGGCGACTAGTTTCGGGCGAAGCCCATTTTCAAACAACCATGTCAAAAGGAATGTGACAAAACATTATAGCTGTTAATAAAACCATAGAGTATCGATTGTAAACAACCATGTCAAAAAAGGAATGTGACAAACACATAATAGCTGATAATAAAACCATAGAATATAGATAGCTATCGATATTCTATGGTTTTATTAACAGCTATAATGTTTCCAGATTGAAATTTCCACTCTGATGCGGAGTGTGCACTGATATGAAACTTTCCTGGCGAATTAAATCTGTGTGCCGGAACGAGACTCGAACTCGGGACCTTTGCCTTTCGCGGGTAAATGCTCTACCACCGGAGCTACCCAAGCACGACTCACGAGCCGTCCTCACAGCCTCAATTCCGCCAGTACCTCGTCTCCTACCTTCCAAACTTCACAGAAGCTCTCCTGGGAACCTAGCAGAACTATAATGTGTTTGTCACAATCCTTTTTGACGTGGTTGTTTGAAAATGGGGTTCGCCCGAAACTAGTCGCTGCTTAAATAAATATCTTTTACCGCAATCCAGGCTACAATTTTGTAGTAATAATAATGCTAGAATTTTTTGTTTAATTAATAGTATTTGCACTAAGTTTACGGTTTAACTTCTACCAAGAAGTTATGGAAGAATCCATAAATTTTTACAAGTTTTTATTTTTACACCTTCTGTACGAACATTTGAAGCACCCAGTCTGTGTTTGTCAGCACAGACCGGATGTTTCACATGTTCGTACATAAGGTGTTTGTCAGCAAAGTAATTCATCTGAAGAGGCTCTTCAAGCTCAGATAATTCGGTGTTTTTTTTTTTTCACAGTTATGTTTCCCATCCTCCTTTCTCGCCTGGGCTTTGGACCGGCAATGGCGAAGTTAAAATTTTTATTTTTAATATCTGTAATTATCTTTATTTATTTTTTTATTTTTAAGTAATCTTTTCAGAAGTAAGGGTTTCATTTCATCTTCCAGCTGTACCAACTTGGCTACAAGTCCTTATTTGTGCGGTATGTTTCAAGACATGGGTCAATGCACAAAGGTACATTGCATGTTTTGCATTCATATCTCTATTCTCGACGCAAATTCTGTTTCGAGCAGACTGCACATCTACGCCATAGTCTGCGTTTCTTAGACTGGTCACTTGGAATGCCGTGTGGAAAGTGCCTCCCAGTAAAGCGCATTTAACAGATTTACGCACAGATGCAACAGAGCTTAATAGCGTATCGGAGTGGTCTACTGCTCCTATATTTCCATTGTAACCAACAACACATTGCGGCATCATTACTTTTTCGCCAGTCGTCCTGTTTGTCTTTCCCGTGTCACGCATATCTGTAGTGTTGCAGGTAGTCAGCATGAACACTTCTTGCTTGTCGCACCACTTAATGGCAAGCATTGCGTCAGTTGACATAAACTCAACTTCTCCTCGTTTCAGTTTCTTTTGTACCTTCGGAATGTTGCGCCTGTTCCTACGTACAGTACCGCATGCTGCTGTTCTCTGGTTGTAAAGCCAGAGGAACAAGGCTGGACTTGTAAACCAATTGTCGACATACAGGGTATATCCACGTTCAAGCTATGGCATCATTAGTGTTGCCACAATATCACCAGATTTTCCCAAATTATGGACTTCAATTTCTGTTTTTGTACCTGGTTATACAATGAGGACAAAGACGTATCCAGTTTTACAGTCGCACAACACGAATGTTTTGATTCCAAATCTATTAGAGGGAATGTATTTTTTAAAAGATAAGCGACCTTTGAAGAATAATAGGCTTTCATCGACACAGAGTTTTCTATATGGATTAAATGCGCTGCGGAACGCCACAGGAACTGTATCAATTATTTTCCTAATTTTAAATAAACTGTCATCTCCATGATTGGCCGAGTTGTCACTAAAATGCAACATTCTCAAAAGTAACATAAAACGGTCACGGGACATGACTTCGCTAAAAATTGGAGAACTCAGAAGTACATCTCTGGACCAATATTCCTTTATTCTCAACTTTTTAACACGAGCCAGGAAAAGCCAAATACCAATGAAGCTACACATTTCCTCAAAAACTGGATCTTTCTACGTGGATAGTCGAGAACGAACTGATTCCGACGTATTTGCCATGGTGAAAGTGAAAAGTCGGTTCGTTTCAAGTGCTATAAATTTCATCAGATTTTCTGATAGAAATAGCATGAAAAAGGATAGAACGCTTGAATCAGGCGCTAGTTAGCAATTATGTCTTGACGATGAGTCATCAAATGCATGAAGTGCTGGACCGAAATCACGTTTTTCCCAATCAAATTTCTCATTCTCACTATGGCGTGGCCTTTTACGGATCCATTCGTCTTCACTTTCAGAATCTGAAGAAGAACTGTCCTGGTGAGCTCTACTAGGTGAAGTACGTGGAGGTGTATTACTACGAGATTGTTCTGATGAATCTTCATCGTTACTACATTAATTGACGATGCTACACTCACTGTCACTGTCACACCTTGTCAGTATCTCCAGTATCTTTTCGTCCGTGCAACGACACCGATGTGCCATTTGTCTGTGGAACTCAAAAGCGACAGCACTCAAAAAATCCTGATGAAACGGCAGATAGCTAAGCGACACCACAGAAGCAGAGTACAGAAGATCACATGAACCAGATAGCACGAATGTCGAACAGCAACTGCGAAATTCGTAGCAGAATGTTTCCCAGATAGCAGGGACAGCGGCAAAGAACAATAAATAGGGTACATCCACTCCAGGGTGTGCACGGGACAAAAGAACTTGCGACGGGCGGGCATGCAGCCCTGGGCGGCCATTGACGTCCGCAGGCCCAGAGGCAGTGGAACCGGCTGCGGTACAAGCCGTCATTAGGACGCAAATACCGACCAGGCCGCGCGGCCGTCTGCAGGGCCCACGGGGAAAGCCAACTTCAGCGGCAAACACCGTCCGCAGGCCCCACGGCAAGCTGCAGCGTCGCGGCATATCACGTCTGCAGTACTCAAAGGGTTGAAAATGCCAAAGGCTTTACGTAAAACCGTTTTTAAATTAGGCTGAAGACCCAAACCATCTAACACCTTGAGAGCAGAACAACTTTAATTCAAAATCGGCTAAAGGCCCAACACTTAAGGCTGAATAAAATTAATTTTAAAAATGCCAACGGCTTTGTGAAAAACAGTTCTTAAATTAGGCTGAAGGTTCAAACCTTCTGACGCCTTAAGGGCAAAACAACCTTAATCTAAAAATCGGCAAGAAGCCATACAAGTACAAACAACAAGAACAAACAAGAAAAGGCTGTACACCCAACGGTGCTCAGAAGTTGCGAGGGTCGGCCTGGAATTCAAACACTAACGCTTGCCTAGATGAGACAGGCAGTCGGCCCAATCATTTTCGATCCCATGACAACCCGACCGACAGACAGTCAACGGACCCACCGACAAGCTAACCGTCACTTCACCTGACCAGCATACAACAGAGAGTTCAACGGAACAAAGTAGAAAGTATTGGCGTCCACAACCAATTACACATTGAGCTGTCAAACTACACACCATGCTGGACAGCGACAACATGATGAGGAAAATACATTGCCTGAATTTACGTCAATGGCCAGGGCAGGTGACCGGAACGTTAACGGCCATAAGGCAGAAGGTTCCGCTGTTGCACTTCAATTCAATAACCAAGTACAGGTAAACTCCACCGGAGGGTGGCTGAAATTTGCCAACTTGAAAACACACATTGTTGCTTGCGGGAATATCCCAACAGCCGACAAAGAGCTCCAAACGACACAATGTGAAACATCGTGACTTACTGGTAGATTAAGTCAAAACTAAATTTTCATGTCCAGGATCGGTGAACCACGAATCTCGTAGCAGTGGGAACAGCACCACACACTCCAACATCGCATAGAGGTCCCCAGTTGGCCCAGCCAAACTACGCTCCGCGGAGATTTCCTCGCTGCTCCACACCAACCGACCAACTGCCCAGGCCCAGAAACGGTGAAAGGACCAAATATACGTCGGCCGATGAGACGACCAACCGAACGACCAACCAACGGTCGTCCTGCTCTAATGTCCCTCCGTCGGACAGTTCATGTGTGTCGCCAGCGGTTGGCGAGCACTGGCTGTCGGTGCCTCAGCAACGCTCCTTCCCCGACTTCACTGCTGCTGCGTCCCGACTGCACTGCTGGTCCGTCTCCAACTGACTGCCAAATACACTACGACCCGGAAATGCTATTGGCCGCTCCAGAGATGGAAGGCATTGCACTTATTGATACGCGCTGCTGCTGCCGCTGACGGGAACGTAAGGCAGGAAGTTACTGACGCCCCTAAATGGAATAAGAAAACGAGGCGGCAGTACCGCACTAGAAGATGACAAACAATAAATGGGATAAACGCGAGCCATGTGCGACTCAAGTCTCACACTTGTTTCATGGATTTCAGATCAGACTAATTTGGTGACCAGGGCGTCAATATTAGGTCACTGTCTTGCTCCTCAGGCCACTGTAACACGATTATGGCATTATGACGGAAGATACCACCACTGTCGGAGAAGACATCAAACATGAAGGTTCCATTGAAGTTTAGGATTGTGTCCGCCATAGCATAACACTGCTCCAATGGCCGATGTCCATGATGTGATGCATGGTTCAGTAAGCATTTCTCGTGGACGACGGGATATCCCGACACGAAAATTGACCTGGCGTAACGAGAATCGTTATTTATTCTGCAAAGGCAACACGTTTCCCTTGATCCATGGTCCAATGTCCACTATTCCCCGCACTTGCTATCATATCTGACGATGTCGTTGGGTCAACATGGGAACACAGAGAGGCGTTTGCTGTGGATATCGACGCTCAACAATTAGTGCTGAAAGGTGTGTTCTGAAACACCAGCATTCTACTCCGTGGTCAGATCTGTCACAGATCACCACCTACTCTACGTTATGTAGCGGACAAGCCTGCTACCTCCACGTTCTGTCAGGTCTGGCCGTCCAATACCTTGACACAAACTCATGGTTTCACCATCCTTCAACAACTTTCCGTAAATAGTCACGACAATAGCACATGTTCAGCTGACCAGCTCTGCAGTTTCCGATGTACCCGTTCCCAGGTGGGCCATAACATTGTGCCATTTTTCAGAGTCACTTATGCTAGTGAATTTCCCCATTTTCGGCCCATATCGTCGCCAAAATGATTACTCCTTCGTCTCTGCTCTGCTTATACACTTTACTTATCGCTTCCCTTACCCGCAACGGCACCAGGTGTCATTCAGCCTCAAAGTGGCCAGTGCTCATGACATTAATGCTCATTTGTGCCGGGGTAAGTCCAAGAGAACTGGGTGAGACGGACTAGTGATATATTTCACAAATCCACTGCTGGAGAGCAGCTTCCTCTACTTGCAAGTTAGCTCTTTTGTGAACGAATGTGGTGCAAAAGTGTTGCTGTCATTTTCTTATTATTCCTGGAGAAAAATCATATTCTGTATGCTTGTAAACCGAAAAGTTTTATTGTGTGGTTAGGTAGTTTTAGTGTTAAGGCTTAGTTACCACAGTAACGGTGCAGAATTTTTCATTGCGAGCTTGACAAATGTGTAGGCATGAAATTAACCTAAAATGGTCAGCGAGTTCTCTGCCTACAGAGAGAAGTCGGGGCGGTCCATCCCTCCCACACAATCGGGGAGATGGACCATCGTTATTTTGGAGACATGGACCACTTGTTTTAATGTGAGGGATACGAAGCACAATTAAATTTAGCTTCAAGGCATGTGCAGTAATGCCACTGAAGATGGCCGCAGTCTCAGACCGTACTCGTTTGTCGGAAGATATGTCTGTGCCAAGACATGGAAGAGCAGAATCTTGTACACCGGCCAAACGACCACAACAAAGCTCATCAAAAGACCTACTGACCCCAACCACACCAAAAGAGAAGAGTTATCTGCATAAGTCACATTGCTTAACCGACTCAACTTCGGACTCCACTCCTACTAATCCTAAAACTTTCAAGATCACCACCTTAAAACTGACTACTCCTAAGCCAGAACAGACAAAACTTGTGGATGAAACTTAGTCTGTTCCAGCTATTGACAAAATCATATATTTTAAGAGGAAGACAGCAACTGTATCCAAATGGCTAAATTCTACTGAAAATATTGAAACTGTAAAGGAGGAATAAGAAGAGAAAGGAAACAGGAAAACGGCACAAAAAGATCACCAAAGGAGAATACTAGTGAAGAGAAAAATTGACTGAAGAACCTCAGTAAGAAAAATACTGCTAGAACTCACCGTGTTAATCAGCCGCAGAGGCGTTAAAGGAGATTGCGAAAATATGTTTGATGAATGAGATGAGGGTGAATATGCTGTCTGTGATGTAACGAAAGTAATAAAAATTACGATTGGAATCAGTGTCTTGCCCATGACGATCAATATTCGGAAATAATTACCGTGTAACTGCTGTAGTGAGAGAAAGACGGGCTAATGCTAGAACAAAACCTATAACCCTTTAGGAAAGCTAGTTTTCAGTTAAGATTTATAATAAACTGATAAAATAGTTTTGGACTAAAATATTTTATAGCATAGTTCTGTATTCATTGCAGCATATTCCAAACGAAGAAAATGAAATTTTAATTGACTCTTTTCTTCATGTACAGCTTTTTTATATAGTCCATTTCTTCCTGTACACTGGCCCTTACATCCATGCTGAACAAAAATGTGGTCCAACTCTCCCAGACTTACCCTAACTGACCTCTCAATTTACGTCGGGTGTACCTAGAGGTTTTTCTCGGTTGTGTCTGATACGTACAGAGATGTAGCAACGATAAAAAATGTACTGAAAGGAAGGAAGAGCTGCAGAGCACCGATGGTTGGTACAAGGATTGACAGTTTACTATCAATAAAAAAAGACAGGTCGTTGGAATTAATAGGCGATCGAATATGATTTCATTAAACAACTGTGTAACATGACTGGAATCAGTCACACTCGCTACTTATCTGGGAGTAAGCCTGCGTAGTGACTGAACGTGGAACGATCACCTAAAAGAAAAAGTAAAAGAAAAAATAGGAAATGCAGATACCAGACAGAGATTGAATGGATGGTTTCTCAAAACTGCAGTTTTACCACGAAGCAGAAGCATCGCTCGACTAACGCATTTTTGTTGCTCTTCAGTCGGGGACCTTTAATTGATCTGATAGATTAGAAGATCGATACAAGAGCAGCCCATTACGTCACAAGATCTTTACTGTGAAAGCAGAGATTGTTTTTGAACTCCCGAGGCAGGCGAAACAAAAGAGATAAGGTGCATAACGGTAGCGTTTATTCTTGAAATCCCGAGAGCGTACTTCCTAGAAGATTCAATCAATACATTGTATTGCTTCCTCATATGTATAACTCGTGAAAAGACCGTGAAGATTTAAACAGAGGTATTAGTGATCAGACGGAGGCATACCAGCAACCGTACTTTCCGCTCTCCAGTCATGACTGATAAAGGAGTAACAGTGGTACGTGGTTTGCGGCCTATATATTCTCGACCTCCGCTATCGGGTGGAGAAATGTAGGGTCCCCCTGAATAGGTCAGGCGTGCACTACACGCCGGAAGCGGCTACAAGGGTAGCGGAGTACGTGTGGAGTGCACATGGGGGTTTTTTAGGTTAGAGAATCCCCTCCCTAGGCCCGACAAGACGCCTCCTGAGACGCGGCAAGGTAGGAGTAGGCAAAATGCAACAGGGAATAACAATATTAATGTGCTAATAGTAAACTGCAGGAGCGTCTATAGAAAGGTCCCAGAACTGCTCTCATTAATAAACGGTCACAATGCCCATATAGTACTAGGGACAGAAAGTTGACTGAAACCAGACGTAAACAGTAATGAAATCCTAAACTCTGATTGGAATGTATACCGTAGAGACAGGCTGAACAGTGAAGGGGGAGGCGTGTTTATATCGATAAGAAGTGCAATAGTATCGAAGGAAATTGACGGAGATCTGAAATGTGAAATGATTTGGGTGAAGGTCACGGTTAAAGAAGGCTCAGACATGGTAATTGGATGTCTCTATAGGCCCCCTGGCTCAACAGCTGTTGTGGCTGAGCACCTGAAGGATAATTTGGAAAATATTTCGAGTAGATTTCCCCACCATGTTATAGTTCTGGGTGGAGATTTTAATTTGCCAGATATAGACTGGGAGACTCAAACGTTCATAACGGGTGGCAGGGACAAAGAATCCTGTGAAATTTTTTTAAGTGCTTTATCTGAAAACTACCTTGAGCAGTTAAACAGAGAACCGACTCGTGGGGATAACATATTAGACCTTCTGGTGACAAACAGACCCGAACTATTTGAAAAAGTTAACGCAGAACAGGGAATCAGCGATCATAAAGCGGTTACGGCATCGATGATTTCAGCCGTAAATAGGAATATTAAAAAGGGTAGGAAGATTTTTCTGTTTAGAAAAAGTGACAAAAAGCAGATTGCAGAGTACCTGTTGGCTCAACACAAAAGTTTTGTCTCAAGTACAGATAGTGTTGAGGATCAGTGGACGAAGTTCAAAACCGTCGTACATTATGCGTTAGATGAGTATGTGCCAAGCAAGATCGTAAGAGATGGGAAAGAGCCACCGTGGTACAACAACCGAGTTAGAAAACTGCTGCGGAAGCAAAGGGAACTTCACAGCAAACATAAACATAGCCAAAGCCTTGCAGACAAACAAAAATTACACGAAGCGAAATGTAGTGTGAGGAGGGCTATGCGAGAGGCGTTCAATGAATTCGAAAATAAAGTTCTATGTACTGACTTGGCAGAAAATCCTAAGAAATTTTGGTCTTATGTCAAAGCGGTAGGTGGATCAAAACAAAATGTCCAGACACTCTGTGACCAAAATGGTACTGAAACAGAGGATGACAGACTAAAGGCCGAAATACTAAATGTCTTTTTCCAAAGTTGTTTCACAGAGGAAGATTGCACTGTAGTTCCTTCTCTAGATTGTCGCACAGATGACAAAATGGTAGATATCGAAATAGACGACAGAGGGATAGAGAAACAATTAAAATCGCTCAAAAGAGGAAAGGCCTCTGGACCTGATGGGATACCAGTTCAATTTTACACAGAGTACGCGAAGGAACTTGCCCCCCTTCTTGCAGCGGTGTACCGTAGGTCTCTAGAAGAGCGTAGCGTTCCAAAGGATTGGAAAAGGGCACAGGTCATCCCCGTTTTCAAGAAGGGACGTCGAACAGATGTGCAGAACTATAGACCTATATCTCTAACGTCGATCAGTTGCAGAATTTTGGAACACGTATTGTGTTCGAGTATAATGACTTTTCTGGAGACTAGAAATCTACTCTGTAGGAATCAGCATGGGTTTCGAAAAAGACGGTCATGTGAAACCCAGCTCGCGCTATTCGTCCACGAGACTCAGAGGGCCATAGACACGGGTTCACAGGTAGATGCCGTGTTTCTTGACTTCCGCAAGGCGTTCGATACAGTTCCCCACAGTCGTTTAATGAACAAAGTAAGAGCATATGGACTATCAGACCAATTGTGTGATTGGATTGAGGAGTTCCTAGATAACAGGACGCAGCTTGTTATTCTCCATGGAGAGAAGTCTTCCGAAGTAAGAGTGATTTCAGGTGTGCCGCAGGGGAGTGTCATAGGACCGTTGCTATTCACAATATACATAAATGACCTGGTGGATGACATCGGAAGTTCACTGAGGCTTTTTGCAGATGATGCTGTGGTGTACCGAGAGGTTGTAACAATGGAAAATTGTATTGAAATGCAGGAGGATCTGCAGCGAATTGACGCATGGTGCAGGGAATGGCAATTGAATCTCAATGTAGACAAGTGTAATGTGCTGCGAATATACAGAAAGATAGATCCTTTATCATTTAGCTACAAAATAGCAGGTCAGCAACTGGAAGCAGTTAATACCATAAATTATCTGGGAGTACGCATTAGGAGTGATTTAAAATGGAATGATCATATAATGTTGATCGTCGGTAAAGCAGATGCCAGACTGAGATTCATTGGAAGAATCCTAAGGAAATGCAATCCGAAAACAAAGGAAGTAGGTTACAGTACGCTTGTTCGCCCACTGCTTGAATACTGCTCAGCAGTGTGGGATCCGTACCAGATAGGGTTGATAGAAGAGATAGAGAAGATCCAACGGAGAGCAGCGCGCTTCGTTACAGGATCATTTAGTAATCGCGAAAGCGTTACGGAGATGATAGATAAACTCCAGTGGAAGACTCTGCAGGAGAGACGCTCAGTAGCTCGGTACGGGCTTTTATTGAAGTTTCGAGAACATACCTTCACCGAAGAGTCAAGCAGTATATTGCTCCCTCCTACGTATATCTCGCGAAGAGACCATGAGGATAAAACCAGAGAGATTAGAGCCCACACAGAGGCATACCGACAGTCCTTCTTTCCACGAACAATACGAGACTGGAATAGAAGGGAGAACCGATAGAGGTACTGAAGGTACCCTCCGCCACACACCGTCAGGTGGCTTGCGGAGTATGGACGTAGATGTAGATGTAGATGTAGATGTAAATGATTATCAGCCTTCGGACACTCTTTCTCACTATACTTTTTGTGTTGTATCCCTTCCGAAGACGTATTGTCATGAGCTTATTACAAATAATTATAAAAGCGACTTACCATTACACCTTTTGTAGCCATTATCATGTGAAACATGACTCACAGAGTCGATCCGTCACCGGTTTGCTTTGCTTTACTGTCAAATTGCATGACAGTTTGTGACCTTGAGAATGAGGTACCTCTGCATTATCTGCACAGAAATACTGAACTTTTCAGTCTTAATTTTAAATCATCTAGCTCTTCTAATAGCTTAAGGTTCATCTAGGTTCACACCGTCTTCTAACGAATTAATTATGCGTAGCACGCACTGTCCTTTTTGTTCCGTAACATGTGCGTCAGGTATGTATAGCTCTTGCACTACATCTTACTTCGACATAATCATTTCCTTCTCTTTTTTATCTTAGTTGTCGATTCTTATTATCATTAATTCCTGTGAGCTTATTTCCCTTCTATTTTTCGATATGCTGAATATCGTTATACACTGCAGCTCCAAAGAAACTAGTATAGGCATGTGTATTCGAATACAGAGGTATATAAACAGGCAGAATACGGCTCTGCGGTCGGCAACGTCTACATAACACAACAAATGTCTGCGGCAATTATTGGGTCGGTTAATGCTGCTACTATGGCAGATTATCAAGATTTGAGTGCGTTCGAACGTGGTGCACGAGTGATGGAACACAGTGTCTCCGAGGTAGTGATGAAGTGGAGATTTTCCCTTACGAGCATTTCACGAGTGTGCCGTGAATATCAGGAATCCGGTAAAACATCATATCACCGACATCGCTGAGGCCGGAAAAGATACTGCAAAAACGGAACCAACGAAGGCTGAAGAGAATTGTTCAACGAGACAGAAGTGCAACCCTTCCACAAATTACAGCAGACGTCAATGGTGGGCCATCAACAAGTGTCAGCGCGCGAACCGTTCAGCGAAACATCATCGATATGGGCTCTCGGAGCCGTGTACCCTTGATGACTGCACGACAGAAAGCTTTACGTTTCACAAGGGCCCGTCAACACCGACATTGGACTGTTGATGACTGGAAACATGTGGCCCAGTCGGACGAGTCTCGTTTCAAATTGTATCGAGCGGATGGACGTGTACGGGTAAGGAGACAAGCTCATGTACCCATGGACCCTGCATGTCAGCAGAGGACTATTCAAGTTGGTGGAGGCTCTGTAATTGTGTGGAGCGTCTGCAATTAGATGATATGGGACCCTGATACGTTTAGATGTGACTCTGACAGGTAACACGTACGTAAGCATCCTGTCTGCTCACCTGCATCCATTCACGTCCATTGTGCATTCCGACGGACTTAGGCAATTCCAGCAGGACAATGCGACACCCCCACATGTCCAGAATTGGTACAGAGTGGTTCCAAGGACGCTGTTCTGAATTTAAACACTTCCGCTGGCCACCAAACTCCCCAGACATGAACATTATTAAGCATATGAGGGATAGCTTGCAACGTCTTGTTCAGAAGAGATCTCCACCCTCTCGTACTCTTAGGGATTTGTGGACAATCCTGCAGGATTCATGGTGTCAATTCCCTCCAACACTTCAAAGGTTAGTCGAGTCTCGTGGTGGCCGAGCGGTTCTAGGCACTTCAGTTCGGAACCACGCGACTGCTACGGTAGCAGGTTCGAATCCTGCCTCGGGCATGGATGTGTGTGATCTACATCTACATCTACATCTACATTTATACTCCGCAAGCCACCCAACGGTGTGTGGCGGAGGGCACTTTACGTGCCACTGTCATTACCTCCCTTTCCTGTTCCAGTCGCGTATGGTTCGCGGGAAGAACGACTGTCTGAAAGCCTCCGTGCGCGCTCTAATCTCTCTAATTTTACATTCGTGATCTCCTCGGGAGGTATAAGTAGGGGGAAGCAATATATTCGATACCTCATCCAGAAACGCACCCTCTCGAAACCTGGCGAGCAAGCTACACCGCGATGCAGAGCGCCTCTCTTGCAGAGTCTGCCACTTGAGTTTATTAAACATCTCCGTAACGCTATCACGGTTACCAAATAACCCTGTGACGAAACGCGCCGCTCTTCTTTGGATCTTCTCTATCTCCTCCGTCAGACCGATCTGGTACGGATCCCACACTGATGAGCAATACTCAAGTATAGGTCGAACGAGTGTTTTGTAAGCCACCTCCTTTGTTGATGGACTACATTTTCTAAGCACTCTCCCAATGAATCTCAACCTGGTACCCGCCTTACCAACAATTAATTTTATATGATCATTCCACTTCAAATCGTTCCGCACGCATACTCCCAGATATTTTACAGAAGTAACTGCTACCAGTGTTTGTTCCGCTATCATATAATCATACAATAAAGGATCCTTCTTTCTATGTATTCGCAATACATTACATTTGTCTATGTTAAGGGTCAGTTGCCACTCCCTGCATCAAGTGCCTATCCGCTGCAGATCTTCCTGCATTTCGCTACAATTTTCTAATGCTGCTACTTCTCTGTATACTACAGCATCATCCGTGAAAAGCCGCATGGAACTTCCGACACTATCTACTAGGTCATTTATATATATTGTGAAAAGCAATGGTCCCATAACACTCCCCTGTGGCACGCCAGAGGTTACTTTAAGTCTGTAGACGTCTCTCCATTGATAACAACATGCTGTGTTCTGTTTGCTAAAAACTCTTCAATCCAGCCACACAGCTGGTCTGATATTCCGTAGGCTCTTACTTTGTTTATCAGGCGACAGTGCGGAACTGTATCGAACGCCTTCCGGAAGTCAAGAAAAATAGCATCTACCTGGGAGCCTGTATCTAATATTTTCTGGGTCTCATGAACAAATAAAGCGAGTTGGGTCTCACACGATCGCTGTTTCCGGAATCCATGTTGATTCCTACATAGTAGATTCTGGGTTTTCAAAAACGACATGATACTCGAGCAAAAAACATGTTCTAAAATTCTTAGGTTAGTTAGGTTTAAGTAGTTCTAAGTTCTAGGGGACTGATGACCTCAGATGTTAAGTCCCATAGTGCTCAGAGCCATTTGAACCATTTTTTAGTCGAGTCCATGCAAGTCGTGCTGCGGCTCTTGTGCTTGCTCGCGGGGGTTGTACACGATGTTAGGCAGGTGTACCAGTTTCGTTCGCTTTTCAGTGTAGAAACAATGACATATCTTGCTCCTGTATTCATAAAGTCTTCCCAGAAGACTCCAATTCTGTCTGACGACGCTTTAAGAAATCCATCAGACGTCAGCCACCATCAAGAGTATCTAGCTCAGAGCCACACAAACGAAATTTGTTTCCCACTTTCCTCATGCAGCTTATGTGGAGATGGATGTTCAAAGTATAGAACGTGCTCACAGTCTCTCTGGTGCTCCGTTCCCCCCCCCCCCCCCCCCAGGCTATTGCGCTAAATTTTCCTTTATTCTAACATTTACAGTAATGCTACTCATATTTAGTACAATGGCTACATTGCTGTGTTGGAAATTCTCCTAATTAGTTTCTTTGAATGTCACCCAGTATATTGTAAGGGCGCCATTGTCACACGAGAACGGCCAAAAATAGGAAAGCCGGCTCTTGATTGAATAAATATAATTTTACAGAACATCTGAAAGATGTTTGCTAATTAATACTGTTCTCTTGCTCTTTCAGGTACACAAGGAAAATTCATTTTGCACCGTTCTTCGTAGTATAATCTCTTCTATGTATTTATTGTTGGCTAACCTACGGTGAAAACCCCTGCCTGTGCATCTTTGATTCCTTCCCAAGCGTTGGCAGCTTAAGCAACTTGCGCTTTGTATGCGGTTGTGCAACGTCCTAGTTTTCGGATTTCGAACGTACAGCCGTCTAAGTTCTACAGTCTGTTGATCTCACAACGTGGCATCGGAATCTACAAGTGAAGTATTTATATCTTTTACATTACAAGTATAATGCCACCTGATAGTGTGCCATATTAAAGGCCGATGCTTCATATCTCTCCAGTCCAAGAAACTAATAAATTTAAGTTTGCCTGGTACTTTTTAGAAAACGGACATTGACGGGTTCGACTGAGAACAGTTATTATCGAAATCACAGGCTGTGTTGTGTATTATCGAAATTGTCACTCTTTCCAAACATTTTGACTGCACTCCATTTTTCTCAACATCCCGTGCCCCACGCTAAAACTTCACGGCCTTCAAAACGTGGCACAGCTTATCATACTGAATCTATTACTTCCAAAACGCATGTCTCACGCGAGTGTGTGCGACCAGTGGCGGCTCATTCATACAGTCTGTGCTCTGCAGTCCTTGGTCTGTGTTGAACTGCCAGACAACAACGACTAGTGCACACCCGAAGCAACAACAACAGTACGTTAAAACGCACTGTCAGTGGGCAACAATTACTCTCTAATCACGATTCAGCGGTAGCTCTTGTAGCCGCCACAGGTCGCACGCGCTCGCGTGAGACATGCGTTTCGGAAGTAATAGATTCAGTATGGTAAGTTGTGCCACGTTTTGAAAGCTGTGAACCTGCGATGAAGATAAACGACGGATGTCGATAAATTTAACAAATTTATCTTTCACTGTAGGCCGTGAACCTGCAATGAAGATAAACGACAGATGTCGCTAAATTTATCGACATAGGAGGATTAGCACCCACACACATCCCCCGACGTCAAAACATGTATTTCACTTAGAAATTTATGGCGACATAAAATTTCATTGTGATATTAATCAATAAAGAAAAGCCCCAGTAGCCACCCAAGAGAGAGTAGTTAAGTACTTCAAAATAGTAAATTAACAGGCACATGAATCATATACACTTCATAGACGTTACCACTTGAAAACTAAACTTCAAAGAATAAGTACATATGACATCAATGAAAAATATCCCATACATTGTTCGACAAAATATCAGTGAAAAATTACAAAAAAAAAAGAACTTACAGAAAGTATCCATTACGTACACCTTTATCAACTAATGCGAATGTAACATTAATTAACAGGCATATTAAGTGCAAAGTCTCTATCAGTTTTTCACAGAAACAAACGCACATCATTATTTATTAGAAGGCATGTTTTAGTGTAATATCCCTCACTGTTTCTTCACAATAAAGACACGCAGAATTTCACTTTTAGGAAATGTTCTAAGCAGAATAAGGAAATGTGTATATGATACTAATAAACAACTTAATAAAAGCAATTAATTGGCTTTACAGAACAAATTAACTCACCACATCCTAGTTTATCCAGTTCGACTTTCTTTAAGCTAGCTTCATTACGCCGGCCTTTGTGGCCGAGCGGTTCTAGGCGCTTCAGTCGGGAACCGCGCGACCGCTACGGTCGCAGGTTCCAATCTTGCCTCGGGGATGGATGTGTGTGATGTCCTTAGGTTAGTTAGGTTTAAGTAGTTCGAAGTCTAGGGGACTGATGGCCTCAGATGTTAAGTCCCATTGAGCTCAGAGCCATTAAAAGAATGTGTATTGAGGGCAACAAATGCTCTCTTTTATATTATTATAGCAGGCAAATATCACTTACCTCACGGTCATATGTGTGCAGTCATGTCATTAATAAAGTGTATACACAAGGTAGGTAATATTTGGTAGTTAACACCTAAAGATTAATAGTATATTCATAAATAACGAAAGAAATCAGAAGACAGTGGAGCAAGATTTGTGGCATACAGTTTCTGTATATAAATCTCTCAGAATTTGAAAAATCCAGATGAAAACAAATTTTACGCTCCACTATTTTATCTTAATCACTCACTACAATCGCGGATGCTCTGCTTTGTAAAGAACCTGAGCGGCACTTACCGGGTCACACGCAACTTACTTAGCGGTGTTGAAAAAGTAATCTATTCCAAGCCACCGAGCGAGTGGCGCAATGATCAGCACACTGGACTCGCATTCGGGAGGACGACGGGTCAAACACGCATCGGGTCATCCTGCTGTAGGTTTTCCGCGATTTCCCTAAAATTGCATCAGGGAAATGCCGGGATCTTTGAAAGGGCACGGCCGACATCCTTTCCCATCCTCCCATAATTCGAGGGGACCAAGGACCTCGCTGTTTGGCACCCTCCCTCTAATCAACAAACCAACCATTTTCCACGCCGGGTGCCGTGAACAGCATAGGGTACAGTCCGGATCGCGTAGCGCTAGAGAGCCTGTACAGAGCGCCGACTAACAGCGCCACTCAACGGCAGGTACACCAACTGCTGGACTCGTCTGAGGTGACGTAGATTCGGTCCCATGAATCACTTTTCTGCATAGGATGACTTTGTGGTGATGTAACATCGCTTGCTGGAGCCTCGCGAACAGACAGATAAAGAACAGACAGTAGAAGCAGTGCAAAACAAAAGCCACAACACCACCCTATTAAAAGCCACAATACCGCCCAATGAAACAACTGAATAATTATTACACGCACCTTAGTTTGAAGAAGTACGAAGACGTGTTTTAAATACACTGTCAGTCAGCCTACTACATACTGTAATTCCTAAGAAAATTTATTTGTGCACAAAATATGTTTACTCATTAATTCACTCAATATGATGTACAATTCATTAGCCTATTCACAAGAAGTAGGTTCAACCAATTCCTTACGCTACATCACTCAAAAAGGCACAACATCAGTACGTCGTAACCTCATAGAAGCACAGTATGAAAGTTTCATTCCGACAACACTTTATTTTCATTCTCTCCCATACGACTATGGTAAACTTTAACGTGCTCCACATGATGAAGCCCAAATTATTTTTCCATGTTGAGTCTCTCTAACTTGACGGGACTGGTCCCAAGTAATAATGCAGAAATTTCTTGATTTCATCTATTGCCACTGAGGACTTAAGATGTAATCGTATCAGAACATTATCTACGACTTTATGCACTATGTGTTTCACCATACGATCACGTTTTAATTTTCTAGCCACTGCAATTTTCTCCATTTGCAATAATGCCACTTGTCTTTCTTTGCCAATCAGTTCATGACGGAAAATCAATAAGCTCAGGCCGCGCGGGGTAGCCGCGTGGTTTCAGGCGTCTTCTCATGGTCCTCACGGCTTCCCCCCCCCCTCCCTCCCCCGTCTGAGGCTGAGGTTCGAGTAAAATAGTGTGTAAGCTTAGGAACCGATGACCTTAGCAGTTTGGTCCCTCATGGAAAACGTTGCCGGGCTCTTTGTCGTGTAAATCTGTACAGGGTGGCAGACTAGTACTCCTATGAGCTAAATTGTTCATCAGGTATTCAGAACTGGAGAACTTTTAGCCCAGTTATTACGATTTATTATGCTTGAGCCGATCTCCCTGGCTCTTGCATTGTATAGGAGCAGTCTATATGTAACCCAGAGCTACTCTGCTTTGTCGTAACATGGGAACCTGTCAATTTTTGACTCTCTAACCAAACCTCTCATAAAATTAGTCTTTGGCTCTCTCTCACACGTGTCTCAATGCGATAATCTCTTCAATGTTGGGGAAGACGTGACAAAGCATCAGGTACCACATTTGTTTAATCAAGAATGTAGTGGATCTCAAAATTAAATTCACACAGGGCGAGGTCCTACTTTGCGAGTCTACTGTGTATTGATTTGGAGTGAAATATGAAGGCTAATGCACCGTTATCTGTCTGTACAATCGGGTGCTGCCGAGTGGAAAATGGCGGAATCGTTCAGACCCATAAATAATCGTGAGTGCTTCATACTATGTCACGTAGCATTTCCTTTCCTGTGCTAACGAAACTCAGCTTGCTATCGCTGTTGTGTTATGTTGTTCCTAGCCGCTTTAACTGGCTACTTGATGTAAATCAGCTCCCAGGCAAAATTCACTCGCGTCAGTCCCAAGATAAATATGATTTATTAAGATTTGGTAAACACAGTAGTGCAGTATTTAAAGTTGGTTCTTCATCTCATCAAACGGATCGTATTGACCGGTCCCCCACGGACAGACAGAATACTTCTAAATGAATTGCAAAGCCGGCGAAAGCAAGCAACGTCCTTCAAGAAAATGCTGATAATGATAATAGAAACCGACGTAACAGTGAAGTTGCATTTTTACGAGTTGGTACCATTAATTTTAAATTGCTACCAATTTCTTCTGATCTGGCTCACTCCCTGCAGGTGAAATGGCATGTCATAAAAATTGTATTTTCTTCCTCGCGAATTTCGATATTTGAAGACTGAGAGTGACTCCAGCCTATTTAAATGTAGTTAAAACTTTATCCAGCGTGTCACATTTCACTTCTCACAACGCAGACGCAACCAGAATATCATCCGCGTCTATTATTACATGCTACAGATGTAATTCCCCAAGAATCTTGTCCAAAGCTCGAACAACTACTGCTGAGTAAATGTTTTAAGTGGTAGCAACATCTTTTGTACAGGAATGCGATGAACTTCCAGCTTCTCTCTTCCTGCTCCAACTGACAATAACTACTAGTCATACCCTAACTACTAAGTTAAAAACTGTCACTGAATTTCTGCAAATTATTTTCGGGCCAATCTCGGTAAGGCAAAATAACACGACTAATAACTGACTCTCCCACACCAAGTGTAACTGACCCATTATTTTTAATTACTGTACATACTGGATTACAGAATTCGCTGCCTAACCTCTCAATACTATCATATTCTCTCATACATTTGATCTCCATTTCTACAGTTTCTTTTCTAGCTATCGGTACAGACTATAATTTTATTTTTGACTGTTCAAGTGGTCGCATCTTAATTTGATACTGATTTTCGGCGCGCGGAGTGGCCGCACGGTTTGAGGCGCCATGTCACGGATTGCGCGCCCCCTCCCGCCGGAGGTTCGAGGCCTCCCTCGATATGGGTGTGTGTGTTGTTCTTAACGTTAAGTTAGGTTAAGTTAGTTTAAGAGGTGTGTGGGTCTGGGGACCGATGACCTGGGCGGTTTGGTCCCAAAGGAATTGACACACATTTGAACATTTTTGATATTGATTTCCTTTCATCAGTTCAAATTTACGTGAAAATACATGTTAGCACATATAAAACTTCTCGCAATTCTTCCCTGTAGCATGTGGGCAAGTTACCAAATAATCGATCTTTAGCCCAGTTTCCGAGAAAACTTCGCGAATATCTTCTTCTCTTCCTGTGGCTGCGTTATGTGTCACGTATAGCTCGCGCAGGATACGGTTTCCGATGCGCAGTGACAAGTTTTCGATCAAAGCGCTGGGCGAGTTCTTTCGTTTGTTCAGAAGGGGAGGCCGATAAGCGTTTTCCACCTCTCGGCCGGTCAGCGATGACAGAATCAAGGTGTGCACCCTGCAGTCTTTCTCAGAGGATTTAACAGAAACTATTCGGCATAAAAAGTCATTTTTGCTTTGCTTGTAGCGTTATATGTCAGGTTCATGATGATTTGCCCACCATTTCGTTAATGCTCATAGTTATTGTGATATTTACGTAAAACGTAAGACACTGTGCGAAATTCAGAAACGTATGTAATGAAAAACAGAGGTCGCTATGATTTTGCGTTTGGTCCCTATTACATAATATGTTGTTACGTATGAAATTTAGCTAACATATTGAATTTTTTTTTGCACTTGGATAGAGCTATCTATCTGTCACCAATCTCGAGAAAACTGATCTGATGTAGCACACTCATTTGCGATCGCGCCACGCCAGCGATAAAGACAGAGTGAAATATCCGCAACATTCCTCGTATTTCATAAACGGTTTCAGATATCGAAATAAGATCTTCCAAAACCATAGAATGCAAAGAGGAAAGAATTTTACCATACCGTTATTATGTAGAACTTCACTATCTACCGTGTTATTCCAATAACTACAGACTTTTCGGTGAAAGAATGTAATGTTTAAAGGCCACCGATATCTGCTGAAACGAGAAATGTTATGTTTTTTGGAACCACATATATGAATACATTACATGTTTTTTTTTTGTACCGAAGATGTGCCTCTGCATAAGCTACTGACTTTGCTTTTCTGCAGTTCTTCACGTAGTAAACTTAACAAACGACCGATCAGAATTCTCTCGCAATTGTGTCCTCACAACATGTTAGTGGTGAGAGGGTGTAAACTCCGCTGTGTTTTGGCAAAAGAAGAAAATTTTGACATGGCAACCAGAGAAATGTGTAGATTTTACTCAAAATTCGCCACTCATGACGCTTCTCTAAAAGTTACAATTGCTTGACAAGCCAGGCGAAAATAAATCGCTGAATTTTCGGCGGAATTCAAAAAATGGTTAAAGTGGCTCTAAGCACTATGGGACTTAACATCTGAGGTCATCAGTCCCCTAGACTTAGAACTACTTAAACCTATCTAACCTAAGAACAACACAACAATCCATGCCCGAGGCAGGATTCGAACCTGTGACCGTAGCAGTAGCGCGGTTCAGGACTGAAGCGCCTAGAACCACTAGGCCAGAGCGGCCCGCTCGGCGGAATTCTCTTCGGATACTAACGAAAGCAGAAGTGACAGTAGGTCTTTTTGGATGGTTACCTTGCAAGTGTGGGCGTGGACGGGTCCCACCTAATATTTACAGAAAATGTGAGCGTAGGCTTCATTTTACAACGGCACTTCCCCTCCAGCGCCCGGCATTTCTCCAATACCGCTCTGAGCAACCCCCGCCACTGCCGCTGTACCCATGGTCACCTAGCCGATTGAGCATCTAGCGGCCACGGACTTTTGCGCGCACTTCAAGCTGGCGCTTCATTTCCATCCTCTATCTTCTTCTTAGTAACTGTAACCCCTAAACACACTAAAGCTTCTCCTTCTTTTCCGACTATTCCGCTGAAATTAACCTCCATTTCTCCATTCTTATCAAGAATACTTAAATACCCTCTCCAAAAATCAATTCTATATCTTCTTCCGGTCTACCACTCATTACCAGTTAGAGAGTCAGTAATCAATACAGTCACATCAAAGTATCTTCCTAAGATTTTGCAGCCAATAATCATTTTTCCCGTTGAAGCATGACTTCTGTGACCAGTGGCTGCGTCTGCATGCACACTTTTTACAGGAAGTACAGGTACCTCTTCTGTTCCACGAAAGTGTCCAAATAAATTCTGAGACACAGCTGCAGCATTATTTCTAAAGTCTAAAACTGACGCAAGTTTACGACAACATACACTAAGTTCAATCACTGGAATCAAAGTGTCATTCACGGGCGGATACAGAACTTTTTTCTGGGTGGGCACAAAGATTGGAAGGGTGAACATGTTTCTATAGGATTTCCTAGTCTAATTTAAAAAAAAAAAGACGCACCACACACACACACACACACACACACACACACACACACACACACACACACACACACACACACACACACACACAAATATGTATGTGTGTTTGTTTGTTTGTGTATGTGGGTGTGTATTAGAAATTAATTTTATTAAAGTCATTATCACATGTATGCACATATTAGAAATGTAATTTTAATACAGTCATAATTTTATCACAGTCATTATTACATATGATGCAATGACAGTTTCACAGTATCCTTTTGTGTTTCCTACAGAAGATATCGAACGCTTCCTCAGCGTTTATCATTGATACAATACCTTGATATGCATGCGCCAGTGCCAATCCATTTAAACGATTTTCTGCATCCTGTTGAGAAGATATGTCTTCAGAAGGCGTAAGGTTGAGAAAGGTCCCTCCACAGCGCCGGTCGTTATAGGAAATGTATGAAATAACTGGCACAAGACTCTAATATTTGGCAGCACCCTTGCTCTTCATAGGCCTCTGCCTTTTCTATATTTTCGTTCATTTGTTGTCAAATTTGTACCTCTTCCTTTGCAGATACAAAACAAGGAAGGTCATCTTTGTATGGTTCAGTACTTTGCAAAACGTGCACTGTATTGCGACAGCAATTTTTGTAGATGCCGGATTCGCCTTAGCTGAGTTTTCGTACTATACAATGTGCCGTAGCACTTATCGCCTGCGGCAATGAATTGTAAAAGAGTGCATTGCCGACAAATATTTTGCTGCCTTGATTCACTATATCGACTATTATCACTTCTGCCTACTGATTCAGTATTTTTTAAGCCGGCTATGTTCTTTCTCAGGGTTTGAGCTACAGCTAGACCAAAGTTCACGATGTTCGGCTGAGTGGCTCTACTTTGAAAAGGTGACAGACAGACAGAGTTACCATTACATTTATAATATTGGTACCTTTACGTTACTGACTGTCCCTTTCGACAAGAAATGAAGTGGTACATCATGACTGAACTAGCTGATTCCTGATAAAATGGCAAACAGGTACTATTTACCAACAAGAGGACTTTGGCGAAATGTCAAGGCGCGGTGGCAGTACTACTTCTTACTATCAATGAAAAGAATCCAGAGAGATCAAATATTTACCGGAAATATCTGAATGTGTGAACTTGAAAGCAGCCCAAGAAACTTATAGTTACTTCACAAAGTAAAATATTTAACTTTACTTACATAGCAAGTGAAACCTGCCCTTAACTCATTTATCTGCTACGCAATGACGAAACGATAAAAGGCACCATTTTACTGTAAATTCTGACAAGAAAAGAAACAAGAAGGCATAACACAACAAGCCACGCTGACGTTCCATTAATTCCAGGTTTTCTGCATTTTTTTAAACTCAAAATTACATGCTGCCCGTTTTTAATTATGCCCAGATTCATCGTCTCTCTCTGTCTCTGTCACGTGCCCCCTCCCCCCCTCCCACAAATCCACCTTTGTTGTCATTTACAGTTCGTACTACTTCTCCTAATAGTTCGACTTTATTAAGTATTCATTATCGCGTTCAGTCATTTTATTTCTCGGAGGTAACCCATTAAATTGTACATATGTTCAGGAGCAGACTCGTCCAAAACTAAATTTAGTTTACTGGCATTCGTTCGTTTTGTCTGTGTCTGTCGTTCGTACCTCGGAGAGTTGAACGATCCAGGAATCTGTCTTGTGCGGCGCGTTAGTTCCCTATTACAGAATCGTTTTCCCTCCTCTCGTCATTTCTAAAGCAGTTATCATTGCCATGTCGTTGTATTGTGAACGATTGTCGTTTATGTGAATCCGCAGTGGGCTCCCAATATCGTTTTGCCGCAGTGCTTCTAGTCGTTGAAATTATTGATTGTGCCTTCTCCCTCTTCACCGCTTGTTCCTTCACAGCCAGTCTGTTCTAAACGGCCAACAACTCATATCAGATCGTCAAATTCATCGAACGTTTGGGAAGTTAGCTGTCTTCTCACTTTCCACAGCAAATCAGATCGTTCTCGCTAATGGAAATGTCCAGATTGCTCTTTCGTTCCCAGTGTTTCTTGAAGAAAGTTATGCACTGATCTTGTGTTACAGTTGTAACTGTGCTTCGATAATAATTTCTCTTTCATGTTATTTTCCTCGTGATCTTTTCTTGCTGAGTAATGAGTTTTGTTCAAATCTATTTTCAGTTGCTGACTATATTCATTGAGTGTTTTTTTTTTTTTTCAATCTGAATCAGTTTTTGCTTAGTACCATCTAGATTTTTGCTCAAATATGAATTCAGTTCTCGACTCAAGTTTTTGTTGTCTATTTTCTTATCCAAATCTGCACTCAGTTTTTGGTTATCTGTCTTTACTTCTGGACTAAATTTCGCCGGCCATGCGGTTCTAGGCGCTCTAGTCCGGAACCGCGCGACTGCTACGGTCGCAGGTTCGAATCCTGCCTCGGGCATGGATGTGTGTGATGTCCTTAGGTTAGTTAGGTTTAAGTAGTTCTAAGTTCTAGGGGACTGATGACCTCCGATGTTAAGTCCCATAGTGCTCAGAACCATTTGAACCATTTTTTTTTACTAAATTTCTGTAAAAGCGGCATTGACACATTCATCCTTCCTACATTAAAAAAATACCTTTTGTCTACCAGTGCCTCTCCTGTTTCTAGGTTCACATGCAAATTTTAACTTTCATTTTCAGTTGCCTCCATTACTTGAATTTCATTAATTAATCCTAATTCATTAAAGAGATCCATAGTAACACCGTCATTATTAACACTGTCCTCTCCATTATATACATCACCATTCTTAGTTTGAGTCGCCATTATTATTCAAATCGCCATTATTATTCAAATATGTGAACTGTACATGCAGTTCATAAATAACTAATCGTCCACAGTCTGCATCTTATTTTCCTCCAAGGTTGCTTGAAAAATCGAGGCCCCAATGAACATGTAAAACTTACTCGCTATAAGGTTCTGTAGGAAATCATGTCTGGATCCGAAGATTTCAGAACGCGGCGTACTCGTCACCAGTAACCACATTCCCTCAGGTCACAAAAGTCATTGGATAGGTCCTCATATGGTATCGGATCGCTTCTTGCGTGGTGCAGTGCAACAGCTCGATGTGACGCGGATCGACAAGTCGTTGGAAGTCCCCTACATAAAAACTGAATCATGTGGCCTCTATAGCCGTCCATAACTAGGAAAGAGTTGCTTGTGCAGAATTTTGTGCACGAACTGATCTCTCAATTATGACCCATAAACTTACGAGAGGATTCATGTCGGACGATCTCGGTGGCCAAATCATTCACTCGAATTGTCCAGAATGTTCTTCAAACCAACTGCGAACAGTTATAGCAGTACGACATGGTGTATTGCTATCCATAAAAATTCCGTCATTGAATGGTTGAAAACGGTGTCCAAGTAGACGAACACAACCGTTTCCAGTCAATGATTGGTTCAATTAGACCAGAGGTCCCAGTCCATTCCATGCAAGAATTCCCCACTCCATTATGGAGCCACCACTGGATTGCACGGTGCCTTGTTGATAACTTCGGTCAGTGGTTTCATTGGGTCTACACCACACATAAACTATACCATAAGCTGTTACTAACAGACAGCGGGAGCCATCTGATCAGGCCACGTTTCTCCAGCAGCCTAACGTCTAACCGATATGGTCACATGGCCAAGAGAGGTGTGCTGTTAGCAAAGGCTCTTGCGCTTGTCGTCTGCTGCCATAGTACATTAACACCAAATTTTGTCACACTCTCATAGCAGATGCTTTCGTCGTACACCCCACATGCGTCTAGCTCCAACTACCATTTCACTTCCAGTATCTGTTAATTCCCATTGCGTGGCCATAATCACGTCACAAACCTTCCTACATGAATTAAAAAAATCTTCAAATGTGTGTGAAATCTTATGGGATTTAACTGCTAAGGTCATTAGTCCCTAAGCTTACACACTACGTAACCTGAATTACCCTAAGGACAAACAAACATGCCCGAGGGAGGACTCACATGAATTACCTGCATACAAATGACAGCTCAGCCAATGCACTGCCCTTTTATCATATGCGTGTATCACTATCCTATGACATTTGACATCTCAGTCTATAGCACGAATGGCTGGTATGGTTTATTATCGAATTTATTATTCATTTCAAACATTTTAGCTACACTCAGTCTTAACAGTGTCCGTTATGCCACTGTAGAACATTAATAGTTTCAGAAAGAAAGGTTATGGCCAACAGAAAACGGCGCAAGTAATCATACTGAAGCCATTATTTCCAAAATGGACATATCAAGTGAGAGCATCTTACCAATGATGGCTCACATATACACATATGCACACCCTTCCACACACCCACCCACCCACCCACCCACCCACATACACACACACACACACACACACACACACACACACACACACACACACACACACACACACGCACGCACGCACGCACACACAGACAGACAGGCGCACACACACACACACACACACACACACACACACACACACACACACACAGACACACACACACACACACACACACACACACACACACACACACACACACAGTACTGAATTGCCAAACAGCTACGTCCAGAATGAGCACAGGCAACAACAATCACCATATCTGAACGCATTGTCAGTGGACAACGATTAGTCTGAAATGATGTGTTACAGTAAGATACTACACAATCTGCGCTGAAACTGCTCGACAAATGTCACAAAACATAACAAGTACATAAACGTGAAAGGATGTAGGATTTTGGAGAACAATATTCAATGATCCTCAAACACACACTTTCTGATGTGAGCACCTTCATTATTCACAGCTATATATGCACCCACATACGCAGAACCCAGCTTCACAAACTTTTTGGTGAACAAACGTTAGACAAGCAGTACCAAAGAGATTACAATCGTCCATACCAGTGCATCCAGCATGCTACATAAGTTCACAATCGATCTTCGATTTATGCGTACATCAGCCACATCAGCCAGGCCCCCCTCCCATTTTCTTGGGAGAGCTGTAGCTCGTCCATATTTGCTAAATGTTCATAATGGTGGGCTCAGAAAGACAAATCATAATATTTGAATGTTATGGAGGAATAAGTGTTATGAATACAAAACAATTCAGAATTCAAGAAAAGCTAGACATATTATGAGAGCAAGGCAATATCAGATAAAAGCATAATTATCAAGTAACTATCAACACAAGACAACGCACACTGAAACAAACTACATAGACACTTAAGTTATGTACACTCGTGGAAATGGAAAAAAGAACACATTGACACCGATGTGTCAGACCCACCATACTTGCTCCGGACACAGCGAGAGGGCTGTACAAGCAATGATCACACGCACGGCACAGCGGACACACCAGGAACCGCGGTGTTGGCCGTCGAATGGCGCTAGCTGCGCAGCATTGTGCACCGCCGCCGTCAGTGTCAGCCAGTTTGCCGTGGCATACGGAGCTCCATCGCAGTCTTTAACACTGGTAGCATGCCGCGACAGCGTGGACGTGAACCGTATGTGCAGTTGACGGACTTTGAGCGAGGGCGTATAGTGGGCATGCGGGAGGCCGGGTGGACGTACCGCCGAATTGCTCAACACGTGGAGCGTGAGGTCTCCACAGTACATCGATGTTGTCGCCAGTGGTCGGCGGAAGGTGCACGTGCCCGTCGACCTGGGACCGGACCGCAGCGACGCACGGATGCACGCCAAGACCGTAGGATCCTACGCAGTGCCGTAGGGGACTGCACCGCCACTTCCCAGCAAATCAGGGACACTGTTGCTCCTGGGGTATCGGCGAGGACCATTCGCAACCGTCTCCATGAAGCTGGGCTACGGTCCCGCACACCGTTAGGCCGTCTTCCGCTCACGCCCCAACATCGTGCAGCCCGCCTCCAGTGGTGTCGCGACAGGCGTGAATGGAGGGACGAATGGAGACGTGTCGTCTTCAGCGATGAGAGTCGCTTCTGCCTTGGTGCCAATGATGGTCGTATGCGTGTTTGGCGCCGTGCAGGTGAGCGCCACAATCAGGACTGCATACGACCGAGGCACACAGGGCCAACACCCGGCATCATGGTGTGGGGAGCGATCTCCTACACTGGCCGTACACCACTGGTGATCGTCGAGGGGACACTGAATAGTGCACGGTACATCCAAACCGTCATCGAACCCATCGTTCTACCATTCCTAGACCGGCAAGGGAACTTGCTGTTCCAACAGGACAATGCACGTCCGCATGTATCCCGTGCCACCCAACGTGCTCTAGAAGGTGTAAGTCAACTACCCTGGCCAGCAAGATCTCCGGATCTGTCCCCCATTAAGCATGTTTGGGACTGGATGAAGCGTCGTCTCACGCGGTCTGCACGTCCAGCACGAACGCTGGTCCAACTGAGGCGCCAGGTGGAAATGGCATGGCAAGCCGTTCCACAGGACTACATCCAGCATCTCTACGATCGTCTCCATGGGAGAATAGCAGCCTGCATTGCTGCGAAAGGTGGATGTACACTGTACTAGTGCCGACATTGTGCATGCTCTGTTGCCTGTGTCTATGTGCCTGTGGTTCTGTCAGTGTGATCATGTGATGTATCTGACCCCAGGAATGAGTCAATAAAGTTTCCCCTTCCTGGGACAATGAATTCACGGTGTTCTTATTTCAATTTCCAGGAGTGTATATGCAGCAGCTTGCAGAAAAAGACAGAAATTGTTTGTTCATAAATGATTTGTCCATTAATTTTCGCGTGAAAAACCGGACGCACCGGGAATCCATGGAAATATGCACTACACTAGCGTGCTGGAGCATGTCTGCATTACTTGTGGGGTAGCTTGTGAAGGGGAAGGAACGTCTAAACGCTCAGTCGAGCGACTCCTAAGACTAGAGGCAAACAAAAACTCATGCCCAAGGGCAAGCTGTTCATCAGGAATGTATGCTGGTTTAAAGCAGTCAGCTGACATCATATCCTACTTTCCATTCCTACCAATGCTGCAAGTTTCTTTCTTTTCTCCCAGTCACGTACGAAGGACCAGTCTTGATAGTTCTCCTCCACTGAATAAGAAAATACCAGTATGTCATCAACATAATGGAAAATGAAAGGCTGACCATGCAGTGCTTCATCCATGAAACAATGCCAAGTTTGGTGTTGTGTACATAGTTCTGCGTAGTCAGCGCGTACACAACTTTCCCACTAGAGCGCGCCCTGCTAAGCACAACAGCGCAGGCGCAGCGCTCGTCCGTCTCCGCACTACGAGATGGCACTGCCTTAGAAACAGACCAAATTCTGCTTCCGCCGATCCAAGTATTAATATGTAACGCAGCCAATGAGATTGCTGCTAACGTAGAACCTTTTCTCCTTGTGGATCACACTCGCACAGTGACACATGAATGCACGAGGTATTATAATGAGTGTACAGACCTCTGATTAGCCAGTCTGCATTAGTCTGTACTAGTCTGCATTTGTCTGCACCTGTCTGTACCAGTCTGCATTAGTATGTACCAGTCAATAGTCAAGTTTCAGTCTGCAACTAAGAAGATTATCATATTCCTGTACATAGCCATGAAGATAAATGTATAGACACTTTGTCAAGTATCAGAGATATGTGAGAATAAGATCAACGTACCAAGACCAAAGGAACGTCAGATTGTCAATTGTAAACAGCATCCAGAATCAAGTTACGTAATGTCTATGCTTTTTATTATTTTAATAAATGTGTGTGAAAATTAATCAAGTTCTGTTTAAAGCTGGTCACCGTCAATCTGCTACTCTAAGCATGCAAGTGGCATTTCTACCGTCTGACTTAACAGCAGAAGATAAACACGCCACAATAAGACCACGAGACATATTGCTGACACTCGCCTACTTCATTAGAGCGACGTCAAATAATCCGATGGTGTGTGTACCGAAGGTCTTACAGTATGCACACCACATTTGGTCAGCGTTTCGAAGGCAGAAACGCATAATATTGTGTTGGATAAGACCAGATGGCGTTGTCACAGCTCTTATGTTTGTCTCTATCTGCCATCGGAATCTGTGCGAAAGTTTGGCACAATCAGTGACACTAAGGAAGTAGCACACCTCAAAATATTGTTGACGTCAGACATATTTGGAACCGGGTATCGGTCAAGGATAGTGCGATCGTTGAGATCTCTATAATCCCTACAAATGCACCATGATCTGTTTTTCTTTTCTACCATTTGCAATGGCGATGCCCAAGCACAGTGTGAACTATACACCGTTCCATCTGAAATTATTTCATGAAGCGCATCTTTAGCGGTGTGTAATTTTTCAGAAGGTAAGCATCTTGGCCTTCTATCCATGGGTGAGCCAGAAGAAGTGCATATGAGGTGCGTACTAGAGTGCCCCTCACATTAACCTGGGCCATAACAGGACCTGTCAGTGCCGGGAACTCTCGCAGAATCAACTGACCGAAGTCGTTGTCCGCTGGCGGCGAGTCGAAGGAGGGGGGAGCATAGGAAGGGGCAGTGGTTGCATCATTCAGGCGCCGTAGCTCCAGGAGCTTGTTCTCCAACTACTGTTCCACGCGAGTGCTCCGCATTCGCGCGAAAACGGCGGCAGTGACAACTCACGCGTCGCGGTAGGCGCGGACGACCAGGAAATCTTCACGCGGCCGAAATCGGCGGTGTCGCGCAGTAAAAGCCCGGCGCGGTCGCGAGCTTAGAAAATTTTGGAAATTTGTCGTACATTACTATGGACCAAACTGCTGACGTCATCGGTCCCTATATTTACACACTACTTAATCTAACTGAAACTAACTTATGCTAGGATGCTGAGGATAACACAGACATCCATGCCCGAGGGAGGACTCGAACCGCGCGACCGTGGCAAGACGCCCTAGACCACGCGGCTACTCCATGCGGCCCGTGAGTTTAGAAGACACAGGTATATTCATCAGGCAGCTGTGTACCAAATCAGGTGCCAAAGAAAGTCCTTGATTAAGTCTGCTCCTAAATTGGGGCCTGAAACATCAGTAATCGCAAATGTACACGTAGGAGCAAACTCGTCGTCAAATGTCAACGTTAAAATCTTTTTGTCTAACGTGGGAAAATGCGAATTATTTGATGCCGTCAAAAAATCAGGGTTGCAAGTGAATCGGAGGAGTTCTAGCAGACATCTTCCTCTCGTGAAACAACGCTAATGTCCGAATCAGAATTCACAATAAAATGAACCCCCAATGTTCTGTTGGTAATGAATAATCTTACAGATCTGCCTACAGCCGACACCGTAACATTCGGCGTATGAGGTAGTCGCTGTGTGTAAGTCGGACCAGTGGCCCGCCTAATGGCTCTGGACGAGCATTTGGGTAGTTGCAAAGGCGTGTGCACTCACTGTCTCGCAGCTTTTCCAAAACGCCTGTGTTATCAAAACCAACAATTACGGCGTGCGGTGGAGCCACGAGCGTTGCTACTGTTGCTATCCTTCCTCGCAAGCTGTGTATTCGGCCTGACCAATTCGCTAAGCAATTTTTGATAGATGGCTCTGCAGACGCAGCATTGGCTGCACACTGCAGAATACAGGGATCGGGGGCGGATGCCGATGCTAGCATGCGCGGTTTGGGGCCGCTGTCCATAACCTTACTCGTTACAAGTCAAGAATTATTAACCAAACAAGCACTTGCCTCAGGATCAGCTTTGCGCACGAGTTTATCTAGAGAGAGCTCAGAGAAAGCAGAAAGGACAGCCCGTACATTTTGAGGCAACTTGCGGAGCCAGAAAAGCTTTAATGATTGTTCCGACGGCAGTTCGTTTCCCGCCGAACCGCGCAACTAACGTATCGCTTGGGCTTGGGCATGAGTAACACAAACCTCATTATATACAATACGCTGCAACCGATCCTCTGCCGGTAAAAAGGAACGCTACAGCACAGTTACTCTGATCAAAGCATATGATTGATGGGTCAAAATATTGGCGAGTTGTTCAATAACGCTCAAATCCAGTTGAAAAATAATCAAAGTAAATCTGTCGGTAACCGGCTTCCACTTGAGTAAGCCGAAGTTCTTCTCATGTGGGCCAGAAGGGCGCAATTTTAATGTTTGAAAATCTGTTACCATTGGTGACGTTGTCGACGTATGCAGGAGCAGCAAACACCAATACAATAGTAGAAGCGGACGGCAAAACTGGATCTTCCGTCTTTTTCTTCACATCGGCGGGATTCATTTGTGAACAGACTGTAGCACGACAGAGGAAATGCGGAAAATGCGTTCAGTACGGGGTAATCACTTTGGAGAACAATATTCACTGATTCTCTAACACACACTTTCTGATGTGAACACCTTTATTATTCACAGCTATGTATGTACCCACATATGCAGAGCACAACATCACAAACTTTTTGGTGAACAAAGATTAGACAATCAGTACCAAAGCGGTTACAATCATCCATACCAGTGCATCCAGCATGCTACATAAGTTCACAATTTCGATTTAAATGTGCAGTCGCCACAGGATCATTCTAAAAGTCACACCGCATTTGCTGCTACATGCGTCCGAACAAATTTTTCCTTAGAGTTATTCCTTATTCCAACCAAAATAGCAACGCACATTTTTTTTGTTAAGCTAGCTCCACATGTGAAGCTAATCAAATTTTCTTTCTCCAGCATTTCATAATTCTTTCAGTTCGGTCGTTGTGTGAGACAAATACCTCTTTGTTCCTTTTACATTTCCTGTGCTGGTTAGTGTAGCAGTAATCTCTTGGAAAGACAGGCGTGATTCATCTGTTTCATTTGCGCAGGGAGCAATCACTTCTGTTGCATCGCATCTTGCTTTGAACATTCTGGAAGGTGTCCTTAATCGATCCTTTTCTTAACTAGCGTGATTTTCCTCAAGTACATGTGCTTCCCTAGTACTGTATCTTTCGCCTGCTTGCAGTTGGGAACCAACTTCCCCACTGTCGTTGCTATGTTAAATTTTAACAATATCTCGTTGTCCCCTTGCCTTACTAGCTCAAAAACTCCCAATTATTTCCCCAGGATATCTTTTGAACCAATCAAAAGATGTAGAAACATAGTATTAGTTCCCTTTGGCAGAAACTATGCCCCTGGAGGAAGAACCAACTTACTATCTGGATTATTATTAGCTACAAACTGTGAGAGAAGTAACGTACATGCATACCAATGTCTTGTGACGGGTCGAGACGCGTCGTGCAGCGACAGCGACGCTCCGTTGATGGCATAGCTGACCCCGTTGCACCTACGATAGGCGGTTCACGGACTGCTTGCCTCGATGGGCTGGGCCAACCATGTGACTATACCCCAGTTAAAATTACTTTGTGATTGACGGTTCAGAGATTTTAGTGGGTACAGGATGGCAGTCAACCAACAGCAGCTGTTTCTCTGGCTCCACGTGCTCGCTGTGTTGTCTGTTGTGCGGGCACAAGCTGTTGCACTTGTAGTCGACGCGGTCTACTGGGTTTGGTAGGGGGCCAGGCTGGGCTTGACGCAGAGAGGGGGAGGGGAGAGGGGGAAGGGGAGGAGAGCCAAATACGCAGTGATTTTCGCATTTCCTCACTACAAAAATGTCTTATGAAAATCTGTTACTGAAGCTGGTCTTTAGTAAACGTTTTATTTTCCGCACAAAAATATTGAAAAGAAAAGTGTCAGATTCACAATCTTTATCACAAAATCATAAATGAAATACAATGACGAAAAAAATCTTAAGACCAAACATTAATTAATGTAGAGTAATGAAATTTAGGAAATACATTAGTCTAAGTAATATATTTAAATGATTAATTACATTCCTCTCAGAACAACAGTGTTTCGGTGGGTTTCGCTTTAGATGTTCATGCCTCACAGCAGTAACTCAGAATTAATAATATGCATGGATCGTAAATGTTGCTGTTTAGCGTCATCAGAAACTTAGTTTTGGAAAACCGCCGGCCACAGTGGCAGAGGGGTTCTACGCGCTTCAGTCAGGAACCGCGCGACCGCTACTGGCGCAGGTTCGAATCCTGCCTCGGGCATGGATGTGCGTAATGTCCTTAGGTTAGTTACGTTTAGGTAGTTCAAAGTTCTAGGGGACTGGTGACCTCAGATGTTAAGTCCCATAGTGCTCAGAGCCATTTGAACCATTTTTTTCTTTGGAAAACCCTTTTAGTTTACCTAAAATATTCAGATAATTTTTAACATTTTGTTTCGTTATTTTACTGTATTTCTTTTAGTGTAAGACGTAAGCTGAATCAGTGGCATGATTCTCAACAGCTGTTTTTATAGGTTTCGTCGAAAGTGAGTCAGATTATTCCTCAAAATCAATTAACTCAGTCAGATTGATAATTCACACTCATTACTTAGTTCTATAGTTCCGCTGACGACTTTCAAATGATATGTGGCGCTATATCCACTTCTAAAGCAAGCTAGGTCCTGTCCTTGTATTAATTTAAAATTTTTTTCCATGAATATACTTTTTTTGTGAATACCATGTTTGTCAGTTAAAAGAAGATAAGTAAATAGCTTTTTATGTCCATTCTGTTCCCTTCTTGTAAAGGAGATTAATTAGATAAATTTCAATACGTCCCTAAAGTAATGGAACGGAGTTTACAAGCGTCGGAGTATAAAAAATTGCGTGACGAAACTTATTATATATTGTAAATTGGCGGATCACTTCTTTTCATTCTTTTTTGTACGCTAAGGAACTCGAATTATTTAAAAACGAATTATCTTTCTATGGTTCGTTACTGATCTTAATCTCTCTGTTCCAACAGAAAGTGCTTTTCCGACCGTGGTATCACTCAGAATTCATCATGTGGAGCACAGGATTAAGTCATAAGTTAGCATCACATACGCCGGTCACCAACAACCTAGTCAGACGTGTGATTGCATATAAGAAGATGAACAAAGTCAACTCGTCTCTCAACAGTAGGAAGGCCCTCATGGACACCCTGATGGAATCCGAGATACAGATGAGTGACGAAGAAATCTACGATGAGGTAAGTGGCCGAACTTCAGTTTTCATTGTGCATATGTAGCAGCCATGGGTCCTACATCGATGTTTCAAAAACTTACTCATTTTAACATTTAACTTACGTTCCTGCTGCAGATCCGGCGAGTACACTTTCCTTTGAGAATTATTTTTATGAGAGTCAAGCACGACCGACTTACCTGGAGTTATCTGTGCGGTTACTAGTTCAATTTTTAAATTTATTGCGTGTTTGAGTGCTTACTAGGCACAGTCTTTCGTTGTAACGGCGGTGTAGTGTGAAGTACCGCCGCCTGTATGACGCTTGTATTGGCCCTCGTATCGCTACCGGCTCCTGTTTATTGCGTCGATGCGTAAGTTCGTAGAGTTACTATTTTCCATATTGGCATTCGGTTACTATGGGTTTATTCATCGATTGTCATTTTTTATTAGTAGTCCACTCTTGCTATTTGAATTTAAATATTGTCGTTTTGTCATTTGGAGATAGTAAATGGAGATCTGGACGCTAGAAAAGGGACTGCCAAGTGGAAAAATCATAATATTTCCAAAATATTCTTCTGTTTGAGTTCAGCAGAGGGATGGAAGCAGTGGCAGCAGCCACAAACATTTGCGCCCTGTGTAGGGGTAATGGCACTGGACAGAACATAGCAAAAAAAAGATTTCTTCGCTTTAAGGAGAAACGTTTTGACGTTACCCTCTACGCTCAGGGAAGTTCTTCCAAATTTGATGATCGTCTAAACGCACTGATACACAATGATCAACATCAGTGTACTCGAGAACTGGCAAACGTGAGGAGCTGTGACGATTCCATCATCGTGCGACATTTGCATAGAGTGGGAGAGATTCAAAAATCGGGTGAGTGGGTACCGCAGGCTCTATGAGTCAAAATCACGAAACTCTGCGGACGGCCATGTGTGCATCTCTGCTTGCAGGTCATCAACTGGCTGGTGAAGAACACCGACCATTCCCATTCCGTATCACTGCTGGTAACGAGAAATGGTGTCTTTATGCTAATATAAGGAAAAGAAAGCAATGCTTGAACCCAAACAAAGCAGCAGCTCCCCATACATAGAATTGCACATATCTTTAATCCATAAAAGATAATGTTAGATGCGGTGGAAAAGCAACCGTGTGACGTACTCTGAATTGCTTTCCCGAGATGTAACCGACGCTGATGCATTTATTGTCAACAACTGAGACGCCTTGCAGACGCAGTCCAAGAACAACGACCAGCAAGACTGCGCCAATTGCTGTTACCCCATGATAACTCTAGCTTGCATTCTGCTAGTCGAGGAGTTGCGTTGGGAAGTCATATCGCACCCACCTTATCCACTCGAAAAGTATCCTGACCATCGGCTGAAAATGACTAATAAGCTCGTGGTGCCCTCGATCAGTAATGCTGGAATTCAATACGGTGTTGGCCCACACACAGTCTTGATGATAGCTTCCACTCTCGCAGGCATACTTTCAATCAGGTGCTGGAAGGTTTTTTAGAGAATGGCAGCCCATTCTTTACGGAGTTCTGCACTGAGGAGAGGTATTGATGTCGGTCGGTGAGGCCTGGCACGAAGTCGGCGTTCCAAAACATCTCAAAGGCCCAAGGTGTTCTATAGGATTCAGGTCAGTACTCTGTACAGGCCAGTCAATTAGAGGGATGTTATTGTCGTGTAACGAATCCGCCACAGGCCGTGCATTATGAACGGGTGCTCGATCGCATTGAAAGGTGCAGTCGCCATTCCCGAATTGCTCTTCAACAGTGGGAAGCAAGAAGCTGCTTAAAACTTCAATGTAGGCCTGTGCTGTGACAGTGCCACGTGAAACAACAAAGTCCTCTCCATGAAAAACACGAGCACACCATAACTCCACCGCCTCCGAATTTTACTGTTGGCACTACATACGCTGGCAGATGACTTTCACCGGGAATTCGTCATACCCACATCCTGCCATCGGATCGCCACGTTGTGTACTGTGATTCGTCCCTCCACACAACGTTTTTCCACAGTCCAATCGTCCAATGTTTACGCTCCTTACACCAAGTGAGGCGTCCTTTGGGATTTTCCGGCATGATGTGTGGCTTACGAGCAGCCGCTCGACCATGAAATACGAGTTTTCTCACCTCCCGCCTTACTGTCGTAGTACTTGCCGTGGATCCTGATGCTGTATGGAATTCCTTTGTGATGGTCTGGATAGATGTTTGCCTATTACACATTACGACCCTCTTCAACTGTCAGCGATCGATGTCAGTCAACAAATGAGGTCGGCCCGTACGTTTTTCTGCCCTACGTGTCCCTTCACGTTTGCACTTTACTATGACATCGGAAACAATATAACCAGGGATGTTTAGGCATGTGGAAAATTCGCGTACAGGCATATGACACAAGTGACACCCAATCACCTGACCATGTTCGAAGTCCGTGAGTTCTGCGGAGCGCCCCATTCTGCTCTCTCACAATGTCTTACGACTGCTGAGGTCGCTGAGATGGAGTACTTGGTAGTAGGTGGCAGCACAATGTACCTAATATGAAAAACGTATGTTTTTGGGGGTGTCCGGTTACTTTTGACCATATACTGTAGAGTCAAAGAATATGGTACACCTGCCTAATATTGTGTAGGGCCCCATCGAGCACGCGGAAGTACCGCAACACGACGTGCCGTAGTCTCGACTACTGACTGAAATAGTAGAGGAGGGAATTGATACCATGAATCCTGCAGGGCTGTCCATAAATCCGTAAGACTACGAGGGGGTGGAGAACTCTTCTGAAGAGCACGTTGCCTGTCAGAGTCATGTATACACGTATCAGGTGTCCCAATCACTCCAACTGCACGCGGGCCACGCCATTACAGAGCTTCAACCAGCATGAACAGTCCCCTGGTGACATGCAGGATCCATGGATTCATTAGGTTGTCTCCAAACCAGGACAAGTGCGTACGCTTGATATAATTTGAAACGAGACACGTCCGACCAGGCAACATGATTCTAGTGATCAACAGTCCAATGTCGGTGTCGACGGGCCCAGACGAGGCGTAAAGCTTTGTGTACAAGGGAACTCGAGTTTCATTGAGCGATTCCCACATTGACAATTGTTGATGGCCCAGAATTGGAATCTGCAGCAATATGTGGAAGGGTTGCACTTTTGTTACGTTGAATGATTCTCTTCGGTCGTCGTTGGTTGCCTTCCTGCGGAGGTTTGATGTTTTACCGTATTCCTGAAATTCACGGTACACGCGTGAAACGCTCGTACGGTAAAATCCCCACTTCATCGCTACCTCGGAGATTCTGTGTCCCATCTCTCGGGCGCCAACTATAAAACCACGTTTAACTAATTTAAATCTTGATAACCTGTAATTGTAACGGCAGCAACCAATCTAACACCTGCTTCAGACAGGTGTTGTCTAATACAGGCTTTGCCGACCGAAGTGCCATATATACAGGGTGGTCCATTGATAGTGACCGGCACAAGCATCAAACGAAAAAACTACAAAGAACGAAACTTGTATAGCTTGAACGGGGAAACTAGATGGCGCTATAGTTGGCCCGCTAGATGGCGCTGCCATAGGTCAAACGGATATCAACAGAGTTTTTTTAAATAGGAACGCCTATTTTTTATTACATATTCGTGTAGTACTTAAAGAAATATGAATGTTTTAGTTGGACCACTTTTTTCGCTTTGTGATAGATGGCGCTGTAATAGTCACTAACGTATAAGTACGTGGTATCACATAACATTCCGCCAGTGCGGACGGTATTTGCTACGTGATACAGTACCCGTGTTAAAATGGACCGTTTACTAGTTGCGGAAAAGGTTAATATCATGTTGATGTATGGCTATTGTGATCAAAATGTCCAGCGGGAGTGTGCTATATATGCTGCTCCGTATCCTGGACGACATCATCCAAGTGTCCGGACCGTTCGCCGGGTAGTTACGTTATTTATGGAAACAGGAAGTGTTCAGCCACATGTGAAACGTCAACCACGACCTGCCACAAATGATGATGCCCAAGTAGGTGTTTTAGCTGATGTCGCGACTAATCCGCACATCAGTAGCAGACAAATTGCGCGAGAATCGGGAATCTCAAAAACGTCGGTGTTGAGAATCCTACACCAGCATCGACTGCACCCGTACCATATTTCTATGCACCAGAAATTGCATGGCAACGAATTTGAACGCCGTGTATAGTTCTGCCACTGGGAACAAGAGAAATTACGTGACGATGGCAGATTTTTTGCACGCGTTCTGTTTAGCGACGAAGCGTCATTCACTAATAGCGGTAACATAAACCAAAATGTAAACTTTCACGGCCGGAAATATCATGTCCATTATAATTCAAAAATGGTTCAAATGGCTCTGAGCACTATGGGACTTAACATCTATGGTCATCAGTCCCCTAGAACTTAGAACTAGTTAAACCTAACTAACCTAAGGACATCACACAACACCCAGCCATCACGAGGCAGAGAAAATCCCTGACCCCGCCGGGAATCGAACCCGGGAACCCGGGCATTATAATTATCCGGGCTGTTATGCCGTGGTCGGTTGACGAATTCTGAGGTGATTCCCAACGTTTCGTCTCCGACTGCGGGAGACATCCTCAAGGGGGTCCGTAGCTTGATGGAAGGTCCAACACACACACTTGCTCGCTACTGTCAATAGCGAGCCAGTGTGTGTGTGTGTGTTGGACCTTCCATCAAGCTACGGACACCCTTGAAGATGTCTCCCGCAGTCGGAGACGAAACGTTGGGAATCACCTCAGAATTCATCAACCGACCACGGCATAACAGCCCGGAAAATTATAATGGACATGGTAACATAAACCGTCACAATATACGCTATTGGGCAACGGAAAATCCACGATGGCTGCTACAAGTGGAACATCAGCAACCTTGGCTGGTTAATGTATGGTGCAGCATTATGCGAGGATGGATTATTGGCCCCCATTTTATCGATGGCAATCTAAATGGTGTAATGTATGCTGGTTTCCTACGTAATGTGCTACCGATGTTACTACAAGATGTTTCACTGCATGACAGAATGGCGATGTACTTCCAACATATTGGATGTCCGGTACATAGCTCGCGTGCGGTTGAAGCGGTATTGAATAGCATATTTCATGACAGGTGGATTGGTCGTCGAAGCCCCATACCATGGCCCGCACATTCACCGGAACTGACGTCCCCGGATTTCTTTCTGTGGGGAAAGTTGAAGGATATTTGCTATCGTGATCCACCGACAACGCCTGACAACATACGTCAGCGCATTGTCAATAGATGTGCGAACAATACGGAAGGCGAACTACTCGTTGTTGAGAGGAATGTCGTTATACGTATTGCCAAATGCATTGAGGTTGACGGACATCATTTTGAGCATTTACTGTATTAATGTGGTAATTACAGGTAAGCAAGCTGTAACAGCATGCGTTATCATAAATGATAAGTGCACCAAGATACATGTATCACATTGGAACAACCGAAATAAAATGTTCAAACGCACCTACGTATTGTATTTTAATTTAAAAACCCTACCTGTTACCAATTGTTCGTCTAAAATTGTGAGCCATATGTTTGTGACTATTACAGCGCCATCTATCACAAAGCGAAAAAAGTGGTCCAACTAAAACATTCATATTCCTTTACGTACTACACGAATATGTAATAAAAATGGGGATTCCTATTTTAAAAAACGCAGTTGATGTCCTACTGACCTATGGCAGCGCCATCTAGCGAGCCAACCATAGCGCCATCTGGTTTCCCCCTTCAAACTAGACAAGTTTCGTTATTTGTAGTTTTTTTCGTTTGACGCTTATTTCCTGAGATATTTGGCCCGGTCACGATCAATGGACCACCCTGTGTATTTATGATGTGGCCTACCACGAATTCCTCTCCTGTGCCAACCTCTTTATCTCAGAGTAGCAATTGCAATTTGTTGGATGTATTCCAATCTCTGTCTTCCTCTACAGTTTTTGCCCTCTATAGCTCCACCTAGTACCATGGAAATACACTACACCACGAAGATGACGTGCTACAGACGCGAAATTTAATCCACAGGAAGACGATGCTGTGATATGCAAATGATTAGCTTTTCAGAGCATTCACACAAGGTTGGCGCCGGTGGCGACACCTACAACGTGCTGACATGAGGAAAGTTTCCAACCGACCAACAGCAGTTGACCGGCGTTGCCTGGTGAAACACCTGTTGTCATGCCTCGTGTAAGTAGGAGAAGTGGGTTACATCACGTTTCCGACTTTGATAAAGGTCGATTTGTAGCCTATCGCGATTGCGGTTTATCGTATAGCGACATTGCTGCTCGCGTTGGTCGAGATCCAATGACTGTTAGCAGAATATGGAATCGGTGGGTTCAGGAGGGTAATACGGAACGCCGTGCATGATCCCGACGGCCTCGTATCACTAGCAGTCGAGATGACAGGCATCATATCCGAATGGCTGTAACGGATCGTGCAGCCACGTCTTGATCCCTGAGACAACAGATGGGGACGTTTGCAAGACAACAACCATCTGCACGAACAGTTCGACGACGTTTGCAGCAGCATGGACTATCAGCTCTGAGACCAAGGCTGCCGTTACCCTTGACGCTGCATCACAGACAGGAGCGCCTGTGATGGTGTACTCAACGACGAACCTGGGTGCACGAATGGCAAAATGTGATTTTTTCGGATGAATCCAGATTCTGTTTACAGCATCATGATGGTCGCATCCGTGTTTGGCGACATCGCGGTAAACACACATTGGAAGCGTGTGTATTCGTTATCGTCATACTGGCGTATCACGCGGCGTGATGGTATGGGGTTCCATCGGTTACACGTCTCGGTCACCTCTTGTTCGCATTGGCGTTACTTTGAACAGTGGCCGTTACATTTCAGATGTGTTACCACCCGTGGCTCTACCCTTCAATCGATCCCTGCAAAACCCTACAATTGAGTAGGATAATGCACGACCGCATGTTGCAGGTCCTGTACGGGCCTTTCTGGGTACAGAAAATGTTCGACTGCTGCCCTGGCCAGCACATTCTCCAAATCTCTCACCAATTGAAAACGTCTGGTCAATGGTGGCCGAAGAACTGCCTCGTCACAATACGCCAGTCACTACCCTTGATGAACTGTGGTATCGTGCCGAAGCTGCATGGGCAGCTGCACCATTACACGCCATCCAAGCTCTTTTCGACTCAATGCCCAGGCGTATCAAGGCCGTTATTACGGCCAGAGGTGGTTGTTCTGGGTACTGATTTCTCGGGATCTATGCACCCAAATTGCGTGAAAATGTAATCTTATGTCAGTTCTAGTATAATATATTTGTCCAATGAATACCCGTTTATCATCTGCATTTCTTCTTGGTGTAGCAATTTAATGGCCAGTAGTGTAAATCCCTGACGTCTTTACAGATGTCCTATCATTCTGTCCCTTCTACTTGTCACAGTTTTCCACATATTCCTTTCCTTTCCAATCGTGCGCAGAACCTCCTCATTCCTTACCTTATAAGTGCACCAAGTTTACAATATTTGCCTGTAGCACTATATATGATATACTTCGATTCTCTACTGTTCCTGTTTTCCCACAATCCATGTTTCACAATCTTAGAATTTCTTCCTCAAATTAAGGCCTATGTTTGATACTAGTAGACTTCCCTAAGCCAAAAAGCCCTTTTTGCCAGTGCTAGTCTGCTTTTGATGTTCTTCTTGCTCATTCCTTAACTTCATCTACTTCGTCACCATCAATCCTGGTGTTAGGTTGCTCGCATTCCTCATTTCTGCTATTTCTCATTACATTCATCTTTCTTCGATTTACTCTCAATCCATATTCTGTACTGATTAGAGTGTTCATTCCAGTCAGCGTATCACGTAATTCTTTTTCACGTTCACTCTGGATAGCAATGTTATCAGAGAATCGTCGTCCACTCTTATTATTCCCTCTTGGGTGTTGTACATACCGTATATTACTCGTTTCTCCCTAAAGCTTATCACTGTTTTTCTCAGAATTGCGAACACCTTGCACCATTGTCGAACGCTTTTTCCAGGTCAACAAATCCTACGAACTTGCCTTTATTTTTCTGTAGTCTTGCTTCCATTATCAACTGCAACTTCAGAATTGGCTCTCTGTTGCCCTTACTTTCTCTAAAGCCAAAGTAATCGTCGTCTATCACATTCTCAATTTTATTTTTCATTCTTTCGTAAATTATTCTTGTCAGTAACTTGGATGCATGAGTTGTCAAGCTGATGGTGCTATAATTCTCTAATTTGTCAGCTTTTGCAGTCTTCGAAACTGTGTCGGTGATAGTCTTCCGAAAGCCAGATGGTATGTCACCAAACTCATACATTCCACACACCAACATGAATAGTCGCTTTGTTGCCATTTCCACCAATGAGTTTAGAAATTTTGATGCTATGTTATCTGTGCCTTATTTGATCTTAAGTCCTCCAAAACTCTCTTAAATTCTGATTCCATTACTGAATCCACACTCTCTTCTAAATCTACTCTTGTTTCTTCTTCTATCAGACAAATGTTCTCCATCATAGAGGCCATCAATCTACTCTTTTCACCTATACGCTCTTTCCTCTGCATTTAACTGTGAAATTCCCGTTGCACTCTTAATGTTATCAACATTGCTTTTAGTGTCACCTAAGGTTGTTTTGACTCCTGTAAGTTACGTCAGTTATTTCGATAAGAATTTCTTTTTTGATTTCTTCACATTTTTCGTCGTAGCTTCTCTGCACTTTCTACTCATTTCGTTCCTCAGCGATTTGTATTTCTGTATTCCTGAACTTCCCTGAACATTTTTGTACTTCCTTCTTTCATAGACCAACTGAAGTATTTCTTCTGTTACCCAGGGTTCCTTCGCAATTACCTTGTTTGTACCTATATGTTTCTTTCCATCATTGTGACTGATCTTTTTAGAGATGTCCATTCTTCTTTAACTGTACTGCCTACTTAGCTATTCGTTATTGCTGTATCTATAGCCTTAGAGAACTTCAAGCCTCTCTCGTTATCCTTTAGAACATCAGTATCCCATGTTTTTGAGTATTGATTCTTCCTGACTAATCTCTTGAATTCTAGACTGCCTTTCATCATAAGCCTGAGTCTATATCTGCTCCCAGGTACACTTTACAATCCAGTATCTAACTTTGGAATCTCTGTCTGAGCATGATGTAATCCAACTGAAATCTTCCGGTATCATCTGGTATTTTCCAATTATACCGCCGTCTCTTTTGAATCTCGAACAGATTATTCGCTATTACTAGCTGAAATTTATTACAGAACTGAATTAGACGTTCTTCTCCTTCATTCCTTGTCCAAAACCCATATTCCTCCGTAACCTTTTCTACTACTGCTTCCCCTACAACTGTATTCTAGTCCCCCATGAGTACTAGATCTTCATCTCCCTTTCCATACTGTATTACCTTTTTAATATCCTCATATACTTTCTTTATTTCTTCATCTTCAGCTTACGACGTTGGCATGTATACTTGAACTATAGTTGTCAGTGCTGGTTTGCTGTCGATTCTGATAAGAACAACCCTGTAATTGAACTGTTCACAGTAACACACCCTTTCTGCCCTAACTTCCTATTCATCCAGAATCCTACTCCAGTTATACCATTTTCTCATGCTGTTGATATTACCCTATACTCATCTGATCAGAAATGCTGGTCTTCTTTCCAGTTCACTTCACTGACCCATGCTATATCTAGATTGAGCCTTTGTGTTTCAATGCATCCATACAAGTCCGAAACATTAGCAGAGTGCTTGACAGGTCGCTTAGGTGGTGTCCTCAACATTGAGGGACCCAGTGGTGCAGACCGAAGGGAAGGCAGCACTGTAGTTCGAAACAATAAATCACTTGGAAAGCTCAGATGAGTCTTAATATGGTGCCTTCTACCTCTTTCCACTACATTTGCTGTTGCTGTTACATTTGGTATCAAAAGTTGCTGCTACATTTGGTGTCCACTGTCTGCATTACAGGCACAAGATGTGGTGAGTTTTGACCAGTTTTATTTCGAGTGTTAGACGTTTTCTTTTTTTTTTGTGTTTTTGAGTATGGCTCATGGCAGGCCATTGTAGATGTTTTGCAGGGGCATAGTATTTTTTGTTGTCAGTGTGTTAGTGTATTTGGGGCAGTAAGATTTTTTTTTCGTGGCACTTAATTACTTTTTCATTGGTTTGAGTATTATGTTACTGACCATGATGATACCGAGGTGTAGGGAGTAGGGTTATTTTTGTACTTGATTGTGCTGTGCAATACAGTGGCAGTCAGGAACGCAAGGTGAGTCGGAAACAGTTACAGCTACAACGATCACTGGAAGCGAAATGTCCATTCTCTATATTGGGGATTTATGTCTTAGTACCTTTCAGGCGAACACCATCGGGGAACAGATTCGTTCTGATAATAATAGACCATTTTTCGAGGTATGTGGAGATGGTGGCTATGCCAAATCAACAGGTAGCAATGGTCATGCAAGCATTAGTAAACAAATGGATTTTGAAGTTCGATGTACTGGAGACAGTAATAGCTGACCAAGGGACCAACTTCATGTCGGATTTACTGAAGGAACTGTGTAAATTATTGAACATAAGGAAGGTGAGGACGAGCACATTGCATCCAAAGGCCAACGGAAGCACAGAATGGGTACACAGAACAATCGGAAAGATGCTGTTTTTATGTGGATTCTCATCACCATCAGTGGGATGAGTGTGTGAAGCATATTGTATGCAAATATAATTCAGAAGTCCATACAAATACCGGTTTGTCTCCATATGAGGTAGATTATTGGCGAAAAATGCCATCACCATTTGATTTAGAGAGATTATAGAAAGGAAGGACAGATGAATCTGTACGTCAGTTTGTGAGTACAATTTGGGATATTTGGAGATGGGTACAAAAGGCTAATATGAAGGCTTTGGAAAGGCAGGAAGACGCAGTGAAACAGAAAGGGAGTTTACTGCAGTATAGAGTGGGGGAATGGGGAATGCTGTCAATCCCCTATACGCAAAATGCGGAAAACAAAGAAATTCCTCATGAGGTACCAAGTAATTGAAACCACATCCCCCATTAATGTTTAAGTTCAGCTGCCAACTAGAAAAACGATAGTACACATTGGCTGGTTACAGCCATTTAAGGGTTGCCCAGATGTGATTCCAAGTGGGTCTCAGAAAGGAAAGAGGGAGAAAGAGAGAAGGAAGAGAGGTGCTAAGCACAGAGAAAACCAGGAAGATAGAGTACAGCACGAAGTACCGTATGCTTTGTGATCCAGAAAGTAGTAGAGTATTTGTAGTTTTTTTTTGTTTTCTTGTTATGGATCATTGTGTTTGCATAGATTAATTAGGAGTTGTATTTTTGTATATGTATTTTTGAGTATAGCCTGCCGCAGACAGCAGTCGTTTGGAAGAGAGAGGAAGGGTGATGGTGATCCTTGTTCTTAGGTCACTCAAAGGGGGAGCATTGGTAGTAATTCATCTCTTCATCATTGGGGTGGACACCTTAACGGTGCAGCACCTGGATGGGGGTGTGCTGTACACAAGGCAGGAAGATGTGGTGGTGTCGGCTCACCAGTGGGCATTAGGGTTGGTATGGAACATATGGGAAATGTGGAATGAAGTAAGGAGGCTTGAGGAAATGTTCAAAGAGCTTAGGCAATGTGCAGAGGGCTAGGGAAAGCCGAAGGAAGTTGCAGGGGAGTATAAGAAATTGCAGGTATCAGGTAGGACAGATGGAGCAAGCGGTGCCATGGATAAGATTTAAACGAAGATGGCTGAACGGGGGGGGGGGGGGGGGGGAAATTTTGAAGCCAGTTTTTGGAACCACAGACGAAAGCAATATAAAAAAAACTGAACAACACGGTGGAAGCGGTGAGTCAACCTGCAGAGGAGAGTAGAGCAACGGAAGCTTGGCATGCAACTCAGATAGGGACATGGAAGGGGAAGTCCTGAATAACACACGGTTGCTCTGGGCATTAGTAGGGCAGGTGATGGGATACGCCAAGGTGCCAAAAGACATGATAAATCGTAACCTGGGGACCTCACAGGGGTGTCTGGAAGTCCTAGATAGCAACGTGGTGTTAACGATACTTCTGCAAGGATTAGTTGACAGTGTGTAGGATGTACAGGGAGTAATAACGAATATGCAGAAAGCGCTGCATCGCGCATTTCAAGGCCAGATAAGTACCGGTTTATTACTGCCGGACCAATATTTACGCGGGTTGTGCAAGGCACAGAAGGAACTCCATCAGGGTTATGTTTAATAATGGAGCCCAGCGAGCAAAATCTACCATGTTGCAATAGTAAGGGTAATAACCAACTGTGCAAGAGTGTATATTTTGGCCCTATTCCCAGTTATGGGGAAGAATACAAGGTCTCAGTGTTACATGGTCCACCCGCATCCAGTGAAGTGGCGAGCATTGAGCAAGTTTGTGGAAGTGAAAACTAAGGAGGTATTGCTGATTTCAGCAGCTAGCAACTGGTACACTGACTAGGGAGGAATTATGAAGCTGCCATAGAGGTAAGGTAACGGTATGTCCAGCCAGGATGATAAGCACCAATCCAGACATGTACACAGTGCAGTTATTTTTCGCTAGGGGGAAAGGAATGCACTGTCCAAGGGATATCGTTGAGCCAAAATTGAGCTTGTAACGGGTCAGGATGCATTGGATCTTCTCCACCTACGAGAATTTAGTAGTAGCAGCTAGTTGTTTTGAGCGGGGAGTATTTGCAGAAGCAAAACATATATAGCTCGAGACCGCGGGACTGCTACGGTCGCAGGTTCGAATCCTGCCTCGGGCATGAATGTGTGTGATGTCCTTAGGTTAGTTAGGTTTAAGTAGTTCTAAGTTCTAGGGGACTGATGACCTAAGATGTTAAGTCCCATAGTGCTCAGAGCCATTTGAACCATTTATAGCTCGAGGGGAGCGGAATTTTAATCAATGGAACTGCATGTAACATAATTGGACCAATCTTCCACCAGCCAGTGTCAATTTCAAGAGTCACGCCATTGAATGTTACGCAGCTACAGCTGTATTGGCCAGAAGCCAGTTTAGGCAAAGTCAGAATCTGACCTTGTTAAATCATACTCTGGGGCCAGGTCTGTTGAGATTCGTAAACCAGTTCAATTTAAAGCAAGAGTGGCGCATATCAGCCGAACAGCTTGTGCAACATGTCGCTCACCATAGGGAAAGGCAATGGCAAATAACGATCATTGTGAGCACCTCTGTGCCAAGTGTCTTCGCAGCCTTAACTTTGTATATGTTGATTTCATTATTATCAGGCAGAGAGCCAATTCTAAGACAGAACAAAGGGTAGTCCAAGTCCCAGTGGATTGGATGCCGAGGGCGTGAGACGAGTAGGTAATGGGTTGATCGAGCAGTGGTCGTCCAGTACCGAATTTTTACTTTTTGTTCAAGTCATGTGTTTCAAGGGGCACTAGACCACATGTAAGTTTTCTAAAAGTAAGGAAATCTATCACAGGTGTCGATCCAAACAAGTTAACAGTTCGTTAAAGGTCGACCCGAGGACCGGGTCTTTCCGAATGGGGGAATAATGTAGCGACACCACCATTTCGGATAGGAAAGGTCAGTTTTGGTGCAATATTTTTGAGTGGGCAAGTTATAACCAGGCACGGACCTGATTATGGTGTGTTATGCTCACCAGAAGTTGCAAAGTAAAATAGAGGCCACAGTGGCGTATAACGGCAGGAAAAAATACACACAGTCACAGGCAGAAGGGACCCACTGGCCAAACTATGTGTTATGAGTACATGACACAGAGTGGCATGTTTAGCAAAACAAAGGCGTGCAGCCGCCTGTAAATAGGTGCCGGTTCACTAACAAAGCACTGAAATGTGGCAGCTCTCCTGGACGATGGGGCGTGTCACACGACTGGCTACACACAGCAGCAGATGGGGTGCCAGTGTTCCAGTCCACGGTGGGTTGCTGGTTCGACCCTCAGAAACTGGCGTGGGGTTCGTAGCCAGCCAGTGGCGGCCACACCACAGCTCGCTACAGTGGGCAGTCGTCTTGGCTCCCAAAACGCACCAGAGGCATCCAGGGCAAGGGCCGCAGATTCAGCTGCTGGATTGCAGGCGCTCGTTGTCGCTGCAACCCAAGCCACACCAGCGAGGACACTCGGTGTGGGTCACCTTGCAGTTGCCAGCTGGCGGGGCTGAGGCAGTGCAGGAGGAAGGCTGCTGAGTCGCCTGTCGGCGCAGCCCTGACATCGTCATATCAATGCGGCCATACAAGGCCGACACATTAGCAGAGCACTTGATGGGTCACTGAGGTGACGTCCTCAGCGTTGCAGGACTCGGTGGTGCAGACTGGGGGGAATGTGGCACTGTATTTGGAAACAATAAATCACTTGGAAAGCTCAGATGAGTCCTAATATGGTGCCTTCTACCTCTTCCCACTACATTTGGAGCTGCTGTTACATTCGGTGTCAGAAGATGCTGCTACAGTACTTCCACTTTTTTTTTTCTTTGCAGGATAAGGTCATGGGTTGGCAGAGGCAGGATGGACAGGGGTCGCAACTAGCGGCCTGACCATGATGTCTCCTCCCTCCCTTTACTGGAAATGTGGTCTAAGTTATGAAATTATATTTTTCAATTTTTTAATTTCACTGAAGGTTTATTTGTGGCTATTGATTTTTGCCGCTTTTTGTTATTGTTGTGGTCCTCAGTCAAGAGACTGGTTTGATGCTGCTCTCCATGCTACTCTATCCTGTGCAAGCTTCTTCATCTCCCAATACCTTCTGCAACCAACATCCTTCTGAATCTGCTCTGTGTATTAATCTCTTGGTCTCTCCCTACGATTTTTATCCTCCGCGCTGCCCTCCAATACTAAATTGGTGCTCCCTTGATGCCTCAGAATTTGTCCTACCAACCGATCCCTTCCTCTAGTGAAGTTGTGCTACAAATTTCTCTTCTCTCCAATTCTATTTAATACCTCCTCATTAGTTATGTGATCTACCCATCTAATCTTCAGCTTTCTTTTGTAGCACCACATTTCGAAAGCTTCTATTTATTCTCTTCTTGTCCAAACTATTTATCGTCGATGTTTCACTTCCATACATGGCTACAATCCCTACAAATACTTTCAGAAACGACTTCCCGACACTTAAATCTATCCTTGATGTTAACAAATTTCTCTTTTTCAGAAACGCTTTCCTTGCCATTGCCAGTCTACATTTTATATCCTCTCTACTTCGACCATCATCAGTTATTTTGCTTCCCAAATAGCAAAACTCCTTTACTACCTTTAGTGTCTCATTTCCTAATCTAATTCCCTCAGAATCACCTGACTTAATTCAACTACATTCCATTATCCTCGTTTTTCTATTGCTGATGTTCATCTTATGTCCTCCTTTCAAGACACTGTCCAGTCAACATTGTCAAAAGCTTTCTCTAGGCCTACAAATGCTATATACGTAGGTTTGGCTTTGCTTAATCTATCTTATAAGTCGTGGGGTCAATATTGCCTCACGTGTTCCATCATTTCTACGGAATCCAAAGTGATCTTCCCCAAGGTCGGCTTGTACCAGTTTTTCCATTAGTCTGTTAGGAATTCGTGTTAATATTTTGCAGCCGTGACTTATTATACTGATTGTTCGGTAATTTTCACATCTTTCAACACGTGATTTCTTTGGGATTGTATTTATTATATTCTCCTTGAAGTATGAGGGTATTTCACCTGTCTCATACATCTTGCTCACCAAATGGTGAGCTTGTCAGTAGTTCTAATGGAATGTTGATATGATCTGAGCTCTTGATATTCATACGAGTGGTTCTCTATTCTCCAAAGGTCTCTTTTTTATTTTCCTGTAGGTTATATCTATCTTACCCCTAGTGATATATGCTTCTGCATCCTTACATTTGTCCTCTAGCCTACCCTGCTTAGCCATTTTGCAACTCATGTCGATGTAATTTTTGAGACGTTTGTATTTCTTTTTTGCCTGCTTCATTTTCTGCATTTTTATATTTTCTCCTTTCATCAATTAAATTCAATATATCTTACATTACCCAATGATTTCTACTAGCCCTCGTCTTTTTACCTACTTTATCCTCTCCTACCGTCACTATTTCATCTCTCAGAGTTACCCATTCTTCTTCTACTGTATTTCTTTTCCCCACTCTTGTCAATCGTTCCGTAAGGCTCTCCCTGAAACTCTCTACAACCTTTGGTTCTGTCAGTTTATCCAGGTCCCATCTCCTTAAATTCCCACGTTGTTGCGAAATTTTCAGTTTTAATGTACGGTTCGTAAGCAATAGATTGTGGTCAGAGTCCACACCTACCCCTGGAAATGTCTTACAATTTAAAACCTAGTTCCTAAATCTCTGTCTTATCATAACATAATCTATCTGAAACCTTCCAGTATCACCAGGCCTCTTCCATTTAGACAACCTCTTTTATGATTCGTGAACCATGTGGTAGCTATGATTAAGTTATGCTCTGTGCAACATTCTAGCAGGCGGCTTCCTCTTTCATTCCTTACCCCCATTCCATATTCACCTACTACGTTTCCTTTCTTCCTTTTCCTATTGTCGAATTCCAATCACCCATGACTATCAAATTTTCGTCTCCCTTCACTATCTGAATAATTTATTTTATCTCATCATGCATTTCACCAATCTCTTCGTCATCTGCGGTGCTAGTTGGCATATAAACTTGTACTACTGTGGTAGGCGTGGGCTTGGTATCTATCTTGGCGTCAATAATGCGTTCACTATGCTGTTTGTAGTAGCTTACCCTGTTTTTATTCGTAATTAAACCTACTCCAGCATTACCCCTATTTGATTTTGTTATTATAACCCTGTATTCACCTGACCAGAATTCGTGTTCCTTCTGCCACCGAACTTCACTAATTTCCACTATATCCAATTTTAACCTATCCATTTCCCTTATTACATTTTGTAACCTACCTGCCCGCGTAAGGGATCTGACATCCCACACTCCGATCCGCAGAACGCCAGTTTTCTTTCTCCTGATAACAACGTCCTCCTGAGTCGTCCCCGCCCGGAGATCAGAATGGGGGACTATTTTACCTCCGGAATATTTCACCCAAGAGGACACCATTATCATTTAACCATACAGTAAAGCCCTCGGGAAAAATTACAGCTGTACTTTCCCCTTGCTTTCAGCCGTTCGCAGTACTAGTACAGCAAGGCCGTTTTGGTTAGTGTTACAAGGCCAGGTCAGTCTATCATCCATACTGTTGCCCCTGTAACTACTGAAAAGGCTGCTGCCCTCTTCACGAACCACACGTTTGTCTGGCCTCTCAACAGATACCCCTCCGTTGTGGTTGTACCAACGGTACGCCTCTCTGTATTGCTGAGGCACGCTAGCCTTCACACCAACGGCAAGGTCGATGGTTCATGGTTTTTTTTATAGGTTCAAAACACAACATACAGAAACTGAAGTGCCATTCACCAAATGCAAATGTTAAAACGGCTCCCGATGCCGTCTAGATTTGAAGAGTTCACTACCAAAAGAAAATAAAAAGTGACGCTGCAACGACCTTGTTGTTGTGCATCCAGGTCGGTTTCTCGCTTACTTAGAAACGATATATAGTCCCCTGAATACATCAGGCATGTCCTATGTTTGTGAAGTTGAGCTGTCTTCTCATTTCACTTCTCATAGTCGGACACCCCAGCTTGCCGGAGGGTCTGTGAATAACGAACCAAAGTAATTGGATAAACGTGTTCTATATTTCATGTATCGCCGCAAAATCACATGTTGCTCTTGCAGTGTGTATCAAAAATCTATGACGTTCTTGTCATCGGTGCGATACAGGTAATATGTAGCCATTCCCTTAATCCAGTTCACGGCGTTTGTCCTAGCGGTGGGAAATTATACATTGTCCGGGAACGTAGGTCTTCAACTTTGATCGCCTTGTGCGCCGACGCAGTATAAGGGACTCCATTTTCCTCCTTAGAAGCCAACAGTCGATTGTTTTGCCACAAACCATACGGTGCTCGTCGGAGTTGACGACCGAACAGTGGGGGAATACCGGCGTATCGACCAGGCGAACAGAGTGCAGTCGTCGACGGTTCGGAAATTTGCCATTCACCAATACATACCACAACGCACGTACCTCTGTTGGGAGAGAGGGAAGATGAATCGGTCTCCATGTTCTCTGCCACTGTATCACCGGGTATTTCTGTTCGACCACATTGCGAGATTGTTGCTGAACGAAGCTTCGATATATGTTTTTCGTTGTGGGCAGCCTGGTCTCCGGCAAACTGTCCTGAACGTAGCTGCAAACGACGAAGACGTCCCGAAGGTGTGCGAGCGGTGCCCTGATGTGGCCTACATTAACTGGCGGACAGAGTGAATGGGGAGCCAATTCGTTAATCACAGCGCCCATGAAGGTGACGTGCTCGGTTCACAAATAGCGTTGTATCATATTAAGAAATAACATACGCACCCTGTTCCTCACGTTTGCGAGTGCGATGCCTCCTCGTCTCGGTGGCAACGACAAGTTAGCGTAGCGTATTTTGAAGAGCAGGTCGCCACTTACGAAATGTCCCAAAGCCAACTGTAGTCTTGACTCATCGTGATGGGCAACGGCAGTATGTGTACTAATTGACTTATGTTTGGTGCTAAATACACACTGACGTAATGTGCGCTCTGGAACAGTACTAGGGACCGAAAGTTGGCTGAAACCAGACGTAAACAGTAATGAAATCCTAAACTCAGCCGTAAATAGAAATATTTAAAAAGGTAGGAAGATTTTTCTGTTTAGCAAAAGTGACAAAAAGCAGATTACAGAGTACCTGACGGCTCAACACAGAAGTTTTGTCTCAAGTACAGATAGTGTTGAGGATCAGTGGACAAAGTTCAAAACCATCGTACAATATGCGTTAGATGAGTACGTGCCAAGCAAGATCGTGAGATGGAAAAGAACCACCGTGGTACAACAACCGAGTTAGAAAACTTCTGCGGAAGCAAAGGGAACTTCACAGCAAACATAAACATAGCCAAAGCCTTGCAGACAAACAAAAATTACGCGAAGCGAAACGTAGTGTGAGGAGGGCTATGCGAGAGGCGTTCAATGAATTCGAAAGTAAAGTTCTATGGACTGATTTGGCAGAAAATCCTAAGAAATTTTGGTCTTATGCCAAAGCAGTAGGTGGATCAAAACAAAATGTCCAGACACACTGTGACCAAAATGGTACTGAAACAGAGGATGACAGACTAAAGGCCGAAATACTAAATGTCTTTTTCCAAAGCTGTTTCACAGAGGAAGACTGCACTGTAGTTCCTTCTCTAGATTGTCGCACAGATGACAAAATGGTAGGTATCGAAATAGACGACAGAGGGATAGAGAAACAATTAAAATCGCTCGAAAGAGGAAAGGCCGCTGGACCTGATGGGATACCAGTTCGATTTTACACAGAGTACGCGAAGGAACTTGCCCCCCTTCTTGCAGCGGTGTACCGTAGGTCTCTAGAAGAGCGTAGCGTTCCAAAGGATTGGAAAAGGGTACAGGTCATCCACGTTTTCAAGAAGGGACGTCGAACAGATGTGCAGAACTATAGACCTATATCTCTAACGTCGATCAGTTGTAGAATTGTGGAACACGTATTATGTTCGAGTGTAATGACTTTTCTGGAGACTAGAAATCTACTCTATAGGAATCAGCACGGGTTTCGAAAAAGACGGTCGTGTGAAACCCAGCTCGCGCTATTCGTACCCGACACTCAGAGGGCCATAGACACGGGTTGACAGGTAGATGCCGTGTTTCTTGTCTTCCGCAAGGCGTTCGATACAGTTCCCCACAGTCATTTAATGAACAAAGTAAGAGCATATGGACTATCAGACCAATTGTGTGATTGGATTGAAGAGTTCCTAGATAACAGAACGCAGCATGTCATTCGCAATGGAGAAGAAGTCTTCCGAAGTGAGAGTGATTTCAGGTGTGCCGCAGAGGAGTGTCATAGGACCGATGCTATTCACAATATACATAAATAACCTTGTGGATGACATCGGAAGTTCACTGAGGCTTTTTGCAGATGCTGTGGTGTATCGAGAGGTTGTAACAATGTAAAATTGTACTGAAATACAGGAGGATCTGCAGCGAATTGACGCGTGGTGCAGGGAATGGCAATTGAATCTCAATGTAGACAAGTGTAATGTGCTGCGAATACATAGAAAGATAGATCCCTTATTAGTTAGGTAAAAAATAGCAGGTCCGCAACTGGAAGCAGTTAATTCCATAAATTATCTGGGAGTACGCATTAGGAGTGATTTAAAATGGAATGATCATATAAAGTTGATCGTCGGTAAAGCAGATGCCAGACTATCATTGGAAGAATCCTAAGGAAATGCAGTCCGAAAACAAAGGAAGTAGGTTACAGTACGCTTGTTCGCCCACTGCTTGAATACTGCTCAGCAGTGTGGGATCCGTACCAGATAGAGTTGATAGAAAAGATAGAGAAGATCCAACGGACAGCAGCGCGTTTCGTTACAGGATCATTTAGTAATCGCGAAAGCGTTACGGAGATGATAAATAAACTCCAGTGGAAGACTCTGCAGGAGAGACGCTCAGTAGCCCGGTACGGGCTTTTGCTAAAGTTTCGAGAACATACTTTCACCGAAGAGTCAAGCAGTATATTGCTCCCTCCTACGTATATTTCGCGAAGAGACCATGAGGATAAAACCAGAGAGATTAGAACCCACACAGAAGCATACCGACAATCCTTCTTTCCACGAACAATACGAGACTGGAATAGAAGGGAGAACCGATAGAGGTACTCAGGGTACCCTCCGCCACACACCGTCAGGTGGCTTGCGGAGTATGGATGTAGATGTAGATGTAGATATGACTCGCAGTGTGTGCTGTCGTACTAATGCGCGAACCTGTCGCAGTTGCCTTTCAAAATTATCCGCCACTGTACGTAGTATGTTTCCATGGAATACCACTCCCAAACACATGAGAGTAGGAACCTTGGTTATGGGCACTGCTGTCCCTGGCGGCAGTCCTCTGCCCTTTTCCTAGCATCGGGTCTTTCGTAGGTTGATGACACTACCCGCAACCGCTCCATACTGCGGAAACATTCCAAATTCAGGATTTCGTCCCCTGTCATGAAAAAGAGAACGTCCCCGCTCGGCATTGGAAAGATGCGTCAGTAGTTGGACTCCTTCAAGGCGTCGTCAGATCCCGTGCAGTGCAGGTTCAAGGGCGACTGCAAATAAAATGATTGAAAGGGGGCAACCTTGCCGCACTGAGCGCTCGATCGTGATAGGTTCTGTGCTATCACCGTTTACTAATTCTCGAGTGAGAGCCGTGAATCAGCCTCAAGAGCGTGTGTACAAACTTGATGGGGATTCCCAACCCCATTACCCCACGTGGGAATACATGGTCAACTCTACAGAAAGCGTGATCGAAATCCACTGCCACTGGTATAAAATGTTTGTTGTACAGTCGTGGACAAAACGAGCGAGACCCCTCGCCTTTTCGTTATGCTGATCCGCACGGCTTTAAAGTCTGCTACACAGCATAACAGGCAAGGCGACGAAGTGCTACCAACATACTATGCACAGGCGTGAAATTGACAAACTATCTGAACTTTTTAGGCTGTTTTCAATAATTCGTAAGACTATATTAATGCTGATTAGTGTGTTAAATACCACACTTAAATAGAAGACAGAACTGAAAGGAGAAACGCTAATTGGTATGAACTGTACCAAAAAAATGAATTTCAACTTATCGAGATAACGTAACTGTTTTAGTAAGACAAAGAACCCCAGATCGTTACGAATTAGCAAAATATTATCCGCCTTCGGCCGCGAAACGGTCTCTGTCAACATTCAGACCAGTCATACTGGATTACCGTTGCTGACCTACCATGAAAGTGTGCAAATTTAGCAATGCGTAAAGATTCATAACGAAATTCAGTTAAAAATCCGTCAGTGCCACACTTAAGTCAGTTCCATTATTGATAGAAGCGGAAAAAATAGGCAGTAACATGTATGAAATTCTAGAAGAGTGTCATATTGACATCCACAGGGCGCCAGTACAGAATAAAGGTAGCGATAAAACGTATTGGGGGCGCGAGAATTTCTTAAAATTGCTTTACTGATATTGTACCTGCCTCCATCGAGATTAGAACCGAAAACAAACCAAACCTTCCTTTCACTACGCTAACAGACAACCCAGGCAAACAGCCCTCTATTATTACCCAAGACATGAATAAGCCGGCAATTTCGCAATGGACTCAAAAACATGAATTTTCTTCCTTTATGTCACCGCTTATGTGACAATCATTCGGGATGTTTATCGAAATAACAAAATACTGTTATTAGAGAGTAAATTTAGTAGGATAATTCTGCACCACCCCAGGAAATAAACGGCTACATAGCTGCCAAACGTATTCTACACTGTTTCGAATTCTCCACTAGACTCGCCACAGCCAGAAAACGTTCCTTAGCCGAAGTGTTTCTTAAGCTAGCTAGCAATGGGAATGTTCACACTTCTAAAACTTGGTGGCATTAATACTGGGACGTGAATTACCACGTGTGTAGGCAAATGGATTCTATTTGCATTCCTGTAAACGTGATTTGGATCGAAAGTGTCGCTACGATTAATATGCTGATGTATCGACTGCCACTAGAACATTTCGAATAAAGAGTAGGGGGTCTTATTTATGCGGACCTCATCTTCAGTAGCTGTCGCAGCTGTTTTCGTTGTTAGGATTTCGTCAGTTAAACCGGTAAAAACGGAACCCTACTAGTCTCACTTTCTTGACCGTCTATCGGTCTACCCAACCCTTAAAACCCGTTTACCTCCAGAACGGTTAGACACAATAAGCGGAAATGTATCGCACGTCTTGCGGTAACCGGTCCCTTGGTGCTGTAAAAAAGTGAGCTTCTATGTCAACGCAAACTAAAGATACGGCCGTTTATGTAAAGAAAATTTACGCGAAAGGTCAAAAAATGGCTTCAAGAACTATGCGACCAAACTGCTTATGTCATCAGCCCCTAGACCTAGAACTACTTAAACGTAGCTAGCCTAAGGACATCACAGACATCTATGCCCGAGGTAGGATTCCAACCTGCGACTGAAGCAGCCGTGCGGTTCGTGACTGAAGCGCCTGGATCCGCTCGGCCACTGCACCCGGCGAAACTCTTTTCACCTCATGTATAATGATAATATATACTGTCTAATTAGGATAAACTGTATTCGCCAGCAACTCAGATCGTTTGATCACGGAACTTTTACGAAGCTACATTCAAACTTTGTTCGATGTCGTCTGCAATATCCATTTATAAATACCATAGTAACGTCGTATGCGATATCCACTTCTGAAGATGCTGGCAGTACCATAACAAGTAGGTAAGAATTTATTGTTACTAGTCCATGCATGACACTTTATTTCAATATCAATTTAACGCGCCTAGGTGTTCGTATATGGCTGAAACTAATGAACAAAAAGTAAATAAACAGCAAACAACTTCGATGTTCAAATCAAATGAAAGTCATATGTCTCAATTACAACATAATTTCGTTGTTACATCTAGATGACTACATCAACAGAATTTCTTTGAAATCCAGACTTACGTGCCTGGCAGAAGGTTCGGACTATTTCTCTACCGTCCCACTCATTAACAGTGTGCGAGAAAAAGGACCACTTAAATCTTTTCTTGCTAGACTTGAATTACATTATTACTATGGTTTTTTCCTGTGTAAGTTCCCGAGGAAATAATGTTTTGGCATTCAGAACAGATGTTGGTGATTGAAATTTCATGAAAAGATCTCGCGGCAACGAACAACGCTTTTGTTTTCATGAACGTAACCCCAACTCGATTATCAAATGTGGGACCCTCTCTCCCCTATTTCGTGACATTACAAATCGTGCTACCGTTCCTTGGACGTTTTTGCGTGCACAGTCAATCACGTCTGTCAAGGATATTATAACAGTGAACGGACAAACGTAGTATAGGCAGTGTTTTCAGTTGGCCTGTTGCGTATTCTTAGTGTGCGGCCAATAAAACGCAGTCATTCGTTTGCCTTCCCCACAAAAGTATGTTTTCGATCGTTCCAGTTTAAATTTTACTGGGTACTGAGATGAACTGACAGTGTTTCGACTTGTGTTTTGTCATGTAACCGAAAGTTAATTATTGTTATTGGACGCAGCTTTCGTGTTTAATGTATTACTCATCGAACAGAGTACACTCCTCGTACACCAATCATAACTGTTTCAAAGTATTAAATTGTTACTGATGTTACCAAGTAGCAGTGGTCATCTTGACTTGCCGTTTTGAAACAAAGGAAAATATTATAGCGAAATGTAGCAACTAAGAAGCAGAGTATCCAAATAAACAAACATTTCCGGTTTAAGTAGTTGCAGTGGGTCTACTACACGGCAACGTAAATTAGGAGCAAACTCCATTAGTAGATCGTTATCAGGAAAACCAGCCCTCAGAATGCAAAGTCCCACTACAAGAAAAAAGTTTCCAAACATGTCAATGAGTAGTCGAGGAAACTGGACGCATTCTGTCTACTGAATCACAACGCACGCCACTTAAGAGGGCACACGCCAAGTGTCATACCCCGATCTTGATGAAACTTCGCTCAGTGAAAGAGGGGACAAAATAAGCGAACACGTGTCTCGGCTTATCTGCTTACACTCTACCGGTTCTGAGAAAACGACGGTCAAAGTTTTCCATGCGCTGTTGCTATAGTGTAGATACCTCTTAGCGGGTAAGGATTCAACTGAAGCGGTGGCTCTGCGGCTACCATAGTGACTTCGGAACTTTGCGCTGCGAGTTCGAAACCCGGTTTTTCCTTTTTCCCCCTCACTCTCTGATTTATCTACGAATGTTTATTCCAATTTATGTTGAAACACTGTTGTCGTTATTCGTCAGTTAATTTACTGTGTAAAGAAATAAGTTAAAAAGGGAACACATAGTGCGTAGTGGGGCGATCACTCTGTTGTAGAAATAATTCAGAGGCCAAGATCGCTTAAATACTGTTTACTGGATAACCGGTTTCAACACACTAAAGGTGCCATCATCGGATCTGAAGGTAGATAAACATTTATAAACCATTTGGATATAACGATACATGAGGCAGACCAGATGATTTTAGATCAGCTTGTCTCATTCGTTTATTATTTTTTGATTCATTAATTACACATAAAGTTAATTGGCGAATAATGACAACATTATTTCAACACAAATTAGAAAATAACATTCGTAGATAATTCTGATAGAGAGGCAGGAAAAACTAATAATAAAAAAAAACCAATATGATCTCGAACACGGGGATCAAAGTTAAGAAGGAACGACGGTAGCCACTTAGCCACCGCTTCAATTGCGTTCTCGGCTGCAGAAGGTATCTACACTATAGCAACAGCACGTTGGTAACTTTGACCGTCGTTTTCTCGGAAACGGTCGAGTGTCTGCAGATAAGCCGAAACATATGTTCGCTTATTTTGTCCTCTTCTTCACTGAGCAAAGTTTCCGGACAATCAGCCTATGACACCTGGCGAGATCCCCTCGTTAGTCGAGTCGCTTCTTACGCCCGGCGAGAATTATGTATGCCTCAGAGTAAACTGCTCCACTTGGAAACACGGCGAGCGGGGATAAACACGTTTTCCTTCTTATAAGGCAACCTTCTACAGCTAAAAATCACGGAGTGTTCTTCAGGTTGCCTCAGATATTTCAGAAATGTTTCTTGCGTTAGGCCTGCCGCATATGCAAAAGTAAACATTTCGTTTCATGTAATATTTATCAGGATAAGACATGACAAGAGTGGACCAGTCCCTTCTGAGAAAAATTACAGATTCTAAGTTGCTCCACTATGTAATGACAAGGGTACGGGCTTGCGATCTCTCGTTTATGCCATCGATTTCCGTGTTACACATACCTGGCCACTGCGTTGTGGCTGCCATCGTGGAGGAGGCAGTCTGTTTCCTGCTAGCGCTATTTCCGCAGCAGATATTAACCGCGACGAATCATTCAGTCAACGCTAAATGGCCCATCTGGCTGAGGCAGACAAGGGCGCTATAACAGCACTCCATGCAGAGGGATCTTCAAATGGCTATATAGCAAGAACTATGGGTCTTCACAAGTCGACGGTAGCCAGGTGGATCAGACGAAAGGAAGAGAGTGGTAACCTGAATGGGAGGCCTCATGGCCGTCGCCACAAAACAACAACAGCTCAGGATCAGCAGATACACCGTTTCAGTGAGAACCACCCATTTGTCAACGCACGACAAATTCAGCAAACTTTGGGTCTCAATGTTAGCAGTAAGACCGTCACTCGTCGTCTAAGGGAAGGTGGACTGAGAGCAAGAAGCGCTGCTGTGAAAGAGACATTGACTGTGTCCCACAGAGAAGCTCGCCTTGCTTTTGCTGCTGAAAATGTCGACAAACCTCTCCAGTTTTGGAGGCGAGTGATTTTCACGGACGAAAAAGTTTTCACTACTGCATCAACCGGAAAAGTACTTGTTTACCGGCATAAAGGGGCTAGGTATGATCGAAAATATATTTACAGTTGCCTAACGAGTGGCAGGGAGTCGGTAACGGTATGGGCATGGATATCGGCCGAAGGGTGTGGGTTTCTGTGGGAAGTGGAAGGAAGATTCGATGCGCGCAGTTACATATCAGTTCTGGGGAACGTGATGTTGCCATCTGTGACAGCAGGATTTGGCGATGTTCCAACAAGATCGCTCGCCTATTCATATGGCACGTGTGGTTAAGAGGTGGTTTGACGACCATGGTAATATTACTGTAATGGAATGGCCACCTAAAGGAGCTGACAAGAATCCCATTGAGAATATTTGAGCAGAAATGGTCAGAGTAATACTAGAAAAGGGGCAGTCACCGTCGACTCGCCGACAGCTTTCTGATGCGATTCATGACGCTTGGAATGAGTTACTTGAATCTCCTAGGTATGTGGCTCGAGTTGTGGGCTCAATGCCCAAAAGACTTCGAGCAGTTGTGGAAGCCGAAAGAGGCTATACGCGATACTAAGCAGCATCAGCAGAGGTGTTTTTTTTTTCAGCTCTTCACAAATCAGCTGCAACAGCTGTTTCAAGATTTTTTTTTTTTTACAGACGTATATTTTATATAATTTCAAGGAAACGCTGTAAGTGGAATGTGGACAAACAAATTAATTCACAGCAAGATATGTAATATTTAATTTGATAAGAGAAGAAATATTCACCTTATATATTCATGCAGCCTCTAGAAAATACATGACACACGGGTGTAAGAAGGGTACAAAACAATTCAGCACAAATGAGAAATATTGAGGAGAAGCTCGCCGATGAAGGAGTAATTGGAGAACAAAGGTTGGGTTAGAAGGAGAGGTAAGGAGGCCCGAAAAAGCAGAGCAAAATCAAATACCGAATAGCAGCAGAGGGCGGTTGGTATATGCGTTTCGGTGCAACAGTAGAAGAATAGTTGTATTTACTGATTTTTGAGGCTTTATTTTGTGACGGCTAAACAGTGCTGCATCATGAGACCCACTATTTGTCCACATGTGGCTAAACATCAGAGGTGTAAAACATTTTGAGAGGTGCCGAAGTTCTCTGGAAGAGTAACGTGTTTTAGACAAGAAGATGATTTTTAGTTCATTTCATTTTAAAAATTCACACGATGCTTTGATATTCTAATCTTTGATTTCATTTTATTATTATGTATCTTTTCTTCAGTGAAAGTCGACGGTAGTAAGTTTCAAGATGTGAAGAATAACTGGAAGTTTTTAATTTGTGGAATAGTGTATTTATCAGTTAATATTTTCAGCAAATCTGTAGTTATAGGACATATTAAGAAGCAAGTCAAAAATGGCATTGTGGAAAGATCAGGTTGGTCTCTAAAGGGTAACGACGGTAAAATAGGAAATACGAAAATATGGGTTACAACTATTGTTGATGGTGAGGAGCCATAATCGATATGCCACTATTCTGTAATTGTATTTCTGAAGTTCATCGTCAATCCTAGGACTGAAACCGACACTCCGTTTTACGTAAAGAATATAACCTTCAAAATTTATTTAGCAGCGCAGAATGTTAAATCATAGTTTATAGATCAGGAACCTAATCCAACTGCCTTTAATTTTATTCTCACGGATAACATTGAGATAGTAAATAACAAGAGAAGTAACAGAACTCTCACAATCAATATAGAGAATTCAAGTGTCCAGTGGATTCAAAAGTTTGCTATAACAGCGAATAATTGCTTTTACTGACTCCTTCATGCCGACGTTTTCTGTCAGACAATGTTTGAAACTAGAATTAGCAACGTAAACAATTTTTCCACAAATTGTCAAATTGGAAGTCGGAGCGCCAGTTACATAAATTACAATGACAACAAACGTTTTTCAAGTAAACTGATCACAGGAGGCATCCAACGAATTTATTGTGTGTTACATGCATAGTATGTAAACTGGCAACGCCACCAACACACAATACCACTGACAAGAGAACATCCCCAGCGCACCCCCCTCAGATTTAGTTATAAGTTGGCACAACCTTGAAAAACTGAACACAGATCAATCGAGAAAACAGGAAGAAGTTGTGTGGAACTATGAAAAAAATAAGCAAAATATACAAACTGAGTAGTCCATGCGCAAGATAGGCAACAACAAGGATAGATTAAGCTCAGGAGCGCCGTGATCCCGTGGTTAGCGTGAGCAGCTGCAGAACGAGAGGTCCTTGGTTGAAGTCTTCCTGGGCACATAAATTCCTATGATGGAGTAACAGGTAGTGAGAAATATCTCTACTAGCAGCAATGTAACGTAATTATAACCCACATTTATGTGATGGAAATACTGAATCGAACAATACACATCTATTTCAGTGGTGGGAAGATACACCATATCGGATTCGCTGATGACATAATGACAATAATAATAATAATAATCGCGTGTGGCGGATAGGGGAAACCCTCCCCCTATGGGTGGTACCGAGGAAATCAAATACTAGGGGTGAACCAAATACTAAATCAATCCTGAACGGCTACTCAATCCGTTGAACCCAAAATCCAGACACGTCTGAGTGAAAATCACCGCTACTCTGGTCACCGTCTGTTAGCTCAGTGAACTTGGCTGAAAATATTTGCTTTCAAAGGCTTCAACACCCTCTGGTCCTGTCCGGTCCCGGTATCACCCAAGCCAAACCAATGAAACACAAGCAAACATGAACTATGCAAGCAAAGCCAACTTTACCCCAGGTGGTACACAGCCCGGCTGTCGACAGGCGGCAGTTGGATTTTCGGATTCTGGGGAGTCCAGTTTAGCACGGCAGAGAATATCGAAGATCTCTGGTAAATTTCCCTGCAAGCAAGATCTATCATCAACTCTGTCGAAGAAATCACACCCATCAACAATCAAAACGTTCAAATGGCTCAGAGCACTATGGGACTTAACAGCGGAGGTCATCAGTCCCCCAGAACTTAGAACTACTTAAACCTAACTAACCAAAGACATCACACACATCCATGCCCGAGGCTGGATTCGGACCTGCGACCGTAGCAGTCGTGCGGTTTCGGACTGAAGCGCCGAGAACCGCTCAGCCGTCGCGGCCGGCCCATCAACAAGCGACTTATGACTATGCTCATTCAGAGCCCCAGTAAAAAATATACACTCATCAATGCACGTGTCCCCACCAACATCGAAAATAAGAAAAACACAGAAAATATCGAAAAATTCTGGAACACACTCGAAAATACTATGAACAAAATTCACCATGATGACGTGAAAATACTAATGGGAGACTTCAACGCTCTATTTGGGACAGAAAAAACCTGTAGAAAAATCATTGGTACAAATTCAACACACCGAAACGCTTAGACCAACGGCACACGTCTGACTGACATTTGCCAACAATTCAACCACAAAAAGATGTCTTCCCACTTTAGGAAATAACCAGTTCCCAGGTAACATACTTAGCTACCAGGTGCAAGCTGCTTTCGTTCGCCTTTCGAGACTCGCTGAACGCCAGATTTTTAATTCTTTTGTAGCACAGCTAAAATCAGGCAGATAAAAACTCAATAAGGGAATCGGAAGTCAACGCTCGAGCAAAATTCGTCTTGCTACTTTCAGTAACTCTTAGTGTCAGAGCGAAAACCTTACGGTACTGCCAAATTCATAATGCCACTTTTGTTTCCTGCCGACATATTTGTTGTTGTTGTGAATACATGATTTTATCTATGAAATGTCACATTTTCATAATACTTACGAATGGTACCGGAAATGAAATAAATACAGATGTTTTCGAAGTCAAAAGTCGGTAATATGCTACTAATTCGTGTTAAAATAGGCTCAATCGTCTCACAGACACTTAATGCTTTATTAAGATAGACTGCCGTCGTGATGTTTCTGTAGTAAGCTGAATTTAATTTGTATTAGTACAGTGAATATTTTAATTGCATTTTCCATTAGTTTACTAAACGCAACAGTAATTATCAAACATAATCAGCAGCAGAATTTTCTTTCACGATATCTAAAACGATATGACAATGTCGCAGGATCGAATCCTGCCTCGGGCATGGACGTGTGTGATGTCCCTAGGTTAGTTAGGTTTAAGTAGTTCTCAGTTCTAGGAGACTGATGACCTCAGAAGTTGAGTCCCATAGTGCTCAGAGCCATTTTGATCTGACAATGTTAATGTTGTTTACAAATTCTACGCCTGTAGAAACCTACTGGTTCTAACGATGTCATTAAACCAGAGTAGTTTTAAGAATATTTTCGTCTAGAAATGAATTGCCTTGGCGGTTGATCGATCAAGAGCGGGAAGGTACAATTTTACAAATATATGACGAGAGGGACAAGTGCTTGAGTGAGGACTTCCCTATCAATACAAGTGCCTGAAGATGACTTTCCTATCAATCTCCTGGATAGTTTTGTTTCTCAAATCAACATAGTGCGTTATCATGCAGTAGCACAGGTGATGTAGTTTTGTTGCTCGATTTTCTTACACTGCGACTGAAAGGTGTCTCAGTTGTTGGCAACAAATTCCAGCTGTGTTGCTGACACCCTGGGGGCAGAATTCGTAGCCCAAAACACACTTTTGGATTTATCAGATGTAAAATATTATGTTCACACTACTCTTTCCTCAAGTTTATGTCTTTTGGTGGGGCTCAGCCTTTCATTTCTTCTTAGGAAGTTAACGAGAAAGGCATCATAACACGTCACCAGTAACAGTACTGCATAGGAATGCACGATGAGTGACCCGATGACGTTCAATAATAGTCACTTCGTTGATTTTTGTTGTTTAGAATTAGAGCATGCAGTACTCCTACCCCAGACTTCTGAACTTTGCCTGTTGAATGCAAATGTCGCATGATGGTAAAATGGTAATCTATCACATATATCAGTAGTCGAGACTTCCTTAATGTGGAAAATCATTCATGCCAGAACGATCTTTGTTGAAACACGAATATCTTTTTCTGGCGTATTTTTCCCAAAAGCACTCGCTCCAAACACAGTTCAAATCTTTCTAGCTGCCTCCTCTGCATTCACCGCTCTGTTATACCAAAAGTAAACGTTGTGTTGCAGATGTTACACCTTTTTCCACTTGCGACTCAATTTTGCAATGCTTAACTGTAGTTCATGATTTTCAAGTATGCAAAATCCAATGCTTAACTGCAAGATGATAACTAGAACTTCAAATTAGAAAATGACAGTTGATACATACACTGACAGCGTGGCGCCGCGTTCACATGGCCGGCGCCGGATTTCAGGCGGCGGGTGGCGTCTGGCCGGTGTCCGGTAGCCGCTGCAGCGCGAGGAAGAAACGCTCGAGCGTGAGCTGTTATGATCGCGATGCAGCCACGAGCTGTCCTGCGGAGTTGTTTCTGGAATACTTGTTATTGCTGGTGGGTAGAATGTTAAGCGAATTATCTTCGATGCTCAATCAGACTCATAACTTTAGACCGAAATGTGGTTAAAAAAAAAAAAAGAACAGTTGGACGCGAACAGTCGACCATAAGTTTGGAATGCACAAATATTACCACTAGATCACGGGCTCACAGAGTCCAAGAATATCTCGGAAGTACACAACACTTCCTCCTAACACTTCCTCCTAACACTTCCCCCTAACACTTCCGCATCTAATAGTGTTACCAGATTGTGCAGATAGCTTTACTTAGAGTTGTCAGGGGCGGTCAGTTTTATTGGCCGCGTTAACCCTTTCGTGGTTGATGGGTCATATATGTCCCATAACTTTGAGCGCCAGTTCGAGTGTCGGGATATACGTTACCCAGCTCTGCACGGTGCTGTCATCTAGGGACGACTGTACTGAACCTAAGAAAAAAATCGGGACGGCACTGCAAATGCAATAGAGAATCGGTGACTACTTTTGTTGACTGGCGTGTACATATGGCCGCTGCAACGCCACTTATTTGTGTCATTCTTCAGTTTTCTCACTTTCCAGCGATGTCTGAAGTAAGTAATGGATCTTATTATTAACTTAATAATCATTTTTTAGTACAAATACAGTGTTGAATGTACTTCTCATCGACTGTACTATCCTATAATCGAAATAAAATTAGTGGGACACATGTGTCCCAGCAGACATTATTTGTAAAGATTAGCAAGACAATTGATTAATGGGTATTCATTCAGGAAAAAGAGGGATCAATGCCCACTTTCTTCCCAGCAAAGAGAGGAGTCTCTAGTGTGCCAGATGACGTCCGGCTCGTGAACGTAGGCAAACGTGTACCGAAAGACAGTGGCACTAGGAAGCGTTGCAGGTTCTGCAGCACAAACTCTAAAGAGAAGAGAACAAAAGTTGCTTGCACTGCTTGTGGTGTACCACTCTGTGCCACACCATGTTTTTCCAAGTTTCATGGCATGTAAAGTTTTGTAAGTATTGATCATGTATCATGAAAACTGAAATGTAATGAATATTTGTTACACTGGCTCTACACAAATAAAAAGATTACATGCATGTATAATTTGTAGTTATTTTATTCTCTTCAAAATCCTGTTTATGGCTAAAAAAATAAAATTACAAAATCAGTCAGTCAGCAGAAAATGTATCTTGCGTTGGCTCATGGGACATGTGTGTCCCACTTCCTGTTGTGAAAAAATGGAGAACTTAAAAAATATTTTGGTGGTGAAAATATAATAATGGGACTGAAAAGAAACTGTTATCACCTGAATATTTTAAAAATCTGTAAAAAATGAATTTTATCCATGAAAGGGTTAAGTGAACGACTCAGACTTAGTCTCTGTGGCGGCCGGCCGGCGGTCAGTTTTCATGTCTAAAACTGTACGCCAATGTGTTTTATTCACATATCTGTGTGGAGCTAAAGTGTGGTTATGGATAATACGTATGCTGAGACTGCGAATCTAACATCATAATTAAAGAGAGGGAAATGAATTAGGCTTCCTTCGTCTTCCGTAACATCAAATATATTTTAGTTATTCTATCTTAAATGAACTGCGCAGAAAATCATTCACCAGAAGTAAATAACTTGTTAGCATCATCAAATAATATTAACAGCTTGCCGGCGCAGGTTAACCGTGCTTTCAACAGCGTCATATCGCAGATCGCACGGCTGCTTGCGACGTCAGTTCGAATCCTTCCCCGGGCATGGATGTGTGTTAGGATAGGTTGGTTTAAATAGTTCTAGGCCTAGGGGCTGATGACATAAGCAGTTTGGTCGCATAGTTCTTGGAGCCATTTTTTGATCTTTCACGTGAATTTTCTTTACATAAACGGTCGTATCTTTAGATTGCGTTGACATAGAAGCTCACTTTTTTACACCACCAAGGGACCGGTTACCGCAAGAAGTGCGATACATTTCCGCTTATTGTGTCTAACCGTTCTGGAGGTAAACGGGTTTTAAGGGTTGGGTAGACCGATAGACGGTCAAGAAAGTGAGACTAGTAGGGTTCCGTTTTTACCGGTTTAGGTGACGAAATCCTAACAACGAAAACAGCTACGACAGCTACTGAAAATGAGGGCCGCATAAATAACACCCCCTACTCTTTATTCGAAATGTGCTAGTTTCAGTCGATACATCAGCATATTAATCGTAGCGACACTTTCGATCCAAATCACGTTTACAGGAATGCAAATAGAATCCATTTGCCTACACACGTGGTAATTCACGTCCCAGTATTAATGCCACCAAGTTTTAGAAGTGCGAACATTCCCATAGCTAGCTTAAGAAACACTTCGGGTAATGAACGTTTTCTGGCCGTGGCGAGTCTAGTGGAGAATTCGAAACAGTGTAGAATACGTTTGGCAGCTATGTAGCCGTTTATTTCCTGGGGTGGTGCAGAATTATCCTACTAAATTTACTCTCTAATAACAGTATTTTGTTATTTCGATAAACATCCCGAATGATTGTCACATAAGCGGTGACATAAAGGAAGAAAATTCATGTTTTTGAGACCAGAAAGCTCTATACAACAGAAACTACAGATAATTTTGCCATTTTTATTGCGAAATTGGTGGCTTATTCATGTCTGGGGCAATAATAGAGGGCTGTTTGCCTGGGTTGTCTGTTAGCGTAGTGAAAGGAAGGTCTGGTTTGTTTTCGGTTCTAATCTCGATGGAGGCAGGTAGAATATCAGTAAAGCAATTTTAAGAAATTCTCGCGCCCCCAATACGTTTTATCGCTACCTTTATTCTGTACTGGCGCCCTGTGGATGTCAATATGACACTCTTGTAGAATTTCATACATGTTACTGCCTATTTTTTCCGCTTCTGTCAGTAATGGAACTGACTTAAGTGTGGCACTGAATGATTTTTAATTGAATTTCGTTATGAATCTTTACACATTGCTAAATTTGCACACTTTCATGGTAGGTCAGCAACGGTAATCCAGTATGACTGGTCTGAATGTTGACAGAGACCGTTTTGCGGCCGAATGCGGATAATATTTTGCTAATTCGTAACGATCTGGGGTTCTTTGTCTTACTGAAACAGTTATGTTATCTCGATAAGTTGAAATTCATTTTTTGGTACAGTTCATACGAATTAGCGTTTCTCCTTTCAGTTCTGTCTTATATTTACGTGTTGTATTTAACACACTAATCAGCATTAATATAGTGTTACGAATTATTGAAAACAGCCTAAAAAGTTCAGATAGTTTGTCAGTTTCACGCCTGTGCATAGTATGTTGGTAGTACTTCGTCGCCTTGCCTGTTATGCTGTGTAGCAGACTTTAAAGCCGTGCGGATCAGCATAACGAAAAGGCGAGGGGTCTCACTCGTTTTGTCCACGACTGTACATCTGTATCCATGTCGGTCCCATCAGAGGATTACAGATGCGGTAGAGCTCAAGACCAATCCGGTCCAGGGAATTAAGTTTAACGCACCACACTTTGGGGCGGCGTCCAGATCAACTATGAAGCTTTCAGCCATAAGGCCGTCCACTTCAGTGGGATGCTCGTCTGCTGGCATGTTGGTAAGCACGTCTGCCAGTTCTGCTTTGTCCTGCTGATCCTCCGCAGAGAAAGAGCGATAAACAAAGCATGTGGCCCGCAATCCATCGGCATTTCGACATACCGTGTAAGTGTACGTTGCCGCGGCCTTCCTTCTCTCACTATACAGGGTGTTACAAAATGGTACGGCCAAACTTTCAGGAAACATTCCTCACACACAAATAAACAAAAGATATTAGGAGGACATGTGTCCGGGACGCTTAATTTCCATGTTAGAGCTCATTTTAGTTTCGTCAGTATGTACTGTACTTCCTCGATTCACCGCCAGTTGGCCCAATTGAAGGAAGGTAATGTTGACTTCGGTGCTTGTGTTGACATGCGACTCATTGCTCTACAGTACTAGCATCAAGCACAATAGTGCGTAGCATCAACGGGTTAGTGTTCATCACGAACGTTTTTCTGGAGTCTATGCAATGTTTACAAATGCTTAGTTGGCAGATGCCCATTTGATGTATGGATTAGCACGGGGCAATAGCCGTGGCGCGGTACGTTTGTATCGAGACAAATTTCCAGAACGAAGGTGTCCCGACAGGAAGACGTTCGAAGCAATTGATCGGCGTCTTAGGGAGCACGGAACATTCCAGCCTATGACTCGCGACTGGGGAAGACCTACAACGACGAGGACACCTGCAATGGACGAGGCAATTCTCCGTGCAGTTGACGATAACCCTAATGTCAGCATCAGAGAAGTTGCTGCTGTCCAAGGTAACGTTGACCACGTCACTGTATGGAGAGTGCTAGTTGTTTCCGTACCATGTACAGCGTGTGCAGGCACTATCAGCAGCTGATTGGCCTCCACGGGTACACTTCTGCGAATGGTTCATCCAACAATTAGTCAATCCTCATTTCAGTGCAAATGTTCTCTTTACGGGTGAGGCTTCACTCCAACGTGATCAAATTGTAAATTTTCACAATCAACATGCGTGGGCTGACGAGAATCCGCACGCAATTGTGCAATCACGTCATCAACACAGATTTTCTGTGAACGTTTGGGCAGGCATTGTTGGTGATGTCTTGATTGGGCCCCATGTTCTTCCACCTACGCTCAATGGAGCACGTTATCATGATTTCATACGGGATGATCTACCTGTGCTGCTAGAACATGTGCCTTTACAAGTACGACACAACATGTGGTTCATGCACGATGGAGCTCCTGCACATTTCAGTCGAAGTGTTCGTACGCTTCTCAATAACAGATTCGGTGACCGATAGATTGGTAGAGGCGGACTAATTTCATGGCGTCCACGCTCTCCTGACCTCAACCCTCTTGACTTTCATTTATGGGGCATTTGAAAGCTCTTGTCTACGCAACCCCGGTACCAAATGTAGAGACTCTTCGTGCTCGTATTGTGGACGGCTGTGATACAATACGCCATTCTCCAGGGCTGCATCAGCGCATCAGGGATTCCACGTGACGGAGATTGGATGCATGTATCCTCGCTAACGGAGGACATTTTGAATATTTCCTGTAACAAAGTGTTTGAAGTCACGCTGGTACGTTCTGTTGCTGTGTGTTTCCATTCCATGATTAATGTGATTTGAAGAGAAGTAATAAAATGAGCTCTAACATGGAATGTAAGCGTTTCCGGACACATTTCCACATAACATATTTTCTTTCTTTGTGTGTGAGGCATGTTTCCTGAACGTTTGGCCGTACCTTTTTGTAACACCCTGTATAGTGCAATGACGGCCGTTGGTTGCGTAATCCGTCAAGCGTCCTCGCACGTACTTTAGCTCCTTCCATCTTCACTGCCGTAAGACGCAGCAGTTGTGCTTTGATACGATGGGCAGCCTGCTCACGGTCGGGAGACGGTGGTTGTGTTACCACCTCACGTAGGGCTGTGAAATACAATTCGGAAGTCGCCTGCTGCTAGTGTGACCTATCTTGGTCCTATCGTTTGAGCGTTCTGCTAAGCCCGTTTGACGCAGCAGAGCCACCATTTAAGCGTTGAATCGTACGAACGTTGACGTCGTTGACATTGACGCCATGTGTCTTCAAGCTACCGTAAACAATTTTTATCCCGTTGAGCATGCATGGGCCCTTACTGCACCACGTCTTTTGCGTGGCAGAGCGATGGTGCAGATGAAAGCCTGGTGATATGTAAAGGCCGTAGACCACACCTCGGCGTCAATCGTCGCCTTGCGTAGCCCACGTGACACATACACCCTGTCTAGTCGCTTGGTTGAGTGGCTTGTAATGTACGTATATCCGCCGCTGTCGCCGTGCGTCATTTCCCAGGTGTCATGCAGTGCAAGATCCCGGACCATCATCTGTAACGCCAGGCAAGGGATGAAGTGTGGTCGTTGGTCCTCGGCCGCAGAACGCAGTTAAAGTCGCCGCCGATAGTATAATTCTCCTGACGTCATCGAAATAGCGGTGACACTTCCTCTGTGTAAAACGTTGTGCGTTCGTGTCTCTTTGTCGAGCCATATGGTGCTTAAACATTCAGCAAGCGGACATCCCTTACAGTCAGGGCAACATCCCAAGTCGATGTTACAGTAAGTATTCCACATCTTCCGCCACTATGCCTTCTCGCAACAGTATGTCTGTGGCACGTCTACCGTCATAACCTGTTAAACGATAGACATCATAACCATAAAAACTGAACTGAGGCATCGTTTCGTACCTCCTGCATAAAACCTATGTCGACGTCCGCTGCCTGCAGTATAACTTGTAGCGGTTGGATCTTTCCTGGGTGCGAATACCGTTGATATTAACTATACTAATGTGATAGATGTTTGACCTCGGTTGTGCACGGCTAGGATGTCACGCACATACGAATCTGCTGTCTACGGAACATTCTTCCTGGACCGGGGCCACACGACACGGCCTCATTGGCCCCCAGTGACAAAGTTCCCTCCAGATTCGTTGACGGTGGGAGATAATAATTGAACGCAGACCTCCTGCATCTCATCAGTTAGGTCCATTTCATGTACCCAGTCTCCTAATGCATTGGTGAAGACTCTTGCTGTTGACGGGTATTCATCTGTAGGTGGGACATCCATTTTTATTGCATAATTGCATCCATCACGTCTCTGTTTATGTAACGTCGTTCTGGCCAGTCGGTGGAAACGAATCATTATCGTTTCCCGCTGTCTTGTTCATCGCCTCGGTTGTGGTGCTGTGTTCTGTGGTTAGCTGCCTCTCCTTTCGCTTCTTCGACCGCTGTTTTCGTGGTGGAGCTTACATGCCTGCTGAAGGATGCTGTTCAGTGCGATCCTCTTGCGGATCCGCTTCCATATCTGAACATGAGTTCGATTGAAACTTTGTAGGACCATGACTCCGTAGCTGTTGTGAGGAGTCTGGCTGATGGTGTGACAAGATCATTTGCGCTGTCAGTGACTAGTAATCGAGGGCAATACTCGCAGCCTCTAAGGTCAACGGCATGTCATGCGCGTCGTCCAAGTCGCTTCATAGCGCTTACACGTACGTAATGGGCAGCGGTGTTATCTGCTGTGGCGGGTTCTGGGTGTTCCAAGGTAGCTGTACGAGACATCGCTGAAGACAGTTCGGACATGGCCTTCCTGCCCGCAGCCAGAGCAGGTTCTCGGTTGACCATCGTATATAACGAGGACTCGGCAGCCACCTATCGTCACATAAGATGTTATGTGCTTCCGGAGTTCAGTTCTCATTTGGCGCACTCCATTGAGTACGGGATACGTCTCGAAGCTGGTCCACTTCTCCACAGCATGATTAAGGACCGTGCCATGTGAGCGAAGTGCTGTGGTAACCGTGCCTGCAGGAATTTCGAACGGAAGTTCGAATACACGTACTTCTCCCTCCGAGAGAGACATGATCAACAGAAACCACACTCTCGTTCCCGTCGGTGTGACAAAAACGGTGACCGTCGACGAATCGACGAATGATTCTGTCGCATACTGCCGCGTCTATGAGTTTTATGTATACGACACTTGCCACTATTGACTGGTGAATTCCTATCAGCTCCATGGGAACCAGCGCATGAAACGTTTGATTTCGTGTGCTTTTGGTCTTGTGTATTATGCGTCGAACGTGAACTTGATAGTCGCCTTTCGGTGAGAAAGAGCCATCGTGATCACTAGTAATCCATGCACCGCTATGCGGAGCCTCACGGAAGTAAACGAGACTCGCGCTAAACGGGGCGCGGCCGTTCCGCTAGGCACGCCGGAGCCGCTACAATGCCGAAGGCGGACTGTAACCCCTAGACCACGGGTCACTTACGGGAACATATTATTAATGACTAAAGTCTCTGCTTTGAGCGTGTGTTGTTTTTACTAAACTTATGGGGAAACGCTACTAACTTATGCACTAACCTAATAGATTGGTTGGGACAGCTCAGTGTCGATTGGATCTTCAGCGAGACAGCTCCTAATGTTTCTGCAGCAGATCTTGCAAGTACTCCTTCGTTTGTGAATTAGTTCGTATGAACTTCAAACAGGAACCACGTACTTTCAGTTATATTACCAGTTCAGTTATTAAATTTCTCGACGGGACACAATATTTTGTTTTATTACCATTGTAAAGTACAGCCGAATGTATTGACGCTTGTATTGACCCTCGTATCGTCAGGCTTTTGTTTGTTTTAGTTAGAGTAGCTCAGTATCGGTTTTCAGTTATCTGTTTGGTTACTGTCTAGAGCAGGGATTCCCAAAGTGGTCGATATCGACCCCCTGGGGTCGACATCGTTTTCCTAGGGGTCGACATAAACGAAAACTGATTTTGGGGGTCCACGAGGTCTAAAAATCGACCCCTATTAAATTAACACAAGTTCTTATTTAAAACTTTCAAGATAGGTATGTACTGTATTGTTTATGTTGTGTTACGTATACTAAGAATAATTAATATTTTTGTAGGAAATAGCATTGTTGTAGTAATGTAAAGTCTCAAGTTCGTACAAGATGAAAAACTCGGCAGGTCTGTGTGGACAAGTTTGTGCAAGATAATGAGTTCGAGCGTACATCTTTCAGGCACGTTTTGACTTGCTCTCTATTTGACGCTTACGCGATTTAACACGAACGAATTCATGATCAAGTCCAAACATGTTCCTGATATTTTAATATTTAACGAGCTTGCACTTAGGTTGAAAGTTTTGAAATTCGTTGGTGCTTGATCGATAATAACTCATGTAAGTACTCATTTATTTCAATTCTTACGTAGCTAAATTAAGTGAAGTAAAGTGACTGAAAAAGTGGTAAACACAACATACAACATATTTTATATAGGTAGGTATAAAAGTATTTGTAAAAATTACTTACACTTAAGTTGTTTAGTAGGTAGGTACCTAAACTTTGAAGTGTTCAGTTTGCTTTGGTTTTCGTTCTTACGCTGATAGGTATCTGCTTACCTAATACGAATTTTCTATACCTAATTACCTACTATAGTTACTTACCTAATATAGGTATCCAAGTTTATCAGAAATGCTTCAAGATGATGACATTTTATTATATGTCACTCTTTTGGACGCATTACACAAGGATTTTACGTAGAGGTTTGAGGATCTTTTAAATTTACAAATTCCTCAATGGATAATAAATCCGTACAATACCACAGCCATAGAAGAAGCCAGTGTGATAATGCAAGAAGAGTTGATTACCATCAGCACAGACGAAGAGCTTAAGCAGAAGTTCAAGCAAGGCTATCAGAAGTTCTGGTTGGAACCCAACATTGAAACACAGTATCCAACATTGTGGAACATTGCTGAAAAATACCTTATCGCTTTTCCATCATCATACGTAGTTGAAAAAAGCTTCAGTGTGGTAACAAACATTTTGACGAAACAATGAAATCGTTTGAAAATCAACGAACGTAGAAATTTAAGGCTGCAACTCACCAATATTGAACCAGATGTAGCTAGATTGGTAGATAGCCACCAGGTTCATCCATCACACTGAATGTTTATTTTCTCTTTGCGAATTTATACTTTTTTAAATATAATTTCCTACCTACTTAAGATTCTTTAAGTACTTAATTTGTAATAATCATTATAAATTAAACTAGATATTTACTGAATTGCATGTCTTTTTATTTTGTTAAATTTTGATGAGAAAATGAAGTCAACTTTACTCACTTAACCAAATGCAAAGTTTTCCAATTGATACCTTAGTACCTAGGTATTTTGTATCAATAGGAAAAAACTAAAGATAGGCTCCCTTATTCATAATATTCTGTTAACTTAAAGCATTGCTAATTCTCACTCTGTCTTCTTCTATTGACCTAAGTCAGAATGAAAAATAACACTCTGTAGCAGCTGTTTTAAGTTAGCGGACCATTATGAATAAGGGGGTTGATCTTAAAAGTAGGTAATTTGGCCATGGGGGTCTGAGGTAACAGTTCATTTTGGAAAAGGGGCCACTTGTCCAAAATAGTTTGGGGATCCCTGGTCTAGAGTATATTATCCGCCGTCTTTGGCATGGAAATGAAAGTGATTACTGTATTCAGATGCGAGCGGAAGTGGCGATCCTTCGATCCATAGTTGGGTCTCATCTTTACACACAGGTCCAATACTGTGGCCACCCCGGGTACTGCCCGTGCTATGCTTGAGCCCCCATGAGTGGTCGAGTGGAAGGTCGTCCCAAGGTGTGGCAGGCAGTGAAAGGCTTTCCAGGAGGCAAATCGGAGAACCTCCCTGGTTCGTCTGACGAACAGATTTTGTGGACTATTTGTGGCTGACAAAGACCCTGAGCCAGATGCAGACTAGTGGAGGAAAATATGGAAAACGCTTAGAAGAAGAGGGAACAGACTGATAGTAGATGTGTTACGACCTCAAGGAATTTCCAAGCTAAGTAAGAGAACTGTAGAAGTTAAAACTGCGAAGGAAGACAGAAACCGGAGTACACCCAACAATTAACTGAGGGCGCCCAGTGTACTATTCTGAGATAAGTAGGTTGGCGGAGGAGAGGAATTCGCCATGGGTCGTCAGAAAACAGATGAACGAAAAAATAATAAATGAACTAATTAATAAACAATAAATGAAAAATTTGGGGAGAGAGAGAGAGAGAGGGAGAGACAAGGGAGAGGGAGAGAGAAAGGAAAAGAGCAGGAACAGTTGCAAATTGACATCCCACTACTACTCCATCCCAGTGTGGTTCGATTTCTAAATTATCTACTCTGTTTTCCTTTTCTGAAGTGGCTTCATTGGGTAGCATTATTTCCATTTGTAAGTTATTTAGTTTCTCGAGACTCGTATGACGATACAGCTGCTTAATTCCATTCTTTCCTTAATTAAAATGATGAAAGTGGCTTCTATTCTTTACAGTGATGCATTTTTCAAGCTATACTGGCAGTCACTAATTTTTATTCTCTGAATCAAGGAGCTCTTGGTTCATATTTGGTACGGTAGCTCATAGTAAGTCCAGAGCTATCACAGCCTAGCAAATAAAGAATTCCACATCCAGTGTGTCGATATCGTGCACCTTACACGTATTCTGCATCAGTATTATTCCAACGTGCTGGAGAAAGTCAGAATGACTTCAGTCACGTGAACCATCAATGTACTTCATCCTTCTCATAACAGGAGCCTTTTCTTTTCAACATAAGCCGGCTGCGATGGCCTAGCGGTTCTAGGCGCTTCAGTCCGAAACCTCGCGACTGCTACGGTCGCAGGTTCGAATCCTGCCTCGGGCATGGCTGTGCGTGATGTCCTTAGGTTAGTTAGGTTTAAGTAGTTCTAAGTTCTAGGGGACTGATGACCTCGGATGTTAAGTCCCATAGTACTCAGAGCCATTTTTTTCAACATAACAACTGTAAGCCAGTTTCTCATGAGTGTACCAGATAAATTAGTGAAGTGTCGATCGTCCATCAACCCAAAACATTCTACATGATATTAATAAAAGGAACTCGTCATAGATCAAAAAGAAAATGCATTGGCCCGATACAGTGGGTAGAAAAGAAGAATGTGTGGTGTCTGCAGCGTCACGAAGGTATTGTGTTAACACTTGGGTGTATGAACTTGCATTGCTGTCTCCCTCACTCTTGTCCGTCTGCTGTATATATGTTTTACTAATAACAGAGAGATTGCTCAGAATATTACGTTCTGGTTGTCGGACTGCATTAGATCACGTACTTTTCTCCAATAATATTCGAGGGTCAGATAGAATGTAACGCATCCTATTTTATTGTCATTTAACAACAATCGCAAGTGCATTATACACAGGACAATAGTAAGAATATCACCATTAATACGTCACTTTCCAATGTATTCGCCATCTTTGTGTACGTTTCCTTTCCACTTTGAAAAACAGCATGTGTACGTGTGCGGTAAAAGTCATGAACATGCTTCCTCAGCCAGGTTCAACAAATGAACCCAGGTGTCGTCTACATGAGCAGCATTCGCTAGAAACCCGTTCCCCTCCTTATGCTGGTATCTGTATTCTGATCGGTGAACATTTCCAGTACCTGGTTTACAGAAAACTTGAAGTAGCTCAGTTTCAATCCCAGACGCAGAGGGGTGTTATAAGTTTAACCTCTGTACTCCTACAAAAAATGTATTTTATTTCAGGTGCTCACATGAATTACTTCTCTTGTGGAGGCAGGTCGACAGGGTGTTAGTCCTGTGCATTATTCTTATGTACACTTATACTTCACGCACAGTATGACAACTTATATCTGCTTAACTTAGCAGATATCTTCAATGGTTGACTCGGTATTTCTTTAAGTCTGCGTGATGAAACAATCCTTTTATTCGTCCAGATACAGGGTCAGCTAATAGCAACCAATGTGCGGTTTTCTTAGAATAATAAATGGTTCTTCAGACAAGTGCTGCCACTTGCGATTCTTATGATGAATCAAACATGGTTTGAAGTGGGTCTTCAATAGCACTTGTTCACTTATACGATACGATAAGACTTTGCTAATGTAGTTATCATGCGCCTTTTTTCTTAGCTTGGCACGAGTGGTTAAAGATATAAGAGCTTGTCTTAACTTGTCGTCTAAGGTTACTTCAGGGTGTTGTAATTTCGTTCTGCAGCTTCCCCGTGGAGACATAAAGAAGCTGCTAACGGTTTTCCGACTTGGATGGACTTGAAATGTTAGTTATTTTTACTCGATTAGTGTTTTGTATCATGCTCGGCTGAAAACTTGCGTTCGTATACCATCCAAACTGTGCATCACTTAATTGCGTGTCGTTTGACATCGCGTTTGATGCTTGGTTCGCCTGTGTGTAAAAAATGGTCAGGTTTCCTTCGCTATTATGACTGGCGGTGTTAAGAAAAGCATGCGGCGGATTATTGTTTCTTAACTGTTGGTTGAGTTGGTGAGAAAATGTCGCATTTTGAGGCTGTAAAGAATTCATTTGATGTGAGGGAGTGAAGTGACTTGGCTGAGTGTATTGTTGTGGCCCGTTATAATTGTTCCATTTCTTTCCCTTGTGACGATTTCCATTATATTTCCTGTTGTTCGAATGCTGGTAATTACCGTTGTGATTTATTTGTGAGTTACCGTATTGTCACTGTGTTTTTTGATAAATCGAGTTGTGTCTGTTCTGGTTTGGATACTTACTATATGGTTTTCCACTGCGGCGGTTGAAATCATTATGATTGCTGTAAGGCTGAGCGTTTGGTTGTCCCATGTTATGTTGGTACGACATTCTGCTGACACAGTTTGCTACGTGCTGTTGCGAAGCGGGCGGTCCATTATTGTAATTATTCCGCGCACGCGCACGCACGTCCTCATAGATCATATCCAAATTGTCAAGAACGGAAAGAAAGGCTTCCTGGTCCTCTTCACTCAAATTAACTAATGTCTCCCTTATTGACACAGGAAGTTTTGTTCAAAATGGCTCTGAGCATTATGGGACTTAACATCTGTGGTCATCAGTCCCCTAGAACTTAGAACTACTTAAAACTAACTAACCTAAGGACATCACACACATCCATGCCCGAGGCAGGATTCGAACCTGCGACCGTAGCAGTCACGCGGTTCCAGACTGAGCGCCTAGAACCTCTAGACCACCGCGGCCGGCCAGGAAGTTTTGTCTTTAAGATCATGATGACATCTTTGGTTGAAATGGGCGTGTCCCAATACTGAATTTTACGTAGATATTTTTCGAAATAACGCCTCAAACCTCCTCCCTTGGTGTTGAAAGGTTCAGCGTTGTAGACCTCCTTTCGGAGTCTTTGTTCTATACCAGCACTCCAGAATTTATTTAAAAAATGCCTTTCTAAATCTGCGTAGGTGTGACATTTGTCTATTATTTCAGTACCCCAAATTGATCCTTCTCCGTGTACATATCTTAATATAAACTGTATTCGCTGTCTGTCGTTCCATGATTCTGGAAAAGCACATGTGAATGATTTTACAAATACCATGGGACGTATATTTTGTTTTTCAGGTATAAAAGGCTGGAAAACTCTGTGTTTCAGCACACTCTCATCTCACATTAGTTCAACGAGTGTCAGTTGATCGGTATGACTACGTGACGTTGAAGCTTTATCACGCGTATTATTTACAGTTGGTGATAATTGTACTTGATACTCGGGATATTGACGAGTATTTTGTTCTGGCGGTAGTGAATAATCGCTTTGATTGTCAGCTTGCAATTCTATAACTTGCCTTTTCAGCTTTTCTGTGTCACTGGTCAGCCGTTGCTTCCATTCCGGAAGATCGTGGCCCGTCTGATTTCGCCGAATTCACTGGTTAAAGAGTCACCAGAAGTACCAGGAGCGGCTAAGATTTCTATTGTGGTGGATTTACCTGCACCTTTTAGATCAGAGTGTACCTTACTTTCAATGTTCTGTTCCTTGGATTGTATCCACTTTTCAAATTCCGTATTAAGTGTGGTGCTTATTCCTGCGGTGACATCTTCGATTCTTTTGTAGGTTTTCTACTCGCTCGCCAATGTTGCTGACACCTTCTGTCAATTGGCCTACTCTTTTTGAAACATCATTATAATGTTTCAAAGAGTCACTCGCTGTTGATTTACACACATCGACTTGGGTCTGCAAATCTGTAAACTTTCTACCAATGTTGGTATTGGTGGAATCTACCACGGAAAGAAAATTGTCTATTTTTGCATGTACGCTTCCGTTTAGCTCGCTTGAGTAAGCAGTGGTAATGGCTTTAATTTATCCTCTATGGTGTCATTCGAACTTTTGATTTGTGTTTGGATGTCGGTAATAACAGAATTTATATTGGTCATTCGCACTTGAGTCTCATCTATCCTCAATTCTAAACTTTTGAACCTGCTGTCTACAGTTCTGTTCCTGTTCAAAACTGGTTCAAATGGCTCTGAGCACTATGGGACTTAACGTCGGAGGTCCTCAGTCCCCTAGAACTTAGAACTACTTAAACCTACCTAACCTAAGGACATCACACACATCCATACCCGAGGCAGGAATCGAACCTGCGACCGTAGCGGTCACGCGGTTCCAGACTGAAGCGCCTAGAACCGCTCGGCTACTGCGGCCGGCTCTGTTCCTGTAAACTGGTATCAACATCCTGTAATCTGGCATCAACATCCGCTATTTGGCTTCTAAGATTACCCATGTGAACTTCAATATTGTCACTTTTTTGTGTTAACTGTCCCATGTGTGCCTCAAAACTGGTTTTCATACCAGCAAACAATTTTAGTACATCTGACAACGAGCATTCACGCGGTTGCGACGCGGACTGTGGCGCCGACACCTCGCATGTCGCTTCGTCGTCTGTTCTTCCTTCACTACGAAATTTAAGTTTGTTTACACCTGCGCGCGGTCTAAGTTTTCTGGGTTGCTCATCTGCAGTTACACCACACGAGCCAGAAAATATAATTTACAACTATGATTTTACTTGTCAGGGGCCGCAAATGATTTCGCGTCCTTATTTCTCAGATACTGCTTGCGCGTTATGAACAATTGAAACTCTAGCACACGAAGATGCCAATATGGCAACTGGAGAGATAAAATAAATGAAAAACACTTATACACCACTGAAACTGGTGTAGATAGCGGCCGTTTTGATCCACTAAAATATACAACAATGGAAATTTTGACCAACTACTTGTAACTATTTTAAGCGAAATGTTGTGAAAGAGGCGGATCTAACAGCAAAAAGAAGTAGAAATTTGGGAAATTAAATAGAGTGAAGAAAAGGAAACAAACGTAGAGAGTGAATGTTCACCAGCCGATTGAATACTCGATACGCAAAGCTTCAAACGTAATGAAAAGTCGTACTCACTTCTGTTGTCTTGCGCGCTGCTATTTACTGCTGTTGTGGATTCGTACTGCGGTTTTCTGCACATACGTCCTTTTTTACTGGTTCTTTTTCCGAGCGCTTCCAAATTTCCTCCAGATGGTAGCATGAAAAATAAAAAGAAAAGATTAATTTTTAGTCATGTCCCTGTTCGGGCGGCACATCTGGCGTTAGGAACTTGCTTATACTGTATAAGAAATACTAGTAAATAATAATAGTGATGCTGTCACTGTTGGTTGGTAATATTTACTGGCAAAATGCAACCTAACACCAGATTGCTTACTTACAGCTATCGTGTGTGGCCGTTTTTTACTATGACTTTAAAACAGAGAGAGATTATTAATTGATCACCGATGCGTCGGTTCTCGAATGTGTTCAGGAGACATACGGATTGATTACGCGAGTAATTGACCTTTTGACCCGATTGCCTTCACGTAATCAGAATCTTCGATGAAAATACCTAAGGGACTTATTTGAATATAAAAATGGAAATGAAAGCAAACTAGTGGTATTTCGTAAGAGAAAGACTAACAGGTCGGAAGTTAAACACATTAGAGGTCTCCCAAATACAATCGAGACACCGCGAACCCGTAACAAAGCTCATATATAAATTGACATCATTTTTGGTTAGTGAAAGAAAAGAATAAGAAAATTACTGCATCGTAAAATATTAATATATTTTGTACAAATTGGCATTAAACTTCTTAACATTTGACAAATACACAATAAATGCATGACTTACATCTGATATTTATTTTGTGCATGGCGCAGTCCAGTAGTCGCTGCTTTGTCAGTCCGTTCCTTCTTAAAACTTAAATGTCCTTGCGTGTGCGTAAGTACATTGTATCCACACCCGAGTTACCGAAATGTTTGTTCTTCGCTTCACATAGTTTTTACACAAAATAAAAATTCATCTTGTAGCAATGCTATGTAGTACGTCTTACTTGTCGGTGACCAAAAGTACAATGGATAATGAAGTCTCTAGAATATTTCTTGACAAAAGATAGGTTGTTCTTTCTTTCGTTTCGCAGCTTCTTGCTATCAAGCGCTGCGGCAATGGTTTTAAATATCAGCGCCCAATGGGTCAAAGTGATTATTTTGAGTATTTAAAAGATGGACGCGCGTCCTGGTATAGGTGCACGTTAAAATAATTATCTCGCGCTGTGATGCTGAGCATCTTTACGAACTACAGCTCGTTGGCTGTCCTTTTCTTTTATGGCAAATATCTCATATGCAAAGTATGTGAAATCCATTAATATTACAGTACCTGTGTGTCTCTTTATGGCATAACAGCTCTCAAAGGAAACGTCCAATTTTAATGCAGGCTTCTTAACTTGTAAACTGGTTTAATCGGGATGGTTCTTAGCTATGTTCCATGAAAATATGTTCAGCCATTTAAATTTAATCAGCTACATTAAGAAAAATGTTTTTCACCAGCGCGTTTTCTTGATACACGCTGTTATTGTAGTTGTTGTGGTCTTCAGTCCTGAGACTGGTTAGATGCAGCTCTCCATGCTACTCTATCCTGTGCAAGCTTCTTCATCTACCAGTACCTATTGCAACCTGCATCCTTCTGAATTTGCTTAGTGTATTCATCTCTTGGTCTCCCACTACGACTTTTACCCTCCACGCTGCCCTCAATATTAAATTGGTGATCCATTGATGCCTCAGAACATCTCCTACCAACGCCGGCCGAAGTGGCCGTGCGGTTAAAGGCGCTGCAGTCTGGAACCGCAAGACCGCTACGGTCGCAGGTTTGAATCCTGCCTCGGGCATGGATGTTTGTGATGTCCTTAGGTTAGTTAAGTTTAACTAGTTCTAAGTTCTAGGGGACTAATGACCTCAGCAGTTGAGTCCCATAGTGCTCAGAGCCATTTGAACCATTTTTTTGTCCTACCAACCGATCCCTTCTTCTAGTCAAGATGTACCACAAACTCCTCCCCAATTCAGTTCAATACCTCCTCATTAATTATTTGATCTACCCATCTAATCTTCAGCATTCTTCTCTAGCACCACATTTCGAAAGCTTCTATTCTCTTCTTGTCCAAACTATTTATTGTCTACGTTTTACTTCCATACATGGCTACACTCCATACAAATATTTTCAGAAACGACTTCCTGACACTTAAATCTATTCTCGATGTTAACAAATGTCTCTTCTTCAGAAACGCTTTCCTTGCCATTGCCAGTCTACATTTTATATCCTCTCTACTTCGACCATCATCAGTTATTTTGCACCCCAAATAGCGAAACTTCTTTACTACTTTAAGTGTCTCATTTCCTAATCTAATTCCCTCAGCATCACCCGACTTAATTCGACTGGATTCCATTATCCTCGTTTTGCTTTTGTTGATGTTCATCTTATATCCTCCTTTCAAGACACTGACGTTTCCGTTCAACTGCTCTTCCAAGTCATTTGCTGTCTCTGACAGAATTACAATGTCATCGGTGAACCTTACTGTTTTTATTTCTTATCCATGGATTTTAATACCTACTCCGAATATTTCTTTTGTTTCCTTTACTGCTTGCTCCGTATACATATTGAATACCATGGGGAGAGGCTACAACCTGTCTCATTCCATTCCCGACCACTGCTTCCCTTTCATGTCCCTCGACCCTTATAACTGCCATCTGTTTTCTGTACAAATTGCAAATAGCCTTTCGCTCTTTGTATTTTACCCCCACCACCTTCAGAATTTGAAAGAGAGTATTCCAGACAACATTGTAAAAAGCTTTCTCTGCGTCTACAAATGCTAGAAACGTAGGTCTGCCTTTCCTTAATTTATCTTCTGAGAAAAGTCATAGGGTCAGTATTGCCTCACGTGTTCCAATATTTCTACGGAATCCAAACTGTTCTTCACCGAGGTCGGCTTCTACCAATTTTTCCATTCGTCTGTAAAGAATTTGCGTTAGTATTATGCAGCCATGACTTATTAAACTGATAGTTCGGTAATTTTTACATCTGTCAACACCTTCTTTCTTTGGGATTGGAATTATTATATTCCTCTTGATGTCTGAGGGTATTTCACCTGTCTCATACATCTTGCTCACCAAATGCTATAGTTTTGTCAGGACTGGCTCTACCAAGGCTGTCAGTAGTTCTGATGGAATGTTGTCTACTCCCGAGGCCTTGTTTCGACTTATGTCTTTCAGCGCTCTGTCAAACTCTTCACGCAGTATCATATCTCCCATTTCATCTTCAACTACATCCTTTCCCTTTCCATAATATTGTCCTCAAGTACATTGCCCTTGTATAGACCCTCTAATACTCCTTCCACCTTTCTGCTTTCCCTTCTTTGCTTAGAATTGGATTTCAATGTGAGCTCTTGATATTCACGCAAGTGGTACTCTTTTCTCCAGAGGTCTCTCTAATTTTGCTGCAGGCAGTTTCTATCTTACCCCTAGTGAGACAGGCCTCTACATCCTTACATTTGTCCTGTATCCATCCCTGCTTAGCAATTTAGCGCTTAGTGTTGATATCATTTTTGAGACGTATGTATTCCTTTTTGCTTGCTTCATTTACTGCATTTTTGTATTTCCTCCTTTCATCAATTAAATTCAATATTTCTTGTGTTACCCAAGGGTTTCTACTAGCCCTCGTCTTTTTATCTATTTGATCCTCTGCTGCCTTCACTATTTCATCCCTTAAAGCTACCCATTCTTCTTCTACTGTATTTCCTTCCCCCATTCCTGTCAATTGTTCCCTTATGCTCTCCCTGAAACTCTCTACAACCTCTGGTTTAGTCAGTTTGTCCAGGTCCCATCTCCTTAAATTTCCACCTTTTTGCAGTTTCTTCAGTTTTAATCTACAGTTCATAACCAACAGAGTGTGGTCAGAGTCCACATCTGCCTCTGGATATGTCTTACAATTTAAAACCTGGTTCCTAAATCTCTGTCTTACCATTATATAATTTATCTGATACCTTCTAGTATCGCCAGGATTCTTCCAGGTATACAACCTTCTTTCATGATTCTTGAACCAAGTGTTAGCTATGATTAAGTTATGCTCTGTGCAAAATTCTACCAGGTGGCTTCCACTTTCATTTCTTACCCCCAATCCATATTCACCTACTACGTTTCCTTCTCTTCCTTTTCCCAGTCACCCATGACTATTAAATTTTCGTCTCGCTTCATTATCTGAATAATTTCTTTTATCTCATCATACATTTCTTCAATTTCTTCGTCATCTGCAGAGCTAGTTGCCATATAAACTTGTACTACTGTAGTAGGCGTGGGCTTCGTGTCTATCTTGGCCACAATAACGCGTTCACTATGCTGTTTGTAGTTGTTTACCCGCACTCCTATTTTTTTATTCATTATTAAACCTACTCCTGTCTTACGCCTATTTGATTTTGTATTTATAACCCTGTATTCACCTGACCAAAAGTCTTGTTCCTCCTGCCACCGAATTTAACTAATTCGCACTATATCTAACTTTAACCTATCCATTTCCCTTTTTAAATTTTCTAACCTACCAGCCCGATTAAGGGATGTGAAACTGCACACTCCGATCCGCAGAACGCTAGGTTTCTTTCTCCTGGTAGCGACGTCCTCTTGAGTAGTCCCCGCCCGGAGATCTGAATGGGGGACTATTTTATCTGCGGAATATTTTACCCAAGAGGACGCCATCATCATTTAACCATACAGTAATGCTGCACGCCCTCGTCAAAAATTACGGCTGTAGTTTCCCCTTGCTTTCAGCCGTTCCCAGTACCAACATAGCAAGGCCGTTTTGGTTAGTGTTACAAGGCCAGATCAGTCAAGCATCCAGACTGTTGCCACTGCAGATATTGAAAAGGCTGGTGCCCCTCTTCAGGAACCACACGTTTGTCTGGCCTCTCAACAGACACCACTCCGTTGTGGTTGCACGTACTGTACTGCTATCTGTATCACTGAGGCACGGAAGCCTCCACACCAACGTGAAGGTCCATGGTTGGGGGGGGGGGGGGGGAGGTGATGATATACGCTACGTAATACATAAGAGCTACATCAAGTAAGTAGTACCAGATTGTTGTGCTCAAAAAGATCTAAATGAATACGGTGGACGAACAATGATAATTTTCATCTTCTGACGTTGCCCGTTTCGGCACCTACAAAACAGAAAAGGATTGATTGTGACTTAACTATGAAGGATAAACATATGCTCTCACAGACTCTTTTGTAGTTTTTTGAGGTCTACAATTCAATACTAAATCAAATGATTTTGCCCTACTAGTTTACACAGCCTATTGCAAAAGAGCGTATGGCAACTCGCTCTCTTCAATGCTTGTTGTTCATGTTATTAAATCAGCTAAATATACAGGGTGCATCAAAAAACTGTATACACACTTTGAAGCGTCATAGAAAATTTATTTCCCGTTCTACAATGTGAAATTTCTGGAAATGGAAAGCTTAAAGTCCAATTGGAAAAATAAATGTACTTTGCAAATGTGATTAATGTTCAAACTGGTGGCCTTCAGCATCAATACATTTCTGAGTACGTGTCACCACTGATTCCATACATCGTACCAAAGTGTCCAATGAGATTTCTGCGCACACCGCCTGAATGTCATTCCAAAGTGTGTCCATGTTACGCGGTTTACGTTTCTGCAGCTCATCTTTTACTGTGCCCCATAAGAAGAAATTCAGCGGCGTGAGGTCTGGAAAGCGTGTAGGAAACTCGATTGGTCCCCTGCGTCCTGTCCACTGGCCTGGCACATTGTTATCCAGGTATGCTCGTACGTCCCTATCATAGTGCGGCGGGGCGCCATCTTGTTGGAAATAAAACTCATCGTTACCGTATAATGCACGAATGGCAGGGAATATAGAGTCAGCAAGCATTGTTAGGCCGGCCGCGGTGGCCTCGCGGTTCTAGGCGCGCAGTCCGGAACCGTGCGACTGCTACGGTCGCAGGTTCGAATCCTGCCTCGGGCATGGCTGTGTGTGATGTCCTTAGGTTAGTTAGGTTTAAGTAGTTCTAAGTTCTAGGGGACTGATGACCACAGCAGTTGAGTCCCATAGTGCTCAGAGCCATTTGAACCAAGCATTGTTAGGTACGTTGCTCCAGTAACAGTACCTTCAAAGTGGAAAGGCCCAATGAGTGTCCTTGCAGACAAACTACACCACACATTTACACCAGGCAAATTGACAGCCTTTTCAACTGTAATGGGAGGATTATCTTCAGCCCAGTACACACAATTGTGCCTATTGACAGTTCCATTGAGTTTGAATTGGTCTTCATCCCACCAAATTATGCTACCCTTAAATCCCATTCACGTTCACCATCTCCTGAACACATTCACAAAATTCTAACCTTCCATCTAGATCGTCGTCATTTAGCTGTTGTACCAGCCTTGGAATGTAGACACGAAACTTGCCTTTCTTTAGAATGCGTAGCACACTACTAGAACTTACATTACACTCACGTGCCGCTTGCCTTGAAGACTTTTGAGGCGAACGCTAAAACGGTTCCAAGACCGCAGTTGTGGACTCATCACTTGTAGCTGTACGAGGTCGCCCTGATCGACCTTTATGCACATCACACAGTGTTCCACGAATTTCGAATTTGTCTCGTAGACGTGTAATTGTTAACCTTGAAGGTGATTTTGTACCATACTCACTTCTCCAGTGTCTTCGAACCGCAGCTACATTCTCAAACTTCCAGTACCACTTAATTATCTGCTTCCGCGCTTCAAAGCTCAAACGCACGTCCGCCATGTTGCAGTTACCTCCTTGCCACAGCTGCCACCTGTTGAAGAAACATAACATTACTTTCTCGCAGATATTTAACCTTGTAGAACGAGAAATAAATTGTCTATGACAGTTCAAAGTGTGTATACACTTTTTGACGCACCATGATACTAAAACGTAATCATTGAAAATAAATGTGAATTAAAAAAGGAACATGTTAAATTGCATAAGTGAGAAAGATCTCGCGTCCTAATTTTGTGATTCAGCCCGGAAAGTATTTATATGAATGTGGGGATAGTGTCGATCGTACCCTGTTTACCAATAAAGTATAAATTTTAAAGGCATGAAATAAAGCTTAAATCGAAAATTAAAAATGTATTGTCCCCTTTTAAGTTTAATATAAGTGGTAAAAGTTTGAACCAAGCGTCGTAGCGTCAGTGGACTGATTAGTAAATAAAATGAAAACGGAATACATGTAAAAACGATAAAGTATGAAATATTAATACAAGTAAGCCACCTGGACAATGCAGGTAAATATCAGAACAACAATATCAAATCGCTGAGTCTAAGTATTTATTAATCATTGACGCCTATCCTCACGTGATTAGATTAAGTAGTGTGTAGGCTTAGGGACCGATGACCTCAGCAGTTTAGTCTCATAAGATCTTACCACAAATTAAAAAATAAATAAATAAATAAATAAAATAAAATAAATAAATAAAAAAATTTCCTTACGCGACATCCCGTTCGGGTCGCCGCACGCCCCGCGCGTCACGAAATTATCGCGCACCACGCTACTCGCGCTAACGGGTTTAATGAAGCGTGAGTTAGTATGCTATCATCTAATCACTGCAGGACGTAGGCCTCGTAAGATAGCTTAATGCATGAAACTAAGCTCGTACATAATTATGTAAAACTATGATATAAAATAAATAGGTATGTATGTATGTATTGAACTGTGGACCTAGAAACGACGGAGAGGCTTCGTCCCCACCATAACCCTCAGTGGTACACAACCCCACAACAGGCTACAGCAGTCCACTCACCCCACCGCTGCCGCACACCGAACCCGGGGTTATTGTGCGGTTCGCCACAGAAAGGCGCTAGTGCTCTACTGACTTTGGTTGTGAATAACAACTGTTGTATACGTACCTAAGTTGTTAAAATGCCGGCCGCGGTGGTCTAGCGGTTCTAGGCGCTCAGTCCGGAACCGCGCGACTGCTACGGTCGCAGGTTCGAATCCTGTCTCGGGCATGGATGTGTGTGACGTCCTTAGGTTAGTTAGGTTTGAGTAGTTCTAAGTTCTAGGGGACCATAGTGCTCAGAGCCATTTGAACCATTTTTGTTAAAATGTATTTCAATAGTATTAATTCTCTATTATTGCATGCAACTCTGTCTGTCCCTTTAGTACTTCACATTCCCTTTGCGAGTAGCTTCTGTACGTAGACTGTGTGTATGTTTTGTGTCACCCACATGGCACCTAACACAATGGGGTCTACGCAGTGGTCCCATGAATGCAAAAACTAGTGTACCCACACTGACGACGCTTACACTTTTTTCTGCAATGAGACTTCCACAGTCTCATACCGTGTCGACACATGTATTCGTTTCAGCCGTTAAATTGGCGATCCTAATGGTTTTCACTTGTAGAAACTTAAAATAGGGATCGAAGGATCAGGAAGTACGTAAAGTTTACCATATTATTCTTCGCAAAAGTTTATAATGATCTGTAGGCGAGCAATACAATTTCAAGGAATATTTTTTCGATAAGTCTTCATAGCCAACTCTATATGTCTCCAATCAAACATATCTGGTGCACTAGTGTCCGAAAGTTAAGCATAATCAAAAACACGAAACTGACAAGAGAAAAGATTAGCAATCATCCAACATCATCGTAAATATTTACCTACAACAGTATTGTTCTGTGAAAAGCGGCGTAATCGAAAAGAAAACACAGACAGTGACTGAGACCATTCATGTCTCAATCTTGTTCACCCATAAAAGGGAGAAGGGTGTAGTCTCTTGGTGAAGCTGACAACGTAATGCCACAAAGACGCCATTTGGGCCGTTTTGCAGGGTAACACGCCAGACACAAACCGAAATTGCAGTTTCCTTAGTTGTGTGTCATTTCGTGACTTTGGCGACAGTATCGAGACACAGGAGATGTTCGTTGTAGGTCAACTCCAGGTCGACCAAGATTAAACACCCACAGCCGGAGCGATATCTGGCCGTGGCTGCCCGACTAAGTCGGAGTACACATGCGAGGCAATTTACTGCAGAGCCTGCGGCTGCCTCAGGAGTTGCTGTAGTGTATCGGAGATCGGAACAGCAGGGCTGTAACCCAGGTGTCTGGTTGTGTGCATCCTGCTCGTTCCATGAAGGACAGGATCGTGTGTTGTGGAGCCGGCAACGTCAAAATTTGACCAGGAATGAACGGAGGACTGTGCTCTTCAGAGATGAATCCCGCTTCAGTTTGCAAAATGATTCTCGTCGCACATTACTCTAGAGAGGACCTGGTAGCCGATACAACCATAGGAACATCATGGAAAGAGACCGAATTCGTGCCGATAGCGTCATGGTGTGGGGAGGTACCATGTTGAATGGTTGTATGGAGCTGCAGATCTTCGTTGGTGGTAGGAGGAATACTGTAAACGCTCAGACGTGGAGAGATGAGGTACTGCTTCCACATGTTTCACTTTTCAGTGGTGCAGACGGTCCAGACTTCCTCTTTATGGGCGATAATGCCCGCTGGCACCTAACTGTTACAGTAGATGAGTTTCTTAAAGGTGATGAAGATGCATTAGGGAGGCGAACTGCATGCCGTCAGCCCGCGTCAAGGACACTCCCAAATATCTGAACTCCTCTTGATGTGGAATAGGACCGATTGCCTAGAGAGAGAATGCCATGTGTGGTTGTTACGCGTAGCCATACCCCCCTGTTAACCTGTTTTTCTGTGGAAGAGATTTCTCAGTTGTTTTTATTTTCTTACAAAAGTACATCTTAGCTGTTGGAACTTATCTAACATTCTGCTTCAGACAATGATTTATGCCACAGATCTTGGGATTAAACTGTAGCTTTGTTCAGTAATCCTTCCTATATCGTAATAAGGCAATATGCCCTCTTTCCGTAATCATTCACAGCTTTTGGATAGTAGAGTGTATCAGCCATAGGTAAATCGCCGGTGACAGAAACCCAGTACCTAATACGTATGACATTAGAACGCGGAGAAGAAGTTATCTTGATTTCCACATTTGAGGAATACGTTAAATCCAGCTTAATTTGCCGGCCGAAGTGGCCGTGCGGTTCTGGGCGCTGCAGTCTGGAGCCGAGCGACCGCTACGGTCGCAGGTTCGAATCCTGCCTCGGGCATGGACGTGTGTGGTGTCCTTAGGTTAGTTAGGTTTAATTAGTTGTAAGTTCTAGGCGACTGATGACCTCAGAAGTTAAGTCGCATAGTGCTCAGAGCCATCTGAACCAACCAGCTTAATTTGTTTGGACAAGAAAGTAAACGATGATGAGCGATCGTTCCGTCGTTTTCTTTGTTCCCTGTGTTTGCAGTTTGTCAGGGAATCAGTGTTCACGATTTCAATAAGCGAAAACTGTTCACAGATACGCACATTTCTGATGGCCGGTACTGAAACGACCGCCTGTTCAATTGGTTTCACTCTGGTGCTTCTATCGCTGCACACTGAGTGGCAGGACGCAGCGCAAAAGGAACTGGACACTGTTTTCGGTACCGGAGAAGACTACCTGAGGCCCACAACGCCTGAAGAACTAGCTCAGCTCCCGGTCATCGAAAGCATTATTAAGGTAGGCAAGAACAGAAATTTTGTATTTGAGCTAACTGGTAAGGACTGCGAGTAGTGAACACCTCATGGAGAGGATTCAGTAATCAGTAAACTAACGTTCTAACGTACAGTTCAATAGCAGAGTGATCCGGGATACACTACAGCACTTCCAGTGCCGGCGTTTTGTTTGCTAAGTGGATACATAATCAGGTTCTTTAAAGTGAATAATAGCAATTGTTTTGTATTTCTGTCCATGTTTCCTCACTGAAGACAGTCTTTGCTGACGTATATCTGAAGTGATTCACTTTCTGTCCATGTGTTTTTCTCACTGAAGACAGTCTTTGTTGTCTTACCTATTAAGTGTTCATTGTGGCTGAGCTTGTCCAATTGGTAGTCTTGCTGCGTTTAACCGCTCCGACAAATGGGTCACAGATCTGTAGAATGAAGTAGTCGGAGTGGATAAGGTAGCCCTACTCTCTCGGTTTTTGGAGTAAAGTGGCACACACATTTTTTTGTTTGTTTTTCTTTCTTTTTTGGGATATCAGTCTTCTGAATGTTTTGATGCAGCCCGCCACGAATTTCTTTCCTGCACCTTTCCCTTCCTCTCAGAATAGCACTTGCATCCTACGTCCTCAGTTGTCAGCTGGATGCATTCAAATTTCTATCGTCCCCTATAGTTTTGCCTGCTACTGCTCCCTCTAGTATCATAGAAGTTATTCCCTGATGTCTTACCTCATGTTTTGTCATCCTGTCCCTTCTTTTTGTCAGTGTTTCCTACATATTCCTTCCTTCGCTGGTTCTGCGGAGAACCTTCTCATTCCTTACCTTATCACCTCACAACCATACAATTCTGAGCTCCAAATACAAATTGTTACAAATTAATGTCTCAAACAAATGCCTATATTTGAGACTTATTGACCTCTCTTGGCCAGGAATGTCCTCCTTAGCAATAGTACTCCTCTTTTATGTCCTCCTTATTTTGTCCGTCATGGGTTACTTTGCTTCCAAGTTAGCAGAATTCGTTCGTGTAATTCGTGATCATCAATTTCGATATTAAGTTTCTCGCTTCTCTCATTTCTGTTGTTCTTCAGCACTTTGATATTTTTCCGATTTGCTCTCATTCCATATTCTGTACTTATTAAACTGTATATTCGATTCAACACATTGAAGTTAATAATGTCATCAACTAACCTTATCGTTGATATCCTTTCACGGAGAATTTTAATGCTACATATGCAACTTTCTTTCATGTTGCTTATTACATCTTCGATATATAAATTAAACGCCGGCCGCGGTGGTCTAGCGGTTCTAGGCGCGCAGTCCGGAACCGCTCGACTGCTACGGTCGCAGGTTCGAATCCTGCCTCGGGCATGGATGTGCGTGATGTCCTTAGGTTAGTTAGGTTTAAGTAGTTTTAAGTTCTAGGGGACTGATGACCACAGTAGTTAAGTCCCATAGTGCTCAGAGCCATTTTTTTTTTATAAATTAAACAATAGGAGTGAAAAGCTGCATCTCTTTTCAATTCCAGCACTTCGTTTTTGATCATAGAAACTTATTAGCTCTTCTTGGTTCTTGTACACACTATATGTGTCGTTCCCTATGTTGTTGTTGTAGTCTTCAGTCCTGAGACTGGTTTGATGCAGCTCTCCATGCTACTCCATCCTGTGCAAGCTTCTTCATCTCCCAGTACCTGCTGCAGCTTACATCCTTCTGAATCTGCTTAGTGTATTCATCTCTTGGTCTCCCTCTACGATTTTTACCCTCCACGCTGCCCTCAAATACCAAATTGGTGATCCCTCGGTGTCTCACAACATATCCTACCAACCGATCCCTTCTTCTAGTCAAGTTGTGCCACAAGCACCTCTTCTCCCCAATTCTATTCAATACCTCCTCGTTAGTTATGTGATCTACCCATCTAATTTTCAGCGTTCTTCTGTAGCACCACATTTCGAAAGCTTCTATTCTCTTCTTGTCCAAACTATTTAGCGTCCACGTTTCACTTCCATGCATGGCTACACTCCATACAAATACTTTCAGAAACGACTTCCTGAAATTTAAATCTATACTTGATGTTAACAAAATTTTCTTCTTCAGAAACACTTTATATCCTCTCTACTTCGACCATCATCAGTTATTTTGCTCCCCCAGTTATTTTGTTCCCCAAATAGCAAAACTCCTTTACTACTTTAAGTGTCTCATTTCCTAATCTAATTCCCTCAGCATCACCCGACTTCATTCGACTAGATTCCATTATCCTCGTTTTGCTTTTGTTGATGTTCATCTTATATCCTCCTTTCAAGACACTGTCCATTCCGTTCCACTGCTTCTCCAAGTCCTTTGCCGTCTCTGACAGAATTACAATGACATCGGCGAACCTCAAAGTTTTTATTTCTTCTCCAAGGATTTTAATAGCTACACCGAACTTTTCTTTTGTTTCCTTTATTACTTGCTCAATATACAGATTGAATAACATCGGGGATAGGCTACAACCCTGTCTCACTCCCTTCCCAACCACTGCTTCCCTTTCATACCCCTCGACTCTTATAACTGCCATCTGGTTTCTGTACAAATTGTAAATAGCCTTTTGCTCCCTGCATTTTACCCCTACCACCTTCAGAATTTGAAAGAGATTATTCTAATCAACATTGTCAAAAGCTTTCACTAAGTCTACAAATGCTATTTTATGATAAGTCGTAGGGTCAGTATTGTCTCACGTGTTCCAACATTTCTACGGAATCCAAACTGATCTTCCCCAACGTCGGCTTCTATAAGTTTTTCCATTCGTCTGTAGAGAATTCGCGTTAGTATTTTGCAGCTGTGACTTATTAAACTGATAGATCGGTAATTTTCACATCTGTCAACACCTGCTTTCTTTGGGATTGGAATTATTATATTCCTCTTGAAGTCTGAGGGTATTTCAACTGTTTCATACATCTTGCTCGCCAGATGGTAGAGTTTTGTCAGGACTGGCTCTCCCAAGGCTGTCAGGAGTTCTAATGGAATGTTGTCTACTCCGAGGACCTTGTTTCGACTGAGGTCTTTCAGTGCTCTGTCAAACCCTTCACGCAGTATCATATCTCCCATTTCATCTTCATCTACATCTTCTTCCATTTCCATAATATTGTCATCAAGTACGTCGCCCTAGTATAGACCCTCTATATACTCCTTCCACCTTTCTGCTTTCCCTTCTCTGCTTAGAACTGGGTTTCCATCAAAGCTCTTGATATTCATGCAAGTGGTTCTCATTTCTCCAACGGTCTCTTTAATTTTCCTGTAGGCAGTATCTATCTTACCCCTAGTGAGATAGGCCTCTACATCCTTACATTTGTCCTGTAGCCATCCCTGCTTAGCCATTTTGCACTTAGTGTCGATATCATTTTTGAGACGTTTGTATTCCTTTTTGCTTGCTTCATTTACTGCATTTTTGTATTTCCTCCTTTCATCAATTATATTCAATATTTCTTGTGTTACCCAAGGGTTTCTACTAGCCCTCGTCTTTTTATCTATTTGATCCTCTGCTGCCTTCACTATTTCATCCCTCAAAGCTACCCATTCTTCATCTACTGTATTTCTTTCCCCCATTCCTGTCAATTGTTCCCTTATGCTCTCCCTGAAACTCTGTACAACCTCTGGTCTAGTGAGTTTATCGAGGTCCCATCCCCTTAAATTCCCACCTTTTTGCAGTTTCTTCAGTTTTAATCAACAGTTCACAACGATTAGATTGTGGTCAGAGTCCACATCTGCCCCTGGAAATGTCTTACAATTTAAAACATGGTTCCTAAATCTCCGTCTTACCATTATATAATCTATCTGATATCTTCTAGTATCTCCAGGGTTCTTCCATGTATACAACCTAGTTTCATGATTCTTGAACCAAGTGTTAGCTAGGATTTAGTTATGCTCTGCGCAAAATTCTACCAGGCGGCTTCTTCTTTCATTTCTTAGCCCAAATCCATATTCACCCACTATGTTTCCTTCTCTCCCTTTTCCTACTCTCGAATTCCAGTCACCCATGACTATTAAATTTTCGTCTCCCTTCACTACCTGAATAATTTCTTTTATCTCATCATACATTTCATCAATGTCTTCGTCATCTGCAGAGCTATTTGGCATATGAACTTGTACTACCGTAGTACAATGGGAGGGGGGGGGGGTTCATATCTATCTTGGCCACAATAATGCGTTCACTTTGCTGTTTGTAGTAGCTTACCCGTACTCATATTTTTTTCTTCATTATTAAACCTACTCCTGCATTACCCCTATTTGATTTTGTATTTATAGCCCTTTATTCACCTGACCAAAAGTCTTGTTCCTCCTGCCACCGAACTTCACTAATTCCCACTATATCTAACTTTAACCAATCCATTTCCCTTTTGAAATTTTCTAACCTACCTGCCCGACTAAGGGATCTGACATTCCACGCTCCGATCCGTAGAACGCCAGGTTTCTTTCTCCTGGTAGCGACGTCCTCCTGAGTAGTCCCCGCCCGGAGATCCGAATGGGGGACTATTTTACCTCCGGAATATTTTACCCAAGAGGACGCCATCATCATTTAACCATACAGTAAAGCTGCATGCCCTCGGGAAAAATTACGGCTGTAGTTTCCCCTTGCTTTCAGCCGTTCGCAGTACCAGCACAGCAAGGCCGTTTTGGTTAGTGTTACAAGGCCATATCAGTCAATCATCCAGACTGTTGCCCCTGCAACTACTGAAAAGGCTGGTGCCCCTCTTCGGGAACCGCACGGTTGTCTGACCTCTCAACAGATACCCCTCCGTTGTGGTTGCACCTACGGTACGGCTATCTGTATCGTTGAGGCACGCAAGCCTCCCCACCAACGGTAAGGTTCATGGTTCATGGGGGGGCCCTATAGTTTACTCTCTCTAAGAATTACGAACATATTGCCCTATTTTGTATCGCCGAATGATTTTTCAAGCTCGACAAATCCTGTGAGCATGACCTGGTTCTTGCTTCTTGCGTCCATTACCAAACACGAAGTCAGAACCGCCTCTCTGGTACCTTTAACTTCCCTAAAGCCAAACTGACCGACGTCTAACAGATCCTCAGTTTTCATTTCCATTCATCAGTATACTATTCTTGTCAACATCTTGGATGTACGAACTGTGAAATTGACTGTAGGATAATTGTCGCACGTCATCCATCCTTGTTAACTACGAATTGTTTGTATTATATTTTTCCGAAAGGTTGATGGTACGTCGCCAATCCCATTACCCCCACACACCAACTTGGACAGTCGTTCAGTTGCCTCTTTCTCTCATGATTTTACTAATTCCAATGGAATATTAAATATACTCCTGCTATATTTCATTTCAAGACTTCCAGATATCCTTTAAATCCTGACTGTAATACTTGATCCCATACGTCTTCAATTTCGATTGCAATTTCTTCTTTTTACACGTCTTTAGACAAGTCCTCACCCTCAAAAGGGTCATCAACGTACCCTTTCCTTTTATCCACTCTCCCCCCTGCGTCTAACAGTGGGATTCCCATTGCGCTCTTAACGTTACCACCGTTGCTTCTAACTTCTCCGAATGTCGTTTTAACTTTTCCATGTCCTGCGTCAGACCTCCTGACGATCATTTATTCTCCGATCGCTTCACATCTTTCTTGCAGCATTTGGCCTCGGTTACCCTGAACGTCATAAGAGGTCTATGTCTGGGGTGTATTAATGTCTTTCCCTGAGCATTTTTGTACTTCCTTCTTTCATAGATCAGTTGAAGTATTTCACTGATACTCAAGGTTTCTTCGCAGTTTCCATTGTTGTACCTATATTTGTCTATCTCACATTTGTGATTGCCTTTTTTCATAGATGTCCACTCCTCTTGAACTGAACTGCTTACTCCGGTATTCCTTATCGCATTATCTGCATCCTTAGCAAACCTCAAACACATCTCATCATTCCTCAGTACCTCAGAACCCACCTTCTTCCACAGTGATACTTCCAGATGAGCCTCTTGAACATCAGCCTACTCTTAATCATCAATAAATTGTGACCTAAGTCTTTATCTGCTCCTGGGTACGCTCTAGAATCTTATGTATGATTTTGGATCTCTGTCTAACCATGATATAATCGAGCTGGAATCTTTATGTGCCTGCAGGCCTTCTCCAAGTATACCTTACCTTGTGATTCTTGAACAGATTGTATGCTGTTACTATCTGAAATTTATTGCAGAACTCAATTAGCCTTTCTCCTCTCTCATTCCTGCCGCTAAGCCCATATTCTTCCGTGACCGTTTCTTCTTTTCCTTCTCCTGCAACCGCATTCTACACCCCTATGATCGGTAGATTTTCATCTCTCTTTATACACTGAATTAAGCGTTCAATATCCTCATACAATATCTCATCTCTTCATATTCTACTTGCGACGACATGTTATCTGAATTGTCATCGTCATCGTTGGTTTGCTGTATAACCTGATGAGAGTAGCTCCGTGACAGAACTGTTCACAGTAACTCACTTGCTGTCCAAGCTATTCATGACGACCCCTAATCCCGTTATACCACATTCTGCTGCTCCTAATACTATCATATATTCGTGTAACCAGAAACCCTTATCTTTCAACTTCAATTCACTGATTCGCACTATATCTATGTTGAAGCATTACATTTTCCTTTTTAGATTTTCTGGCTTATCTACCAAGTTCAGACCTCTGACATTCCTTCCTCAGACCATTATAATGTTACCCCTTCAGTAGTTATACCATCTTTTTTTCGTGCCCGCTTTCCACTAGCCTGCCCCTCCTAGCGATCCGAATGGGGGACTAATCCGAAATATTTTGTAGTTGGAGAGATCATGATGACACTTTTTTAAATAACGACCACATTTCCTGCGGATAAAAATTATGTGTCTTTAATACAGTCGTTTCTGTTGCATTCTACATCCTCATGCCGTTGATCATTACTGATTTTACCGCCTTTTAGGGGATGTTTCCTAAGGGAAAAAGAGTTTTATCAGTACAAGAAGATGATTACTACAATTGTACAGAATATATAAATTTGAGAAATGCTTTGTACTTAGTAACTGCTGCTGTAATTGTCTGTCTACACTGAGGTGGCAAAAGTCGTGGGGTACCTCATCATGTCGGACCTCCTTCTGTCCGGCGTGGTGCAGCAGCTCCAAGTGTCATACACTCAAAAAGCCGTTGGAAGTTTCGTGCAGAAATATTGGGCCATGCTGCCTCTGTATCGTCCAACTTGCGAAAGTATTGCCGGTGCAGGATTTTGTTTACTAACTGACCTCTCGATCATGTCCCATAAAGATTCGATGGGATTCATATCAGTCGATGTGGATAGCCAAATCATTCCCTCGAATTATCTAGAACGTTCCTCAAACCAGTCGCAAACAGTTGTTGCCCAGTGACATGTTTGGGAAGATGAAATTGGTTTTTATTAGTAGATTCACAGTCTTTGGGCCACAACATTTGCCGTTGCTGCCAGAGATGGCTTGCTGTGTACTAGTGGACTGCCAAGAACAACTAGAAAAGGATGATTTGTAAGTTAAAGAAGTACATGTGTGGTGCGTTTAACTATTATCTGTATGGCAAATTCTCTAAGTTCATCCATTAAAGACATGGTGCCAAAGCGAAACTACTATTTCTCCTACATGGGAATGATAATGTGATAGCGAGACCAATATAGGAAAAAATCACATGAGGGAGTACTGGAAACTATTTCGAGGAAATATTAGAATCTTGTGGCAGTCCACTATAAATTGAAATTGGTTGATGGTAAAGTGACCTTATTAATGTGTGAGCTGTCTGAAATACTGCAACGATCTCAAGCAGACGACTGTTACCTTATGGATTTGGAAGTAACATAATAGGTCACCGGGATTTATAACGAAATGGAGATGTGTGGTTACCTAACATCAAATCGCGGCTTCTGTGTGCAAGAAAACTATCAACAAAACAGCAGTCTGATTGTGAATGACGGTAAGACAGTTTGAATACAAAGTTCAGTGTGGATGAGCTCCAATTGTTGTATACAGATACACGATGTGATCAAAATTATCCTGAAACTTGCATGAAAAATAACTTACAAGTTCGTGGTGCCCTCCACCGGTAATTCTGGAATTCAATATGGTTTTGGTCCACCCTTAGAATTGATTAAAGCTTCCACTCTCGCAAGAATATGTTCAATCAGATGCTGGAAGGTTTTTTGGAGCATGGCAGCCCATTCTTCACGGAGTTCTGCACTGAGGAGAGGTATCGATGTCGGTCGGTGAGGCCTGGCACGAAGACGGCCTTCCAAAACATCCCAAAGGTGTTCTATAGGATTCAGGTCAGGACTCTGTGCACGCCAGTCCAATACAGGGATGTTATTGTCGTGTAACCACTCCACCACAGGCCGTGCGTTATGAACAGGTGCTGGCCGGTGTGGCCGTGCGGTTCGAGGCACTTCAGTCTGGAACTGCATGACCGCTACGGTCGCAGGTTCAAATTCTGCCTCGGGCATTGATGTGTGTGATGTCCTTAGGTTAGTTAGGTTTAAGTAGTTCTAAGTTCTAGGGGACTGATGACCACAGATGTTAAGTCCCATAGTGCTCAGAGCGATTTGAACCATTTTATGAACAGGTGCTCGATCGACCCCGAATAGATGTTCAATGGTGGGAAGCAAGAAGGTGCTTAAAACAGCAATGTAGGCCTGTGCTGTGATAGTGTCACGCAAAACAACAAGGGGTGCAAGCCCCCCTCCATGAAAATCACGACCACACCATAACACCACCGCCTCCGAATTTTGATGTTGTTACCACACACGCTGGCAGATGACGTCCACCGGGCATTCGCCATACCAACACTTTGCATCCGATCGCCACATTGTGTTCCATGATTCGTCCCTCCACATAACGTTTTTCCAGTGTCCAATCGTCGAATTTTTACGTTCCTTACACCAAGCGAGGCGTTGTTTGACATTTATCGGCGTGATGTGTGGCTTATGAGCAGCCGCTCGACCATGAAATCCAAGTTTTCTCAACTCCCGCCTAACTATCATAGTACTTGCAGTGAATCCTGTTGCAGTTTGGAATTCCTGTGTAATGGTCTGCATAGATGTTTGCCTTTTACGCCTTACGACTCTCTTCAACTGTCAGCGGTCTCTGTCAGTCAACAGAAGAGGTCGGCCTGTACGCTTTTGCGCTATACGTGCCCCTTCACGTTTTCACTTCACTATCACATCGGAAACAGTGTACCTAGGAATGTTTAGGAGTGTGAAAAATTCGCTTACATACGTATGTGACAAGTGACACCCAATCACCTGACCACGTTCGAAGCCTTGAGTTCCGCGGAACTCTCCATTCTGCTCTCTCACGATGTCTAGTGACTACTGAGGTCGCTGACATGGAGTACCTGGCAGTAGGTGGCAGTGCAAATCACCTAATATGAAAAACGTACGTTTTTGGGTGTGTCCGGATTCTTTTGATCACATAGTGTAAATGGAAAAGTTATGTGCCACGTCACATGCCAAGGAGTGAACAAAGATATCGGTAAACATTTTATCAGTTTGATAAAACGACGTGACAGGCGTGTACAATTAATTTTTATATCATCCTTTGATAAAGTGCATGGTAATAGAACACTAGGTGGCCTTATTTGTACATACAGAACGGATGGTGTATTTGATTTCATGGAAGACTGTCTAAGTGTATTAAACCCCAAGATAGGGCATTTTCAACGTGCTCAGCTGTATTTTGTGCCAATCCCTTCTGTGTGGTGTGAACTGTTGTGTGACAAACAGAGCAGCTGATGCGTTTAATTTAACAGTGTTCTAAAATTTGCCTACCGGTACAATACGATTACACGAAAGTTGACTTCCGTACAAATAAAGCTTCTCAATAACAGGAACTGAGGAAAGACGTTCTATCTGTCTAGAGTTTAAATTATTTACTCGTAATCATTGTGAAAATTGCGAACAGAGGCAAGAGCAAGAGGAACATAAGTGTTACTTTCAGATCTTAAGAAAGAGAAGCAATGTGTAGAACGGATTTAAGCCATTTCCGATTAAAGAAATTATTCCCGTGATTGCAGCTAATATGTTATGTGTACAAAAAGAAAATTGGAAATTGATGTTGTCGAAGTCAACGGAAAACAACTGTAGAATTTGCCGAAAACTATTGCCTTGAAAGAAGAATATAATCTGCCATAGAAAAAAGAGCAAGGCGTTTCACATGTGCAAACAAGGCTTACAAATTACTTTAAATGCTTTATACGAATTTCAGTGCATCTGGGGGTCACATGAAATCAGCGTGACAGTAAATACAATGGGAAGCGCTTCTACGTCGGGGTGAACGGAAAACCTTTTTATAAACCATTCGCGTTTGCATTATACTGAAATGAAGTGGGCTCGACATTGAGCATGTAGCAACAGGAAAACCATCTGCGGAGTTTAATACTGATGGTTCAACTATGTTATTACGAAGCTAATATGCGATATTTACTGATTTTTCACAGTAATACATTCAATTTACGAAAATATACAGTTAAAGTGATACACCACATTAATGATCTCTGCGTCCGCAGGCCAGTGATTGATATTTAATGCGTAGTACAGAAATACAACACTGTGTACAACGAAACTTCCTGGCAGATTAAAATTGTGTGCCCGACCGAGACTCGAACTCGGGACCTTTGCCTTTCGCGGCCAAGGGCTCTACCATCTGAGTTACCGAAGCACGGCTCACGCCTGGTACTCACAGCTTTACTTCTGCCAGTTTCTCGTCTCCGTCCTTCCAAACTTTACAGAAGCTCTTTTGCGAACGTTGCAGAACAAGCACTCCTGAAAGAAAGGATACTGCGGAGACATGGCTTAGCCATAGCCTGGGGGATGTTTCCAGAAGTGTGGAAGGTAGGAGACAAGATACTGGCAGAAGTAAAGCTGTGAGTAGGGGCCGTGAGTCGTGCTTCGGTAGCTCAGATGGTAGAGCACTTGCCCGGGAAAGGCAAAGGTCCCGAGTTCGAGTCTCGATCGGGCACACAGTTTTAATCTGCCAGGAAGTTTCATATCAACGCATACCCTACTCTGGGCAACATTGTACAAAGACATTACTTTTCCTGAGACTCGTAACACTGCAGTAAACCTTTCAACTTCTGAGTGCAATTGTAACCCTCTTGGACGTTATAGGTGACGTTGATTTTGTGAGTTAGACGTGGAAAAAACGTTCTGGAACTTCATGGGTTCATTGTGTCTTGCACTAACTGTATACAAAGGTTGAAATTCAGACAGGTTTCGGGTCCTTAACGTATAAGTGATACTCAAGTTTTGGTGTAAAGATGGATCATTCGTCCATGAGTCAGAGATCCAACTTTCGTGTACTGTATAGAGACTGAAGTATGAGAACAATATTGGGGCTCTTGAGTACATACTGGCTTGATGTTTCATTTTATTCCGGCTGTAAAATACAGGGTTGTGATTCGGATAGCAGAGTGTGAGTGCTGACAATGCATCCCACCTTCACTCTTGTCACCACAGCCCTTCCGTCGCCATCTGCCACAGTTTGAGGAACGGCCAGAGAGCGTAATTTAGATCCAATGGTACTTTACTTTCCAACTGTTTGCTTAAAACCTTTCAGTTCAGTCACACAGCTGTTCTCACATTATGTACACTCGTGTTTGGTTCATCAGCTGCCAGTGAGGAACTATATTGAACGTCTTCTGGAAGTCAAGGAACACGGCATCAATCTGGGCGTCAGTCTTTCTGCTTCTGGATCACGTGAACGAATGTCACGATGTCGTTTTATACAATATTTGTTTGTGGAATTCATGTCGATTCCTAGAGAGAGGATTCGGTTTCCCGAAATGTCATGATTTTCGAGCATAAAACGTGTTCGAAAATAACTGTAACTTTATATTAATTTACGCGACGGTAACAACGTACTGCAAACGCGAGCTTGGATCAGTTCAGATTATTTACTCCTTGTAACTGTGGTATATTGTTTCTATCGCCAGTGTTCTTCAGAGGTTGAAACATTTGTAAATGTCAGTCGTGCTACGTGTGATGAGGACACTATTTTAGGTCGTGTGAACTACTCACCTGGAATCAGCAAGAGGTGACTCATCATAGTAACGAATTTTTCACACATTTCCATACCATGCATGTGAACACAGTCGAATTCCCCGGTAACACTTGAATCTGAAAATCAGCTAAGTACCTAAAGCACCACATTAGTTCGCTTGTTGAAACTCAAAATTTACAATGGTCAACAACGGAAGTCTGTGAGGCACAGAGCCCCCCCCCCCCCCCCCCTCTACTGACGCCCATTTATCTGCTTACCTAAATAAGGAAATTTGCGTTCAGCAACTTGCAACCCACCCTACCACGTTCTTTCCAACATCGCTAACTGCAATTAATTGAATCGTCATTCTCATTATAACATGTTCACCCCAGACGACAAGGATAATTTCATAGCTAAAAATCATCAGACCTCTCTTTCTGCTCAATTATCGAAGACCCAGTATTCGTTCATAGTAATCAGAGACCTGTAGGCTTAGCACACTCAGAAAATTTTCAACCATAACTAGAATTAAAGGAACACCTTTTTTGCTCACTTATACTACAACACAGAAAGATTACAGAGCACACTGAAATACCCGAAAATACACAATGTGTAAAAGAGTTTGAAGCACTTGCAATCATATAATGAAAATGAAGCTGTTTTATTAATATCCAGTACATTCTGTCTCCGTATCCTCATTCACGTTGAAGCATAATGTTACCTAACTCGGAGTAACACCCCTGAAACTCCGAGACCGAACTGAATACTAGAAACAGTAACAGGAAACCGTTGGTCTATAGTGTATTGTACCAACTACAATACTTCTGGAGGAACTCGAGCAGATGTTACAAAACACATACAAATTATTAGTAATCTATTAAAACTTGAGCATGATAAACATTATTAGTAATTTATTAAAATCTGAGTTTGGTAAAAATTTTGTAACAATTATCGTTCGCACAGAGATATGTACACTACTGGCCATTAAAATTGCTACACCACGAAGATGACGTGCTACAGACGCGAAATTTAACCGACGGGAAGAAGATGCTGTGACACGTAAATGACTAGCTTTTCAGAGCATTCACACAAGGTTGTCGCCGGTGGCGTCAGCTACAACGTGCTGACATGAGGAAAGTTTCCAAGCGATTTCTCATACACAAACAGCAGTTGACCGGCGTTGCCTGGTGAAACGTTGTTGTGATGCCTCGAGTAAGGAGGAGAAATGCGTACCATCACGTTTCCGACTTTGATAAAGGTCGGATTGTAGCCTATCACGATTGCGATTTTTCGTATCGCGACATTGCTGCTCGTGTTGGTCGAGATCCAATGACTGTTACCAGAATATCGAATCGGTGGGTTCAGGAGGGTAATACGGAACGCCGTGCTGGATCCCAACGGCCTCGTATCACTAGCAGTCGAGATTACAGGCATCTTATCCGCATGGCTGTAACGAATCGTGCAGCCGCGTCTCGATCCCCGAGTCCACAGATGGGGACGTTTGCAAGACAACAACCATCTGCATGACAGTTCGACGACATTTGCAACAGCATGGACTATCGGCTCGGAGACCATGGCTGCGGCTACCCTTGACGCTGCATCACTGACAGGAGCGCCTGCGATAGTGTACTCAACGACGAACCTAGGTGCACGAATGGCAAAACGTCATTTTTTCGGATGAATCCAGGTTCTGTTTACAGCATCATGATGGTCGCATCCGTGTTTGGCGACATATCGGTGAACGCACATTAGAAGCGTGTATTCGTCATCGCCATACTGGCGTATCACCCGGCGTGATGGTATGGGGTGCCATTGGTTACACGTCTCGGTCACCTCTTGTTCGCATTGACGGCACTTTGAACAGTGGACGTTACATTTCAGATGTGTTACGACCCGTCGCTCTACCCTTCATTCGATCCCTGCGAAACCCTACTTTTCAGCAGGATAATGCACGACCGCATGTTGTAGGTCCTGTATGGGCCTTTATGGATACAGAAAATGTTCGACAGCTGCCCTGGCCAGCACATTCTGCAGATCTCTCACCGATTGAAAACGTCTGGTCAATGGCGGCCGAGCAACTGGTTCATCACAATACACCAGTCACTACCCTTGATGAACTGTGGTATCGCGTTGAAGCTGCATGGGCAGCTGCAGCTGTACACGCCATTCAGTCTCTGTTTGACTCAATGCCCAGGCGTATCAAGGCCGTTATTACGGCCGGAGGTGGTTGTTCTGGGTACTGATTTCTCAGGCACTATGCACCCAAATTACGTGAAAATGTAATCACATGTCAGTTGTAGTATAATGTATGTGGCCAATGAATATCCGTTTATCATCAGAATTTCTTCTTTGTGTAGCAATTTTAATGGCTAATAGTGTATTTGATGCTGTCACCGATGCTTACAACATTTAGTACTTCTTTACTGAAGAATGGCAGTTTCATATTAGAGTACACCTATCGATAACTTAATACAAAGATCCGTATGACTGCTGTATTTGCACGCAGCCGCATCTATGCTAAGACGATACTGTCATCGTCAGCGATGATGTAAAGTGGTCGCTGTTTGCATAGAGACTGGCTGATTACGTAAACACAGGGCTGTGACATAGTGACTGCGCTCAGGGATCAACAAGTTTCCGGGTTGAACTACTCAATGAAACACTTGGGGACGTGTCTCCGGTTTGTTGACGCTTCTGGCAGCGACTCTTTTTACTTGTGGTGCAGTAAGGAGGTACGAGCCTTTGCATGGGACCTCGTTCTATGGACGACACGACTCATTCCACCTTTCTCCCCCCTCACCACCACACTTGTAAATTAAAGACATCACGTTTGCTCCTGCATTTTACCTTGCCCAGCAAAGAATACATCTCATCACTTTCTTCCTCTCGGGATACAACTACCAATCTCTTCTTTCTTATTAATTACTCGTTGCCTCTGTAGGCTCCCACTGTGTTCTTCACATGTCACTCACCTTTGGGCCATTCACACGACCTTAACACCGACTGCCAGCTCACGCCAAACACTGCCGTACCTCGACGTATTTCCTGATATTTTACTCTTTTGTTTGGTTCTGTCATAAACACCCATAAAATGAGATCCCATTGACCACTCGGCACCCTTATACACCAGCGCCGTGGTAGATTCTCTCATATGAATTTTCCGATGCAGTCGTCATCAGAAACCACAAATACTTCTTTTCGAAAGGAAAGCGCACTTTTCTGCTAATGAACCACACGTATTTGATGTTCAAAAATGGTTTCATAGTTACCGGTGACGTTTCAGCTCCATAATAACCGGTAACGTTTAAGCTCCATAACTCCTTCAGGTATTGCTGAAGCCTCGTAACAGCCATTACCATGAACGGCTTAACTTTGCTATATCTGGCTTTCTCTAGGTTCTTGCTCACTTAGCGTAAGCCTGTGTTCTGCGTTCATCGTGTTATCCCACGATACACCTTTCACTGGGCACCATCTACAGGAAGGACGTTGATCTCCTTGTGACTGAGCAGCAGCGGACATCCATTACAGGTTTCCCCAGTGGCTTCAAACGAAAGAACGATACGTACTGAACTGAAGAATGCTAAAGGATTTGGTTGTATCAATATAACATTTCATTAGAGATGATAAGATTCTATGGATTACATAGTACAGCACATGTCTGGTTTCGATCTTATTTAAAGAACAGAATGTAGGAAGTTGGCTTAGACTGTTCTGGGGAGAATTTACAATCGGAGTCTCACACTGCTATATCACTGGCTCACAATTGTTATTGCTTGACGTTAGTGATTTTCCTTTTTATTTTAATCATGAGTCAGATTTAATGTATTCTGGAAATGATAAAAGCATTTTTGTGACGCCGAGCAAAGAAACATCAACAGACAAAATAATAAATGATGGTTTTGTGAAAGTTATTCACTGGTTTTCTGCAAATGGGCTAGTGTTAAGCCTATCAATACTAGCAAGTTGTCAACAACATTTGTCGTCGACGGGTTTGAGGGGGGCGGGGTCTTTACACCCAAACTGACAAAATTAAAAATGAAAACAAAATTCGTTAACTGTTGTTGACTTATATTACCAACATAATTTTAAAGAGGTACTGATGCGTAAGTAGGGTCCAACATCTTAGGGCTTCCAGTTTAGTGTGAAAAATAACCCATCTCCTGTTATACTAGTATACTAAAAAGAAATAATAAACAGGGAAGAAAGTTCGAAGTGTTTAGGTGTGAAAACCCCTGTAGCACACTTGCTAAAACGTAAAATATACAAGATCTGCGAAGAGTTTACAAATATGTTTATGCAAATATGCCTCTTGAGTGAAGTGATACGCATGAACAGGATGGAGAAAGCAATGTATCCTGGATTTAAAAGGCGAAAAACGCTTTTCTTGGATTATCTGGATTTTCTTCCATATTTCGAATATGTTTTCCGTATTTCACTTACGAAATCCATAACCTAATTTGGAAGCATTTCATGACAGGAGTATGCATTTTACCTCTTTCAAGAGCAAAAATATATCGTGTATTACGACAATTTACACCTGATAAAGGACCCACTGGGTCCGAAATGCATCGTGTATTTAATAAGATACGAAAACTTGTGACTGAAGGCTTTTTTACTTATTTATTCATAGTTGCAGTGTATTGAATACAGCCACGGTTGAAGCTGCAAAATATGGATAAAATAAATTAATACATTTACGTTTGACCACCATAAGAATAACTGCCAAATTAAAGTAATACAGAAGTCAGTAAGTTAAAATACTTTGCATATTTTCATTCACTAACGTCTTATGGGACAATATTACGGGATAAAACCACTCTTAGGGGACAAGTATTCATTGGAGATTAGAAAGTAATTAGAATTATTTTGGTGTTCACACATCTACATACCCTAGGTATCTCTTTAAGCTGCTGGAAATATTACCCACTGCCTCAAACACATTTATTCAATTGTGACATTTGTTATCAACAATTCATCTGAGTTTGAGAGTAACAGAGATATTCATAAATTAAGAACTACAAGGACCAATAATCTACATTACTTTTCCATGCATTTAATTTTGGCTCGCAGTGGAGTAAAGATGTATTTATACAGGGTGTTACAAAAAGGTACGGCCAAACTTTCAAGAAACATTCCTCACACACAAATAAAGAAAAGATGTTATGCGGACATGTGTCCGGAAACGCTTAATTTCCATGTTAGAACTCATTTTAGTTTCGTACAACTACGCTCAATGGAGCACGTTATCATGATTTCATACGGGATACTCTACCTGCGCTGCTAGAACTTGTGCTTTTACAAGTACGACACAACATGCGCGCGATGGAGCTCCTGCACATTTCAATCGAAGTGTTCGTACGCTTCTCAACAACAGATTCGGTGACCGATGGACTGGTAGAGGCGGAACAATTCCATGGCCTCCACGCTCTGCTGACCTCAACCCTCTTGACTTTCATTTATGGGGGCATTTGAAAACTCTTGTCTACGCAATCACGGTACCAAATGTAGAGACTCTTCGTGCTCGTATTGTGGACGGCTGTGATACAATACGCCATTCTCCAGGGCTGCATCAGCACATCAGGGATTCCATGCGACGGAGGGTGGATGCATGTATCCTCGCTAACGGAGGACATTTTGAACATTTCCTGTAACAAAGTGTTTGAAGTCACGCTGGTACGTTCTGTTGCTGTGTGTTTCCAATCCATGATTAATGTGATTTGAAGAGAAGTAGCAAAATGAGCTCTAACATGGAAAGTAAGCGTTTCCGGACACATGTCCACATAACATATTTTCTTTCTTTGTGTGTGAGGCATGTTTCCTGAACGTTTGGCCGTACCTTTTTGTAACACCCTTTATAACTCTTCGTTATTTAGTCATATTCATGAATAAAGATCTACAAGGACAAATGATCTGTATAACCATTTGATGAAATTAATTATGGCACAGAGAGGGGTAAAAGATGCGTCTACATAATTCGTCGACAGTCTAGCAATGGAAGAAAATATGTTATAGAAAACAGAATTGTTTTCGAATTTAAATTAAATCTGTTCCTCCTTAACAACGCGTACATCACATAACAAATTAATAAAAAGAAATAGTCATTTTTACAATGAATACCAAAAAATGTTCAAGCATCATTTGTGTGTTCACATTCCACATCAGAAGGTTTATCACGTACATTATCTATGAAAAAAGTAGCTAACTAATCAAATTCCATTGAGAGATCACTATAATGAGTGATTACATTCTGCTTGAGCCACACATTTCCCCAAAGAATTCCTGTTAATAGGCTTAGGTACACATTATGGGTAAGAAAGTGGATTGGCGAAGATATAATTACTTATCTCTGTATCGTAATGAGGCACGTCTCTCAAAATAACAGTCCAACAGGAGAAACTGTGTTTCCTCTTTCTTTACTTAATGTTCCTTGGAAAAATTCGTAGCCAGCACGCGAGGAACGTAACACACGGCTGGGCTTGCGATGTCTCAGGGTTTTTCTGTATGGTGCTCAGTGGGCTGCGCTGACGTTGCCCGCCGGCGCCCAACGCTTCAGTCGTCCTCTCTGAAGACACGCCCCTGGCCGGCGGTCGCTACGTCGCACCAAGAGGCGCCTACGTGCTGGTGGCGCTCCACTTGTTGCACCGGCAGCCGGACGTCTTCCCGGATCCCGAAAAGTTCGACCCGTCGCGCTTCCTGGAGAACGGAGGGCCTGCGAGGAGCCCTTACGCCTACCTGCCGTTTGGCGCCGGAGCCCCCAAGTGTGTGGGAGCTCGCTTCGCGATGCTCGAAGTTAAGACGGTGCTGGCCGCCGTGCTGCGCCAGTTCCGACTGCTGCCCGGCTGCACGCGGAGGCAGCTGGACCAGGTGGGCATCTCCACCACAGGCGTGCCCCTCAACGACTTCAAAGTCACGTGCATTCCACGAACTGACTTGCCAGCTAGCCAAGCAATGTAATATTTTGTATTTTCCACAGAGGACGCAGAGAACTTCATTACGTGAAATAATTATGTGCTGGTGATCTGGAAATTCAATGAAAAATTATGTTTGTATCAAATACATATGTACGGACAAAGCGGAAGTTAAACTATGAAATTGAAAAGTTCTGGACGTTACTATCTTTCATTTCCGTTCCACTCTAAACACTTTGAATAATACTATTGGTACTACCCTTCATTTAGCTAGGGGAATTTCATAAAACACGATGCTACAGTTGATCCTTTCTCTACTCTCGAGCAAATCAATCTCCTCTTTTATCCTTAATAGTGGAACGTAACTGAGCCCAAAAATACTTGAACACTGCCACCAGAAAAGCTTGTAATTCATAAGTTAGAAACAGTCATAACGTGTTATTCTTTCAGTTAGCCTATTCATGCTTTCTCGGAGGATAAAATAATAAATTCACACACGCGGTATCAATACACCTTCCTTTTTGAAGCCCCATGCTATTGGCACTTCTCTACTTTCTGCGGTTACTGTATGTTTAAATAACACTGCAGTTCCTTACGGCAACTTTATAGATAAGACTCAAGATGGATTTACAGCATAGAAAGTACTGATGTCAGGGTTTTGAAATACATATTGGTTCAAATGGTTCAAATGGCTCTGAGAACTATGCGACTTAACTTCTGAGGTCATCAGTCGCCTAGAACTTAGAACTAATTAAACCTAACTAACCTAAGGACATCACACACATCCATACCCGAGGCAGGATCCGAACCTGCAACCGTAGCGGTCGCTCGGTTCCAGACTGTAGCGCCTAGAACGGCACGGCCACTCCGGCCTGCTACATATTGCTTTTTGGTTGGGTGCCACAATCGTATTATACTTCTTGAATGAAGTAACTGCTGCTATTTGTGCCTAAGCTTTTATAATACATTTATTTCACTATCTCGATTTCTGCTGTAGAGCCTTTGTCGAGTGCCAAGGTAAAAACGGAAACTAATGAAACGTATGGATATGAAAGTGCTAGATGTAATAGGATACCCTCACTTACAACGTCAGTAAATATGCGACGTGTCTGAACGCCATGTCTCGTCGACGCACTACAACAGACATGTGGACATATACGAGTATAACAGTCGTTTCATCATAAGAACTCAGTGCGAATTACGAACAAGGATTACAGCTAACATTACACATGGATAACGCGCTTTAACCGTACTGCTCTATGATGGCCAACACAGAGCCATACCAAGCAGCAATCGTGTGCAAACATGAACGAACATGGATATTCGTCCGCCCCACTTCACAGATTGTCACTGTCTTAATAACCGCTTTGTGAGCTATATGAGTTGTAGTAGTACCAGAGCTTTTAATAAGGAATATGAACAGGTTATTTATTCCACCTGGGATTCTACACACTCTTTCAAATTCTTAACCATACCAATATATCACAGTACCTCAAACCATAAAAAGGCGACCTTAAAACATAAAAACTTTAAAACATAATCTTCTTGAAACGAACATATCGTAGTTCTGAAATAGTAAGCACACACGTCATGTTATTAAACCCTAAAACGATATGCTCCAGTTAACAAACGTAACCGAAAGGACATACACACATGGCAAAAACAACAAAATATACTCCGCCTCGCTTTCCGCATCCGTTTAGCTTTCCCCACATGGAACTCTTATCAAATCGCCACCACTCATCACTCACACTCAGCACCTTCAACCACACTACACCATCCGCAAACTTGCCTCTAATAATGCTACTGTTTCGTCTAGAATATTCAATCTTAGGACGCTGCTGTGTCTCTACCTACTGATCCCACCAACCGTCACCCGAACATCGTCCACATTCTCTCCCAACGAAATGGCGCCTGTCTCCGTCTCATAGACCACGAACTCCATCCTGAAATTTACCCACCCTACCAACTATAAATCTACCCCATCCATTCCAGCTATCATGGCTCCTCGCTACTTGCTCCTCATATGTCCCTACCCCTTTCCCTCTTCACCCCTTCATTCTATACTCACCTTTACCATTTCAAATGTTGTTTTTAACAATGCTCACAATAGCACCTTCCCTCGTCTCCCAACAACTCTGAGACTGTTGACGCTACACACCAGTCCTCCATCCTATACACTCTCCCTCCTACCCTCCTCAATGCCCAACCTTCTCCTCTTCAACAACAGACGACCATCCCAGTGCAGATGTTTCAAGTTTTAGCAAGAGTGGATTATTTCTTTTTCGGATTAGTGTTTTACATCGTGTTTTCAATGTACGCTCATAACTGTTCTTCGTTTTACTGGCCCCTGGCTGAAGAGTGGGTTGAAGCACCCGCTGAGAGCTCAACCACCCTACTCAGTTTTGGGGAGGAGGGATAAAATAACAATACAGATGAAATATGCAATGTGGTAGTACAGTCATTTCTACTTTGATTCCATCTAAAGTTACAGCAATGATACTAAATTCATGTTAACAAAATTAAAAATTGCGAAGGAAAGATTACCACCTAGACCCTGTAGGATCACGCAAAGCACTCTGCCTCATTTGGGAATTCTTTCTGATCTTTCTCGATTCGATCATTTTTTCTCCATGGAGTCTCTTTTCATCTTCAGTCCCTTTTGTCCCTGGTTTCTTTGGGACTCCGGTCTCTGACCTAACTCTTCACTTGTGTACTTTCTCTCTGTATATGTTTCTGTCTTCACTGTCCAATGGATCGATTTGTGCAATAGTGAAGATAATTAGTCACCTTGGCGCACTCCAATTTTGATCATGAAGGGATGAGTGATTTCTCCCACGAATTTAACTTTCGCTCGATGTTGTGCCAGTCATTGTCTATTTGATTAGTCGTAGTATTTTTGGGTCGAGACCCTGTTCTTCTAAAGTGTTGAACAAGGATTGTTAGTCAACAGAATCTTGTGCTTTCCTGAAATTTATGGAAGAGAAAATTATTGTACTCCTGATAGCCTGGTATTTTAGACTAATTTTCAGTTGAAAATATGTTCTGTGTATACTTGCAGCAGGGAGGTTTCTCTGTAGTTACTCACATTCGCCGTATCTCCCTTCTTGTGCAGCGGATAGATAAGTGCACACTTCCAGTCGTCAGTAAGGTTTACTAGTGGCCAGTCGGTTGTAATTATTAGTGTAAGTTCCTGTAAAGACTTTGGTACTTGGTTCTTTACTACTTCTGCATGATGTCATCTTCACCGGATGCCCTCTTGACAGTTCTCTCGCTTACATAATGTGAATTTTCCGTCTCGTTTTCTGCAGCGTAAGTTCTTAGGTGTGTACCCGCGGATCTCCCTTGCTAAAGCGTCTAAATGCCCCTTCATGTAGTTTCTCTTGGAGTGTCTAATGAGTCGTGCAACTTTTTTCTAAACTCATTAATACGATGCAGGCTTTCCGGGGATTTTTTACTGTTGTATTCCTGAGAGGCTTGCTTGTGTCTTTCTTGCGCAGTTTCGCATTGTGAGTCCCTTCATGGGTCTTTAGTGTTCTTTTGCGTGGTATCAGTTACTTTGCTCTTTGTATGATCTTTCCATAGAATTCTTCTCATGTGATGTCTTGTTGTACATCCCATTCCTGCTTTGTGTTGGTTTCAATGATTCTTCTCTGTGTGTGTTTTTTCTGAAGGAATTTCTTAGGCGTAAATATCATCTTGATTCGAGTTAGGTATTGATCTAGATCAACACTCGCACGTCTGCGAACTTGAATGAAATACATTTCCTTGTGGACTGGGTAGTAAATCACTACAAGCTCTAACTGGAATTCTCTCATCTGTTGTGTAGACGACCTCCATGTTTTCTGCTCTCGCAGGGATTTCCTGAAGGATAATAATCTTCAGGTTGATCTTCTGGTGTAGTTCGATCAGTCTCGTTCTAGCGTTCTCTGGTGACTCTTCTCCGCCTATTTGTGCTGTGAAATCTGGTACAAAAATTTTTATATATTCTTAGGGGATCTTCCTTGTCATTATCTCTAATGTTGCCCAGAGTTTCTCTGTTTAAAAGGGGTCAGTTTCGTTATCTCCATTCGTGGTGGCGTGAACGTTGATCATGGTGGTATTAGCGTACTGTAGGAACATTGTCATTAACCTGTTGTAAGGGGGTTACGTCTCCGAGTGAACTGATTATGTTCTTGAGTACCACGAAGACCATGCCTTCGTCTGTTATGGGCGTTTTCTGCATGGCAAGCATCTTTATCTTTTTTTTCTTTTTTTTATCCAGCTCTAATTTAAAGTTGTGCAGTTTTACCAGCTTGATGAGTGTGTTTATGTTTAATGTGTTAAGAACTTTAGATGCCCGCATCTCGTGGTCGTGCGGTAGCGTTCTCGCTTCCCACGCCCGGGTTCCCGGGTTCGATTCCCGGCGGGGTCAGGGATTTTCTCTGCCTCGTGATGGCTGAGTGTTGTGTGATGTCCTTAGGTTAGTTAGGTTTAAGTAGTTCTAAGTTCTAGGGGACTGATGACCATAGATGTTAAGTCCCATAGTGCTCAGAGCCATTTTTTGAACGTTAGAAATTTTGTGTGCAAGTTTGCCAGAGAACTCCGATTCTCTGTGATCGTGTGTGTCCGATTCCACCGAATCCGAGTTCTTGGTTGCCATCAGTAGAGAGGTGGATTGGTTTCCACCTGGGACATTATTCTTAATCCTCGCACTAATCATGGTTTTTTTGTAATCCTGTTGGTCCAGTGTTCTATTGGAAAATTAAAATCACGGGTTGTTAGTTCATGGAGTATGACTAGTTTGATGTGACCCCCTCATAAATTCCACTCCAACGCCAATCTTTTCAGCTCAGAGTAGCACTTCCCCTACCTTAATTATTTGTTGGATATATTCCAATCACTGTCTTCCTCTACAGCTTTTACCCTCTACAGCTCCCTCTAGTACAATGGAGGTATTTTCCTGACGTCTTATCACACGTTCTTTCATTCGTCCCTTCTTATTGTCACTAATAGAGATGGGGCCCCTCCACGCCCGCACCAACGTGGTGACCAAACCAAAAGTTCTACTGTCACCTCCGTAAACATGTTAGTTGTCTAGTATGTGGATCACAGGATGCTGGGCTGTGACGTTGTCCGTGCGTCTGGGTAAGGCTACGCATTAACACGGTCCATCAGGTGATAGATAGTGGACGAAACGCGAGTGAGGGTAGCGATTTGAAGAGCAGAGGAAAAAAAGTGCCATGGCTCGTGCCGTGGGAAAAAAACCTCTGCGACAGTGGGATGGGTAGTAAGAGCAGTAGTGGCTTACTAGCTGCGATAGTTCATGCAAGGTTGGATTTGTTAGTATAGGTATCATGCATCATTACCATGACAAGCGATGGCGATGTGTCCCAGTTGTTGCTGCTGCTGCATTCCTGGAACAATCAAGATCGTTATACAGTAGTGGGAGATCGGCCATAGATCATCTCACTGTGTGGGGGATGTGTGGAGCTTGTTTGCATGCAGTGTACGGTACGGCTTCCCTGTGTGGTGCCAGTTATTCGGCAGTGTTCTCCAATCCAGCTGGATATCCAGTAATGGGTCTGATAAACAGGGGCTCGCCTGTGCCGTTATGTTTGCGTATGCTTGGCCATAGATGTTATGTCCTTACAAGTATGTCTTTTGGTCTTTTATGTTTCCATCTATGGTTGTGGTCGTAGTTCCCCAGATTCAGAATAAACGGGTTCTGCGAATGTCTGGAGTTTCTGTATAGTCTTGTGGTGAGTTTGTGGATTACCTCCGTGAGAGTCTCAAGTCGGTATTCCCGGTGAAGGTCCGCGATGCGTGTGTATCGTGGAGCATTGCTTATGATTTTGAGTACTTTGTTTTGTATGAGCTGCAGACGGCGCAGACGTGTAGGCGCAGCGTATCCCCAGACAGGAGCTGCGTACGTCATCAGGGGTCGGATAAGTGTCATGTACATGGACCTCGACACCCTTCTGTTCAGTGTGCTACGCCTGTTGAGCATAGGATAGAGCTGTTTGAGCCTCGCGCTAGCTCGGTTGGTCATGTGTTGTATGTGGTCCCCCCAGAGTAACTTCCTGTCCAGCCAGACACCGAGGTATTTGACTTTCTCGCGGAAACGTATTGGGCGTGCATGTAGAGTTATTGGTCTGCAGTAGCGGTGTTTGCGCAGTTGCTTCGGTCTTCTAGTGAACAGAACGGCTTCGCACTTGTCGACGTTTACTCTAACACGCCATTTCTCCAACCAAGGCTCGGCCACTCTGAGTGCAGTCTGTAGGCGTGACGTAATGTTTGATGGTTTCCAATCTTGCGCAAGGATGGCTGTGTCATCCGCGTAGATTGCCATCATTGTGTTGTGTGTGGTTGGAAGATCGTTTATGTAGAGGTTAAACAGCAGGGGCCCTAGGATGCTTCCCTGGGGTACTCCCGCGTGTATACCGTGTTGTGTTGATTGTTTTCCCTGCACGTCAGTGTTGAAACTCCTGTCTGTGAGGTATGAGTGTATTAGACGCAGCAGCCCGTCAGGGAATCCCGCGTCGCTGAGTTTGCGGATGAGGCCGTTGTGCCATAGACGGTCGAAAGCCTTTTCGATGTCCAGGAACACTGCCCCTGTAGCTTTGTTTATGTTGAAGCCATGTGTTATATGTTCAACGACCCGTAGGAGTTGTTGTGTTGTGGAGTGGTGATTCCTGAAGCCGAATTGCTCCGGTCTCAGGATGTTATTTGTTATGCAGTGCCTAGTGATGCGTTTGAGAATCACCTTCTCAACAATCTTACTGAGCGAACTCAGAAGGCTGATGGGTCGGTAATTTTGTGGGAGGCTGTGGTCTTTCCCCGGCTTCCTGAACATCAGGACCTTGGCCGTCTTCCAAAAGGCGGGGAAGTGTTGGTGTTTTAGTATGGCATTCGTTATGTGTGTTAGGTACTCAGTTGCTTTATCCGTGAACTCCTGGAGGACACGGTTTTGAATGCCATCATGACCAGGGGCTTTCCTAGCAGCGGAATGCATTATAGCCCAGGAGACTTCGGCTGTGCTAGCATGTCGAATGTCGTCGCGCGGTGGTTGGGCTAGAATGCGTGTAACCTCTTGGTCAGTAGCAAGTGTGAACACTGGATCTGATGGTACCAGGTTCGGTGTGAATGACGCTGCGAGTGTTCGAGCCATTAGTTCTGCTTTCTCTTCCGCTGAGTATGCAGGTCCGTCAGGCCCTTGAAGCGTTGGGGTGTATATTTTCTCCCTGGTGAAATGTCGGGCTAGCTGCCATACGCCAGGTCGTGCGGTGTCCAGCCCTTCGAGTTTTTGATTCCACTGTTGTGTTCTATGTGTTTGTATTTTATCGTGTATGATGCCCTGTAGTCTGTTAATGTGCCGTTTGAAGTACGGACGCCTGGTGCGCTGCCATTGTCTCCTGAGGCGATTCCTCATTGAGATTAGGCCCAGGATTTCCTGGGGCAGGGCCGCACTGCGTTGTTGTGAGGTGCGATCAGGTATGGTGCCTGCCATTGCGTCCCGGACGGCGTTAGTGAGGGTTTCCACTGCCTCGTCAATTTGTCCTGTTTCGTTAATTTCGTGTATAGGTGGGATGTGGCTATCAAGCGTTTGCTTGAACAATGTCCAATTCGCACGCCCGTAGTCCAACATCTTGCGTTGTTCTGTGTGCTGCAGTGTTTCCTCGATGTATAGTATTACAGGTTGGTGGTTTGAGGGCAGATCGTTTTCAACGGCAACGTTGAGTGTCGCTGTAATGCCCTTGATGAGGGCCATGTCTATCACGTCTGGCCTGTGTCCCCTCTGATAGGGAATGTGCGTCGGTTCAGCCGGCGCTAGTGTAATGTAGTTTCTACCTAGCGAATGTTCGTACAGTTTTTTGCCGTTGGGATTTCGTATGCGTGAGTTCCATTCTGGGTGTTTTGCGTTCAGATCTCCAGCGACTATTACTCGCGGTGAAATGTTGAGTAATGTGCTGATATCGCGTGTTGAGATGCCTACAGGGCTGTTGTATACCGATATCAGCGTGGTGTAGGCTCCGTTGAACTTGACTCTGACGGCCGTAGCCTCGATTTTTTCCAGTTCAGGGAGCTCTATGTTTGTGTGCTCAATGTCTTTGTGTATGACGATTGCAGTTCCGCCTGCCATGGCGTCGCCCGGTCGGTCGGTACGATAGACACAATAGCCAGGAAAGTTTAATTGTTTGTGCGGTTTAAGTTTAGTCTCGCTCAGTAGCGCGACAAGGATTCCCTTGCGCTCCATGAACGCGGCAAATTCTGCCCTTTTGTTGTGGATCGAGTCTGCATTCCAGAACAGGATCCGTGATAGTGTATGCGGGTCTGCGTTATGGGCCGGGTGTGGTGTATTATTCATGTAAGAGTGTGAAAGAGTGTTGTGATGGCAGTGTGTATGACAGCCCAGTATTGCCCGGGTTCGGCGCTCATGAGCTGGGTGATGAGTGTAGTGACGGCCGTCAGCACCTTGGTAAGGATTTGAACGGTCGTGTGTCGGGGGAATAGTGTTTCCAGTATTCCCCCAGGTGGTGTGCTGGTGTTGGGTGTGGCAACCTGAGGTGCTATACCACTAGATTAGGCCAGGAATGTCCTCTGTGTCTGTGCGAGTCTGCTTTTTTGTCGTCCTTGCCTTACCCATAATTGGCTATTTTGCTTACTATGTGGAATAAATCCTTAACTGCTTCTACTTAATCATCATCAATTTCTGTTACCTCTCATTAATTTTGTCTGTTTCCGGTTTACTCTCTGTACTCATTAGACCAGTGAGCGTCAAACTGTGGACTGCGGGCCACATGTGATGTACCTTTTGTGTTTCTTGCTTTTATGTTTTCTTTCTTTCTAAAGGCAAAGAGAAAAGGTGAAGCGGTAGCCCAGCGTAGAGCCTGCACCTACCATCATGTATTTTTGATTTTCAAATGTTAAAAAACATAAGATGTTTTTCCTGTGCCTCGATAAGAGAAAGGACTCGCTCTCTGCTAATGAACGAAGGTAGACGTACGTTATTTTAGAGCGTAATCGGCGGTAGCCATGTTGGTTATGAGGATAAGTGAAAAGTCTGTATTTCTGAAGCGTGTAGAAGAAATAATACATTCGTATTGCGTTAGTGAAAAATTGAGTTAATGTTCCAAGTAGTACTGTAATATAGAAGAATTGAAGAAGCCCACCTGTGTACTTCAGAGTTATCACAAAGGTCCAATTACCATATCATGAACATGGTCAAGATTTTGCAGGCGGATACAGCGATCGGATGTAGTGTTATCAATTGGTAAGCATAAATCTACAGCAATAGAAAGACTATTTCATCCATGCAGGACTAACATGAACTAATACAGACCCATTTTCAGACATAGCCCAGCTTATTATGCTTGTCCGAGAGCTGAATAATCAATCTCATGATTCCCATATATCTAACCTTTTTTTACCGTATATATTTTATTATATTATAAGGTGGCGACCGTGACAGGGTATCTGCACCTGTCGCAGTGACACAGGCGCCGCGTGAGTACCAGCACTGCTTGTGCATCCATAGTAATGTCGATACAGGCTTATGTAATCGGTATTGTGTATGCCCTCCAGTCCAGAAAATGGATAAGACGGATTCAGTTCCAACACTCAACCCAAAGAACACCAATACCTCATCTCACACCTGGATGAAGTTTTTGGCCAGTCAAACTGAAGGTAAGCGCCACACTACAGGGTTAGACTTGTCTTCCCTTGTGCTCACACATCAATTAGTGGTTATATGGATTTCTTCTGATTTATTAGTAGGCCTTACTATTTTTGTATCACTTTACACATGAGACTATTTTACTCACCCATCGTGTTGCACTTCACATACATACATAAATGGTTCTATTCAAAATTTCACATAAAATTGGCAATAGTATGTACATTTTACATACACATAGACATTGAAAATAATAATGTTGACAAATAAATGTACAATTCATATTCACATTTCACGCATGGGCTCCATGTTAGGCACCATCTTACACACTAATATGTAAATTAGAAGGAATCTTGCATTTATTCTGAACATTTGTGGTTTGTTTTCTTGTCTTGCAGGACCAACCTCTTGCGCATTTTTACCTTCACAACTACAAGTAGAAAATACGTTCCAGCACTACTCACTACATGGAAAAAAGAGTGTTTTCTAGGGTCTGCTTCAGAGATCAAGCTACTTGTAGGATTGCTTCTTGCAGTGCATCGTTAGTATGCTTATTCTATTCTTGGCATTTGATAAATCTTCATGCTATGTACAATATTGACGTGCTCGTTTGTGAGTGAGTATGGGAAATGTTTTATACCCTGACAATTGTGACTGCTCGTTAATCGTCGTAATATTTCACATTCGTGTACGCATATTTCAAGCCTTATATCTGCCTTATTATTATTATAGACATGTTACCTCCTTAACGAGTGACCGGTAATTTTACTGTATTTTTGTCATGGGTAATTCCACTCATAATTCATTCCCGCTATAAAAGAAGGTGCTTAAGCTAAATGTACTTCTTTCGCTTCTACGTGTGTCAAGAACTCAGTGCAGAAAATAGTGTTTCCCTGCATTTTGGGTTCATCCCTCGTACGAATTGTATATCATATTTTAATTTATATTCACCTTACAGTTGCTCAAGCTGTAACAGTTAGTCGCTAAGGAAATATTTTTCATACCAAGTTGTTTTACATTCTGATGTATGTGAAGTAAATTACTGTGCTGTGGTGTACGATAAATGTACCGTGTACCTTTGTTACTATTGACTTCACTGTTTATTCTTTACTCTTCACTGCTTCTTCTGGACGTTCGTTTTCACAGTTACTTACCGTACATGTATCATCATACTTCGCTTTCCACACTCATACAATCATTCAATCTGAGACTTCAAACTATGTAATATATTCTTTCTTACATCGCATTCGTGGCCCTTTCCTAGGTACCCCTGTGACAATCATCATCATATTCATCGTGGTATACACATATAATTATTCAATTATTCATTAAAAATCTTCCACATAAATCTCCATTTATACCCATGTATTACCTGTGGGGTTTTCACACTAGCACCGCCACCCTGTTTATTTCTTTCGACTAATATAAATAAACTCGTATTACTCTACTACTCTCCTAGTTTCACTTCATATATGATATGTCACCACAAACGTAGATTAACTAATTAATACCTCCAGTTGAATCAAAAATTTTTCACACTCTCTATTTCCTAGTATTATCCAGCAATGAAATTGATTTATTTCTCCCTATTGCTTTCTAAACATACAGTACTTACCTCAGTTATTTTGTTTAACTTCATGTAATTATGTTGTGTGCGTGATGGTTGGTTTTCGTATATACTTAGCTTATCTCCCGCATGTTATACGATTCGTATTCACAGTTTTATTTTGCTGCTTATGCTTTTCCGATAAGATAGCATGTAATTAATAGCCCAACTTATTGTGCTTGTCCTGGAGTCGAAAAATTAATCTCATTATTCCCAAATATCTAAATACTTTTTACTATATATATTTATTATCTTGTACGCATGGGGTCCGAATCAAGCATTCGTGTGGCCCACTGTACCTAGCAGTGTTTTATAATATTTTGCATCGAGGAGCTAACAGCCAAATCCAAAAATGTTAACCATAGTTAAGAGATTCTTAATTGCGCAGTATCTCTGCTCAGTAACAAACAAAAATGCTTAGAGAGACAGTAATATATGAAGATTTCTCTATTCTTAGCTGGCATTTGTGATTTCCTCCGTGGGCTAAGTGAAGCTGGGCTAATATCACAGGGCAGAAGGTTAAGTAGCGCGGCCACTTAGGGGTTAGAAGATGTGAGAAGTAAATTGTTTTACAGGCGGTCTTCCAGTACTGACGACTTACGGGAGTACGCTGCTCGGCCGATGAGCTGTATTTTGGCACGAAAGTGACATGGATTCGTGAATGAACGTTATAGAGATAGTCATCTTCAGACGCGGTACATATTTACAGCAAGGAATATGAAAGTAAATGAAAGCTTTTGAACAGAACACAAATGAAACTGAAAGAATTTAGAAAACCATCGTGATCGCCTGTCATGTTGTGTACTGCAGTTAAATATAAGAACAGTTACTGTCAAGAATCAATTAATTATCCACTCACACTGACAACACAACATCATGTCGGGCAGTTTTATTGTCACAACGTTGGTGTCAAAGAGGGTAGCAGCAGTCTTAAACAGAGAACACTCGACTCGAAGTGGACTGAATGGTGCTAAATTCAAACAATTCATACTTGGGGCAGGCGGTCAGCTTACTGTGCTCTTACCGTGACTACTGGCTCGTAACACACTGTCGTATGTAGGTTACCAAATATTGTTTCTTGAGCAAATAAATTTGACGACCACTGCATTAGACTGTTCATTACATTCAATAAATGTTATACTTCCTCTTCACATTCACTGAGGATAGAGATGTCATCAACGAATCTCATCATACTTTCATCCTGAATTTAAAAATTCCGCACTTGAACTTTTTTTTCTGTTTCCGTCATTTCTTCTACGACGTACAGGTTGAAAAGTAAGGGCGAAAGACTGCATCCCTGGTTTGCGTACTTTTTAATCCGACCACATCATTCCAAGTTTCCCAACCAAATTGTTCCCTCTTGATGTTTGTACGCACTGCATATTACCCGTCTTTCGCAACATCTTACGCCTACGTCTCTCAGAATTTCTAACATTTTGCGCCAGTTTATACTGGCGAACGCTTGCTCTATGTCTAATAATCCTACGCTCGTGTCTTGATATACAACCGCCTCTCTAGTGCCTTTACCTTTCCTAAAGCGGAGATGATCGTCATATAATACATCCTCGACTTTCTGTTCCATTTTTTTGTATATTGTTTTTGTCAGCAACTTGGATGCATAAGGTGTTAAGCTCGTTATGCGATAGTTGCGAACTTCGGAACTACGCGGATGATATTTTTACGAAAGTGTGATCGCTTGTCGCCAGTCTCATAGATTCCATACAGCAAATGGAGGAGTCGTTCGGTAGCCATTACGTCCAACGATTTAAGAAATTCAGCTGGACTGTTATCCATCCCTTTCGCCTTATTTGATTTCGAGTCTTCCAGAGCTGTGCTAAAATCTGTCTCTAGCACTGGATCCCCAATTATTTCCATATCGAATCCACATCATCAGGGAAGTCCTCCTGTGGTGGAGTTATTTGACGTACGTAATTGTATTGTATATCTTCCACTGCTAATCGTTTAGTGTTCCACAAAACATTAATGAAGTATATATGTATTTGCTTTCTCTGTATTTCTTTTCCTTCTCTGTTAACATAGCTTATCTTTCATTATAATGACTATGTGTTTTCGGGATGCAATGTAATGTATTATATAAAATCAAAAGTTTTTGTGTAGTGTTGTTTCCGTGTATGTATGTAATTACGTTGTAGTTTTAGGAGCTTCAGCGCGTCAGGAAATTTAATATCGGTGAGAGACAGTTGAGGAGCGATAGTGAGCTATGTGGAGAGGCAACTCCTAATTCGGGTTGAATACCTTGAGTAAAACGAACTGTCGTCATTAGTGTCAATAAACGTCATATTGTTTGATCAGGTTTGCTCAAAACTGCGTCGGTATCTGTGTCAGGGCCGGGCTTTTGAACAGTCTGAATTTGGTGAAAAGCAAATAAGCAAGTGGACTGTACGTCCGGGTTGATATTCCACCAGCCGTTCACTGTTGCTTCAGAAAAATTATGTTCTTTATATTACATTAAAACAACTAGCCCCGTTCCGTTTACAGAAACAGAGAAGGTTTATTGTGGTGTGTTTTGTCGGACCAGCACTCAGCGTCGGCATCAGAGATCCTATAGCAGTCGTCTTAGGAAGGAAGTTGCAGCATGCACATCTCTGCTATCATACTGTCGACTGTCAGCTGACATTTTATTAACGTGTGGCGTTAATACGAACTCTTATCGACAAATATTATTAAAGTGTTTGAAGTAGGTTAGAGTCTGCTTTCGATTTATCTTTCAACAGTTCTCCTCCTGTGGGACCTCAAATTCAAATTACATTTTGTGCTGTAAAAGACTAGTTCAAAAACCGGAACTACATGCAGTTGTCTCATGACAAAGTGTATTATCATAACGGCTTATGATGAGAACGCTAGCTTCTTATTACTTTTTTAATGAATCATTATTCCAAAGCCTTAGTTTAACTAAAAGTATTTCGAACACACATGCGATAAAAATAAAATCATTTTGTTCTGTTGTTGTTGTTGACGCTGTCATATTATTAAAAACAGTACTACTGAATCAATAGACGCCTTTATAATCAGTTAACGACTTGAAGTCTAAATAGTTTACAGACACGTTATATAAATCCCGGTCAATACTTATTCCTTGGTGCTGACGTTAACAGTATTCCAATCAGGGATTATTTACTTGTTGTTGATGTCCACCGACATTCTGAATTCTAACACACCAAAATTGCTGACAATAATATGCCAATACACATTAAATTTACTAGGCTTGCGAAAGACGTTTTCGGATAATGAAGTTGCACTGTCTACAAATATACGTAGAAAACAGTAACTCGGACTTACTTATTTTACAGCAGCAATTGCCAAATAATATTTGTGGATATTTTGTCTGTTTTTGTGCCTCACTTATATGTATTTTTTATGTGATATATGATTCAGTATCTGCACTCTCAGTAGCATTTCTCAGTAAGACGCTGTTTACCAGGTAATAGCAGACACATATTTCAGGACAGAACCAGTCCGCTTATGTGTGTGACGGTTTAATCACAACAATTTACGAGGTGTTTTGGTGAACGTTTCGCTAAAGAACCTTTACGTATGAAGAGTCGTAAGGAACTTCCACATTTTAAAAGCTCATTGACAAATATGGGCTACACATGTCCATGCGATGGGAGCTATCTATAGATTTAACAGAAAAAAGTTCTTCTAAAGCCAAAATCGCTAAATGTTATTAATTTCACGATGACCTATTTCGACAGAAGCTTGCTGTCATCATCTGATTTTCGTAAATTTAAAGTGTATACATATCAATCATAAAGCGGGAACACATTTCGCTCATAATACAGTGTAAGCACATTTTTTGTCAGTAATAAAAGAATGAAAATACAAAACACACATAGCTCCACATGTTTTCGGTGAAGTGAAGCCGCAAAGGTGTGAAATATAACGTCATGACAAACAACCTCACAGTAGGAACTGTTGCTACCGTGACACTGTCAGTTTTGGGAAGCTGTATCTCAAACCTATTCGCCAGCGGCCTTGCCGCAGTGGTAACACCGGCTCCAGTCAGATCACCGAAGTTAAGCGCTACTGGGCTGGCCTAGCACTTGGACGGCGACCATCCGGTCTGCCCAGCGCTGTTGGCAAGCGGGGTGCACTCAGCCCTTGTGAGACAAACTGAGCTACTTGATTCAGAAGTAGCGATTCCGGTCTCGTAATCTGACATAGGCCGGGAGAGCGGTGTGGTGACGACATGCCCCTCCATGTCCGCATTCAGTGACACCTGTGAGCTAAGGATGACACGGAGGCCGGTCGGCACCTTTTGGCCTTCATGACCTGTTTGGGCGGAGTTCAGTTACTTTACACCTACGCCACTTCATTTTAGCAAACATATTTAGAGCTATGTGTATTTCATATTTTACTGACAAATCAACGTGCTTGCGCTGCATTATGAGTGGAATGTGTCCCCGTCAGGTGACTGATATGTAAGCACTTTCAGTTTCAGAATATCAGATGATGGCAGGAGCTTTCGACTACACTGGTAATCGTAAAATAAATAATATTTGACGATTTTGGCTTCAGAAGAGATTTCATTCCACCAATTGACCAGGTGGGGGAAGCGTATCAGCTGCGTGCCTGCTTTTAAGACACTGCGGAAATCATTATAGACCGCGTAGCCGAATAACCGTTGCTTCAACTTTTTATAATAAGTCTTAACCGAAGAGTAGCGGTAATCTGAATCAGTGAAAATGAAGGAGAAGTTTGGATCGTTTTACTCACCCTTATGGAGACCTTCAATGTACTCTTTCCACCTATCCCCTCTCTCGCCTGCATTTAACAGTGCAGTTCCCACTGTACTCTTTTTAACATTAGCACCTTTGCTTTTAATTTTACCGAAGGTTGTTTTCAGTTTTCTGTATGCACTCAGTCCTCATGACGATAATTTTGTTTCGATCTCTTTACATATTTCCTGCCGCCATTTTGCCTTGGCTGCCCTGCACTTCTACATCTACATCTACATATATACCCTGTGCCCCACTGTGAAGTGCATGGCAGAGTATGCGACCAACTATACCAGTTAGTAGGCTTTTTCCCGTTCTATTCACGTATGGAGCGCGGGAAACATGATTGTTTAAACTTATCTGTGAGTGCTGTAATTAATCTGATCTTACTATCACGGTCCCTGTGGGAGCTATATGTGGAAGGGTTGTAGTATGTTCTTACAGTGATCATTTAAAGCTGGTTCTTGAAATTTAGTTAGAAGACTTCCTCGGAATACTTTCCGTGTACCTTCAAGTTTTTGCCAGCTCAGTTCTTTCAAAATCTCAGTGACACTCTCCCGCGGCTCAAACAAACCTGTGACCATTCATGCTGCTCTTCTCTGTATACGTTCAACATTACCTGCTACCCCTATTTGGTACGGGTCCCACATACTTGAGCAGTATTCTAGGGTGCGTTTCACGAGTGATTTGTAAGCAGCCTCCTTTGATAATATTTCCCTAGTATTCTACTAATAAATCTCCTTTATAGACGGATTATATTTCCCAAGCATTCTAAAAATAAAACGACTGAGCTTTTGTGATCGTTACACTTTATGCCCTTACTAAATATTACATCCAAGTACTTCTGTAAGTTACAAATTTCAACTGTGACTCACTAATTTTATATTCATAGGATACTATTGTATTTTTCGTTTTTTGAAGTGACTATTTTACATTTTTGAGCGTTTGAAACAAGCTGCCGATCATTTCACCACTTTGAAATCTTACCAAGGTGTGACTCAATGTTTCTAGAGCTTCGTTCAGGCCGTAGTTCGTTGTAGATAACTGTAAAATCTTCGAAAAGTCTGAAGTTGCTACTGATGTGCGCAAGCTCATCAATGTAGAGCATGAACTGCAATGGACTCAACACACTTCCGTGGGGCACACAAGAGGTTACTTCTACATCTGTCAATGGCTCTTCATCGAGATACCAAGCTGTCTCCTTCCTATCACGAAATTCTCAGTCCAGTCACATATTTCGTTTGATATCCGATCTACATCTACATCTACATGGATACTCTGCAAATCACATTTAAGTGTCTGGCAGAGGGTTGATCGAACTACCTTCACAACTCTCTATTATTTTAATCTCATATAGCGCGCGGAAGGAACGAACACTTATATCTTTCCTTACGAGCTCTGATTTCCCTTATTTTATCGTGGTGATCGTTTCTCCCTATGTAGGTCGGTGTCAACAAATTATTTTCGTATTCGGAGGAGAAAGCTGGTAACTAGAATTTCGTGAGAAGATTCCGTCGCCACAAATAAAATGATTCAAATGTCTGTAAACACTATGGGACTTAACATCTGATGTCATCAGTCCCCTAGACTTAGAACTACTTCAACCAAATTAATCTCAAGACATCACACACATTCATGCCCGAGGTAGGATTCGAACCTGCGACCATAGCTGCAGTGCGGTTCAGGACTGAAGTGCCTAGAACCGCTCGGTCACAACGGCCGTCTGCCGTCTCAACGAAAAACGCCTTTCTTTTAATGATGTCCATCCCAAATCCTGTATCATTTCAGTGTCACTCTCTCCTATTCTTCGCTATAATACGAAACGTGCTGCCCCTCTTTGAAGTTTTTCGATGTACTCCGTCAGTTCTATGTGGTAGAGATCCCACACCGCCCAGCAGTATTCTAAAAGAGGACCAACAAGCGTAGTGCAGGCAGTCTCCTTAGTAGATCTGTTACATTTTCTAAGTGTCCTGCCAATAAAAGGCAGTCTTTGGTTAGCATTCCCCACAACATTTTCTATGTGTTCCTTTCAATTAAAGTTGTTCGTAATTGTAATTCTTGGGTATTTAATTGAATTTACGGCCTTTATGTTTGACTAATTTATCGTGTAACCGAAGTTTAACGGATTCTTTTTAGCACTCATGTGGATGACCTCACACTTTTCGTTATTTTAGGCGCTTCAGTCTGGAACCGCGTGACCGCTACGGTCGCAGGTTCGAATCCTGCCTCGGGCATGGATGTGTGTGACGTCCTTAGGTTAGTTAGGTTTAATTAGTTCTAAGTTCTAGGCGACTGATGACCTCAGAAGTTGAGTCGCATAGTGCTCAGAGCCATTTGAACCATTTGAACCGTTATTTAGGGTCATCTGCCAATTTTCGCACCATTCAGATACTTTTCTAAATCGTTTTGCTGTTTGTTTTGATCTTCTGATGACTTTATTAGTCGATAAACGACAGCGTCATCTGCAAACAACCTACGACGGCTCCTCAGATTGGCTCCCAAATGTTTATATAGATAAGAAATAGCAAAGGGTATATAACACTACCTTACGGTACGCCAAAAATCACTTCTGTTTTACTCGATGACTTTCCGTCAATTACTACGAACTGTGATCTCTCTGACAGGAAGTCACAAATCCAATCACGTAACTGAAACGATATTCCATAAGCACGCAATTTCACTACAAGCCGCTTGTGTGGTACAGTGTCAAAAGCCTTCTGGAAATCCAGAAATACGGAATCGATCTGAAATCCCTTGTCAATATCACTCAACATTTTATGCGAATAAATAGTTACTTGCGTTTCACAAGAACGATGTTTTATAAACCCATGTTGACTGTATGTCAATAGACCGTTTCTTTGAGGTCATTCATAACGTTCGAACACCACATATGTTCCAGAATCCTGCTGCATGTCGACGTTAATGATATACGCCTATAATTTAGTGGATTACTCCTACTACCTTCCTTGAATATTGGTGTCACTTGTGCTACTTTCTAGTCTTTGGGTACGGATCTTTCGTCCAGCGAACGATTGTAAATGTTTGTCAAGTATGGAGCCAATGCATCAGTGTATTCTGAAAGGAACCTGATTGATATACAGTCTGAACCAGAAGACTTGCTTTTATTAAGTGATTTAAGTGGCTTCACTACTCTGAGGATATTTACTTCTACGTTACTCACGTTGACAGCTGTTATTAATTCGAATTCTGGAATATTTACTTCGTCTTCTTTTGTAAAGGCATTTAGTAACTCTGCTTTGGCAGCACTGTCTTCGCCAGTATCTCCATTGCTATCGCGCAGAGAAGGCATTGATTGTTTCTTGCCGCTAACATACTTCACATACGACCAGAATCTCTTTGGATTTTCGGCCAGGTTTCGAGACAAAGCTTCGTTGTGGAAACTGTTATAAGCATCTCGCATAGAATTCCACCCTAGATATCGAGCTTCTGTAAAATATCGCCAATACCGGAGATTTTGCGTCTGTTTAAATTTGGCATGTTTCTTTCGTTGTTTCTGAAACAGTGTTGTGACCTGTTTTGTGTAATAAGGGGGATCAGATCCGTCGTTTGTTAATTTATTTCATTAAATCTCTCAATTAATGCCGTCAGTAATTTGGAAGGAGTGGAGATAGTCTCTCAGGAAGGCGTCAAGTGAATTTTATCTGCTTTTTTCAATAGGTATATCAGCCAACATATATATATCAGTCAACATAAACAAATCACGCCGGCATTGGGCACTGCTAATCGCTGCACTCGTCGGGAGCCGCGATAAGAGCGCACTGTCTCTGCCAACGATATTATGGTTTTAATAGATTTTACTTACTTAACGTAATATGCAGGACATGGGTTGGGTAAAAATTCAGTTTGTAACTTTCCATCACATTAAAATACTTTACAGTTATATTTGATGCATCATTCATTGTTTCCTGTCTCTCTCATGTTAATGGTATCGATTCAGATTGTGCGTGAACACGAAAACACACGCACGCACACACACACACACACACACACACTCACACAGTTATTGATTCCAGAGAGAGTGAAGACTGCTGTCTGTTGAACAACACTTGCGCCAATCAATTCCTCAGTTGGCGTCGAGTGGATGAGATTTTTCAGTTACCTTGCACTGCAAGAATTGTGAGGAGGAGACTGAAAGTAAATGGACTTGTATGCTAAAGAACTGCGACAAACCAAACTTGACTGATTATTATCGTATCATTGTCCACATGGGTATGGTGGACGGGAATACTTTTAGTAACCAACTCACCCACCATCATTACGTAAGATTTCTCAAAGACGTCGGGGCATTTATTCCAGTAAGGTCCTCGATATTGTAACGTGATGTTTTACTTCCCACCATACGTTTTCTCTGTTCGTCCAAAGGTAGCTTGCATTTATAGGTCCACATGGCAATGTGCTCGTTATATTCTCTATCGGGTTGAGGTCCGGTGATTTTGGAACAAACGGCAACAGCTTTATCCTCTCTTGGCCCTGAAACCAATCTTGCACTGCTCTGCTCTGTTGGATGGGGCTGTGGTCCTGTAAATAAATTGCTACCTCGTTACTTCATATATTTATATTTAAATAAAGTATTTGTAAAAAGCACATTGCATTAGTATTTTCCATTGTGCTTAAGAATTCAAACCCAGTCATAGGTAAGTGATCTAGATTCAACAGTCCAATTAGGAACGGTTTACCGAGTCTATCATAAGATGAGAGTCGTAGCCGGAAATCCACATTAAGGCCCACTGGCTAAATTCGATTAGAACGATTTGGTATCGACCTAAAACTACAGAAATCGGATAATTTGAACGTCTGCATTGCAACAATGCTGCCACATAATTTCCTGTGATGGAGTAACAGATAGCAACTGCTAAGAAAAAGTGAGGGATATGTTAACTAGCAGCAATGTAACGTCATTATAACCTATATTTATGTGATGAAAATATTGAATCGAACAATACGCATGTATTTCAGTGGTGGGAAGATACACCATATCGGATTTGCTGATGACATAATAAAAATAGTAATAGCAATAATAATAATAATCCCGTGTGAGATTGTTAGACCCTCTATCGGGCACCTCCGCAGGTGGCGGATAGGGGAAAAGTCTCCCAGATATGGGTGGTGCCCAGTAAATCAAAACATACTTGGGGTGGATCAAATACTAACAAAATCCTCAACGACTATTCAACCCGTTTAACCCAAAAACCAGACACGTCTGAGTGAAAATCACCGGTACTCTGTGTAGTGACGTAACAAGACTGTTACGCCACACTGTAGTAGCCAAAAGAAAGGCACGCATACACACACGCCGACTGGCGTCAAGTCTGGAACAGGATAACTATTGAATGGTAGTAAGAAAAGTACGTAGCTGCTTTATACTTAACTTTAATGTCTCCTTGTGATACATCTCTCTTGACTATACAAATGCGACTCGTAAGATACATGCACTGTTACAATTGGCGCCTTGCTAGGTCGTAGCCATGGACTTAGCAGAAGGCTATTCTAACTGTCTCTCGGCAAATGAGAGGAAGGCTTCGTCCGTATTGTCGCTAGCAATGTCGTCCGTACAACTGGGGCGAGTGCTCGTCCGTATCTCGAGACCTGCCTTGTGGTGGCGCTAGGTCTGCGATCACACAGTGGCGACACGCGGGTCCGACATGTACTAAATGGACCGCGGCCGATTTAAGCTACCACCCAGCAAGTGTGGTGTCTGGCGGTGACACCACATTCCTCCCTCGCAAATCGGCGAACGGTCGTGAGATAAGGCTTCCGCCCGCCGTGGGGAGGACCCCATGTTGACGTATGCGATGAGGTGGGGAGCCTAACAACAGGCGAGGCTGTGCCACCCGCACCCGGCCATTCGGTCCGAGGGGAGCTAGGAAACGCCTGAAAACCTAGTCCAGGGTGCACGCCAACATGCGGTGTATGCGCCCGTAAAGAGACAGGAGGGGCCGAAGGGTCGACCTCCATTGCGTCGGGGTAGCCGACGCGCGATGACGTCATGTGGTCCGGAGCGGGCGGGAGGTCCATGGCGGAGGACAGCTGGTCACGGGAAGCGATCGGCGGCGCGTGACCCTGGGAGGCGCTTGGCGGCTGCAGCGAAGCGTCGAATGCGGGCGGCGCTGGCGGGAGAACAGGCGGCGGCGGCGGCGGCGGCTGCTGCGGCGGCGCGTCGCCATGGGGCAAAATGGAAGGCATCGTCGGTAACACCTGGGGATGAGGCGAGCCAGTAGATGGGTCCCCAGGGTGCTGACCGGACGGCACCGTCGCTGAAAGCAGACGGGGAGCGGCAGAACCCGTGCGACGACAGAGGCGCAGCTGATTGAGATGCCGACGCACCTCACCAGAGGCCCCCAAAACCAAATACATCGCGCGGCCGAGGCAGCGAAGAATGCGCCCTGCGAGCCAACGCCGTGTACCGCGATAGTTGCGATAAAATACAACGTCGCCTGGAGCAAAAGCAGGAGTCTGCCGCTGCACAGGAACCTGATGCGGCGGATGCAGCAAAGACATCAAGGTGCGATGAGGACGACCATGGAGCAACTCAGCCGGCGAGCGACCATCTCGGGGCTGAGAGCGATACGAGGACAAAAAGAGCAACAATGCGTCCTCCCGAGAATGCGACTCTTTCAATTTCAACATCTGAGACTTGAAAGTCCGGACCAATCGTTCAGCGGCACCGTTTGACTGAGGCGAAAACGGCGCGGATGTCAGATGTTGAATACCATTGGCCTGGTAGAATGACTGAAATTCTGCGGACATGAATTGTGGGCCATTGTCGGAAACAATAGTCTGCGGAAGACCTTCAATGCAAAAGATAGCAGACAACGCTTGGATGGTGGCGGAGGACGTCGTGGAAGACATCCGGACAACAAAAGGAAAATTACTGAAGGCATCGACCAGAACCAACCATCGAGCATTCCAGAAAGGACCAGCAAAATCAATGTGCGAGCGTTGCCAAGGGGAAGTGGCTGTTGGCCATGCAAAGACTTTCCGCGGCGGTGCGGATTGTTGTTCGGCACACGCCATGCAAGAAGAACACATATTCGTAATCGCAGCATCGATTCCGAACCAAGTACAGTGCTGACGAGCAAGTTGTTTCGTTCGCACTATACCCCAATGTCCTTGGTGAAGAAGCCGTAAAACAGAGGACTGTAACGAACGTGGGACCACGACTCTGGACTGATCATTATCAGAACGCAACAACAAAACACCGCGTCGAACAAAAAGTCTCTCCCTGTGAGCAAAAAATCGGCGAACCAACGGATCCTCGATCCGAGACTTTGACAAAGGCCATTGCGTACCAACAAAACGCAAAACAGTAGCAAGGACAGGGTCAGCGGCTGTGGCGGTAGCTACACGACGAAAATCAATCGGAAACGATTCGACCACTTCATCGGTTTCCGAATCAATGAACATGCAAGCAAGTTCGGAAGAATCGAATGCTTGATCCTCCACAACAGGCAAACGGGACAACGCATCGGCGTTTCCGTGCTTAGCAGTGGACCGATACAAGATATCGTAGCGGTACTGCGAGAGGAAAATAGACCAGCGAATGAATTTCTGCGCTGTACGTGGAGGTACAGGCTTGGTCGGATGAAAAAGCGATGTCAAAGGTTTGTGGTCTGTGATGACGGTAAAGTGACGACCATACAAGAAATCATGGAACTTAGTAACACCAAACACGAGAGCCAAAGCTTCTTTCTCTATCTGGGAATAATTTCTTTGCGCAGATGAGAGCAATTTTGACGCAAAGGCAATAGGGCGATCATGCGAGCCAACTTTGTGCGCAAGCACAGCACCGATCCCGAAATCCGATGCATTTACCATCAACAAAAGGGGTTTCCGGGGTTCGAATGGCGTAAGGCAAGTATTAGAAAGCAACGCCGATTGCAACTGGCGAAGGCGCGTTCGCATTCCGTCGTCCAGACGAACGGAACACCTGCACGGCGGTACGCGATGAAGCGGAGCTGAAAGGGAAGAGGCATTGCGCACATCCACTCACACCTTGTGATTCGAAATCGTGGAATGTTCTTGCGACCTCATGACGCAATGCGTGAGGAACATTGCGCGCTCTGAAAAATTTCGGTTGCGCGTTGACCTTCAGTTCCAATTGTGCTTCACAGTTTTTAGCGCAACCTAAGCCCGGTGCAATAATGTCTGCAAATTCTTCACATACACTAGAACCACTGTCTGTAGGCACAGTTTGATGAACTGATAGCACCTGATTTACAATAGACATGTTAAACAACTGAAATAAATCTAAACCAAACAAGTTCACTGCAGTAGAAGAACGAAGAACGTAAAATGACACAAGTTTTGTTTGTTCCTTATGTGTTGCAAGAAGAGTGCACTGTCCTAACACAGGAATTGTCTGTCCTGAATATGTAGTTAGCTTAACATTTGCGGCACGCAACGGAGGTGCGCCCAGTTGTTTGTACGTGTCGTGATTGAGCAATGAAACTGCAGCTCCGGTATCGAGCTGGAATGGTATCACTTTGCCTTCAAAGTCTAAGTCCACAAAAAGTTTATTGTCCTGCTGACGACAAGAGCGACTGTTTTGTGCAATTTGAACAGACACTGGTACAGAATCACTTGCTAATTGACGTGATTTCTGGCGACGTCGACGCACAGTGTGAGTGGGACTAACACAGTCACTGTTAGAGAAAGTGTCACTGGACGAAGTGGAATTAACGACATGAATGTCCATGGGCGAAGGTCCACGAGCCTGAGTGTCCTTGGTTCGATTCCGGCGCGAAGCAAAGGGCCTGGAATGATTGTGATTGTCTGATCGGAGCTTTTTCTGGCAAACACTTTGAACATGTCCTTTCCTATTACAGAAAAAGCAAATAGCTTGGCGTGACGGGCATTGTTCACGCGAATGTCTAGTAGCACACCGCGGGCATGATTTCACTGCATTTGTGTGCTGGCGCGGCACACCTGGTTTAGCGCGCGGCGGCAGCTGCGTTTGTTTGCGCGAGGGCAGTTGACCGGGCCGCGCAGCTCGCCCGGCGGACCGGTTAATGTTACACACTGCTGGCGAAGTTTCAAAAGATTCCTGAGCACAGTCAAGTGTGTCTTGTCTATCCAATATATCTATCACTTGTTGAAGGGAGGGATTAACTAGTTTCAAAATTTGCTCCCGTATGCGAACATCAGAAACGTTCTGTGCAATTGCATCACGCACCATTGTATCTGAATAAGAAAGGCCACAGTCACAGTCAAAGGCACAGTCTCTAGTAAGTCCTTGCAATGTTGCTACCCACTCCCTATTAGTTTGACCGGCCGTACGTTTCGTACGAAAAAACGTATACCTTTTTGCAACCACATTAACTGTTTCTTTGAAATAGGCATCTAAAGCAGACAAAATTTCCTCGTAGGACAGAGTTGCTACGTCGCGTCGGGGAAACAATTTCACTATCACACGGTATGTGGACACACCGACACAAGAAAGCAAAAACGGCTGCCGCTCATTACCTTGAATTCTGTAGGCGGCCAGATGGAAGCCGAACTGTCGGGACCATTCTGGCAACGACTCGTGGTTCGGGTCGTAGTTCCTAAAAGGCGGTGCAACTGCGAGTTGTGGCTGCGGTAGCGGTGAAGCGGCGGCCGCCGCATCGGTTTGAATGGCACGTTGACCCTGGACGAGCTGTCCTAGGGCATCCAATAACGCCTGCGTCTGCTGATTCTGCAAGCGATAAAATTCGGACAGTACATCTGGAGAATGTGGCGAAGCCATGACACAAATAAATGTAAGCAATCAGAAAGAATCCTTTTTACTCGTCGCCAATCTGTAGTGGCGTAACAAGACTGTTACGCCACACTGTAGTAGCCGAAAGAAAGGCACGCGTACACACACGCTGACTGGCGTCAAGTCTGGAACAGGATAACTATTGAATGGTAGTAAGAAAAGTACGTAGCTGCTTTATACTTAACTTTAACGTCTCCTTGTGATACATCTCTCTTGACTATACAACTGCGACTTGTAAGATACATGCACTGTTACAATTGGCGCCTTGCTAGGTCGTAGCCATGGACTTAGCAGAAGGCTATTCTAACTGTCTCTCGGCAAATGAGAGGAAGGCTTCGTCCGTATTGTCGCTAGCAATGTCGTCCGTACAACTGGGGCGAGTGCTCGTCTGTATCTCGAGACCTGCCTTGTGGTGGCGCTAGGTCTGCGATCACACAGTGGCGACACGCGGGTCCGACATGTACTAAATGGACCGCGGCCGATTTAAGCTACCACCTAGCAAGTGTGGTGTCTGGTGGTGACACCACACTCTGTTCAGCTTCTGTTAGCATAATGAGCTCGCCTGAAAATATTTGGTTCCAAGGGCTTTAACAACTTCTGGTCCTATCCAATCCTGGTATCATCCAGACAAAACCAATGAAACACAAGCAAACATGAACTTTGCAAGTAAATTCAACTTTACCTCATGTGGTACACAACCCGCCCGTCGACAGACGACAACTGGACTTTCGCGTTCTGGGGAATCCATGGTAGCACAGCAGAGAATATCGGAGATCTCTGGTAAAGTTCCCTATAAGCAGAAAACATGCATTGGAACACTAAATATCAATACATTGATCCAAAAAGAAAAACTACATAATCTCACACAAGAAATCGACAAACAAAAAATTCTCATCCTTGCTCTGCAAGAAAAATGACTAACTGACAATGAAATCTTGCATTACGGTAAATATCGCATCTTCAAGAACAAAACGAAACAAATGGTAGCGAAAGGCGCACCAATCTACGGCATGGCATTTCTCCTAAACATATCATCATCAACTCTGTCAAAGAAATCACATACATCGACCATCGACTTACGACTATGCGCATTCAGAGCTCCAATAAGAAACATACACTCATCAATGCACATGCCCTCACCAACATCGAAAGTAAGAAAAACCCCGAAAACGTTGAAAAATTCTGGAACACATTCTAAAAAACCATGAGCAAAATTCACCAAGACGGAGTGAAAACTATAATGGGAGACTTAAACGCTCAATTTGGTTCAGTAAAAACCTATAGAAAAATCATCGTTAAAAATATATTGACATTTGCAACAATTCAGCCTTAAAAGATGTCTACCCAGTTCAGGAAAAGATCCAGGATCTTGAATACCAGATCACGTTGTCATCTCCTACCCCCACTACGGAATCATCCATGATATTTACTTACCAGTATTGTAAATAGTTTCGTTTTCCATCTCATTAGCTATTTAGAATTGTGATTTTTTATTTAATTCGTCATTCTCACAATAAATTGTCTTCAGTTTACGTGAGGGCGCTAATAACCTCGCATTTGAGTGCCTCTAACTCCCCCCCCCCCCCCCCCCCCCCAAGCAGCCCTCTTCCTACACACACACACACACACACACACACATGATAAATAAATTGTGTTTTATATCAGTAAAGCACCAGTCATAATGCACGCTCAGTGGCATCAAGAGAGAGGAGTTCGTACTATCGCAGTGATTGAGGACGGAAATTACTGCCCGTCTCAAGCCAGTGAGAGTGCGGAGTACCAAATAGGACGGCTAGGCGTTCGTGGAAAAACTATACCGAAACAGGCTGTATCGGGGGGTAAGTGCAAGTGGGCGACCCCGTGTGTTCAGGTCCAGGACTCCAGCCAGATAAACAGTATCATTCTTCTGTAAACAGGTAAACAAGAGAGTTTAGCTGAACTACTGCAGAGGCAACACAGTGTGAAAATAATATCCTCATAAAATTTGTGTGCCAGCCATTGGCGGATATTGTTGTACCCTGCATACCGCCAGTATACGGGGTTCCTACACTTTGAGATGCCTGCTTCCTTTTGATTTGAACGTGTCTTCAGCCACGTTTGTAGGAGAATTAAACACGAACGGACCTGACGTTTTGGGAGGACGAGTGATGCTCTAAGTTCACGATATTTTGATTGTGAAGCGATCTTGGTCTGATCATAACGAATTAATGACCTGTTCTGTGTCTTTTCGCAGACTGATGTGATGGTAAGCTTCGAGAATTCCGAATTTAGCAAACCGAACAATAAGTTCTTAGCCACATTAATTTGGAATACGGGATTCACACCAACAAGAACAGAATTAAGACAATTAGGGAATTTTCTATACCCACTACCAAGAAACCGCCCAGGAGTACCTTAGGGTTAAACAATTTTTATAAACGGTTTATCAATAACGATACTTTATGCACCCTCAAATATGTACATTAACAGGAAAGACTGTGGCGTGGACTGAAACCAGAAAGCACAGAAGAAGTTTGAAAGCATAAAGAATGCCTTAGCTGATGTGCTCATATTAGCACATTCAGACCTGAGTAAATGTTTTTGGATATTGACAGATAGCTCGCTGAGTGGTCTTGAAGTGGTTTTGCTTCAGGAGATGGGGGAGCACCGTTCTTCATCATGGAAGACAATATCTTTACCCAGTTGCACTCTTTCTCAAAGTGAATGCATTTGCACACTCACCAAACTCGATGTATTCACTACTGTATGGACTTTTACAAAATTCTGGTAATTTTATTTGGAAAATCAACTGAAGTATACAATGATTACGACGCCCTGCAGTCTTTGATGATCACAAAGTTTTCACAAGGGAGGTTAGCCCAACGGAATTTCCTTCTGCAAAAAATCCTTTCACCCTCAAATAGCCTATATGTCTACTAATCATAATGTAAATCATAATGTAATTGCTAATGTCCTGTCGTGTTGACGTAGTGGCGTAGTGCATGGTGGGGAAGGAAACCTACAGGACAATAATTTTACTTTGCCGTATTTTAGAGACTGAATTCGAAAATTATAGCACTTTATCACTTAAAGGTATCACCTGCAAACAGGTCAAATGTTCCATATTGAAGATGTTCAGGACAAATGGTACAACAGAAACAAAGTGGTATTGTTCCATTATTACTCGATAAATGATCGTGTCTTATTTAAACGTACAGATCAAGATTACTTCCTGTGGCTATTGGTTGTACCAAGTGATCTTGTGAATAAACTAGTTTGCTATTTTCATTTCAACTGTACACATTTTGGCGCATGGAAATGCATTAGACTATGTGAAATGTGCTACTTTACCAACATATTAAAGAGGATGAGAATTGTTTTAAGAGAGTGTAAACCCTATCAAAAGGCTATGCCACTCACAGTGTTTTATCCAGCACTGATGTATCCTATATTTCTGATTAAGCAGCATGAGGTAGCGGCATCCTACTCATTTAAGCCAGTCATGCACATGCACTCAGGAATCTATTTGGTTTTGGTGACTCATGAGTTAGCTTCAGAACTTGTCTTCTTTACAATTTTGACAAGAGATACGGTAAAGGCAGTTGCTTTGTCCTTTGAAAAGCACTTTGTGTGAAGTACGGCCAGTGAACCGTACAGTTTCAGGCAACCGACCACAATTTATCTCACAGCTTTGGTTTAGAATGGTTGGAAGGCACGAAATGAAGCACATCTTCTTTTCTGTAAGCCACCACTCCTCTAACCCCGCAGGGAGGTTGATGCAGGAACTGAGGAATTTATGTGGCTCTAGTGTTTCCGGTTACGTCGAACATGGGGCACGGACCTCACGTTCTTCCAGAATACCTGAAGTCTTAGTTTTAAAGAATAGGTAACGTCCGCATAGTATTACAGAGATAGTTCCATGGCCAAAGAAACTTCGATTACACCGGTGGCTTATCATTGCCATTACGTCAGAAAATTTACAACGAATTACAGAGCCCAGGAAAAGACCGTTTAAGAGGCGTGTTAGGAATCTTGTGTTTCACGTTTGGCTAAAGGTACTGATATGTTCACATAGACCGTCTAATAAACCCTCAGCTTTGTGAAAGATGTTTCTCGATATCCTCAGCGGCCATAACGAGTTCAGAGGAGTCTACACCTCAGCATCATGTAGGTGGAGGAGATAAGGACTCGGGTGTCCTGTGGGCTACACCATACGTGCAATGTGACACACTTGATTGAGTGACGATTGTAGTAAGACATGGAGACAAGGGAATATACTTTCCTCTCGACTGAATAAAAGTTAATGATAACTTGAAGGATAAGAGGAGCAGGTAAGCTAGAAACACCATTTCTTTGTTTGATCTGGTGATTAAAATTCATTGTTTTCTCTAGGAACAGAATTTGTTGTGATTCTGTTTTTTAGGTATTGTTGCACATCTCACATATGGTAAGAAATTATGCGAATTATTCTTTGTGTGAAAAATTGGTGACTCTTTACTGTAGGTGACTCGAATGAAGTGGTGATGCCTAGACCACAACAGACTATGACGACTGAATGATTTCATTGTATACTTACGTAGGATAATGAAGTTTACTGAGTCAAGTATTGTATAATGCAGTGTTTCAATGGAATAATGTTTTTGCTTGCCTTTGTTGTTCCTTAGTAATTTGGTTGAGATAATAGTATGCTTGACAGTAGTTAATTACGTGAGATGTGAACCAACGCCTATTCATGCTATAGGAGAAACTTCCAGATTTAACAATAAGATATAATTGTATGATGACCTCTTTTTGTTGCTTTCGGTATGTTGTTTGATACAGATGCCCATAACACAAAATATGTCATAAATATACCCCACATATACGTAAACTAACTGAGAAGGAGATTGTTATTAATAAATAATTAAGCCCAACACCAAAAAGTACGTAAGGGGATATTCAGAACTTTTAGATTACATGATAACAGTTATATATATTTATATACATCACTGCATTTTATGAGCCCACATGTTGTATATTCAAAAGGAAGTATCAGTGACTGTCTGGGAAATTTCGTTAGATCATTTGTTACAAGTGTATCATGCTCTTTTGTGAGATAGTGCTGCAGTGACAGAGATGGCCGCCCTCAACACCACATAGACACGCCTCCTGATCTCCTCAGTGCAGCCTGCAGCAGTCGATTTGAGAACGGCAGGTAAGGTGGTGTCCAGGCAGTCGACCTCAGATGTACGATTTAATGAAGTAGCTGTCGAAGTAGTAAGATGTACTCGTCGTCTGAACTCCATACAGCTTATGGTGATATGACACTTTGTAAATCACTGTCTGAATCATGAGCTAAGAACTACTGCAAGCTCATGACAAACATGAATAACATTGTACACAACCTAGTACATGCACTGAGGAGTGTTATTCCAAATGCTACCTAATAAATGATGCCATTTTCCTATGAACTTGATAAGCCGTCTATCCAGGGCTGGTGTCGGGGGCACGTGATGAAATTTACGAGATGGGACACCCTGTCGTTGCTTTTGCTCCCAGGAAGGTAATGCTGGACACTCCAATCTACTCTATGGTGGTTCTTGTCGTCAATCACAAGGAAGTCATTGATAAATAACAGAGAGAAAACAAAGAGCGCAGATTTTGATAATCGTCGCTGAGGACTGCAACACTCTCCCCCTTGGTCTCTCCTCCAATATTCCCCAAGAAGACTTACTCCTTTCACACTTTCATTTGAGCGATCAGGAACACGCCAACCACTTTAATGTATGAGAACAGTGCCGAGTGAAGACCTGTACCCTGTGGGACGAAATGACAAGTTTCTTTGAGGACATAAGGTGTAAAATGAGTGAATCTTTGTTTATACATGTCTGCTTTGTTGAATAACTTTAGACTAAGACCGGTTAACAGCGCATTTGAGTCTCCCATTCCTGTTTATTGCTGCAAGCATAATGAATTTAGATTAGGATTTATGCATTTTGTGTTTTTATGTTATGCTTTACACCTTGGCTCCTTAAGTGAAAGTTACAATTCAGTCATACATACACGAATATTTCCGTATGAAACAACTTCACTAATTAAATTCCCTTTAAAATAATCTTTGTATATTTCGATGATTTTTGCGCCTTCGTTCATAACAAAACTGTTCCTTTCTCATACAGTGGCTTGAAGGCATCAATAAGATAATTTACATGTAGTCAGGGGTATTTAGATTATAAATAGCACTTACTCATGATACACATTCACCAGTTACAATCCCTTTGAAAGGGCATTTGCGTATTTCGATGTTTTTACTTGTCAACTTTCGGAAAAGGTAGAGTTGTTTAAATTTATTGCTATCATAATTTTGCATGTATTTTATTTATTATGTTTCTTTTCTTTGTAGTGCGATTGTTATCTTGGTATGAATGTTTCTACATAGTTCATCTATGATGAGGGTGTGAATGGGAAGTCTGTGATCTTTAAGGAGCGAATGTATGAATGAATGAATGAATGGGTTAACATGTTAAATTAATAGGCGAATGAGTTTTCGTCTTCAGTGTGGGTGTTGCACTTTTTATGTTATTAATGCAACCACAGAATTAAAAATTGTGTAATACATGTGTGAGTGATGCCATGGGTAGTGACTGTGTGAGTGACGATGTTAGTGTTCTGGTGTGATACTCTCCTATTTGTAAGTTAATTTTAAGCACCAGCACTTTGTGAGATTGTTTGAATGGAGGAAGTTATAGTGATATTTTGATAAATAAACATATAAACATAGAACAAATGCTTGCTTCTTTCACTCTGATCACCTCTTAGTAAGACATCTGCTGGCACACATTTTATACGATAGTAGAGGTAAAGAAATGGCCCAGTCAATTACTGCCTTGATTGTTGCATTCAGATCAGCCTTTACCTCTGTTTCTTGATTAATTCCCACCCCACTAATAACACAGGAGTAGGCAAGGCAATAAAAATCAGGAAAAGGAATTGTTATAGATCGGTATGTGAGAACTTCCTCATCCAATGACGAAGTGTGGCATTTTTTTAGGGTAGGCTGATAATTACGAATTTCGAAAAATGAAAAATCTTCAAATAGAAAGGATTGCAAAAGGAACTCTTAGTTCGTATTCATACTAAGAATGAAACTACTGCAAGAGTTGTTACAAATCAATGCATACAAATATTAAAGAGCCATATGTAAATAAAAATGAAACACATAGTAATGCAACTTAACATCTTTTATAAATTATTTGTGTTCTCTTGGGCGCAAACATGGATAACACGAGATATGAACTCCCGCCGATTGGTTGAAAATTGCACAGTTACGTTCCCTATAGCCAAAATTGCCAAGTAGGACAGTCTCTCGTTTGTCATTGTGCTGCGAAGGTGGGTTTCAACGCGTATTAATGTACTCACGCTTCTTTTGCAAGACACGGTGGTTGCTGGAACTCCAAGAACTAACGACATTAATTTCACACATTCAGATAACATCTTTTTAATCCGTATTTATAACGGACTTAAGGAGGTTCTGAGGCTGTAGATGTTTACCCTCACTGCTGTAAATAAATGTGGGTTTCCTTCCAGTTTTTCACTATCAAGAAAATGATATATCTTAAGAAGTTTTTCTACTTCACACATAAGGAAATTGTTTGTCCCACTATAACCTGAAAACTTTTTCTCATTTACAAATTCTGTAAAATCTGTTTCATGAAAATCCTGAAATCTAGTTTCCATGTTTACTGTGTAAACTACTTAGGATATTAGCCTTTTCAATTTCTGAATACTTCCTTCTGTTACCTTAAAATTAATTTGAGATACTCCCACTTAATTTATAAGGCTCTTAGCTTCCATTACGTATTTCAGAATAATTTCCTCGTATTTAGGTCTTTCAGCAGCATTAATGCAGTTTTCAATTTCGAGCCTACAGGGTGTTATGTCCACAGTTTTACTTTGCAAGTGTCGGACAAGATACCTGTATGCTGGAATATCGAATTCTGCAGATGAAGTAGAAAATGACGAGTTTGATCATCCAATATACTATTTACACAAATTACTTGATGCACAGAATTATCATCCCACTCTTCACTGTTTATCACATCACTAAATGCTGCTCTCACGTCTGTATAACGAAGAACATTGGTTTGTACAGCGCATGGATGAAAATTCCACCGTGTTTCACAAGGTTTTGGTAGTTTCAATCCACTTTCCGTCAGAAGTTCACTTCTTCGACTGAAACGGCTACAAATGTGTGAAATTTTAATAGATTTGCCAAAAAAAAATTTAATTCCATAATTTTCTTACACGCATAGAGGAGGATTTGGTTCCACTGAGGTGCGTAACAGAGGAAAAATTGACGCTTGTTTTACAACAGGAAGAACACCATCGTCCGCCCCCTCCCCCCCCCCCCCCCCCACTGCACTGCTGTACTACCTTTTTTTTATCAATATTCCAATTCCGTAGCATTTACATCAAAACAGTTGCTACTCCTTGTGCTCTTCAGTCTTTAAATTCTTCATAAAACCGCGCCAATTTCTGTTGGATTTCTCCTTATTAGTTATTTGCAAAACGAAAAATTACAGTCATTTAACATCTAGTTGAGACATTCGTTGTTTCAACGGCGTGATTATTTTTAACTTCAAATTTGTTCTTTAATAACATCCGTAATACAACCTATTAATTTATTCACCACCACATAATAAATGATCTTTCTTGTATGGTTCTTCTTCTGCGAAGAAATCCAAAAGTTCTAAATAATTTCTTTTATTTACCAACACCTGAGATTCGTCATGACCTCGAAGAGCTAATTCTTGCTATTCTAAAAAGAAGGTAGCCAAAATAAATCTTGTCATTATACTTCTGTTTCGAGCAACGTCCTCGTTTCGTTTCAAAGCTTCCATGCGTGTTGATTCTGAAAGATCATGTTAAATTCTCACTATGTCTAGCTGACTGTATTTAACAGCTGCTGTGATGTTTGAACTGGAACAATCTATTCCAAACAGTAGACAGCAAAAACAAAAAAGCTTGTTCGTTACATTGCTGCCACTTAACCACGGTTTTGAATTGTACCATTGACTTTGGATATATCTTACACATTTTCCATAAGATTTTTTAATAGAGTACTTGGCGTCGGCTTTCGTTCTTTAACCAGAAGTTAATGTTTCAAAGAAAGACGAGAAACGAATGCAGGGTTTTCAATTAAAAAGTTCAGTGGATCTTGTGATGAAATAAACGCGTCCAAGGCGGATTGAGGTAGTCAGCAACAACATTCATTACAAAATAATCCGCTACCGGTATGTAATATACTTTAACTACAAAATTCATGTTCGATACGCACGTCTAGCACTATTGATATGAAAACATACAGACACGTTACGGGCCTACCAACGTATGAAATAAGTAAAGCTACTAAATTTTAATCTGATGAACAACGTAAATACATAGTCTATTTCCTATCGTTTAGCAACAATATCCAATTATGCATTCAAATTTATTTTCTATGTATTATAAAAGTCTTCTTGTCTTTTGTGTTTTAAATAAACCCTTAAATTAAGAGTTAGTGGTTTCTCATTCTTCCCGGCTTGCTGCTAGCGTGCTAAACGATGCGAAGTAGCGCTGTCTGTTAGGGAATTACTGAATGACTGGTCATTCCACTTAGTCGTGTATCCATCTGCTTTCGCGAAGTAAAAAGAAATAAAATACCAGCTTTTGAAAACAGCATCCGCGCTGTAGAAAACCCCAGTTCGCCACGTGAAAGAAACAGGCTTCATGGGCAAGCACATCATTCCGAGCTGCTATTGGTTGCAAAGCTAGAGGGCTGATGTACTGGCGGGTGCATATGCGAAGTTCAAACGTGAAATATTTGAAGATATTTATGAAGGAACGGGATCAGAGGGGATTAAATTTTATTTTGGAAGAAATATTTTGGAAATTTTTTGGTAGACTCAACTCTAAACCTTAATGGACGCTTTGCCACTGCCCTCATTCTATCTCCTAACTTTAATGTAGCTGTATTTCTTAGTACTTCCTACGAAAAAAATTATTGTCTAATAACTTAATACTTGGGTTTGGCTTCAATTATGGTTTTAAGTCATGGTTGGATAGTTTTTGTCGAGGAAGGAGGGGACCTGAGTTAATGAAAGGGTCCCTGCCCTCTGTGAAAGGACAGAGACTGAGGCCTCGTCATGGGGGGTTCCTCTTAATAGGAGGATATTTACATGTTCACTGTCGATGGTCTGAGGTGTTTTGGAAACTGAAAGCGTGCACCAGATCCATAGCAGACTGTTGATGGAGAGGTGCAATGCAAACTTCAGGCATGCCCGTTTCCCATGTGTGATAATGGTTTTTTCTCAATTGTTGTGACGTAGTTATGCCAGAAGAGGCAGGGCTGAGCACAAGATTTTTCTGGGTAATCACGGCTTGTATGGTGGAATGAAGAGAAACATTTTGTAATATCGACGCAAGTTTCGAAGTAAGAAATATTGTAAGAACTTATATTCTCCGACGAGTCGGCACAAGAACACTTTATGTAGCAAAACAGTGCTATCTTTCCTGCTCGATCTCTTCCCTTCTCTCTACTCGTCGTTAAGGGGAAACTAATACTTGCATGGATTTAGGCTTACTTAGGAGAGGTTCTCCCTCTGTCCCATTGGTCAATCTCCTAAATTTCATGTAGAGAGTAGTTTCTTGTCTGATCGGCGGGTCAGTTGTTGCTAGAACGTGGTTGGCTACAAAGAGGCTTACTTATTTTTCTCTTGTGGAACGTAAGTGGAGCTCCTTAGGGAAGTAGCGGGTGGCTATAATTAAAGTGCAGCTAGTCGCAGAGGTTCAGTGTGGGCTGTAATTATTGTATGGCAGGGAAACTTGATAAATAATCCACCGATTTATGTGGAAAAAACGTAGTTCCAATTTGAGCACCAGGCGCAGATCAGACGCTATGAATGCATGAAACAAGTATGGAAATGTTTCCATGTGCAATGGCTTAGGTAATGCCTTAGGGAAGGGACATGGGTAGAAAGTGCAAACAAGTGAGAAAGACATAATGTGGACTTGATTATTAACCGCCATTTACAGAGTTTGCATAAATGAGAACTGGAGACGTCTAAGAGACACTGCATCCACAAAACGGCGTGATCGAAAGTTGCTCACAGCATTTACGAAGCAATATGCGCAGCCTGTTCCTATATATATTGGCCTTCAGCTCTGGCGGAGGTCGAACGTGTCCCTTGTAAACTCTTTCTTTTAGGTATCTCCAGAGCCAAAAGTCACATGACAATTGACAAAGTGCTTGGCTGGCCATGCATCGGAAGAACCCCTGGACATAACAGTTCGTGGTAAGTTGCACTAAACATGTCTTTCACAAGGCGTACAACATGAAAACCGTGATATCCATACAGCAGTGCTTTACCAAAGCAGGAATCGTGCTTTACAAGAAGGTGACGATAACGTCTAGATGTCGCAGAATACCTGACAGGTCCTCTGGGTGTATTCCCTTGAAGAAGAATGGACTGGGGGTAAAGATGCTTGAGAATCCACACCACACAATCACATACGGCGAGTGCTATGGCTCTTCATGCACAACACGCGATCTAGCAGTACCCTAAATTCGGCAATTCTGTCTCTTCACTGCACCTAATGTAATTCATTGTAATATGTGTCTTGTCACTCCACAGAATATTGCCCGGCTACATGTTATCAATTTCGATCTGTACCAGAAACTTGAGAGCAAATTGAGAACGTTGCTGCGGATGATGATGTTTCAATCGCTGCACCGTATGGATCTTGTACAGGCATCGGTGCAAAATAGACCGAAAAACCTTCCGAATTGTTGACCATAGAATGGACAATTCTCGTGTCACTACACGAGCACCATCCGGGGCACGAGCTGCATGGTTTGTTACAGCAACAAGAGACCCGTCAGTAACTTTCACTGGTATAGGACGCCCTCGTCATCCAGGTGCCACAGCAAGCTCAACATTATCGTCTTCTTCAAACCATACAATGACAGCGGCTCGCTCTTGCATTCGTGATACTTTGTCAATGTCACACTGTAACTGCTGCTGTCCACATAAAACAGTTTCACTAACAGCGCACGGTCAATCTTCTCGATATCCGTACTGTTCACTCACGTTATGGCACGTCAAATAACACCGTTGATGTAGTACCTACATAAATACAGTGTACAGCGCCAGGTTTACACATGGTCGCCAACTAATTTTTTGCAGTCTAAGTCGGTTCTGCATTAATGCATTAGCTTACCTACCACGTTTCGCTGTTGTAAGGTCATTACAGCCAACTGGACCTCTGTGAGTAGTTCTCCTTTAATTACAACCACCGGTTACAAAGATTACTCGCGCACGAGACTCTGAGGAGATCACATGCAAGATTCTAGTCCCAGGGTCTGTGAGCACCAGGCACGAGATTGTGATGCTAGCTGCCTTCTGACTTCTGCAGCAGAGCTCAAAATAAATTAGCTTCTGACGGGTTAAAGCGCTGAATTAGACATGGCGCCAGTTGAAAGTACTGCTTTGGAAGATGAATTGTTGGGTTCAGTTAGGTATTGCTCATTCTGAGACAACAGTCTTGAGGCATGAAGTTCATTCAAATCAGTTGCTATAGTTTCACAAAATTGTTTGTCTTTAGTTCGAGAGTGGAGTACACGTCTATTAACCATAATTCAAAGAACCACTCACGCAAATGCAGTATAGGCAGTTTTAGTTCCCATTGGATGGACGACTAGCCATCGCCTGGATGTGGTATGACGATATATGCAATCGATTTTGGGTCTGTCGAATTATACAAACCTTGTTGCACTTCTTATCGGAGATGATGGACGTCGATTTCTCTTACCTCACGTGTTTCCTGCGTGGCCCAATAACACGACAGCTTATATGTGGTATTAGTTTTCCCACAAGAATATCGGACAGTCATTTTGTTTTGTTCTGCTTGCACGTGAGTTTTAAGTAAATTGTTAATGTACATGTCTACTCATAACAAGTATTAATACATCGGAATCACTTTGGTCCAAAAGTTTTCGTTCGTAGGTAGTATACGCCCCCAACTGATCACTTAATGATCTCAACAATACTGTCACTTGTAATTTCATATACTTCCCACTCACAGGTTAAACTCAGTCCACCCACGCTAATATGTAAATTTATAGTGTCATCTTTTAAGAATTAATTTTGTAATAAGCAAACATCATTGTCATATACTACTTCTTCAGAACACTGTGTTTCACTGCCGGCCACGGTGGCCGAGAGGTTCCAGGCGCTTCAGTCCGGAACCGCGCGACTGCTACGGTCGTAGGTTCGAATCCTGCCTCGGGCATGGATGTGTTTGCTGTCCTTAGGTTAGTTAGGTTTAAGTAGTTCTAAGTTCTAGGGGACTGATGACCTCCGATGTTAAGTCCCATAGAGCTCACAGCCATTTTCACTGTGTTTCACCGAATCGAATAACAAACGACCAAACGAATAGCTGGTGTTAAAAGTGTTGTCAGAAGGAAAATTAATTCTTGTTAACAGATCACCAAATCGTAAATGAGTCACTTGTGATACTAATTGATTTCCACAGGTAGGGGTTACTTGTAAATATTGGAATAAAAATTTAGTGAGATAGTGCCAATAACGTTCCTACTCCTCTGTTGGTGTCATTGAAACAGGAATAATTCCTATACACTTAACTTACTATAGAAAACTATTAAATGTTGCGTAGTTCCTTTTCAAAGGTCGGTAGCTTTCAGATCGTTTCCTGTGCAGCTCGTTATCTTACTGTTACAGTTCAAACTGTGGAGTAACAGCTAATTACTTTTTGACTTTATATGTAAAGCGTTATCGGAGAATTCGCTGTAGTAACGTCGAAGAAGACTTGTAGTTTCCTTGAATGGTAATGGGCTGTATTATGATGCAATGAATTCGGGACGTAACTCGTCAAAAAACCGCAACTGATTTATCCAGTAAAGAGCCTTTCGGAAGAAGTTTAAGACACTACACACATAGCCATTGTGAGTGCTTAAGGGACATTTGTTTTATCAGGAAAAAATAGTGCACACAAAGTTTGGTTAAAGGGATATCAGTTATCCATCACAGTAGTCGAAATCGGACATGAAAAATTAGAAGTAAATATGCTTTTGTCATTTCCCAGTAATGTGTGCTTTGTCATCCTACATCACAAGTGTTCCCGCATATGCGAACATTGCTTAACATCACGCGTTACAGGAATGTAGAGAATGAACGTTATTTTCACAATGAAATGGAACTTCACCATTACATCGACACAGGAAATTCTATGCATCGAATTCCTCTAATTCCATTACCTATTAGCACAGTACTTACTACATGGCACTATCCCCCTCAGCATATCCTTTAGTGGTCGATTCAAAAACAACATCCATCCACTCTCCATACTATTATCGGAACGAAGCAGCTTCATTGTCACAACAGTCCAGATTGAAAGGATGTAGCAAAAATCAGTCTACCGCTTGCGTTTCTGTCCCATTAAGCATGGAATCCATATAGAGGGGCCGGCCGCGGTGGTCTCGCGGTTCTAGGCGCGCAGTCCGGAACCGTGCGACTGCTACGGTCGGAGGTTCGAATCCTGCCTCGGGCATGGATGTGTGTGATGTCCTTAGGTTAGTTAGGTTTAAGTAGTTCTAAGTTCTAGGGGACTGATGACCACAGCAGTTGAGTCCCATAGTGCTCGGAGCCATTTGAACCAACCATATAGAGGGTGTAAAATCTTCAATATTCTGTCTCTGAGATGGAAATACTATGAAATATTCATTTAGAGGTTTGTATGAGTCTTTACTGTAGAGGGCACACTGTCAGTCCTCCTGTATGATGGTAATACGTTTTTGTCAATGAAAGACTGCATGGAGAAACTAAGGCTGTATGATTTGCATGTTTGGTTCTGCTGGAATATGAAATGGAATCATAGAATTTTTCTGTAATGTCGTTAAATGGATCTTTATCATCTAAAGCATTTATTTTTAAACATATCAATTGCAGGTATATACACTTTAGTTTCCACCATTGCATACTTACTTCTTCGCGCACGAAATTTTCTGTCGCTATCTTCTGTGAATATTCTTCCGAATATAGACCGGACAAGTAAGTTCGTTCCTTGGCCTTAGTGATGGAAACATCTTCTGTTAGACAGTTGAGGTACTTCTCAGTAAAGTTTCTGGATATCTTGCTCACTCTTCTCAGTTCTCGACCTTCTGGAGACATCCACAGAGTACAAGAAATGATCAATAATACTGACAGTGAAAGACTAGTACTATACAGCGTGAATCACCTAAAACTAGGACCTTAAATATTCCGGAAATAGGTGGTGCCACTGATGTATGGTTTTGACAGATTCGTTTTCTTAACCAATCTTCAGATTGTAATATCAATCAGAAAGTATACTTTTTGTGCATACATACGCTTTTTTAAACGGAACATTGCCTATTGACACCAAAAAACTAAAAGAAGGATAAATTAGAATGTCAGTGGTGTTTTTTGCACAAGTCTAGCCTACTGACATCAACAAACTAAAAGAAGGATAAATTAGAATGTCAGTGGTGATTTTTGCACAAGTCTAGTGAGAGTCGTTTACCATATACCGTATTTAGGATAGTTTCCTCACCAACACTTGTTTGTACCATTGAACCTGCATAGTTGTTAAATATGATGTCATTATGTTTGCTTACAGTGTATTTAGGTGTTCATTGCGTGCATTGCGAGCTGCTAGTCGGTTAGTATATAACAGTGCAAACGGTAGGTCGTGAGTGGACAGTGGGGCTCACCAATGCGGTAGAAGACGACATGCTCGTGGTGTATGATGAGCGCAGGAAGAATGTAATCCGTTAATGTATGGTGTATGCAGCAAGTCACCCCTATTAACTCAGCCACCTCGGTAATTATTTGTCCACCTTTTCAACAAGTTACTTGAAAGTGGTGTGTTCCACCTAGATAACGTAACAGAGATAAACAACTGACGACAAATGCTCTTGTTGGTGTAGCAGTTGATCCGCGCGTTAGTCCATCATAATAGCATGAGGAAGGTGCATGAGTCAGGCAAGTGTCAGGCAAGCATTCTCCATTGACCTAGGTTGCATCTCTGTCACATCTCTCTCCATCAAGAACTGTATGGAAACGATTATGAGAATGTACATGGGCATTAAGGCAGTACAGATGTATTACGTATCTTACTTACTAATGAAGCCACATTTGTCAATCAGGGCCAGGTAAACCACCGAAACGTGCACTACTGGACTGCTGACAATATAGTGGTCTGTTAAAAACCTTATTCGCTTCGTCAACTTCCATAGAGTATAAACATGTGGTGTACGATAGTGAAACATCAGCTCATAGGCCCTTTTTTCATAGATGGAACACCATATATGTACAAGTATCGGAGCCTCCTAACACACCATCTTCCACGGACACTACAACACATTCCTCTACAGACTAGGAGGAACCTGTGGTATCCACATAATGGCTGTCCAGCACATATTGCCGGAAGTATTACAGCATGTCTTCACAAACTGTTTGCAGATCGTTGGACTAGTAGCAGAGGACCTGTACCTCGTCCAGCCCATTCCGCAGACTTGACGGCTGTTGACTTTCTCTGTTGGAAAACCTGAAAGACCCTGTGTACAAGGACATACCAACTACATCCGATAATAGCCAACGACATATTACTGCAGCCTACTCGAACATCTCAAGAGAAATGCTAGCACATGTGCAGAAGTCGTTTCATATCAGGCTAGAAGCGTTTATCGTCTTTGCCGGTGGTCGTTTTGAACACAATCTGCGATGATTAATTGTCTCGTGACTGATCAGAATCCACATAAATAGTGTGTTGTGTTGTTCTATAGTGTGTGGTACACAGGTATTGTACAAGTGCCAGTTTGGGAACTTTTGAAAATACGATATCTCGTAAACGACTTCCAGTAGAGCCATGCAACAGACACCTCGGACATTCTAATTCAACTTATTTTTTGTCTGTTAATGTCAATAGGCATTGATCCATTTAGATAGTGTATGTTTGCACGAACTCTTAATTGGCTGACAAAAGGAGCCTCTGACTACCAGTCCATTGTCAGATCACGCATTCTCCCTCTCTCATACATTTTGACTATACTTGCTTGTCTGGAAACAAAGGAGACCCACATTAGGCAATTACATGCATGTAATTAATTTCAAATTAAATATGGAAGTACTGAATAAGTTAATACAACAACCAGTAACTTCAATGCGTAATTCCTGGCCACAGGATATATAAATGTTTAGAGTGCAATTCCCTTGATAGGTAGAATGGCCATCAGAGTGCATTAAAATTACACATCTACGTCTATAGTCCGTCAGCCACCTCATGGTGTATGGTGGAGGGCACTTTTTCTACCAACGTCACTTCCAAGTTTTTTTGTTCCAGGCGTGAATGGTTCGTGGGAGAAAATATTGATGGTAAACCTCTATGTGGGTTCGAATCCCTCTGACTTTATATTCATAACCTTTTAGCGGGACATACGTAGGAGGAAGCAATATATTGCTTGACTCTTTGTAATGCCTCAGTTAAAAAGAAACTGTAAAAACATATTTAAATACTCTCAGTTTTAGAACGTGAAGAGTAAGCATAAGTTTTATTTGTGTATTTGTAAATTGTAGTTCAAGGAGAGTTTGAGATATCTGAAAATAGACGCCAGTACTCTGTGAAAGTAACAAGTAACGCCATCAAGTGTAAGGAACTATTGCACAAATGTTGTCCTTTCCTGCATGAAGAAAGTCTTAAATTCTGATGTTATTACTTTCGTCATTAATCCTTTCAAAAGATGAAGAATGTAGGAACCACTAAATACACTGACGGGTCGAAACCTGCTTAATAGCTTGACGCGCCATCTTTGTAACACAGTGTATCGCCGATTCTGCATGTCATCTGTTCTACAGTTCGTTGGCACATTTGTCGAGTACGTGACACAAGATGTCTCCCCCCCCCCCCTTCCGTCCCTTTCTTCCCTGCTTATCCTCTATCCTCTCTTTGACTCCCTTCTCTGCTCTGCCCCAAGTAGTTTTGCTTTCCCCTCCACTGTCTTCCCCACGCCTCTTCGCGTCCACTCAGACCCTCCTTTTTCTATATCCTCTTCTTCCATTGCCTCGCCCCCCCTTTTCTTTTTCACTCCTACCCCCTTTCTTGCACCTCATCAGTCCGGATCCTCCCCCTCCCGCCATGTTGCCTGTAGTGCTGTTTACAGTGAATGTTCAGTGTTTTGCGTCCCCTGTCAGTGTTGCAAACAGCCACCATACTACCGCTCGTTGTGTTTTTATCTCATGCGAACAGACACCGTGTTTTTTAATTTTGCCTGTCTACTTATTTTGTCTCTATATCCTTATCGTCAACGCTGTGTTTTAGTATTTTGAATTCCGCAACTTTTCGTCATTTTAGCGTTATTAACAAAGTCATAAGTTTATGACCTTTTTTATATTTTTTGTTATCTTAGAAGTGCTTCTTGCTGTTGTCATTGCCAGTGCCATTGCCTGCCTGCCTGCCTGCCTGCCTGCCTGCTTGCCTACTTGTTCATCTGCCTGCTTGCCTGCTGGTCACTGACACCCGTCCGCCATCGCCGCTGCCATGTGCTGTCCGCCGTCCACCGTCTGTCTGTTGGCCGGCGCCTCCCAGTGCTCACAGCCGCCTGGCGCTTTCGTCGTCCGTCCATCCGTCTACCTGCCTGCCTACCTGTTAGCTGTCGCCGTCGTCGTCACCACCGCCGCCGCCGCCGCCCCCGCCGCCACCACCCCGTGTGCGCCACTGCCTGCTGTCCATCCGTCACCATCCAACCATCCGTCCGTCCACCCACTGTCATACATCGTCACCGCCACCTGCTGTTCGTCTGCTGCTGCCAGTCGTCGCCATCCGTCTGTCCGTCGCCATCCATCCATCGCCGCCTGGCTGTCATGAGCCTCCCGACCTCTACTGTCATCTACACCTCCCCCTCCCCCACTTCCACTGTTACTTTCTGGACTGCCGCCCCTGGCCTCTCTCCTTATACCTTGATACCCTCCCCCAACTCACCCATTCCTCCATCTCCTCCTCTGCTGTTTACCCATACATCTACACCCTTCCCTCCACACCCGCAACAGCTCCCTCCCACTAATGCTCCCGCCCTCATGTATGCTTCCGCTGCCGCCTCTGCTGCCACCCCTCAGGTGGTCAACTTCTCCTCTCTCACCCTCCCCACCCCTGTCACTTCATCATCTGTGTCTCCTGCAAACATCATGCCATGCCAGGCCACAATTGCCACCACTGAACCAGCCACATCTCCCAGCATCTGCCGCCTGCCAACTCACTCTCCCCCTATCCCTCTACCCTCCACTTAGCGTACACTCTTCAAATAGCTCCAGAAGTGTGTCATTGCCAACTCTGCTCCCACCACCTCCCACAAAAAGTCGCCACCTCCTCCCCCTCCTGCCTTCTTCTCCATGAACGCCACCACTCCCCCTGACACCCATGCCCCACCCCCATCCTCCAAACTTTTGCCCTGTCAACCAGGACCCCAAGTTCCTTGATGCCCATACCCTCACCATGGAGATCTGAAGGTATCTACCTGGCGCTCTCACCTCCCAACTGACTGCCCACAAGGACTCAGTCTGCATCAAGTCCCTCTCCCTCTGCTTTCTTACAGACCTCTTCCATGAACTCCCACTCATTATGTTTGGCACTGACGTGTCCCTGACACCCCTCCTCTCCTCTTCATCAGCCCCAGCCCTCTTTCGCCAACCCCCCCCCCACCTATACCAATGTGATCACCATGTCACCAAGTGCAGGCTGGTGATCAAGGAGGATGAGATGTTGGCTGAAATGAACTCACACCTGGACCTGGAAATCTGCACTACCCGCAGTATCCACAATGCCTCCATCCCACCTGTCTCATGTGGGTCTTTCCGGAGTCTCCCCCTGCTCATACAGGGTGCCCGGAGTTTAGACCACTGCCACCCTGTTGAATCCTCCAAATCCTCTCCCCAATCGTACTGCTACCAGTGCTGTCTCATGTACAATGATCTCGTAACCCCCAACTGCAAAAACCCTCTGCCTGTCCCCATTGCAAGGTCTCCCACTTTCTTAAACACTGTCCCAACCTCGCCACCCCTACATCCTGTAACACCGGCAATGGCTCCCATCCCCCCTACTCCCACAAGCATAAAGCTAAACCGCCTCCTGCCACCCCCTAGCTTACTGTCCCTGTCAATCCCATCAATCCCCCCCATCCACCCCAACAATTCACTCTGTCCACCCCCAATGGCTAAAGACATAATCTGGTTCCTCACCACAGTCCTCCAAAACATTCACTCTTTCCAATGCTCCCACTCCCTACAACAGATCTCCCTCACTGCCCACTCCATCTTTCACCTGAACACCTTCGCCACTTACTCCAACAACCAAGCCCACTTCATCTTCATCAACCCCTGGTTATGCCTCTTCCCTCCCCTCTCTTCACCCCCCTCTCATCCTGTAATGGCTTCACTAGTGTTGCATCCTCTTTCAGAACATCCGCTCCTTCAGCACCAAGAAACACCTACTCATGAACACCCTCTCCCACCACTGGATCGACACCTTCCTCCTGAACGAAACCTTTCTCCAGCTGCACCATATCATCTGCACCTCTCCCTATATCCTCCACTGCGCTGATGCTCTTGGTCCTTGAGTGCAGGGTGGAGTTGCCATTGGCCACCTTAAGCACATCCCCATCCTGCCACATCCTCTCTTCAATGACCCCTTGTATTCAGCATCTTCTTCCCCTCCCTCATCGTAACCTGTCCACTCCACTGCTCATATTCCCTATGACATTCCTGTGGCATTCCATCCCACATTGACTGCACCTTCTCCACCTATGTGATGGTCGCCATCATCACCATCCATAGCCGCTCTCCTACCACCGTTCAGGTCATCCTCACAGTCCAAGGTGACCTTGTTCCTATTCCCCAGCACACCCATCCCGAAGGCAACACCACCCCTGATGTTGTCACTGCATCTGCCAACCTCCTTGGACGTATTGCCATCAACATCCTTGACCTCACAGGTAGCGACCACCTCCCCGCCCTTATCGCAATACTGTCTGCTCACTGTCCCTCTCTGGCTCCCTGCTCTGGGCCCCCTCCCAAGGTAGTCCATGAGTACTGTCGCTCCAACTGGGATGCCTACCTTGAATCCATCGCCATCCAGGTAGAAGGCCACCCTCTTACCTGCCACCATCCTGATGGCATCATCCACGCCTAGTCCTTCCCTCAGAAGGACGTTACAGACGCTGTGGAGGCCAATGATCCTACTAAAGCCATCCCACTCTCCCTCCATGGGCTGTCATTCTCCTCCGCAAATTCCACCGCTTCTATTGCTCCTTCCTGCACACTCATGACAGGGATACTCTCCAACGCCACCAGCAAATACAGCGACACATATGGAACATTATTACAGCAAAGAAACGCCAGGACTGACGTCACACCAGTACATGACTCAACGACACCCTCCCTGTCAACTCCTCCAAGTACTGCTCCCCCTTCCATCGCCTTACTGATTCCCATTCTGTGCCCCATTACCCACTTCTCCATAACGACCGACCGCTTCCCAACGACCTCAGTAAGGCCAACTACTTTGCTTCCGACCTTTCTGAGCCTTCTCCATCCCTGATGATCCTCACTTTGATTATTCTCTTTTCCCCACCATTATGGAATGGGCTAATATCTTAGTTGCTCCACTTGCTCCTGGTCTCCATTATTTGGGGCAGTTGGCCCCCTCCAACATCAACACTCCAATCACAGCACAAGACATTAAACTTATTCTCCAGTCAAAAGGAAACATGGCCCCTGGTCATGACTGTGTCACCTACTGCCCCTTCTGCCTCCTGACTGTCCTTGCCAATTTATACATCATCCTCTCTACCAGCTTCTACTCTGACCTTCCCATTTTCTCTTGTTCCTCAAACCCAACAAACCTCCTTCTGTCGAATCTTCCTATCATCCCATCTGCTTCACCTCCATCTTCAGTAAAGTCTTTGAATCCATCCTCTCCTGCTGTATCCATCAGCACCTCAATCAACACCACCGCCTCCCCCTTACCCAGTGTGGCTTCTGACCCTCCTTCTCCACTGAAGAACTTCTCTCCCTCCAGTCACATTGCCATTTTTGTCTCCCTTCATCTCCAAAATGCCTATGATCGCATGTGGCATCCCGTTCTTCTCTTTAAACTCCAAACCTATGCCCTGTCTATCAGTTTTGTCTGTCTGTTCATTTCCTACCTCTCACACTTTCCTTCCTATGTAGCCCTCCAAGACACCAACTCCTGTATGTTTTATCCCACTCCTGGTGACCCCCAGGGCTTTGTCCTGTCCCCTCACCTCTATGTCCTGTACACTGTCAATATGCCCAAGCCACCCTCTCCTGTCCACTTCCTCCAATATGCTGATGACACTGCCTTCCTGGCTCTCTATCCTATCCTTCAACGATCCCAATGCACCCTCCAAACCCACCTTGACCAGATCACCACTTGGTGTAACCAGTGTTTCTTTCATACCAACCTCTCCAAAACCCAGTCAATCATCATAGGGCACACCAACCACTCTTTCCATCTCCACAATTTCTATCTCACCACTTATACCATTCAGCTCACCCCCACTCTGAGATATCTCGGCCTCACCCTCGACCATCACCTCACCAGGACCATTCATCTCCTGACCATCCAGCAGAAAGCCCATTCCTGCCTCCACCTCATGAACCTCACACCGACCAATCCCTCTATCCGCCTTCCTACCCCCCCCCCCCCCTCCCCACGACTCCTGTATGATCTCATCTCCTTTCCACACCTCCTCCTTTTCCTCCAACATCTCTGCATCCTTTACACTGTCCACAGGCTTGATTCCCCCACCCCCTGGTTTCCTCCTCCCTCTCTACGCCCAGCCCATTGTCATGCCTCTATTGCTGTATCCCTCCCTCTCTCCACCTCCACACCATCCATCTCCTTCATCAGGGCAATTTCCAGCACCTTCCCCTCTCAGATGTTAAGCTTTGCTGTGATATCTACCCTTCCTTCCAACTGTAACCTGTCCTTGTTCTCCCCCTCCCAGTGCTCCCTTTTCCTCTCCTCTCCTTCTCCCAGTGCGGATTTCCCTCCTTCCCCCTGAACCCCTGCAACCCCTCCTCGACTGCTTTCCTCCCACATCCTTCCCTCCCTCACCCTCTTTGGAGCCCCTCCCACCCATCTTCCCCCTCTTCTACCTTTTCTCCCTTCTTCCCTTCTCCCTTGTCTCCTTGCCCCTGGTAGATCCTCGCAGTTTGCTCACCATAATCACTGTGCTGCATGAGTGTTGTGTTTGGTGCTGTTCTCCCATGCGTCAAGAGGTGTGATTTTAATTGTGTGATGGACCTGTACATAGTGTTCCCGTCAGTGACTGTTGTGTGCTACGCCGTCTGTCGATACTTTTATGCTGCGGTCATACTTCGCCTTCTGCTCTTTGTCTCAATGTGTGGTTTTTTTGTGTGCACTACTTTTTTACGGTTTTTATCTCCATTTTACAGTCGCGCTCCTTTTTGTTTGTTCTTTTCCGTAATGTTCCCGCTTGTTATTTTTACACAAGCCATATTTTCTCGTTTGTGTTATTTTAAATATCTCCTACGCATAATTAGTGTTCGCATAATTCGTGTCTTTCGGCTGAAGATCAACGGATATGCTGCTGCCAGCCCGCCCCAGATAGGGCATTGAAACTCAATAAAGGGAAAAAACACCAGGTGTCTATGTACAAGTCATGTAATTCCCTTAAATAACTAGCCACTGATTTGTGTATGCGGTGACCGTGCTCGGTAGCGAGCCAGATGGCAACCATTGCATTCACATCGGATGGCATTGGTGGCCAAGAAATGAACATGATTTCACTATCATGCTCCTAGAACCACTGTAGCACGATTCTAGCTTCGAGACACGGACAGTTACACTGCTTAAGTGTGACATCGTCGTCAGGGAAGATATCAAGCTGATGGTTCGCAGCTGTCATGGTGACTTCAATTACTGCAACAAGTCATATGTAAGCGCAAGTGAATGTCTAGGATAGCTTAATAACGCTCCCCCAGCCTGCGCCCGTTACGCGTTGCACGTTTCGAGGAGGCGTTCGCCTGCATGATGGCGTTTATGGAGACGATTATCCACGTGGTGTAGAAAAACGTGACTCATCGAACGCACCGACAGGTTTCCAGTGATACACGTTCAATCTCAAATATCTCCAGTCCTCTACAGTTGTGACTGATGATGTCGCTGGCCCAGCATGTGAACACGTAGCGGTCGTCATCTGAATAACCCCTTGTTCAACAATTTACGGTGAATGGTGTGCTCTGAAACACGTAGGGTTCCCCCGGCATTCTACTCTTTCGCTAGAGGTGAAATAGATCGTTATCCTGCTATATACAGTAGACCAGCCTCCAAACCTGAAGTCCTGTGAAGAGTTGAGGATGCCTTACCATTTAGTGCTTAGTAGTAGCTTCACAGTCCTTCTATGAGTTTCCTTAGATGATCATGACAGTAGCACGTGAACATCTGACCAGCTTCGCCGTCTTCGAGATGCTCGTTCACAGGTTCTGCGAATTAATAATCTGTCCTTTGGCAAAGCTACTTATCTCAGTGGATTTCTTCTTAAGAAAAATTCGCTTACTGCTTCTTCTTATTAGATAAAGCTAAAAGTGTATTCATAGTATAATGCTTCTTAGAAAAACTTCTAAATTCGAGATGACTACACCACCTGTATTAGATTATTGGTACCCATCTGTTTATACCAAACACCATGTAATGGAAGGAGGATGTGAGACAGTTTAAAAATTAATTTCTTGTGATTTTTGCCTGTCATTATGTACATATTCAGCCATGGAAGCTGGTGGCATGTAATGATAGTCACTTCTGTAGGTGTATCGAAGATATATACAAAATATTGTCACCTGTCATGAATGAATTCGAAATCATGTATGGAGTAAATTTTTTGAAAAAGGTTTTTCATAGGCGCTGCATGTCACAACAAAGATGTATTAATTATTGCAAGGGATGATTCTAATATTAAAATTCAGGTACCTATAACGGTTGCTGTTTCTAACCATCAAGTGTAATGTTATCTGAGTAGTATGTAACTGAAGGACGAAAATGTGCTAATTCACTTTGTTATAGCAACAACTCAAATGTAAAGACTCTCTGACCTTCCATAAGTTTGGACTATGAAGGTCATCTCTCTCCAACATCTGAAATGTTAAGTCTCTTGGTATATATATGTCTCTTGGGTTGTTAATTCACATTTGGTCCTATGTGAAGTGTGAGAAAGAAACCACTATCATTAAAAATTACACTATGTTTCTCTCTTTGCCACAGAAACCCTAATCATCACTCTGCAATACTTTCCAAATTATTGTTTTCATATGCTTTAAATTCAGGGTGTATTTCATACAATTCAACTCGAGCACTAGTAAAGTTATGACCGCCATCTGTAAACTGCACTTAGGGATATTGACATATCATGAGAATGGAACGTACACTGTTATCATGCATCATCGATGTATTTCAACTTGCTGCATAGTTGATCCCACCCTATATCACTGACCTGCATCGTTGTACCCTGCTGGACATTCTCTATTTCCACTATCACTTCAAAGTCTACATCAGGTGCTAAACCAGTATTAACAACTCAATTGAGTTGGCAGTCAACTGATAAGTTGTGATGAACAACTGCGCTCTGTAACAACTTAGCTTAGGGTTAAAGTGTAGCGCAACTGTTTGACATAGTGAAATCTCAAAGTCTAGAAACAATTCCATGTCCTTCTGTGGTATGTTTAATGCAGCAACAAATATCTTGTCTGCATAATAACTTAGTAGTGGAATCGACACTTATAGTGGAACTGCAAAGTCTGGCAACAGTTCTCCAAGCTGACTTAATTTCCACTCCAGCATATTGGGATCTACATAAAGGAGCTTGTCTGCATACTGTCTTGATTTCTACTTGTACTGCTGTACAGATGTATTCTATTTCCGTCCTGTCGTGTTGGGAGCTATATTAGGAAGTGTGTATGCATGCCACCTCGATACTTGCTGCTGCTGCTCAGATTTGTCACAAACTACATCCTGTGCATCATTGATCTGTTGAATTGAGTTAGAAATAAAAGGAAACCATGAAAAACATATACATACATACAAACATAAATAGAAAAAAAACATTGAAAGAGAGGAATGCTTTAAAATGGATAATCGAGTGTGTGAGTCAGTTTCTTGTTCTTGCATGCCATGGATGCCGCATGATGCTTAATGATGATGATGATGATCTTTTCACTGTTAAGTATGGAACACAGGTGGTGGGCCCATTTGATGGTTAGTTTGCCTGAATGCTGAGAGTGAGTAGTGGGTTCGACCATCCCAGTGCCATAGGCTTTGGCGCAACCATTCTGGGCTGCACTCATAACCCCAGGTCAGCCACCTTTGCCTCCAATGTCACTAGAGATATAATGTGTTCGAAACTTATAACGTGCAGGTTAGGTCCTGTAGAGTATCGTCTTAGAAATACTGCTACTCTGCTAGTGCTTTACTGTGTTGGAAAATCACTTGTGAACATGCCAGAAATTCAAAGCAGACACTTATTCTGAAGTGTTCTGATTGGTAAGCTCTATAATGTTCATCCACACAGTTCCATAAAATGTGTACACATAAGGTTTTCAGACATACTTTTTTCTAACAGGCGCCAGGTTTTTGAAAGTGAATGCACTGTATGGTATTTTCGTTGTTGAAGTATATTTTCACTGCTCTTGAGTGGGTTTCATCTACATATATTCTATATATATTCCAAAAAATATGGTGCACCTACTTCGAAAATTAGTGTTAGTTAAAAAATAAGACTGTCAGCTATCTACACTGGATGTGAGTCAGTGCAGTACATGTAGCTGAGAATCCTTAATAGATATTTGTTAACCTATTGCAATCTGACTTCGCAATGAGTCCTAATGTTTGAATGTGATACTACTTCTGCTATACCAACTGAGTCACAGTGATTAACACAGCTGTGTGAATTATCGTCACACATTTCCCTGTAGAAACAGCCTTACAGTTCACATGAAATGATAAATGTGGTGCATGGTTGGTGTGGAATGTATAGTGTGTGTAACAGATTTCGTGAGTGCAGTGTGAGGCGTGTGAATTATGTGATGTAGGTTTTCTGGTGCAGATATGGTGTGTGTGGAACATTATCCATGAATTATTGAGTGGTACAGGCTAGTGTAGCGTTGTCTGTCATGTATGGCGTTGTGTGGTGTGTGATGATGTATGGTATTGTGTGTGTCATATGTAAGTATGTGGAGTATGGTGGGTGTTGTGTGTCATATCTCAATTTGGTGTGTTTCAAGGTGTGTGCGGTGTGTAATATGTGTGTGTGTGTGTGTGTGTGTGTGTGTGTGTGTGTGTGTGCGTGTGTGTGTGTGTCCGTGTTTGTGTTTGTATTTGTGTTTGTGTGTTAGAGAGAGATAGTACATTGTGGGTTGTTTATATAATGTATTCCTTATGTTGAGTGATTTTTTATCTTTGTTGTGTTATGTTGTGTAGTGTGGTCTGTCATGTTTAGTCCATGGTCGGCTCTGGTATTTCAATAGTGGTGTGTTGCATGTGTATTGTGTGTTGTGTGGTGAGGTAATGGGAGTGGTCTGATTTGTGTGTGTTGAGATGTTTCTAATTAGAGTGTGTTGTGGAGTGTAGTTTGTGGTGAGTGTTGTGAGGTGAGCTGAATGTTGTGTTTGTTATCATGTGTAATAAGTGTGGTGTTAAAGACTTTGGTGCTCGTTCCGCTAACCTTCAAACCATAGAAAAGCAACTATATTGCTCCATAAACCTCCATTCAATGAATTATGGAGAATATCTAATATCACTGCTATTCATTCTCTTTACCTCCCATACAGACGTATGACACAAATGACGCCCAATCACCTGACCACGTTCGAGGTCTGTGAGCTCTGCGGAGCGCCCCATTCTGCTCTCTCACGATGCCTCATGACTACTGAGGTCGCTGATATAGAGTGCCTGGCAGTAGGTAGCAGCACAATGCACCTAATATGAAGAAACACATAGCGTATGTCCTCTTGTAAGGGATATATGGATTTGAAGTGGAAAATACCGACATCAACACATCGATAGTGGTAAGAAGCATGAGAGATTTACTTAAAAAATTATGTCGGTCATAAGGAGGCTGTAAATTTACATGGGGAATTGATATTTCCAGACCTAGAGTTGTCGTGATGGAGGTACTTGCGATACTTTGCTTGTTGTCAGTTTGTTACATTTCTAATATGGTAATTAGACCGACAAAAGTGCGTAAGATTTGTTCGGGGCGTAGCTTCTTGTAGGGGCAGTCGATGAGAACGGAAACGAAACAGGAATTTGCACTATTCTCATGTTGGTCCCAGATCTAACCAAGGAACCAATGAAAAGTCAAAACTGAAAGGCAAGTGGGAAAGCGCTGTATTTCAGCAGCGTTCATACTGACTGAGCTAGTTTTCCATGTTGAAAACCGCTGATTTTTTTAACCACCCACAATGAACGTCTACATGCAAGTGCCTATTTTAACCTTTACTGTCTCCCTTCTTTCTCTTCTAATGTCCCCATCTTTTTTGCCTTTTAAGTGTCTCATTTCATCTTTTTATTTATACTGTCACTCGCCTGAAGAACAGTGGACTGTGCCACTGACAGCTTTCCCTTGCACATGTGGGTTGGGGAATGAAATTACAATAAGGAAAAAAATCCCAAGTCTGTCCATCTTGTGATTTGGAGTGCCATAACTTCCAAATGGGAAGATTTCTGCTGCCTGGGCTACGCTCAAAGCTTTTGAAGACCCTCACTGCTGTACCAGGCCCCCGCCACTGCCGCCGCCCATTACTCGCTGCCACTGCCGCCATATCTCTGTCTTCATTCTCACCTTCACCTGTTCTGTGTCGTCCCACCACTCCTCACTTCTGTACTTCCACTATGCCCATCGCCCATAGGTTCATCGCCATTTAAACATGGACACCCAGACTCACCTGCCCCACCTTCGGTTCCTGGAGTACTTCCTTATGCCCAGCCTCCCATTATTACTAATTTGTTCTCCTTCATCTCCTCTCCCATCTTGCATCCTCACTCCTGCTCCTGATCCTTCTCTCATTCCCACTCCTGCCAGTCATCCTCATGAGTTTCCACCCCTCCCAAGTCACCCTACACCCCAAGCGCCAACTTCATCAAAAATGGGTCTGAGCACTATGGGACTTAACATCGGAGGTCATTAGTCCCCTAGAACTTAGAACTACTTAAACCTAACTAACCTATGGACATCACACACATCCATGCCCGAGGCAGGATTCGAACCTGCGACCATAGCGGTAGCGCGGTTCCAGACTGACGTGCCTAGAACCGCTCGGCCACATCGGCCGGCCCAACTTCATCCATCTGCATCTCAGCACACCAAGACACAGTCGCCACCCCAAATCATTTGATGACCTACTTTCTGTTGGCACCTCACACCCCGAGCATGGCCTGCCACCCATCACCTTCCACTCCAGCTTATCCCTCACTCTTCTTCCCAGACTGCTCTCACAAAAAATTCCCCTTAATCAACTAGTTCTGAATGCGCTCCTGCAGCCTCCACCAAAAAACCATCACCAGCCCCCCTTCTGAACCCCCTTCGATATCGCCCCTATTACTACTGAGCAGTGCTCACTTCGAACTAAGCATTTCCTTGAACTTGGCTGTCTAGGTGTGTTTGGTTCCACCACTGATGCGGTTACGTTGTGGTTCTCCCTACTTTTATGTATGGCAGAAGCGATGTGTATCAATATTTGCACCGTGTACCATCTTTGGTCTTGTGCATACAGTTTCTGGCTATGGTGTGTGCAGGAGTCGGTCAGTTGGTGCAGACCAGCAAGGATATCTCCGTGTGGCGCTGTTGGTTGGGTCCTCTGGCAGTCCCTACACAGCGTCGGAGCGTGTTTGGAGCTGTCAGATCGCTACGAGCTTCGTGGGTCACCGGCCCAGGTCGTGAAAGTTCAGTGGTGTCTTAAGTATCCAAGCCTTGTCCGTTCATGTTGTATTGTTCGTTTTGGTCGTCCGCTGTTGGGGAGCTTCTCCTGTGAGCAACACCGAGTGTTCGTAGTGGTGAAGTCAAGCCGCCGTGCGGTGTTATCAACTATTGGTTCACAAGAATTCAAGTGCACCAGCGGAATTATCTGCCTTGTTGCTGTTAGTGTTCTGGTTATCTGCCCTGGCCACTGACGTGAATTCAGGCAGTGTTCTTTTTTGATAAGGTTAACTATATTACCTTATATGAAATTCAAGTGTACCAGTGGAATTTTCTGCCTGGTGGCCATTAGTGTTCCATTTATCAGCCCTGGCCACTAACGTAATTTCAGGCAGTGTCCTTTCCTCACTTGTTGTCGCTGTCCAACACGGTGTGTATTTTTGACAGCTTAATACATATTGAATTGTGGATAATCACGTCCGTAAAAGTTTGGTCCTTGAGTTCATGTACCGATTGGTGGTTAGCAAGTCGTTTGGTCAGTCGGTCCGTCACTGTCTCTTGGTTGGGTTACCGATGGATCAAGTGTACAAGTGTAGTTAGACCCACCACCTGTCTCATCTAAGTGAATGTTAATGTTTCGAGGGCGGGCTCACCCCTCCCCCCCACCCCCCCTCACGAGTCATCTTAATGCCATTGTCTATCTGTCCTTTTCTTGGGGGTTTAATGCTTTGGAAGAAAATCTTTTTTAATGTGTTTATGTAAGTCAAGGGCATTCAGCCCTTATAAGTAATTTTGAATTCTGGCACGTGTATATTATGATGAAAGTTACTGTTGTGCTATCTTTTCATTTAGTGCGCTGTCAGCCACTTAAAACTTAAAGGTTTAAGGTATTTTGAAAGTTTGAAAAATCAATTGTGGGCCTTCAGCTGCTGAAAACCTTATTCTTAAATTTAATAATTGTCGTTACGTTGCTTTTCATTGAGCGTGCTTTCAGCCACTTAAAACTTAAAGGTTTCAGGTATTTTTAAATTTTTGGAAAATCAGCTGTGGGCCTTCAGCCCCTCAAAGCCATATTCTTAAAATTTCCCCTTAAGCGAAAACATTGCGGCCTTCTGCCTTCAAAGATTATGGTAATATATTTTAAAATTTTGAAATTTAATTGTGGCCTTTAGCCGTATTGCACCTTGTTTATGTTTGTTCTATCCACTTTTTTCTCGAGGCTTTCAGCCCAGCTGTGATATATATATCTATTATTTTATTAGCAATTTTAACTACATGTCTTAAGTCACTTGAAATTTATCTTGTTAACTTTTAAGATTTCTTGTTTGGACGCCTTCAGCTGTGAAAGGATTGGATTTTGAAACTCGTAGTTGTAAAGGCTCGTCTATGTACCATTTTGGTTTAAATGTGTTTTTAAATTACAATAAATTACAATTTTGAAGTGAAACTGACCGCCACCTTAGTTGGCCCTTTCCACAATCCTAATCACCTGTTCTGCCCTGCGGGTTTAGCTGGCGTTTCAACTACATCCAAACCCTCATGCACATCTTCATCTTCTCCTAACTGACCCGAAAGTCTCTTGACACCCGCGCTTGTGCTTGCGAAACTAGTTGCAGTCAGTTTCACTCTTGTTTGGATTGTGTTTGTGGCATCATATTTTTTGGCTTGTTATTGTTTCAGATGTTAAGATAATGGCAGTCAGACAGTGTTCGGGAATTGGCCTGCTGAGAAAAGGCCATTGTTCTCCCGTGTTTTTATGGAACAATCAGCACGCCGGGAAAGCTTTAAACATCACACAAAGGCCATCTAGTTTACGAGTTGGCAGTAAGGCGTCAACCGCCGGATTGCAGTGTTCGAGGATTGGTAGCCCGTTTGCATGCTGCCGTGCTGTAGGCGGTTGACGTCACCTCGGCAGTGAACGGTGAGACAAGTGCGGGCATCCAATTTCTTGGTGAGGCCCTTAAAGGTCTTGAGGATACTATTGGTCTCCTAGAAGGAACCCAACCTAGTGACAGTCAGTTGGGTCGGTTGCGGGCACAGTTGGCTCATTTAACTAATCGGGTAGCTGATTTTATTACGTTAGATTTCGGAGAGCATTAAAATATCGGACGCTGAGTTGGGAACTCTGGTGAGCGTGTTGCAGTTTAAGCTTACATGCTTAGAGTTGGATGGGAGGAAGTTTGCTGATAGTGACTTGCGCTATCAGGGGGAACATTGTGGCCCGGCCAGGGGTGACATTGTTCCATTGTTGTTAAGTTAGATGCCATGTTTGCTAAGTTGCCTAACCCTCTGGCTTACTTCTTTCAGGGCCTGACCGAACTGATTGTAGAGTGAATTAATCAAGAAGAATATTGTGGTTGTTTCGTCTCGAACAGCACGTGGCCGACTTTGAAGTTCCTGACGTGATCCTGTCGTTGCTATACCGGCTAGCTAGAGGCGAAGTACAGAACGTCCTCTCACTAACCATGGCTGAAAAGGGCTCATAATTAGTCAAAGATTAACCACCGGGGTTCGGAAACAACTTGAATGCAACCACATTTGGGAAGTGCAGCTGGCTGACGAGCAGTTATATCAGTATGTCGAAAGAGTCCACACAGCCTCCTTGGCCTTGGTGATTGAATTACCTGAAAGCGAATTAGTTTCTACCGTTCTCAAGGGAATGCGTGCAACGGATAAGTCGCATTTTATTTTCCATAAGCAGCCTGAGTCCTGGGGAGAACTCCGTGATGTGATTATAGCAGCATCCTCATTACCCCTTGAGAGCCACGGGCGTTGGGAGGCTGCATGGCGCGACAAAGGGGCCGATTCCGGATTATCCACATCCGTTGAAGCTAGCGAAAGGAAACCCAGGTGTTATTTCACATGTTGCAGTACAGCTCATTCCGTACGCTCTTGTGATGAGCCTCGTGTTCCAAGAGCTAATAGATGACGCCGGGTTGGCACGCAAACGCGGGTTCGAACATTTAGGCCTCGGTGTACTCTCGTGGTCAGCCCCGCATCATCCTCTTTGCCTTATATTTGTTCTCAGGTAGGTGGAGAGCCCGTTTGCGCTCTCTTCGATTCCAGTAATTCCTTGTCATTATTGAGTTTTCAGTGGATTTTGGAGTTTGGGCATCTTACTAGACGTTGTTCAGTCGTATCCACGGTTCAGAGATGTCGGGTGGCCAATGGCCAGGTGTTACCTTTGCAGGGTTTGGTCCAGGGGAGTTTATCGGTTGTCGATTTTTCCTGGCCTGTATCTTTAACCTTGTTTAAGGCACTGCCTGTTAATCTAATATTTGGGTGTGATTTCATTTATAAAACCGGGCTCACCTTGGATTATTGTGGGCACACCTTTTCCTTGAAGTTCTCTCCTGGTGAGAAGTTTGGCATTTGCGAGTGCGCTAAACCTGGTGTATGGTGAACCTTTGGCGTAGAAGTTGCAGCTAATGAACTTGATCTGGCCAATCTCTTGCCCAATCCGGCGTCTCTGCTACGCGATTTGTTGCACAGTTTTTTTCAACTGCTAAGAGATAACCTAGGTGTCACCAGCATTCTTGAATCTCATATCCGTTAGTTTGATGACACTCACATTAGGCAATCTCAATACCACCTCTCACCCCCGAAGGTTAAGAAACTCAGGGCTAAGATATTTCAGATGCTGCAACAAGGATTCAACAAACCCTCTTCTTCTACTCATGCATCTCTAATTTATCTTGTACCTAAGGATCAGGGGCGGGATTTCAGACCTGTCGCTGACTACCGGCGTTTGAACGCCAAGGTTGTACTCGAATCAGTACCCTTGCCGGATTTGCATAATTCATTTTCTTGGTTTACTGGCGCTATTTGGTTCATTGTTCTTGATTTGAATCAATCCTATTATCAAATTACTTTGGCTGAAGACTGTAAACATGTCACTGCCTTTTGTACTGATTGGAATTTTTTCGACTTTAACAGAGTACCCTTTGTGTTAGCTACCGGAGCGGCGGTGCTTAGTCGTTTATTGGATAATATTCTTGGGGAATCGAAGTTAGTATGTGCCTATAATTACTTGGACGACTTGGTAATCTATAGCCGTTCGTTTGAGGATCATTTGGAGCATATCCGGCAAGTTCTTTTGAGGTTACAGCGAGCTGGTCTAACTGTTAAACCTATTAAAATTACGCTAGCTAGGGGGGAGGTATCTTTCTTAGGCCGTATAGTTTCGGGTCAGAGTATTCGCATTGACCAAGAGCGGATGAAAGCCCTGAGGACATTGCCGCTTCCTGTTGATAAGAGGAAGGCGTTTTGTGCCCAATTTCGCTCATTTGGCGGCACCCTTAAATCAGTTACGCTGTAAAGGCGTGCGTTTTGAATGGGGACCCGCCAAAGGGGCCGCCTTTGAGCACATTAAGACAGCAAAAGCCAACCCGCCGGTTCTTGGGGTACCCGGTTTTAGCAAATAGTTTATCGTGCAGACTGATGTTTCTAATGCCGGTATTTCAGCTGTTCTCCTCCAGGAATTTGAGTTTCAGAAACAACCATTAGCTTACGCGTCTCGGCGGTTAACAGATGCCGAGTTTAAGTACTCTTTCAATGAGTGCGAAGCCTTGGCCATTTTGTTTGCATTAGAGAAGTATCGGCTCTACCTTGAGCATCGGGTTTTCCAATTGGAAACCGACAACCAAGCTTTGACCTGGGTACTGGCGAGACCGCGTAAGACTGTCCGTATTGCCAGGTGGGCAGTACGTATTTCGCCATTTCAGTTCGAAGTTAAACATGTTAAAGGGTCTGAAAATGTCTTGGGGGATGTTCTCAGCCGGATGTTTACCGAAGACGTGTCTAGTCAGGGAAGGGAACAAGTAGAGGGCGACAATCTTAATTGTATGGTTAGGTGAAATTCCCCTTTTAGTTGAAGACATTGGGCACCATCAGTATCATGACCCTGTGTGGGCTGGTATTAAGCAACGTGTGTTGGTAGGACAGCTCTCGGAAGAATATGAGATTAAGAGGGGTCTGTTTGCAGGAAGGCGTGCGATGCTAAGCAGTCTAAGATCTGTTTGCCTGCTACCTTGGTGCGTCCCCTCTTCCGTTATTTTCAGGATTCATTGGTGGGTGGCCATTTAGGGACCTATAAGACGCTCCAAAAGATCAAGGAGCATTTAACTTGGCCCTCTATGGACCAGGATGTTAGACAAATGATAGCTCAATGTCGCTTGTGTAATGTAGCCAAACCCATCAATGCCCTTCAACGAGGTTGGTTGAGTTCTAAACGAGAGTCCTCTCCCATGCACAAGCTCTATGTTGATTATATGGGGCCTTTACCTCGGACTAAAATGGGTCACCGATATGTACTCGTTATGATTGATGCATGTTGGTAGGTTAATGTGGCTCCTCCTGAGCCCCGTAACATTACCACTACCTACACAATTAATCACTTGACTAGTGTCTTTAGTGTTTTCGGGCCATCTAAGCAGCTGGTTATTGATAATGCTCCTGCCTTTCTTTCGGGCCCCCTTAAGGGGTCCTGCTTTCAGAATGGTGTTAAGCATGTCACCACCACCCCATATTATCTCCAGGGGTCCTTTTGGGGAAAGGGTTAATCATAAGTCCGCTTTGATTATTTAACAACAGAAAACACCGAGCAAATGGGACTCCAAACTTCCCTGGCTCAGTATTGCTTTTAATACTGCCGTTCATGAAGCCTCGCATGTTACGCCTCCATCCTTGATCTTTCCCTATACAGTTCATTCCCCTCTTTCCAACTTGGGGAATTCAGGATCTTATTCCACCCAAAGTTAATCCTCAGGTCATTTAAGAAAACTGGAACCGGGCCAGGCGAAATATGCTCATAGCTCATAATAAGCAAGATGAGCGTTATAATCGTAATCGGGAACCTTTAAGGTCAGGCCGGCGGACCAAGTTTATGTCTGCGATTTCCAAGGGAGGCAGGTGCGTGGCGGTAACCTTATTAAATTTACTCCTCGATTTCTGAGGCCTTGCACTATTATGCATATATTAGGCCCGATGAATCTCTTGGTTAAGGAGAACAGCTCAAGCAAGCAATATTGAGACCACCTTAGTCAAGTTAAGTTCAAGTAGTTCGGGGTTTGAATTAACCCCTTCCTGGGTTAAGTTTGAGGGGGGGGGGGGGGAGATTTAGCCATGCTCACTCCAAACTAAGCGTTTCCTTGAACTTGGTTGCCTATCTGCGTTTGGTTCCCGCTGTTGTTATATATTAGGCCCGATGAATCTCTTGGTTAAGGAGAACAGCTCAAGCAAGCAATATTGAGACCACCTTAGTCAAGTTAAGTTCAAGTAGTTCGGGGTTTGAATTAACCCCTTCCTGGGTTAAGTTTGAGGGGGGGGGGGGAGATTTAGCCATGCTCACTCCAAACTAAGCGTTTCCTTGAACTTGGTTGCCTATCTGCGTTTGGTTCCCGCTGTTGTTGCGATTATGTCGTGGTTCTTCCTCCTTCTACATGTGGCAGCAGCGATGTGTATCAATATTTGCAAGGTGGCGTGGTCAGCTGGGTCCACTGGTGATCCCTGCCCAGTGTCTGATGGTGTGTGGAGCTGTCCGATCGCTACGAGCTTCATGGGTCACCGGCCCAGGACGCCAGAGTTGAGTGGTGTCCTAAGTACCCAAGCCACGTTCGTTCATGTAGTATCGTTCGTTTTAGTCGTTCGCTGTTGGGGAGCTTTTCCTGTGAGCAACACTAAGTGTTTGTAGTGGTGAAATAGAGCCGCCGTGCGGTGGAATTAACTACATAGGTTCGCTACAATGAAAGTGCACCAACGGAATTTCCTGCCTTGTTGCTGTTAGTGTTCTGGTTATCTGCCCTGGCCACTGACGTCAGTTCAGGCAGTGTTCTTTTTTGGTGGAGTTAATTATATTATCTTATTCCAAATTCAAGTGTACCAGTGGAATTTTCTGCCTTGTGGCCGTTAGTGTTCCGGTTACTAACATAATTTCAGGCATTGACCTTTCCTCACCTGTTGTCAATCTCCAACACGGTGTGTAGTTTTAACAGCTTAATGCATATTTCATTGTGGATAATCACGTCAGTAGAAGTTTGTTCCTTGAGTTCATGTACATATTGGCAGCTAGCAAGTCGTTTGGTCAGTCGGTCCGTGACTATCTCTTGGTTGGACTACCGATGGATCAAGTGTATTTCGGCCCACCACCTGTCTCACCAAGTGAATATTAATGTTTCGAGGGCAGCCCACCCCCTCCACCCCACCCCCCTTCCAACCCCCCTGGAGGCGACTGAGTGCTGTTGTCTATACTGTCCTTTTCAACGGCGTTTAATGGTCTGTTGGTAATCTATTATAGCCAATCCTCTAAAACAAAAATTTTTTCATTTTGTTTATATAATTAATTCTTAATTCTGGGAAGTGGATATCTTGATGGAAGTTACTGTTGTTGTGCTATCTTTTCATTTAGTGCTCTGTCAGCTACTTAAAACTTAGAGGTTTAAGGTATTCCGAAATTTTGAAAAATCAATTGTGGGCCTTCAGCCATTTAAAACCTTTTTCTTAAATTTAGTTATTGTCGTTGCGTTGCTTTTCATTTAGTGTGCTTTTGGCCACTTAAAACTTAGAGGTTTAAGGTATTTTAGAATTTTTGGAAAATCAACTGTGGGCCTTCAGCCACTCAAAGCCTTAGTCTTAAAATTTCCTCTTAAGCAAAAAACTTGCGGCCTTCAGCCATCAGAGAATTGGATTTGGAACTCGTAGTTGTAAAGGTTCGGCTATGTGCTGTTTTAGTTTAAATGTCTTATTAAATTACAATAAATTACAATTTTGAAGTGAAACTGACCGCCACCTTATTTGGCCATTTCCACAATCTTAATCACCTCTTCTGCCCTGTGGTTTTAGTGGGCGTTTCAACTATATCCAAACCCTCATGCACATCTTCATCTTCTCCTAACTGACCCGAAAGTCTCTTAACACCCGCGCCCTCATCTTGGGAACCCGCAAAGACTTACCCAATGCCCCATTTTCTAACTCAATCCCTGTAAGGACTCCGTTCCTATCTAATCTCTGAATCCCTCCCTCCACACTGTCCTCTTCAAGAAGATCACCTGCATTACCTTTGGTTCTCATGCCACCTTTACACAGCTCCTTATTCTGTCCTCTCCCTGCCAGTCACAGCCCCTCGCTGTCCACAAGCCCTCACCACCATGATTGTGAAGCTCAGCCCCATGGTATCGGAGGCGGAGGTGTAGGCGGAACTCAACAGCCAACCTGACCTCAAAATACGTCCAGCCCACTGTATCTCCAACGACTCTTTACTCATCTTCACTATGCTTTCCTCCAGCGACTACCTCCTCACCCAGGTCGTACGTATTTATAACTGATGCCACATTGTTGACCGTTCCCACTGCCCTCTCCAGTCCTACCAATACAAAAGTGCTTGGTCTCTTATGGGCATCTTACGTCTGACTTCAAGAGTCCTCCCACCTGCCCCAACTGCAAAGCCTCTCATTTCCTCAAACAGTGTCCGAACTTGTCTCCCCTCCTTCCTGGAATACATGTAATGAAGGCTACCGACCTATTCCTCTAAATGTAAGACAGTAGATCAGACCATATATCAGAACAATTCCTTTAGAACTCCTCCCACAGTGGAAGACATCATCTGGTTCTTTATCATTGTCCTACAGAACATCCATACCTTCCAACGCCCAAACACCCTCTTGGAGATCTCCCTCGCCAACTGTTCCATTTTCAACCTGAACACATATACCACCTACTCTCATAAACAAGCCCATTTCGGCTTTAAAATCCTGACCACACTTGTCTAAAACTTTCTCACCTCCCCTTCTCCCACTTTCTCTCTCTCTTCATACTGGTGTGTTAACAGTATCATCTCCTTTAGCAAATTATTCGCTCCTTCGCTGCCAGCAAACGGCTCTTCATTCATACCCTGTCCCAGCGCCAGGTTAACACCCTATCCCTCAATTAAGCCTTCTTGCACCCTTACCATATTGTCCACATTTCTTCCTATGTCTTTTTCCATACTGATAATCTGTCCGTTAACAGGAGTTGGCCAACCTAAGAGTTTCCCCATTCAGCCCCAACCTCTGCTCAATGCTCCTACCAAACACCAGATCCTCAGCGTCCTTTTCCCCACAGTCACTGTGACCTGTACCACAATCTATGTCCTTCCTGCTGCTCTCATCCCCCATGACTTCCTCTCCCATATGTATGTCACCTTCTCCAACTATATGATTGCGCCCTCCTTCAGCATACATGTCCCATAAGTAACACAACCCCCCATGTCATTCTCGATTTCCCAATCTCCTTGGGTGTGTCACCACGGTACTTCTCGATACCATTGACAGTGAACACCTCCCAGTTGTTCTCACTAGCTCCTTTGCCCCTCGCCCTACCCCAGCTCCCCGCCCTGTCGCCCCTCAGAAAGCAGTTCATGGATACTCTATCCCGACTGGAATGCCTACCGGGAATCCATCGATACCCAGATCTGAAGTCATCTCCCGCTCTTCCATCATCCTGATGACATTGCTCAAGCCTCATCCTTCCTCCAGAAGAACATCTCTGACACTAATGCGGCCCTTGTTCCCACCAAACTTATCCACCCCACCGTCCTATCCATCCTCCAAAGGCCATACTCCTTCTCCAAGAATCCTGGCGTGACTTCAGTTTCTTAATTCTCACTCGTGACCGATACACACTCCTTCACCACCAGTAATTGCAAAGCTGTGTTCAAAACTTTCTTGTATGAAAGAAACGCAGCAACTGGCGCCATACATGCACACAACTCAATTCCTCCAAATACTGGTCTGCCTTCTATAGCCTTATCGTTAGACATTCTGATCCACATTGCCTACTCCTCCATGACAACCACCCCTTCACCGACTACCTCAGTTATGCTAACCATTTTGCGTACCTACTCTCTAAAGTCTTCTCCATACTCAATGACCCTAACTCTTATTACTCTCTGTACCCTGATGCCACCTCAAGAAACGCCCTCATTCCTTCCTCAACACCCTTGTCACCATGTACAACACGATCCTCTCTGCTGGCTTTTACCCTGACCTGTGGAAGACTTTCCGCATTCTTTTGTTCCTTAAATCTAACAAACATCCTTCCAACACCTCCTCCTATCGCCCCATATGCCTCACCCTCTTGTTCAGTAAGTTCTTCAAGATCATTTTTTCCCGCAGTATCCAACACCACCTAACTCAACACCACTTCTTCCCTCTTACCCAGTGTTGTTTCCAGCCCTCATTGTCTGCTGATGACCAGCTCCCTAACCTTTCCCATCTCCTCTCCCTCCTACTTAACCTGCATCACTGTGCTATTTTTGTTTCCCTTGACTTCCAGAACGCCTATGATCACATATGGCATTCTGGGCTGCTTTTCAAGCTTCCGACCTGTGATCTTCATATCAACCTCGTTTGGCATCTTGCCTCTTTAATCTCCCGCTGTCCTTCCTATGCCACCATTCATAATACCAATTCCTGTATACTACAATTTTGCCCCAGGGCTCCATCCTTTCTCCTCTCCTGTATCCCTTTACACCACTAATGTGCCCAAACCACCCCCACTTGTCCATCCACTTCAATATATTGATGACATCGGCTTCCTTGCCCTCTATCCTACCCTTCAATGATCCCAGCGATCCCTCCAAATCCAACTCAACCACTTTACCATTTTATGCAACCATTGGTTCCTTTGCATCAATCCTTATAAAACCCAGGCAATAATTATTGGATGTACCACCTCCTCCTTACAGCTCCATGATATCTATCACACTATCCATGACAGCTCTACGCAACTTACCCCCACCCTGAAATATACTGACCTCACCCTTGACCATCACCTCACCTAGACTCCCAGTCTCCCAGTCTCCATATAATCCAGCACTAAACCCACTGTAGACTCCACACCATGAAAATCCTATCCAGTCTGACATGGACATTGCACCCTTCCACAATGCTTTATACCTATAAATTCTTGATCCAACCCATCCTTTTTTATGTGTGTCAACTGGATATTTGCCCCTCATAAATTCCATAAAGCACTCCAAATCCTGGAACGCCATACATTCTGTCTAGCTTTCTGTGCCCATCTCACATCCCCCATGAGGATTCTCTATGACCTCGTCCCCTTCCCACATCTCCTCCTCCTCCTTGAACACGTACACACCCTCTACACAAACCGCCGCCTTAGTCCCCCTCACCCTCCTGGTGTCTCCCTTCCTCTCCCCACCTGCAGCAGTGCCTTTACTGATGTGTCTCACCCTGTGTCCATTTCCTCCCCCTCCCCCTTCTCTCCCAAATGAACTTCCAACGTCTCCCCATCCTTGACAATGTACTTTGCCCTAGGATTTATCCTTTCTTCCAACTCTGGACCTTCTCTACCCTTCCCCCTTCTCCTTTGAACTCCCTCACCGTAGCGTCCCCGTCTAGTTTTCCCTTCCACCTACCCCTGTCCTTATCACTTCTTCTTTCCCAGTCCTTGCGCTCCCTCCTGGACTGCTCGCACCCCACCCTCCCTGTCTCCTGCCCCTTGGTGTGCTCCTAGCTCTGTCCTCGCACCACCTCCCGCCCCCACTCTGCTGCTATCTTCCGACTGTCCCTACTCATCTCACCTACTCTCCCTTCAAAGGTACTTCCAATATTAATCCAGTTACACTGTTGCGCTTTGGTGGTTGCTATGTATGTAACTACGTGCAGTGTGTAGTCAGTGCCATTGTCCCATGTCGCTCTCATTGCTGTGAACAACGTTTTTAGTTGTGCTCTTTGTGCTGCCGGTATTGTGTGCTGCGCCTGCAGCGAGTATCATTTTAATTATATGTGGATTTTATGCAACCGTGCCTTGTGAAACTATCTCTTCTTGTTGTAAATTTTCACTCGCACTGCTGCTCTTCTCATGTGTAAACCTCATCTTTCATCCCTGTATTTTATGAATGCACCCTTCTCCTGGGTGTTTTATGTAGTCACTTGGGTGATGAGTGGCGAAATGTGCCACTCCCAGTCCACTCCTAACAACATGGGGCAGAAGTATTAAATAACAACAAAGGAAATGGAAACAGATCCGTCTATCTGTGGGTTTAGTGAAATTATCTGCTGCACTTACAATTTTTAGTTTGTGCTGAAATTTTCGTAGCTATTGTCCTGTTAGGTTGAACGAATCTATACCTTTCTGCTTTGTCCTCACCCTCTGTCTCCCACCTGTGCCAGGTTCAATATCCCGTGACCTTACTTGCTAGCTATGGTACTACCACAACACCCTTCCTGTCCTTTGGCTTAAAGTACAATGTTCCAATCAGGCAAACCCAGTATTCTATTCTTCCACACCATCACAAGGCCACTTGCTTGCAGCAAATTCTCTTTTACGCTGATGTTACATTCACCCTGTCATGATGGCGACTACAGCAAGTATTGTCGTGCAAGGGCTTTTATAGCGGACACAAACATAATAATATTTGTAGCCACGAAAGCGCAATCATCTTAGCGAATGAGCTACATTATAATGAGAGGGTTATTAAGTAAGAAATAACACATGATTTGCGATAACAGGTATGTTATTTGCACTTCGTCAACGGTAATAAGAATGCATTACATCAACTATAAAAAGCCATTAGTTCATTATTTACAGTATTTTTCGAGAAACTGTTTCTTTTTAACACACTTACTTGCATATTTGATCCCTATCACCACACAGCAGTCACTGCCTGCTTCTACTTCTATTCCAATATTCAAGCACTTTGATCCACTAGCAGTTAAACTGTATGTGGAGTAAGTAGCTGTAGCGCACAGAAAGCTAGCAGTCTCTTCATATGCAGACTTTCCTTGCACAATTGCTGGAATAACCCACAATTCAATGGGTGTTGCGTATGTTGGAGTCCAGTACTGAACTACACCATGCAGTTTGAAACGCATGGTACACTTCTGTGAGTTGGGGCAGGTTGGATGTCTTCATTATCATATAAATTGATGAGTGGTACAATGGCAGTTCCCAACACTGCTTCAGCATGCTTGTAGGTCATTGCAACCTCGGCCAGTACCGAGAATTTGGAGTCCTCTCAGCCAGTAGCTGCCAATATGGGGCATGGAAAACACCTGGAAGGGGGAAGAGCAGGGTTTGCAAACTGTACCATTGCAGGTTCGAATCCCAGATGCCCCCCCCCCCATACAAAAGTATATCAGTTTAATTAATTAGTCAATCAGTTTGCTGGAGTTGGAGGGGATAAACGAATAACAAAGTCGTGATGTGAGGCTACTTTAATTCATTAGTTAATTAATAATAAAAGGTGGTGCAGGATTCCCAGGATAAGGAAGACTGGGAATTGCTCAGAGGGAGAGTGTGACAAAGAAAATGGGCCACAGACTCCTTCAAAGGCGTGTATTGATGGGTGGGAGGTGGTGGGGGAAGCTGGAAGGGATGCGTATTTCCCAGAGTGGAGGGTGGAAAGTAAATGTGCACTCATATTCAGGGCCACCTGGCCTTTTTGGAACACCCATGATGTCATCAGGATGTGGGGGTGGAATTATTTAGTGGCTTTGATATCAATTTGATTTCTAAAGTGTGCTCTTACCAGCTTTATCCCACTACTTGCAGTCGGTCAGGTTATCTGGCTTAGAAACACAGTGAGCCATATTGCGCAATGGCCAGTAAAAGAGGCATGAAGTTGGAGACTGCGCAGAATATATGAATCATAGGGAAAACTAATTACAAATTTAAAAGCCTTGGCTGTAATCACATACGATTCAGATCTAAAACGGCAAAGCAAGGAAAACTCTTAATGTCAGGGGGTTACAAGCAAGTGAACTACAGCAGCTGCAGAACAAAAATACTGAAAGAAGCAGCAAAGTCGGTTGGTAGAAATGGCAAACAAGCAAATCACAATATAATTACCACATAGGTGGCCAGACAGGCAAAGAGCTAATAACAAGCAATGCCGATTTTCTAGAATCAGTTAGGCAACTGTCCTTCAAAAATAGGTACCTTTCCCACAGGTGTCCAAGGAATTCATGATAGCAAAACTGATCTGATGAAAGCCAAAAGCCCGACTATACCATACCATGAGGCCACTTTCCACGTCCACTCTTGAATTCAAAGTGAAGTATTGTAATATAATGTCTAATCAGTCCTGCAACATTCATTCATAAGCAGAATTAAACACTATTCGAAAAAAAACACAAAGAATTTGAAGACATTAGCTGGCATTGAGCAATGATTTTTTATCAACAGAGCAAGTTTAAAATTTGTGCCAGATCGGAATTCGAGCCTGGGTCTCGTGCTTACTAAGCAGATGCGCCGATCACAACGTCATCCAGACCCAGTGGTCACTGCAACTGCACGGACTGCGCTAGCAAGCCCCCATGTCAGACCGAAATTTTAAACTATTACCACACACTACTAATGTAGTGCAACTTCCCATTTACCTCATTACTTGCAGCATATCACCGATTCCTGGAAGAGCCTGAGCTTGGTGCGCATCTGTACTGAAGGTATCACTGGCCGACAACGCCGTAATTGTAATAAAATGAAAAACGACAATAAATAAAACAAGGCTAACAAGCATGGAGTAATACGTCACACAAGATACATACTCATAAGTTTTAACACTAAACACGGTCTTGCGGACAAAGCCACCCATGCTCCGTTATCCATCAACGTGGTAAGTAAAATCAAAATCCCAATTACAATCCATGTTCACCACAAGTCGCGAATATGTGTCCAGCACCTTCGCTCACAAAAGAATATCCGAGGAATGAACGCAGACACCAGGTAGATATGAAACGATTCATAACGCAGTGAATCACCCGTCAGTTAAGTTCAAAATTACACTAGTGTCCAAAATTAAAGCAGCAAACCGCTAATTCCCCATCCTGTGACCAGTACACGATGTAATCATAGACACTGTCAACAGATGTCTGGACTATAGTGTTCTGCACGACTATAATGTTCTGCACGGCATTGTGGTTAACGTAAAACCACGCCAATTACACTAGTGTCCAAAATTAAAGCAGCAAACCGCTAATTCCCCATCCTGTGACCAGTACACGATGTAATCATAGACACTGTCAACAGATGTCTGGACTATAGTGTTCTGCACGACTATAATGTTCTGCACGGCATTGTGGTTAACGTAAAACCACGCCAATGATGACGCCAGGGCACCTATCAAACTAGTTAGTGTTTGACAGGTATTCTCACCCCACATTCGCTGTGTACACTGTCACAGACGGTGCCGTACGGCACAATGGAGACACTTACTCGGCCCTCTGTGGTGCAGGGTCATAGGAAGAATGGAAGCAGGACAGTCTCAAACTGATGTGGCTAGATGGCTTAATCTGAATCGTTCTGTTGTTTCTCAGGTGTGGCGATAGTTTATAGAGACCGTAACTGTTTCCCGAAGACCATCTCAGGGCCGCCCATGTAAAATGTCAGTAAGGGCCGTAATTCGGCTATAACGGCACGACAGGTAGTGTATTAGTATAGCACAGCAACAGGCATCTGACAGCGCAGCGTTCAGTGCATTAGTTACATCGAGGCAAACGGCGTTCAGAAGGCTTCGGCCGAGTAGCCTTTGTTGTCAAAGACCCGCTGTACGTGTACCTCCGACGCGATTTCACAGAAGAGAAAGTCTACATTGAGTCGTCATCATGCCAACTGGATGGTCAAAGAGTGGGCCAATGGGTTTTTCCATAGTTGAACATCGATTTGGCCTGAAGAGCGATTCTCGAAGGATTCCCACCTGAAGGGAACGTGGAACACTATATTGAGACCCAAAACCTTTGGAAAGAGACCGATATCGAGGAGGATCTCGAATGGTGGGGGCAGGGATTATGTTGACCAACCAAACAAGTCTTCGTGAAATTGTATGGATGAATCGACAAGTTTAACTGCTATTAGCTACCGTGACAAGATCTTGGGACATAATGTGCGGTTGTTGCGAGGACCTGTAGGCCCAGTCTTCGTACTTATGGTCGATAATGCTCCACCACATGGACCACAGGCAGCTGATATTTTCTTGGTTACGGAAGATATTGCACACATGGCGTGGCCTGGTCGCTCTCCTGATATGAATCCCACAGAGTATGTCTGGGAGCTACTATGGAGATGGGGTGCATCACGTCAGCACCCGCCAGCCATTCTCCAGTACTTGCAAGTAGGTCTTCAGCAAGAATGGGTGTTATTGCCTCATCATAAGATTGATATTATATTTCACAATATTTTCCACCCTTGTGAGGCCTGTGTTGCTGCAATAGGCGGTCACATCCCATACTGTTCACAGTAACCAGATGTCGGAATGTGTGTGCAAATCAGTTAAGTTGGAAGAAACGAAGAACGTATTTACATACCGTTATGCATGTTGTACTTATTTAAGTTTTGTGTTCTGTATATTGTACCTACTTTAGTGTTGTCTGTTTATATTGTTTTGTGGGAAAACAAACGCAACCTTGCAAAATTTCCGTCTGTTGCTTTAATTTTGGACACCATTGTGTTATCCACTACAGAGAAGCTGCTCACCATTAAGTCCACAATATAGATTTGAAGCGGTTTCCTCAAGCAGACTCACTTCCTCCATCATTCGAGTACCTGACATTTTAGCTCCAACCAGCGCAATGTCTACAATAAATGTCCATAGGCTAGACCACCATATTCGCGCAATGTTTGGCTAACCCACCCTAGGTAAAACCAGACGTTTAACACTCGAAACTGTAGTCAGCCAATCACTTCCTTTCTGCATGCCGCACATACCCTAATGTCCCTGTTCGATGCTGTACACGCAGCCTCTTGCTGGCGGGCGCCCTCCAGACACCCAGTAAAGGCGCAGCGCCACATTCAGGGAAGGTACTATCGATAACTGATTGCTATGGATGTCGCATGCACTCGGAACAAACCTTCGCCCTGAAGCTAGAACAGCATAGTATGAGAAGATTCCCGCATCTTGGTACCCACTGGCTGATAGGAGTAAACATTAAATTATTGGTGGATAGGTCTTGGATCAGAAAACCGACTGGCGAGGGGATATGGTCTACTTTCTAAAGTCCCTGAAATCGTGGCAACATCTTAGAAGTGATCTTCTGTCCATCTCGCTTTGGTCCCAGAAGTTCTTCGAGCAGACTCGATCCCGCAGTCGTAGCAAGGTGGGTCGCCTACCCTTGTTAGGTTGCGCTGACTCCCCACCCCCCATGTGCAAGCGTGATGTAACTTCTTCGGGGTTATTAATTCTTCTTATTGACCTTAGGGTCAATATCTGCAGGAATGAGGTCATTGATCGACCCACAGGTTGGAAGGTGATGAGCGAACAGGAAATGCGAACATATGTTTGGAGTTCTGGTCCTGTGCTTTGCTGTGTTGCAAGCAAAATTAAGGCACCCAGCGGATTCTTCCCACTTTGTTTGCGTCTTTTCTGGAATCCAAAGTGTAATATGCTCAGTAAATTGTTTCCTCTTAAGCATGCGAGTACTCTGTAATAAGATGCCAGTGAGGAAACTGGACGATAATTGTTTCGCCTGTCTTGTCACCTTTCTTTTGAATTAGTTTAATAATTGCGTATTGTTACGTCTCTAGAACGATACCCGGTGCCAGTGATGTATTTCATATATCATGAAGGGCAATATTTATTAAGCTCTAACAACTTTTCAGAATTCTGTTTGAAATTCCATCAACCCCAAATGAGCGTTTGTTGTTTGGGATTTTTATATCTGTATTAATTTCAGTGAAGGAAGTTGGTGCTACTTCCAGTAGCCTAATATCAAACCTGGACATCTGCCATCCCAGTCGAAATTTAATTACCAATGTATTCCGAGAGGGAGCTTTCCACTCTTTTCATTAGTGAAGTCCATTTGATTTAGAAATGGACATAAGTATGATAAATTACACATTGAATCCACTGTTCACTTCAAAAATGGACACCTACTCAACAGCTTGGTATCAAATCCAGTATTTGCTGAATAAACCAATGTGAACCAATCATAGGACTGTTAACGATTATAGGACCTCCAAAATCACACATAGGAGTTACCATGCCTGATAATTAACGTGTTAACATGTAAAGCGTCTTTATTATATTCCTACAAATAATTAATTGTTAAGTGAGTGAAATGGAAGAAAATTTTTCAACAGCTACAGAAGGAAAAACCAGGAAGGCAATCCGGTAACCTAAAAAGTGGAAAAGGAACACTGAAAAGAGACAGAGGTAACGATAGATTGTAGCCTGCGCCGCTCCAATTTTTTGCGTGCATTCGATGTAATTATCAGTTGTCGGAAATAATTTTGATGTCAGAAATAATCTAACAGTATATAGGGAGGAATCTGATAACAGTTTTAACTAGCGTTAGGCTAAGAATTTTCGAGATACAGGGCCATGCACAGTAGTATTATAGGCTGCTTTACTGACTGAAAGATGGGCAAAGTCTTAATCATACTGATTGCTTCTGATGTTCTGGTGATAAAGTCTGATATCGTGGGTTGAACTGTTGGATAAAGGGGCGTAGAGGAAGAGGTGAGAAATTCACTGCTTAAAAATTCGTACTTGGGCTCCATGGAGATATGTTAACAGGTTCGTGAAAGAGCTGGGAATCCGGTTGTGACAGCATTCTTTATTTACCAAGTGATTCACACGTATTAAACAATTTAAAAGAAAACGTGGTAAAACACAATGACAGCAAAATGATAACAGGCTAGCACAATGGTTTTGAACTACAGATCCAAGATTTAAGACGATCCTTAAGAAATCTGACAATTTAGGAAAAGTTTTGACGTTCAATTGTAACAATGAATAGCACAAATTTAGTACAGGTAAAGTGTTTAAACCATTTTCAATGTCCTAAGGTAACAGAACTGATGTAAATTACAGACCAAAATTTTACATGGTACTTTAAGAGAACTGCAAATGCAAGCTTTTTAAAAGGTCAAATGTAACTGCGACTAGCACCAATGAAGTAACGGGAAAAGTGTGAACAAATTATATAACACGGTCCTTCAAGGAAGCTTACAAATTGAAGCGATACAAGGGTCAGTAAATGGCCCGGCTGAGTAAGGAAAACTTGGTACAGAAAGGGCATGGCACCAAAAGGGATGCAAGCCAAAAGACAAAATACACGAACTCTGAAAGGATTTAGGCCCACGCGAACCAGCGAAAAAAAAACGTGACTCAAAAAGCAGTCAGCCTGCCGTAGAGATGCTTCACACGAGATAACAGCAGTGACGAATCCCAGATGCAGTCCAGTAACATTATATCGCCGGTGCGCTCACCCTTGTCAGGTGGGGCCAATTGCACTTAGAGACTGTAGAAACAGTAGCTAACTCATCAGGTAACAGCAGGGCGGCCGTAAAACAAGCGTCATGCGAGAAGAAGACGCCATGAAACATCAGTTAGTCAATTAGTATGATAACACACTTTCAGCAGATAACTGCCTGAACAAGAAATTCAGAATAAGTTACAACACCCGGTAGACGGTCATTGACAGATTAAACTAAGAATTTCTAGAACAGTACAATTCAAACACTGTTGAGAACCAGAAACAAGCATATCAACTTAGGCAATCAACAAACGTAATTGTTCTTAAATAACAGCTCGAGTTTCCCTTCCAGGTTGAGATCCTGGTTCTGTTAGTAATATAACGGTCAGATACAAGACGGCCTGCCCACCCAGTCAGGCTCCTAGAATCAAGTAAGACATCTCATCTTACAACACCCAAGGGCGTCAACGCAGAAAATTTCACAGTTCTTCCGCAGTGTACCCGTTATACTAATAGATCTGGTCAGCTCAAAATCTAAAAATAATGAAGAGCACAAATTCATGACTTAGGTAAGAATCACATACGGCAGGGCAGTAAAAACTGAGTCCGCTAATGCCTCGAAACTAGATCACACAACACGACCCGACAGCGGAAAAGAGGGGCCCTTTCGGAGCACTGGAATCAGATAATCATAATCAAGGCCGTTTTTTGTTGCAGCAGATCGCTCGGAGCAAATCAGACAAGACAAAGGTCACTGGCGCGTGACAACAGGAGGTTTCTGCAACCAACTTCCTTCCTTCTCGTTCCCCGGCGACTCTCCGTCCCATCCTCGCCTGCGTCGCGAACATTTCAAAGAGGAAGACGCCGTACAAGAACGCTACCCGGCGACCAGAGGAAAACCGAATCAGAGATGTGATGTACAGTGTCCAAGCGATACTAGCCGACACGACTTAATACCGAAATATAAGAAAAATAAATATTAAAACACAGAACTTGCATCAACAGTTCAAACGTATTTCCAAACTCAGTGCTGTCAATATAGTCTTATGATTAGTAATGTTAATGGAGAAACACACATATTTACTGCTATTTTTATATGTCTCTGTTTCTTCTATTGTTAAATGTACCTACTATTCTTATGTGTCAACACAAAATATTTAAATTGGTTTCGTTGTTTTGTGTGTTCAGGTAATCCGCTAAAGGCTTCGCAGGGTATCCTATATGCGAACACAGAGTTACTTATCAATGGACATCATTAATGATGCCTCACATCAGACACTTCCAAGACGCATTTTACTCCATCCTTGCAAATGGTAAACAACATACATTCATTCTCAAATATTGTCGTTCTGGAACATCCAATCGTCAGAGGAAGAAGAACGAAGGAATTAAAGGAAAATCCATCATTCTGAAACACAGTATTGTCAACCAATGCAGTAATAATCTGCAGGTCTATAGCGAAGCCTCCCTCGAAGTGTTGACACCAATAACTAATCATAGGATCATAGACGTATACAAAAACTTCAAGAAAGATACTATCATGTACTACTAAAGCCCAAGGAGGAAATAACAAAAAAATCATATTTAGCTCACTTAGGGAAGCAGTGAAGACCTTCATTTCCGGTCTGTGCACCTGTGAATCGCGTTATCAAAAAGAAAAAAAAAACTCTTCTTCTTCTGCCAATAGACGTGATCATCATTAAACTAGGGAGAATGTTCAGTGTACAAGGAGACGATCAAGATCAAGTCCATCAAGTCCTTCACAGAAAAATTTTCTGCACATACGGTTTTCTTATCCGTGTGCGGATGAGTATAGTAGACGTACTGAACTGAGAAATAAGATATCAATGCAGGAAAATGAGATTGCAAGTGAAGACTGAAAATTAAATTGGAGCTACACGAAAAAAGCCGAAGATTTCTTCCAGCACTTGCGTATAAAACCAACAGACTGTTTCCTCTTGAGTTTCGGCTGTAAAAAAGAACCTTGTTCTTCCTAAGGTAACAGACCAAATAGATTACTACTCCAGGCGGATTTAGTGCTGCAACCTTCCAGTTGTTCAGGCTTGTCGAGTGAGTGTATAAACTCCACTATTGTATCATTATATAGCTGGACAGAAGGCAGGGAATCCTTGAATGAGATGGCTTCCATCGTATTCAGTGACTTCAAAGCATTGATTTCTCGGGCTATAACATCATCTGCCTGGTTGTGGATGGATCTGCAAGGCAAAACAAGAGTCTCAATATGCTAACAATTTTGAACAAGTTCCTGGCTAGCTATACACCAACAAATATTCTAGACATTGAAATAGTCTCTCCAGATACTGGCCACTCATTCCTACCTTCAGACAGAGTGTTCGGCCTAATAGGAAGACATCTCAGAAAAAATGGTACCATCATCAATAAAACTAAGTATCACAATGTTTTTAAGAAGTATAGAACTCTGGAACTGATCGGAAGAGATAAGGTATTCCAGGGTTGGAAATAACAATCCAGGTGGCATATGAAGTCAGCATGTCAGTTCCACTTCAAACTATCAGCATGAAAGCACATTATTTTTCAGAAAACGAAGAAAGGCAAAGTGGTGGTCATAGAACGAATTGCTTACAACATAGATATGTGAACAGAGTAATCAATTTGGGAAGTCCACAGCAAGCAGGAAGGGATAAACTATCAGAACATTTCTATTGGTTTACCAATCGAGACAGAAAACTTGGAGATGTTCATAGGCTGCTAGTCAGACATTTTGGAGAAAACTGGAAGAACATTCCCACTCTTGAGGGGTACAAAAATGTATTACAGAATCCATCTCGTGACTTAGATGTGTCTGATGATCGATGTGAACGTGAAGCACAGCAGGATATTTTCGCAATGATCTCGTTTCAGTGTCTATTTGAGATTAGATTCAAAGATATTTCAATGAAATTTTCAGCTGCAAGTTCCTCGGAATAGTATCTCATAATGTAACAACCTTAAAATATAAACAAGTTTCATTGCAAGTCAAATCCTGTAAGTTAACAAAACATGGCAAACAACGTTATAATGTAAATCGTATTCTATATGTAGCACACAGATTACTGTACTTTTCATGTTTCTTGAATAATATGCTTGGATGTCTTCAATCGAGTCAAATGGCTTCCCTTTCAGTAAAAACTTTCAGTTTAGGTGACAGGTAGAAGTCCGCAGGGGCCAAATCAGGGGAATACGGCGGTTGTGGAAGAACAGGAATTTCATTCCCTTAGTTATTCATGGCTTACTTGTTTTTTTTTCTTGCTATTTTTAATGGATCCTTTATATACTGTTTTAGGAAAGCAGCACAAGTTTATTAAAGAATAAACTGAATTTACATTTGCATCCAGCCGGCCGCGGTGGCCGAGAGGTTCTAGGCGCTTCCGCCCGGAACCGCGCGACAGCTACGGTCGCAGGTTCGAATCCTGCCTCGGGCATGGATGTGTATGATGTCCTTAGGTTAGTTAGGTTTAAGTAGTTCTATGTTCTAGGTGACTGATGACCTCAGATGTTAAGTCCAATAGTGCTCAGAGCCATTTGAACCATTTGAACATTCGCCTCTCTTTCGACATATAGCTCACCCCATACCTTCCCAAGTACCTTACTCTTAAAATACTGTATCCTCTGCACAGTAATAAGCCTCAGTGCTTTGTATGAACCTGCCTCCGGGTTGTAAGTTGCCGTACTGTTTATTCCATTGACTGTGTATCATGATCAGATAGTCTATCAGCAATATGGTACACATTAATTCTTTCAGCCTGAGCACTGTCTATAGATATGTTATTGATAAATGTCCCACTATTTTGTTACACATGAGTTGGAAAATTTACTGCTGAAATTAGATTGAAATGCCCAAACGGAAATTCTAGTTCATTTGTCCTGTCCATGTCTTTTAAGAAATCCACACCGAAATATCCACAAACTGCAAACTGTTTCGTCTGTACCTGCTAGGCAGGCATATCTTATCCTCCTCGTCATAGCGGATACGGAAGGAAAGCAATCCCTTGTCAAGCGAATACCCTGCCAGCTATATCTCTCCTGTAAGGCGTTATCTTACTTTCCATAATCGAGAATCAGAGCCCTGCTATTCGGGTAACCCTCCCAGAATCTCTCCAAAGACTGTCTCCCCACATGGCGCTTCTTCCTCGTCTTGCAGGATGTCCACATCCTCAGAATTGGTTTGAAACATTCGGCTAAAGGTGTTACCCATGTTGTTATCCGTATCCCTTATATAGTGAACATTAGAACGGGAAGCTGATATCTGCACTGCCCATTTGGGTTCCCCCCCCCCCCCCCCCCCAAGCTTTTGCGGCCTAGCTAGCACACATGTTAATGCCTAGTTGTTGGTGTCTAAGTGAAATGGCTAATGCCCATGATAAAATTAGAATTGTTCCAATCCAAATAATACGGCTATACCTCTAATTTGTATACCAAATACTTGCTCTCCAGCACTGAGAATGAGTCGGAGACGTATCCGATATGCTTCCTCTGTCCCTCGTTCCCTTGGAGGGAGATGGCTGGGACATCTCAACAGGAGGCGTCTCTCTGCAAGTCAAACTCTCTTTTTAAATACGGTACAGCTAGCACAGGTGCACTGGCTAATGCCACCGTCAATTCACCTAAGGATGCCTGTTGAAACTCACCACACAATCTCACATGCAGTTTCAATTAATATCTTGGTGGATTCGAGTTATTTGCCTACTGCAGCAAATACACCACACCCATTTCCCATTTGCCAATCGTTTCGATATAACTTAAATTTTCCTCAAAAACCTCACTGCAATCAATTCGAGGTTTCAACTAGTTTTCTGTACCTAGTATTATGTGAGCTTCATTGCTTTTCATGAGCGCTTCAAACACCGGCAATTTGTTGGGAATGTTTCGGCAGTTTACCATTAGAATTTTGAGACTCTCACCTGTGGGAAGCATTTCTTCCGATCGTACACTGATACTTCAGGATTCCCTACTGCTTTTGCTATCTGGATTGGATGGAGCATCGCCTAATCTCAAAAACCATTGTGTGCAACCCACACACATCCAACTACGTGAGTAGCAACCTCTGATGTGTAGTGCAAACCTGACCTATTTAGGGAAATCGTACAGTTCTCAACCCAAATGCGCAAGTTCAGAAAGTCGCAGCTTAGCTTGCCACAGAACATTCGAAATCTTTGGTTGAGACCTTCAACCTGACTCAGAGCCAAAGGACCACGATCAGTTCTGCGGACAACGGTGCAAATTGTGAACCTTGTTCAAACTCTACGTGCAAGGCTGGTCTTCTCAACCTTCTCTGCCACTCGCTGCAATGACCCAAGAATGACTTCGGAGGCCAGCTAACAGGCATAATTTGTTCCAACTTGTGCCAGAATCTGAAGTTGGTTGTAACCTGTTTCCTGAATGGCTGGCGCAATAGACTCACCAAAATGTTGAATGAGGCCCCCCAGGCATACACACTGAGTACACCTGGTGTCCTTTGCTGTCCCTTATTGCCATTTCCCTGAGGGGGCCCATCATTCGCCGTACGTTTTAACTGCCGATGATTAATACACTCCTGGAAATGGAAAAAAGAACACATTGACACCGGTGTGTCAGACCCACCATACTTGCTCCGGACACTGCGAGAGGGCTGTACAAGCAATGATCACACGCACGGCACAGCGGACACACCAGGAACCGCGGTGTTGGCCGTCGAATGGCGCTAGCTGCGCAGCATTTGTGCACCGCCGCCGTCAGTGTCAGCCAGTTTGCCGTGGCATACGGAGCTCCATCGCAGTCTTTAACACTGGTAGCATGCCGCGACAGCGTGGACGTGAACCGTATGTGCAGTTGACGGACTTTGAGCGAGGGCGTATAGTGGGCATGCGGGAGGCCGGGTGGACGTACCGCCGAATTGCTCAACACGTGGGGCGTGAGGTCTCCACAGTACATCGATGTTGTCGCCAGTGGTCGGCGGAAGGTGCACGTGCCCGTCGACCTGGGACCGGACCGCAGCGACGCACGGATGCACGCCAAGACCGTAGGATCCTACGCAGTGCCGTAGGGGACCGCACCGCCACTTCCCAGCAAATTAGGGACACTGTTGCTCCTGGGGTATCGGCGAGGACCATTCGCAACCGTCTCCATGAAGCTGGGCTACGGTCCCGCACACCGTTAGGCCGTCTTCCGCTCACGCCCCAACATCGTGCAGCCCGCCTCCAGTGGTGTCGCGACAGGCGTGAATGGAGGGACGAATGGAGACGTGTCGTCTTCAGCGATGAGAGTCGCTTCTGCCTTGGTGCCAATGATGGTCGTATGCGTGTTTGGCGCCGTGCAGGTGAGCGCCACAATCAGGACTGCATACGACCGAGGCACACAGGGCCAACACCCGGCATCATGGTGTGGGGAGCGATCTCCTACACTGGCCGTACACCACTGGTGATCGTCGAGGGGACACTGAATAGTGCACGGTACATCCAAACCGTCATCGAACCCATCGTTCTACCATTCCTAGACCGGCAAGGGAACTTGCTATTCCAACAGGACAATGCACGTCCGCATGTATCCCGTGCCACCCAACGTGCTCTAGAAGGTGTAAGTCAACTACCCTGGCCAGCAAGATCTCCGGATCTGTCCCTCATTGAGCATGTTTGGGACTGGATGAAGTGTCGTCTCACGCGGTCTGCACGTCCAGCACGAACGCTGGTCCAACTGAGGCGCCAGGTGGAAATGGCATGGCAAGCCGTTACACAGGACTACATCCAGCATCTCTACGATCGTCTCCATGGGAGAATAGCAGCCTGCATTGCTGCGAAAGGTGGATATACACTGTACTAGTGCCGACATTGTGCATGCTCTGTTGCCTGTGTCTATGTGCCTGTGGTTCTGTCAGTGTGATCATGTGATGTATCTGACCCCAGGAATGTGTCAATAAAGTTTCCCCTTCCTGGGACAATGAATTCACGGTGTTCTTATTTCAATTTCCAGGAGTGTAGACCCCAGACCTTCAGATGTGTAAAAATATTTTAATAAAAAATGTTTATAATCTGTTGAGTGTTCTAGAAGGCGATAAAGCCTTCTGCTGCATATCAGTTTAACGACCAGTAACTAGAATTGCCACGGGAATATATCTTCAGACAATGTCACAGTGAAATGTTTTCTGAGGTGTGGCTTCTGTGTCAAAGTTGCTACTTCTATTAATTGATGCTTATTTAATCTATATTGAGGAGAATTTTTAACCATCTTTTAAAAGCTCAGTTACTTCTCAAAAATTATTTTATAACTTTTTTTAGGGAGGAAGACAGCCAGTAAAGAGTGAGCAAAGAAGAAGTGCGTAATAAGAAACAGTGAATCGAAGAGATGGTTGGGCCGCAGTTCCCATTAGTGTACTGTAGAAGAAAAGCTACATTTTTCACAGTTTATTTCTCCGGAAACAACGGATATTAGAAAAAAACTCAAAGCTATGATACGAAAAACTAACGTACCTCGAAGTGAAACGCTGGTTCAAGTAGCTTCCTGTGTCTTTTCCATGTTTCTTTGTTGTTGGTGATCAGTCCATTGCCGATGAGAAACGGCACTGATCTCATGATATACGGGTCACGTTGGTGCTCCTTACTGGTTATCAGTACTTGCTTAAGATCCTCTGGCTGCATCACCGCAATGACCAATTTCAGTCCCAAATATAACCTGCAAGCAGTAAAGAGCATATCACATTACCAAATGTGTCACTTTCGTTCCGTAAAACATTAGACTTTCTGGGGCATCTATACATCTTTCTTTTAAAAAAGGTCATATTTTTAAACTCATTCTACTTGAGCTAAACTGCAGGAAAAACTCCTTAATGACAGGTTTCTGTAGCTTATCGTTTATTCCTGTTACTTTTCCGAATACTATGGTAAATTTATTTTAATAACTAAATGTAAATTGAACATATGCTGGTTATTCGTTTGGCCAATTATCTAACACGAACGAAATTTTTTTTAAAAAATTATCTATGTTTGTAGTAATGTGCTAAAAAAATATCATATACATGTATTCTTGAACACACTTTTGATATTATGGAACAATCCCACAAAGAAATGTGCATAACGTTCTATTGTATAAGTGCAGTATCCACATTAAGAAACATGATCCAGGACAGTTTCTGGCCGCTGGGCTCAGCTGTTTCGCTTGGGTTACAACGCGATTTTGTAAACGTCTTTATTGCCACACCTCTTCATAGCTCTTTACATGGCTACCGTTTTATCCTACAGGCGCCTGCACTTCGCTGTTGAAAGGTGTCAAAAACGCTGCCAGGGACAGGGATTTCCTTGAGTTTACTCGAATGGAGGACTGTCAGAAGTGAAGAATATATGTATTAAAATTTCATCCATGATGCGGCATTTTTTTCTCGTATCACAATGTTTATATCGTCATATCTCCTGAACTATGTGGCGTACAGTGATACATTTGAATTGGTACATTCAGCGGAGTATGTGAATATTGCCAGCGGAATACGTTGCGAATAGTGTTAGAAACAAGGAAATAATAAATTTAAACGTCATGCGTGATATGGCACTTTTCACACATCTCAGGCTTTATGTTGTCATATACCTTAATCTCTGTCTCATATATTAATGTAACTCGGTAGATACATTCATCTGCATACGTGAATAATGTCTGCAAATATGCAGTGAATAGATTTAATGGAAACGAAGCAATAGATTTAAATGTAATGCACAATGCAGCGGTTTCCACGCATCTCTGTGTTTATGATGCCATATCTCTTGAACTACACGTCGTACCATGATATACTTTCAACAGATGCATTTAGCGCAATACTACCAGAAAAATTTATTGTAAATGCCATTAGTAGCACTTCATGGAGTGGCCGTTTTCCACGTATGCCATTGTTTATGATGTCATCTCTGGAACTACCGGTAGATAGATTGTTTTTGCCTGACAGCGATAGGTGCTTGTTGGTAAGAGACGTGTGCACCAAATTTTATTTATATCTGTGCACTGGCTTACAAAGAGATGTGGATCATACACACACACACACACACCACACACACACACACACACACACACACACACACACACACACACACAGAGAGAGAGAGAGAGAGAGAGAGAGAGAGAGAGATACACAGATATATTGGCCCAGATTTGTAATACTTGTGTGTTTGGAGTAATCGCCATTTAGAGAATATACTTCACCCTCATGTCCTTTTACGTTGTACGACCAACACAGATTGGGTACCCTCTCTAATATATGCATACATCAGTGTAATTTTTAGTCGTTCTGTGAATAGAAATACTAAAATAAATTTACAGGTGCCAGCAGAAGAGTTTTGTACATATACACACATTGTACAGATACATATTCATATACATACATGCACATGCATATCGATGATAAACGTATTTCTAAACACCTACATCTACACATACGTGTTTGTGTGTGTGTGTGTGTGTGTGTGTGTGTGTGTGTGTGTGTGTGCATGTGTGTGTGTGTGTCTGTGTGTCTGTGTGTGCAAACTATTAAATACATAGATACATATGTACACATGTAGTGGGGGCCCATTAGGAATGCTCATTATTCAGGAATAAGATGGAACGATCAGTTGAACAAAAAAGACTTCATATGGACATAGTCCCTGTTGTGAATGGTTTCTGGAACACACTTAATGTATATTGTTATTTATTTTATTCATTATCTAATGAATTGACAGGTTTACACAAACACACACATACAACAGTTAGTAAACGTTATAACAAGTCTTTTACATAGTATAAACAATAAACATCTATTTTTAACACATTCACCTCTAAACATTGTCGTACTCGTTACTTCACACGTATTTTGCGGTTCACAATAAAGCGATGAAGTAGTTCATCTCGCATATTCACCTTTCGTGTGTACATGTCAGACTACATTCATATAATGACACAATTTCTGGCGATGTTGGTGGCCTGTTAATTCTACTACTACGACTAGCGTAAGTGTGGTTGAGATTTTCCCTTACACATCTCATAAAATGTCGAGAGGCTCCGTCTTGCTACATTGCAGTCTACGTCGCAAAAGGAACGTCCTCGAAGTGTTCAACAACAAAATTTTCCGGAAATGCTAGTAATTCTGAAACGACATTCGGTCTCCTCAAATGACTGGGCCTAGCAACATGTTACTGATTATTCTGCACCAAACACTCATCGAAAAACGAAAGTGGAGATTGTTTTGGGCAGTAGCACGTGGACTTTTCTCCCGCAGTAGATAATTATTATGTTTGTGGTTGATTCCATTTTGTCTAAGCGTGGCCTCTTTACTAAATGGTATTAACAGAACCAAATGACCATTGTCTTTTAACCAGTGGCAAAACTGAAGTCGTATGGTATTGTCACCAATTTGAAGATTGTAGATAAGCTGTATGTGAAATGGGTACAACGTTTCCACACATAAAGTTCACCATACAAGTGTTCGCGCAACGTTATGAAGCACAGAAAGTCGCCGTGTGCTGGTCATAGGACTATGCTGCATCATATCAAGAATGTGTTGCTGTTTCTGCACTGGTTGTTGAACTACACGTTCAGAAATAAATGGAAACACGGAAGAAAATCTGTTTTGTACAGGGTGATGAAATTTCACGTAAACACTCTACGATCTGGAATTCGACGGTTTGGAAATCGCCGATGGTATTCTTTCGTAGCAGTACGAGCAGTACTATTCCGAAGAATCGTAAACTCATACCACATCTGCATATTCCATTTTAGTGTAAATATGTGGCATTTTTGACAGCATGTGTCCAGGCACACCTAACCGATGCTTCTCTCTGACACACTCACAATCCCTCACACTACTTCAGTCACAACACACCACGGACTACTGCAAGCTCAACGGGCTAGTTTAGTGGCAGAAATACATCTCCAGCAAAGAGGTTGAAAGCAGAAAGTTAGGTTGGCAGGGTAAGCCACATACGTGCTCTCCAGTAAGGGACACTCCCCTCACCCCCCCCCCCCCCCTCCCAAAATAAATCGTTTAAGTGTGTTGTATCTCAGGAATCATTGGAGAATGGGCGTATATCCATGTGAGGTATTTCGCTTCAAGTAAGCGATCCTGCAGTCTTCCTGAAAACTGACCATTCCTCCTGGGACACACTATACTACGAGTATAAAGAGTGTCTCTCTGAAGCGTCATCACCACCGTTTTCTCTGATATTTCAGCAGATATTTAAACTGTTTTTCTGAACTCTTAACTGCTGTCAGTTCCATCTTGCTCATGACGTGTTTCATTGGACGCCCAGGAAGGCGTCGGTTTGTCCCCCTTTACAAACAAAATGATTTTTAAAGTGGAGTTTTACGTACCTATTCGACAAAGCGGTCTCTAAGTAGACTAGTGCGATACTGTTTTTATCTATGTGTATTAACAGGGACAGTACAACACTAAAAATAACCGCTACTTTAGCAGCGTCGACACCGTCCTGGCCCGCGCTGAGTGCAACCGCCACGCCGAAGTATTGCTCAGTCGCTGTTGGAGTAATGATTATTCTCCGTGGTTTACTGCTCCTGGTAATGCATATCGATAAAACGAATAACGCAGCTAACTAATGTGGGACCGCTCTATCGAATGGTCATGTAAAACTGCATTCTAAAACTCATTTAGTTTGTAATGAGAAGCAAAGCGACGCTTTGCATCCACGCTGTGCTTCTCATGAAAGACATGACGAGGAGGATGTCTTTTGAATGACTCAAGCTACTCGTTGTATAAATGAAATCGCCGATGTCTTCCGAAACACAAGAGAAAATCCGCCTGTCGATCCGTAGCAGAGACAACCAGTGTACACTTTACGACAAAAAGAAATAAAGTAAGCACCACGAACGAATCATCCGAATAGAACTGAAATCTGTAGATGTGATGTACATACGTAGTCAAACAAATGATTACAACTGCAGAAAAATTACGTAATTTATTCAAGAGAAAGCGTTTCAGAACGTGAGAAAGTCAGTATTGCGCTGTTCACCCCTAGCCCCTACAGTAGGATTTATAGGACTTGGCCTTGATTGATAGAGTTGTTGGTCGTCCTTCTGAGGGATATTGTGTCATATTCTGTCCAACTGAGACGCTAGATCATCAAAATCCCAAGCTGGTTGGAGGGCTCCGTCCATAAAGTTCCAATTGTTCTCAATTGGAGAGATATCTGGCTACCTTGGTGGCGAAAGTGGGTTTTGGCAAGCATTGAGGCAAGCAACAGAAACTTTCGCCATGTGTAGACGGGCATTATCTTATTCAAATATAAGCGTAGGACAGCTTGCCATGAACAACAAAACGGAGCATATCGTACCTGTAAGGGGGCTGTAAAGGTGCCACGGATGGCAGCCAAAGGGTTCCTGCTATGAAACGAAATGGCACCCCAGACCATCACTCCTGCTTGTCGGGCCATATGGCGAGCGAAAGCCAGGTCTCTATAGGGTGTCTCCAGACACACATTCGCTTCGTTGTCGGGATTCAGCTCGAAGTGGGACCCATCACTGAAGATATTTTTATTTTATTTATTTATTTATTGTTCCGTGGGACCACATTAAGGAGAAGTCCCCATGGTCAAGGAACGAGTCAGTACATGAAATTATAACACGATAGCAGAAACAGATAAAATGAAATATAAGAAACATATTCAGGCGACAAGTCGTAAGTTTAAATAAAGAAAATCAACAATGTAACACTGGAATTTGCCTAATTTTCCAGCTCTTCCAGGAGCTCCTCGACAGAATAGAAGGAGGGAGCCATGAGGAAACTCTTCAGTCTAGACTTAAAAGTGTTTGGGCTACTGCTAAGATTTTTGAGTTCTTGATGTAGCTTATTGAAAATGGATGCAGTTGAATACTGCACTCCTTTCTGTACAAGAGTCAAGGATGGTAGCTTATTGAAAATGGATGCAGCAGAATACTGCACTCCTTTCTGCACAAGAGTCAAGGAAGCGCATTCCACATGCAGATTTGATTTTTGCCTAGTATTAAATGAGTGAAAGCTGCTAACTCTTGGGAATAAGCTAATATTGCTAACAACAAACGACATTAAAGAAAATATATACTGTGAGAGCAATGTCAGAATTCCCAGACTATTTAATAGGGGTCGACAAGAGGTTCTCGAACTTACACCACATATAGTTCGAACAGCCCGTTTTTGAGCCAAAAATACCCTTATTGAATCAGAAGAATTACCCCAAAAAATAATACTATACGACGTAATCGTATGAAAATATGCGAAGTAGACTAATTTTTGTGTTGAACTGTCCCTTATTTCAGATACTGTTCTAATGGTAAATAAAGCAGCATTTAGTTTCTGAACAAGATCCTGAACATGGGCTTTCCACAACAGCTTACTATCTATCCGAACGCCTAGGAACTTGAACTGTTCCGTCTCGCTTATAATATGCCCATTCTGACTGATCAAAATATCGGTTCTTGTTGAATTATGAGTTAGAAACTGTGAAAACTGAGTCTTACTGTGATTTAGCATCAAATTATTTTCCACAAGCCACGAACTTATGAACTACATTATTTGATACTATTTCAATATTACACACAAGATCCTTCACTAACAAGCTGGTGTCATCAGCAAACAGAAATATTTTCGAATCACCTGTAATACTAGAAGGCATATCATTTATATAAATAAGAAGCAGCAGTGGCCCCAGCACCGACCCTTGGGGAACGCCCCACTTAACAGTGCCCCGTTGGGACTGAACATCACTACCACTCTCAATGCTGTGGAGATTTACCTTCTGCTTTCTGTTCTTAAAGTAAGAGGCGAATCAATTTTAAGGTACTCCCCTTACTCCATAATGGTCCAACTTCTGCAGTAATGTTTTGTGGTCAACACAGTCAAAAGCCTTTGTTAAATCAAAGAAAACACCTAGCGTTCGTAGCCTTTTATTTAATCCGTCCAAAACGTCACAGAGAAAAGAGAATATAGCATTTTCAGTTGTTAAACCATTTCTAAAACCAAACTGTACATTTGACAAAAAACTATGTGAATTTAAATGCTCCAGTAACCTTGTATATACAACCTTCTCGATAACTTTAGGAAACACCGATGGCATGGAAATAGGTCTAAAATTGTAAAATTGTCAACATTATCCCTGTCTCCCTTTTTATAAAGTAGCTTCACTACTGAGTACTTTAATCAGTCAGGAAACCGACCACTCCTAAAGGAAAAGTGACAGATATAGCTAAGTACTGGGCTAACATACATAGAACAATCCTTCAGTATTCTGCTAGATACCCCGTCATATCCATGAGAGTTCTTGATCTTTAGTGATTTAATTATTAACTCAATCTCCCTCTTGTCAGTATCATGGAGGAGCATTTTAGGTAACAGTCTCGGAACACTTTTTTCTAAGAGCGCTATATGATTCCCTGTTGGGACTAGGTTTCTATTTAGTTCACCTGCTATATTCAGAAAGTGATTATTAAATACTGTACATATATTCGACTTATCAGTAACACGGACATTCCCACTATGCACTGATTCTATATCCTCGACCTGACTCTGCAGACCAGCCACTTCCTTTACAACTGACCATATGGTTTTAATTTTATCCTGAGACTTAGCTATTCTATCTGCATACCACATACATTTTGCCTTCCTAATAACATTTTTAAGCACCTTACAACACTGTTAGTAATGGGCTGCTACATTTAGATTTTGACTGTTTCTAACGTTTTGATGTAATTGCCACTTTGTTCTACAAGACATTCTTATTGCTCTAGTCAGCCACCCAGGCTGCCTGTTTGTGCTGTACCGTGTTTGAACGTTCTAACGGAAAGCAACTTCCAAAGAGCACGAGAAAAGTCTTGAGGAAAGCATTATATTTATCGTCTACTGTATCAGTACTATAAACATCTTGCCACTCTTGTTCTTCATAAGGTTTACAAAGGTCTCTACAGCAACTGGATCAGCTTTCCTAAACAGTTGATAACTATATTTAACATGTGTTGCAGCACAAAAATCTTTTAGAGTAAAATTTGTGCAGCATGATCTGAAAGGCCATTCACCTTTTTGCTAACAGAATGCCCTTCTAGTAATGAGGAATAAACAAAAATGTTGTCTATGGTTGTTCTACTGTTCCCTTGCACTCTCGTTGGAAAGAATACGGTTTGCATAAGATAATATGAATTAAGGAGGTCTACCAGCAACCTTTTCCTTCCACAATCACTTATACAATTAATATTGAAGTCACCACATATAACTAAATTTTTGTATTTCCTATAAAGTGAACCAAGAACCTCCTCCAGCTTTAACAAAAATTTTGTGAAATCGGAGTCTGGGGATCTATAAATAACAACAGTTAGAAGCTTAGCTCCACTAAATTTAACCACAGCTGCACAACATTCAAACACCTTTTCAGTGTAGTACTTTGAAACATCAATTGACTCAAATGGAATGCCGTTTTTCACATACATGGCTACTACCCCACACCGCAAAGAGCTCCTAGAAAAGCTGCCAGCCAACCTGTATCCTGGTAAAGGAAGCCTATGAATTATCTCCTTGTTTAAGAAGTGTTCAGATATACCAATAATTTCAGAGTCAACATCTATAAGCAGTTCACTAACTTTATCTCTAATACCTGGTATATTTTGACGAAATATGATAATTCCCTCATCACTCAGATACCTGGGCTTTGTTAGAGAGACTTCCCTTAATCAGGAATACCTATCAGCTGACTTCAGTCTAAAAAAGGTGCAGCTCTAACACCTACTACTACAGGAATTTTCCCATGAGTGATACAACCACCCCCACCTATGCTGTCACCTATAAGCCTTGCCAACCTCCCCTTCCCATACCTGTTGAGGTGCAGGCCATGTCTAGTGAAACCCGTCCTGCTGATAGACTCCACCGACACACTGAAATGTTACCCACGCCTTCTGTCATCGGCGCACCCCCAAGTCTCATGTTATTACGCCTGACGGCTGTATTAAGATGAGGCCGATCGTGACGCTGAAACAGTCCCACGAAATGCACATTCGTGTTGCCAGTCTGAGTGGCTATCTTTTCCAGGTCACCATCTATGTCATACTCCCCATCCCTATCAATACTATTACCAGCCCCACCCACAATCACTACCTGATCCTCTTTAGTAAAATCCCTACATAGCCCCCCTATGTTAACAGTCACCTGAGCCAATCCTGCATTAGGCTTCACAATGCTGGTGACCTGGTAATCACTCCTCAACGCTTCCTGCAACTGCTGGCCTACACCTCTGCCATGAGAACTACCTAAAAACAGAACCTTCTTCTTTCTCTTCGACTTTGTAACTGTCCTAGCCACCGTAACTGCTGAGGTCAGCTGCATACTTCCTACATCTACGGCTACTAGAGATTCCTCTCCACTAGACTCTGACAGTTGGTCATATCTATTACAAACACCAATAGTAAAACTATCTGAAAATCTCCTTCTCCTAGCAGATCTCTTGCCAACAGCCAGCTCCCATTCCCAACCCCCTTCTCCCTCCTCATCCTATCTAGCTCCTCCTGTGCGTTTTTCAGCTGCACCTGAAGGCTACAGATCTTACGCACCTGCTCATCTATCAACTTACTTTTGCTACATAACCTGCAGTTCCAGGAGAGGATCTCACCAGAATGCCCACTGGCTTCCCCACTGCATTCCCCCCCGTGAAAATACTTCGAACAAGTCTCTCACAGCAATCCACTACTCACGAACCTACGGCAGATCCCACACTTCTCACTCATGGTACAATTTAACAGTTATTGAAACAAGAAAACTACTTTATCTAAGTTCCGCTACTACAATAAGAAGATGTTAGAAAACTGACTACAATAATCACAAACTTACTCTACAAGGGAAGTAACTACTATTATTAACAGTATTAACCAACAAAAAATGAGAATATAACAAAAGACTAGCACAGAAAGAAAGTCAAACGTCTAATGACATAGTAACGAAACTGAAAACAGTTCCCAAAAAGTTCTTTTGAAATTATTTCGCCAGAAAACACCAAGAACACCGGTTGAAGACTACTAAAGTTCCTAAATAAACCACTATACACAAACAATTAATTAGTACTTAGCTTTCGATGCGCCGCTACAGCTGCAACTGGTCAGCGCGTGATGTAAACACAGGTAAGAGGTTAAGTTGCTCGATACGAAACACAAATATCAGGTCACAACACAATAAAGGTGGAGGTGAATGAAGAAACGGCTAATAAGTCGCTTATATAGTAAATATTATCACAAAAACCGTTAAAATATGTATCTGAAACCTAAAAATACATAGAAACCTAGAAAGCGACCTCATACGCAGTCACGCTTATGACGTCACACTAACCTCTCTTTACTATCCTTGCCACCTGAATGGTGAAACTACACTACAGTATCATACATCTTTCCAGTCAATGAGCCTCTAGGCCGGATGTCTCCGACAAATCTGGAAATGGTTTCGTTGGTGTCCACAGGTCACTGGCAGTCTGTGTAAGGAGTGCCGTGAGTTGAGCTCCTTATTTTCGGCTGCACTTTAACGGTCCTTGTGGCCACTGAAGCACCAATTGCACTAGGATAGATAACAGTGATGAATCCGGGGCTCGCAGTGCCTGTCTGACGATTGCTCGGTCTTTATGTTCTGTCGTCTCTGTAGGAAGATCGCTTCCTTTCTGACACTTTGTTTGGCCGAGGTTATCTTGTTCCTGCTAACACTGTGGGATAGTTGCTCTGCTCCTATTCAAGTGGATTCTACGATTACTCGAACTGGCTTCTTTGAGCCCAACTACATGTCCTCTCTCAAACTCTGACATAGACGTACATTGTTCACGCTCACGTCTGCGAGGCATAATAATAGTCCAGCTGAGTACACAGCGTGAAATTCCCAAAGATTTGATGCCACGGTGTCGATATGACCCCTCTTAACTATCCTTGCCACCTGCATGGTGAAGACAGTGACGGAGACTCAGTCGGTGGCAGTGACAGAGGAAAGACAGCACACGGAGCATCGCGAGTAGTCAGTTGGAGCTTGGTGTACTGTGAGGAAGCCCTTTGTTGATATTCCGGCGACTGGGTCTGGTGCTGTGCGGTATTGGAGTGCGGAAACAGTCACCGGTCAACAAAGGCTCTGTTTAAGTTGTGTCTATCTCGAATCCTGAGGAGAGCGCGTGAGTCTACCCTGGCGTGCACGTTAAAAGCGAGCTCCTGGACTAATTTTAAATAGTGGGCCATTTTGCGGTGGAACTTTTGGATGTGATTTCTCCGTGTAGGCACTCTGATTTTCGCTTGTCAATCCTTACCACATGGACGTGGGTCCAGGGTACCTGGTATTGCAAGTCCATGTAACTGCGCTGTGCTCTTGTTCGGATGCACTTATCTTGAATCACAAGTGTGGCTGACATTCGGCGATTTCATTTTTATTATTACTGTTAATATGTTAAGTGGTCAGTTTTGTAAACCAAAGTTTATTCTCTGTATAACACTTCAGCCACCATTTGCAAACTTCATCCTTGTAGGCAACTATAATAGCAACACTTTTGCGCCGTCAAACGGTGCTCTGATGTTTAAGGTCGTCTACGGATTGTCTGGTGATTATCACCTTGAGCTAATTGTGGTATATAAGTTTATCAAGTGAAATTACATGTCATTAGAGACTGTTTAGTGAATTATTGCTTTAATAGTAATGCGGTTGTCACACTATAACGTTTAACATATGCTCCTGCATTTGCCGCTGCCCAGTGCTTGGCTGATGGTTTTAGTATTTTAGTGAACTATATATTAATACTGGGTTTTTGTATTGTAGAAATCGTTGTTAGTGTGCGCTAGCCCTCTTAACCTGTTTTTGTCACTTGAGCTCTCGAGCACGGAATTCAGACGCGTAGCCGATGTGATCGCCACACGTCAAGGATGTGGTGATTTCTGTGTAGATCTTTCAGGAAATCATAACATCATATTGCCGAATGTTTTCCAAAGTAAGTAATTTACGTGTTTATGAGATCTTGCTACTTGAGTATTTTTTGAACGTAATAGATTTACAAATTGTTGTTTTTCATATTCACAAGTCCTGATAATTAACTTAATTTCACAAACAGATAGCTCAGAGTTGCAGTTATGTTAAAGTTATATTTGTGTAAAGTAATTTTTTTCTTAATTTAATGTTGGGGCCATAAGGCCATAAACCTTAGATTGCTCCAAAGTGTGCACCCATGTCCTCTTGATCAAATACTAGTTTACTGCACCATATGCTGCAGTTGCAGCAGAGACGACGAACACCACCTTCCAGAAGCTGCAAATAGTCTTTGATAGAGAGGGCTCTTAATGCCACATGACATACGCCCTTAGCCCACCTCTGGATGGCACCTTCCGATTTGTTATAGGCATACATTTTTGCTCGTAAACCTACAAAACCACAATCAGGGACCGTTTGCCACGTGTTTCATTAGGCCGATAACCTGCCTGTCCTGTGTAGCAATACCACAAGGATTATCAGCTATGAACTCGTATGATGCCGTGTCGAATTCTTCACCATGGCATATCATTACTTCATGTGGATTACAGTTCTTTATAGGACAAGCTATTTCTATCCTTATAAAGTAGCTTAGAATCAAAGCTATGAGGTTACGCAGACTCATGCTGAATGCTGTGCATGTGGAATTTGGATAGGTCTAGTACGCACATACCCTCGCAACAACACTAAACACGAATAACGATAATGCACCCTGGTGGTCGTTCTACATGTCACACAGAATTGCAACTCTCATTATTTACATACTCGCCACGGGGAGTAAGTGTATGATGTTACATCGGGAGTTTGTTGAATAATTCATTCCCAATACTGCTTATGGTCCAGTCTTAGTAGACCAAAAGCGAAAGAGAAATTAGCTTCTTATGAGAAGCTTACTATACAAATACTTATATTCTATTACAAGAAAGGTACCGTTAGTTCTCCTCTGAAAAACAGTTAGCCACTGCCATCGATTTTCATAGATCTTTAATTGTATCCTTGGCCAGTTGAGTATCTTCTCAACATTAGCTCCTTTTCACACACACAACTCTCTTTCGAAGGCCTTGAATATGATCCTTATACTTTGATGAAAAATCTGACTGTTCGTTCTGTCCTTCTATTAGGAAGTTCAGTGAGAATTTTTCATTCCCTCCACGTAATTGACTTCATGTATTCGATTTGTTTTTCCACTGCCACACGTGTCGTTTCTTTATTCTTACTCTGATCATCTCTATAAATGTAGTTAGATCTCTCAAGAGATTTCGATAGGTTCGAGTATTCTAGCCCATCCAGAAATTCAAGCAGACCTTATGCATTTTCCAAATTTTGCACAATTAATTTCTCTCTCGACATCCTTAGTAATCTACTACGTAAAAGCCCCATGAGATAGGGTTTAATTATTTTCTCATTAAGGTGTGGAGCGTCCTTAATACGCCACCAAGTAATGTTAAAGGTTTCTGAACAGATTGCCATAAAAATTTTGTTTTATTGTCGTTAGAGGACTCGCATCCATAATATTATTCACAAACGATTATTTACATCGTAATCCCATGACCGATTGATTATTCGTGCCGCTCTGATTTTCACTGCTACTCAGAGTAAGACTTCACACCTTCTGTATCCATGTGCAGAGCTGGCAGAATGATCACCTGCTTCCAGAGTGCAAAACCAACCTACCTGGCCACACTGAAACCTCTTTCCCAGAAACCTGAGTTTACTGTTGCAGTCTATCTACCAAAAAACACTCCAGCAGAGATCAGAGACGAACTCCGTATACTCTCTTTAAACTTACCAGCGGGTTTATGAGGTCATCTCCGAAGTCCCCGCCTGCATAAGATCAGACAAAGCATCGAAAGGAGAACGAGTTGACGAGTTCGCAAGTAAACCGAAATCTTACAGCATTGGCGCTACGTTAGCAATCGTTGGTCAGGACGATTATTATATACCAGCACAATGAGTGATTGACTAGAAATAAATTATGTTGTTTATAAACATAATATTATCATTAGCTGTGATTGAACACTATAGGCTCATGCAATGCTGTTATCTATCAGCCTTCAGGGTATCCAGGGAGCTCTCATTTCTTCTCCGTGGATTTTTTCTCTTTCTTCAGTCCACTTTGTCCCTAGTCTGGTGCTAAATTCATTCTCTCGCAGTACTTCCGATTTTTTACTATCTGTTTGTATGAATTTCCTTTGAAAATGTGTGATCGAATTACACGAGCCTTTTCTAAGTCCCTTTGACCTGGTGGTTCCAGGAAATGGTTTTTACACTACTGGCTATTAAAATTGCTACACCACGAAGATGACGTGGTACAGACGTGAAATTCAACCGACAGGATGAAGATGCTGTGATATGCAAATGATTAGCTTTTCAGAGCATTCACACAAGGCTGGCGCCGGTGGCGACACCTGCAACGTGCTGACATGAGGAAAGTTTCTAACCGATTTCTCATACACAAACAGCAATTGACCGGCGCTGTCTGTTGAAACGTTGTTGTGATGCCTCGTGTAAGGAGAAGAAATGCGTACCATCACGTTTCCGACTTTGATAAAGGTCGGATTGTAGACTATCGCTTTTGCGGTTTATCGTATCGCGACATTGCTGCTCGCGTTGGTCGAGATCCAATGACTGTTAGCAGAATATGGAATCGGTGGGTTCAGGAGGGTAATACGGAACGCCGTGCATGATCCCGACGGCCTCGTATCACTAGCAGTCGAGATGACAGACATCATATCCGAATGGCTGTAACGGATCGTGCAGCCACGTCTTGATCCCTGAGACAACAGATGGGGACATTTGCAAGACAACAACCATCTGCACGAACAGTTCGACGACGTTTGCAGCAGCATGGACTATCAGCTCGGAGACCATGGCTGCGGTTACCCTTGACGCTGCATCATAGACAGCAGCGCCTGCGATGGTGTACTCAACGACGAACCTGGGTGCACGAATGGCAAAACGTAATTTTTTTCGGATGAATCCAGGTTCTGTTTACAGCATCATGATGGTCGCATCCGTGTTTGGCGACATCGCGGTAAACACACATTGGAAGCGTGTGTATTCGTTATCGTCATACTGGCGTATCACGCGGCGTGATGGTATGGGGTTCCATCGGTTACACGTCTCGGTCACCTCTTGTTCGCATTGGCGTTACTTTGAACAGTGGCCGTTACATTTCAGATGTGTTACCACCCGTGGCTCTACCCTTCAATCGATCCCTACGAAACCCTACATTTCAGCAGGATAATGCACGACTGCATGTTGCAGTTCCTGTACAGGCCGTTCTGGATACAGAAAATGTTCGACTGCTGCCCTGGCCAGAATGTGGGTCTCGCTGGAGGCGTGCGCGTGGTATTCCCTGCAGTCGCGCTCTGCTGTCTGCCCTCGGTTGCTCAGATGGATAGAGCGTCTCCCATGTAAGCAGGAGATCTCGGGTTCGAGTCCCGGTCGGGGCACGCATTTTCACTTGTCCCCATTGATATATATCAACGCCCTTCAGCTGCTGAAGGTATTAATGTAATTCTAATTCCGTTTTAGCTCCTTTGAATTTACGTAGGCTGAGTAGTCATCATTGCTCCTTATAGTATGAAGCATAGAATCTCCCAAACATATCTTATAACAGATCGTTTAAGTTTTCATTCTACTGCACGTATAAATTATCATATGGTTAGAATTCGGAGTTCAGGTAAACTCTGTCATTAGTTAACCTGCAATTGTGAAATTTTATGGATACAGTTGCTGTAATCCCTCTTCTATAGGAAGCTTCTAAAGCTGCTCATACAACACAGTGATGTGTGGCATTTTCCATATTATCTTACTGATGGTGACCTCGTTCTCATCTTGAACTCCTTGAACGTATGAGTTATCTGTTGCACTCCATACCAGATTAAGTTCCTTTTTAGCATTCAGAACCATTTATCACATTTCTTCAAAGTATCCCATAAGCAGTTTTGAGTATACATACAGTAAATCTCTTGTACTCTTCCATTATTCTGTCCAGTGGCTCATCTATGAAGCAATATTAAGTGGATCTTTCATCCGTAACGTTTACGTGAGAAGTATTCCTGGTATATAATACGCTCGTCATTTTCCACTGGGGTAGTTATATCGAACGATGTTATCGCTATGTTTCACACCTCGTGATTTAAGATAATCGCAGTTCGAACGTGTTATCACCTTGCTGCTGTGTGAAGTGCCTCGATGTGAGTTGTGCTTGTTGGTTTTATATCTCTAAAAATTCATCCTGTCTTCGTTGACAATAGGAGGACGTTACTGCTGCTGCGAGCCCTCCCTGTTTGTAGGTCGCCACCGCTGATTCTGGTCCGGCAAGTTAACTATCGTTCTGTCAAAGTCGGACTGTGTGGCACTACATCTGAATCTCAACTGAAGAGTGGATGTTTAAGACACCTCCTTGTATACTCTTCTTCATAAACGTTAGGAGGAACGTGATCCACACATGCCCACACAAGTAAGTATAAAATTCCTGGTAGCTATGAAAATTGTAAGCCACACGTCCTCTGACGGTGAAGTATCGTTGTAACTCTTCTGAAAGCTGCAAGTCTCAAAATAGCAGATGTTGTTTGTATATTTCTTAACATACGCCACCCAGTATGTTTGTGGTCCCCCAGCAATAACCAAATTCACTATTCCACTTTATCAAGACTTCCACATAGTCTTCAGTAATGTATCCTGCATAAACACACCACGAAATCTTGGAATACTGAATTTTTTCCTAACAAACTTGAGTAGATCTGTATTTGTAAGCGGTCTATCTGGTAGGACAGCCAATGGTTTTTTTAATGAACACACATAATCTTACCATGTATGGTTTCAGGTATAGTTCTTTCCTTACGGCTGCTGTTTCCATCATGTGGTTATTTCTTGTTTCCTCCAGCTGATTCTGGGAGTTCTGAGCATTCTTGACTGTTCTGACAATATCCGCAGCACCACCCGCCTGTGAACCCATCACTGAGGGATCTGCGAGGATGGTGATGAGTAGGAGGATAATTTCGCCTGATGTCTCGTGTATCGGCAGAACCCAGGATACTTCAACCGGTACTTCATGTTTCAGAGCCCTTTTAGCTGCGTACATCGTTGTCAGCACACAGTTTGTTAAACACAGCTGCTCTGGAGTCTTCTTCTCCTTCAGTCCATGACCTGCGACATTCTTAGCTTGCTTGAAATTCGTACCCAAGGCCAACTTAATTTTACTATGCATGGTTTCATCAGCTACAAATGCTGCAATGCACTGCCTTTTGCCAATATTTTTTCTCCCATGTATTGGCTTGGCGGTATCAGCTAAAACTCGATCTGCATCTTGACATGCTGGAAGATCTTTACGTTTTTCGTTTGCAGTATTGTTTGAAACACTCATCAAGCAGGTTAATCCCCTTATGAAGCTTTGTGCCAGATCCAAGCAGGTTAATCCCCTTATTAAGCTTTGTGCCAGATCCACAGAACAGTTCTCTGGAATATGCTATTCGACTGGAAGTTTGTCGGGAATTCCACCATCTTCTATATGTGTCTTCTACCGTCCATTTTATGCTACTATACTCGCTGTGCTCTGTGCGCACCATTATACAGCAAATTATCAGCGTCAATCCAGCTGTTTCGTGTTGCAGGAAAACCTTCTGCGTAAAAGCACCCTGAAATTTCAGGACGACTGCTATCTTTTAACAAGTAAGTACAGGGATTTGTTCTTTGCATTTTGTGATTATCTGACTCTACTAGTTTGCGAGGTATGATTTCTCAAATGCTTTCTTGTGTTTTAAGATATATGCCAAATAACCCACATTAAATTTCTATTTACATGGATCCAGCATTTTAATACAATACTATAAGGTATTCATGAGTCCATTATCGTGAACATCGATTGGCCTCAACTTCATTGTGCTGTGTTTGGTTAGATTACACTGTGCAACTGTTTCAGGGAGGATATCCCTCCATTTGTATGAATCGCAAAGATTAAAGCATATCCACATTTGACCTTTTATTGTTCTGTGCAGACACTCGACTATATTCGCCTTCAGGTGGGTGAATGTTGAGCAGTGTTACATTCCATACATATTGTAAAACTCTCAAACGCGATTGGTTTGGAGGTTGTCTGAGCATCGATTCGTCCCTGTCCTCAGCAAAACAGGTAATGTCCAGGCAATTTTGGAGTGTGAATCAATAATCACTAAGGTATAATTGAGTCCATTATTCACATATGAATATTCCCACATAATTAGACGATCTGCCTGCCATGAGTCATCTAAACCTTTATAGTTATTCGATTAACCTCTTTCCCTAGCCTCGGAGTTTATTTAAACAACTCCAATCAATGACCAGTTTTACCAGCAGCAGCTGACGCCATGAGCAGTCGCAGTTCATCTGTTAGCGCATTTGAATCCTTGTACTATATATACTGTGGCAGTTAATTGCTGATTATTTTATGCTGAATGTCAGTATTATCACCAATGCTAAGTCGAGCGCCTAATATAATTTTTATAATGTTTCCGCGTTGTGCACAGCACTGGCATCCCCTTCCCTACGTACACCAATCCAAGTGCAGTATGTCACCATACATCTACCGATCTTTGGCTGGATAATTTACAGTTTTGGTGGTATTAGGAAAATGGGTTCCATAGACTAGTTGTTCTTTTAAATTCCGTGTCACCTACCGGTTTTGTTTTTTTTTCTTTTAAGCTTATAGGCTGCATGGCCAACATACATGATTTCTGACGACTGATAACAATTGTTTTATCTATCCTAGCAGCGCTGTGACACTTTATGAAATCAGCAACGCCATCGGCGTTTAGTAATTCCGCTGATAATTCATCAAGACAATCAGTAACTGGTTTAAAGGTTTTTCTCAGTGTCTGCTCTCGACCCAGGTGCTCTAACCGTAGCAGACGTATCTTCTCTCAAACAAATTTCCACGCAGTGATGATGTAATGCTTAGTTGATACCTAGTCATTTACTGGGAGGACTCCTTCTCAGGGGGCACCATGTACACATTTTGTCCAATTCTATCAGCCTTTACAGACATGTACATTCGTTTGAATTCCATCAGCCGTTACAGCATAGTCGTCTACTTTCTGTCTCAGGATGCTCTCGGTGTACATCTCTAGCTCCTTAACCCTGGCATCTAAATCATTGATCAGTCTCAGAAGGGTCTGTGCATACATCTCTAGGCCATTAACTTTATGTTCGAGACGTGGAACTTCTTCATCTATGTATAGACACATTTTCTGTCTATTCACATCTATTCTCTAAGGCCGAATGCCTGATATACATGCGAACTTGCTTAGGCAGTGATGTAAACTAATGTACTCATCACTTATATATATATATACCCTCGGGCATGGATGTGTGTGATGTCCTTAGGTTAGATAGGTTTCAGTAGTTCTAAGTTCTAGGGGACTGATGACCTCAGATGTTAAGTCCCATAGTGCTCAGAGCCATTTGAACCATACTGTGTGTTGTGTGTTGTTCCAGCGCTTTCTGCATATCTTTAGAAAATCATTGAATTAGATTACATTAGATTAGATTTACTTTGCAAAAACAGACATAATGTCTTATGGGATAACAGCAATCAGTAATTTTATAATGTTACTTAAAATCCGTCTTGATTGCAAATTTTTTTATTATTCATATGACCGGTTTCGGTTCATTCAGAACCATCTTCAGATCTGATATTTCAGTTACAGGAGTAACCCGTCCAAATCCAGCAACTTTCACATGTGACGTAGCATGAATAATAAAAAAATTTGCAATCAAGACGGATTTTAAGTAACATTATAGATTTACTTTCATTACAATTGATCCATAGTGAGAAGGTCCTCCAGTATGTACAACATGTCAGAAATACAATAATAGATGACAAATATTTACAACTTAAGCAAATAAGCTAATGTACCATCCACAGGTCCCTAGCGGAATGATCGTCAATTCTTTTTTGTTTCATGTGCACTATATGAAAGGATCATTTCATAGCACTCATTTACTAACATCGCATTAATGCACTGAATTTAAAAATTAAAAAAAAAATCTGTTTATAAGTTAATAAACATATAATAGAGCTACTACAATCTTTATTTACGATGAACACATTACTGCACTGAAATAGTGCAGAAGTTGGAATGTACTTTATACACCCAAACACACACACACACACACACACACACACACACACACACACACACACACACACGCAAAATCAGTTGGCTCTACTATGAAATTCATCAATGGAGTAGAAGCTGTTGGCCACCAATAAATCCTTTAGGCGTCTCTTAAACTGAATTTCATTGGTCGTTAAGCTTTTTATGGTGGGCTGATAATTTGAAAAAGTGATACACGAAACGACAAATTTAATTAAGGAATAAATATATTCAGAAGTAGTACTTAGTATCCCTAGTTCCCTAAACAGGCCTCTGCAGGATGTTCTTGAGTTCAAAGCACATATCCCTCTTATTGCATGTTTTGTGCCTGGAAATCTTTAGATTGGCTTGATGAATAACACCAAAAAATTATACCATATAACATTACGATATAACGACATGTCAGTTCCTACATGTGCTCAGTATATGTGTTTGAAAGCCAAATTATGTTGTTTGGAAGCTATAATGAGATATGCATTATAACTTACCAACCGTTTTGGGATTATGCAATATGTTTGACTCAAATAAAATACGTCAACACCTTTATGATGACCAAAACAGAAATATCGTAGAATTTGATTCTGGTCTTCCACAGCAAGATCGTCAAATATTAACACGGTTTTGGTTTACTTTTTCTGATGGAGTTATTTGATTGCTTTGACTGAATGTCATGAATGTTACACCCTCAACACCCTGCAATATATTTCTCAGAAACTCGTCCTTCGGCTCAAATAGTGTTTTTGAAAATACACAAACATTTCCAAGGTGGACTCCATCGGGTTGTATTTGTGGTGACATTACAACATTTGCCTTCCAGCAGTTGGATGGAGCTACAATTATCGCTTGTATAAATATATATGAGGTAGGAGTATCCCACTCTTCTTCTTCTTCTTCTTCTTCTGGTCTTCTTCCGCTCCATCACATGACGAGTCCCTTACAACGACGTACTGATGTTTCACCCACCTTGCCATGATACTAACTACATCGTGTTTTGGTGCGCAATGGGCTTTTATAGAGACAATTAACACTCATATTAATTATAATAACATTTTGTTTAGCCACTAAAACGAAGTCATATTACAGATTCAGATACAATGCCTTATGTCATATAATGATGGGGTAGTTAAATAAGAAAGACTACCAAAATTTAAGATAACATTTATTTATTTACATCAGCAATGGTATACATCATTAAAAATCACAAATTCAATCGCAACAGTACAGTATTTTGCATATGAAGCCTTCTAGCATGCCCAGAACTCAGCTTGTATTTTTCTCAAGCTGATGGGTGTTTTTTTAGCTTCATCATTTGACACCACGTTCTAAATCGTCTGCCTGTATGCTGTATGTATGGAAATAGTTCTCAATATCTTTTTACACAGATTAAAAAAATGTGTGTGAAATCTTATGGGACTTAAATTATCCAAAGGACAAACACACACACCCATGCCTGAGGGAGGACTCGAACCTCCGCCAGGACCAGCTGCCCAGTCCATGACTGCAGCGCCGTAGACCGCTCGGCTAATCCAGCGCGGCACAATTTTAAAACACAGCAATCCACAGTTTAGTCTTTCCAACACAAAGGACAGCATCATCTGTAGGACAAACAAGTTTGTGACAGGGGAGTGTTGCAGATATACGAGTCGACCTCCAGATCTCACTATGAGTGTCACGCCATTCTGCAATAATGTTATAGCCAGCACAGTAAACTGCCCAGAGACAGATGAGATGATGAATATTTGGAGGTCATCTGCTGACTGATGTAAGGTTCTACACAACTGTATTACATCTCTCTAAATTCCTTTTTAGCAATTCTCAATATGTTTTCAGTTCCTAACACAACATGCCATTAACAGTCTAACGATGTTTCTTACACTAGTATTTAAGCACTTCGAATGACTAGCTGCTAAATTATAAGTAGAAGTGAAAAGCAGTAGATCACTGAGATAGAACGGCACCTTCTCATCCTTCACATCAAAAATGTGGGTATGTTCTCCAATGTGGTGTAGGCTCCCAGCACAGTTCTTCTGAACGTTGGGAGTGTCTGGGTGCCTTAATTACACAAATCGGCAAACATTATGGATAATAGCTGCTCGTTGTCCTGCTCTAATATGCTGCTCAAGTGCACTACAAGATCCCGTGGTGTTACTGCCACTGCTCGTGCTGAGAGATGGAGGTTGTGCAGGTTCTGATGAGCCAGCAGTGGCTGCTGCTAGCTTAGACATGCCAGAGGTTGCTGCAGGTCTGGAAATGTTGGGGGATGCTGCAGGTCTGGACCTACCAGAGATCGCTGTACAAAGAAAACGAAACAATAAGGATCCACATACAAAACATGGAATTGAACACAGACATATTACTAAAGCACATGTACTTACTTTTATCCTTCTTCTGTCAGATGGAGGCACAGGATCCCCACCGCTGTTGACGGTTAATTATTCTTCCACTGACTGACGCAACTGAGAAAACATCTGTCTTATATTCCCCTGATGTCACAATGATGTGCATGGATGTAGGATTCCTGCATGCCTTTTGGGAGATGGGAGACCTTAGGGGATTTCCTAGGAGGTGGAAAAGAGACTCTAATCGGAACTGGTGAGGAGTGTGGGAGATGAGGACAGAGGAGGGTTGGCGGTTTCTCACTAGGAGGGACTATTATCAAGGAGTCATAAATCAGTCATCAGGGGCTCATAAATCAGTTGCATAACAAAAGGCTAAGGGGCAAGGAAAGGTGATGATTCGTCTCTGAGTGTATGCTTGCCCCTGAATATATGCAACCTTCACAAACAAAGCTTCCAGAGCCAGCTTTGTCTCACTACATTTATTGATTGACAGAGTTGTTGGGTGCGAGCTGGTTGGGGGGTCTTTCGCATAATGCTCCAGACGCTCACAGTTTAGAAGAGAGCAAGTGAACTTGCTGTTCAAGGTAGGGTTTGGCAAGCATAAAGACAACCAACAGAAACTCTCGCTGTATGTATGATCTTGCTGATATTTAAGTGTAGGATGGCTTGCCATGAAGGGCAACAAAATGGAGAATAGACTATCATCGAGGAATCGCTGTGCCATAAGGGTGAGACAGACAAGAGCCAGAGGGGCCCTGATATGAAATGAAATGACACCCAAAACCATCACTGTTGGTTGTCAGGATGTACGATTGAAGACAGTGTAGTTAGTATCCCACAGCCATCTGGGGCGCCTCCAGGCACGTCTTTACTGGTTCTGAGGCCTACTGGACTTAAATATCTGAGGTCATCACTCCCCTAGAACTTAGAACTACTTAAACCTAACTAACCTAAGGACGTCACACTCATCCATGCCCAAGGCAGGATTCGAAACAGCGACCGTAGGAGTCACGCCGTTCCAGACTGAAGCGCCTAGAACCGGCCGGCCGTCTTTGCTGGTCGTTGTGACTCAGTCTGAAGTGAGACCCATGATAGAAGATGCTGAAGACGTGTCTAGAGAGACATGGTAGAAGCCTGGAGATACTAGAAGGTTTCAGATAGATTAAATAATGGCAAGACAGAGATTCAGGAACCGGGTCTTAAATTGTAAGACATTTCCAGGGGCAGATGAGGACTCTGACCACAATCTATTGGTTATGAACTGTAGATTAAATCTGAAGAAAGTGCAAAAAGGTCGGAATTTGAGGAGATGGGACCTGGATAAACTGAAAGAAACAGAGGTTGTAGAGAGTTTCAGGGAGAGCATTAGGGAACGACTGACAGGGGTAGGGGAAAGAAATACAGTAGAAGAACGGGTAGCATTGAGAGATGAAATAGTGAAGGCAGCAGAGGATCACGTAGGTAAACAAGGATGGCTAATAGAAATCCTTGGGTAACAAAAGAGATATTGAATTTAATTGACGAAAGGAGAAATTATAAAAGTGCAGTAAATGAAGCAGGCGAAAAGGAATACAAACGTCTCAAAAATGAGATCGACAGGAAGTGCAAAATGGCTAAGCAGGTATGGCTAGAGGACAAATGTAAGGATGTAGAGGCCCATATCACTAGGGGTAAGATAGATACTGCCTACAGGAAAATTAAAGAGACCTCTGGAGAAAAGAGAACCACTTACATGAATATCAAGAGCTCAGATGGAAACCCAGTTCTAAGCAAAGAAGAGAAAGCAGAAAGGTGGAAGGAGTATATAGAGGGTCTATACAAGCGCGATGTTCTTGAGGACATATTATAGAAATGCGAGAGAACGTAGATGAAGATGAAATGGGAGATATGATACTACGTGAAGAGTTTGACAGAGTACTGAAAGACCTAAGTCGAAACAAGGCCACTGGAGTAGACAACATTCCATTAGAACTACTGACAGCCTTGGGAGAGCCAGCCCTGACAAAACTATACCATCTGGTGAGCAAGATGTATGAGACAGGCAAAACACCCTCACACTTCAAGAAGAATATAATAATTCGAATCCCAAAAAGAAAATGTTCAAATGTGTGTGAAATCTTATGGGACACAACTGCTAAGGTCATCAGTCGCTAAGCTTACACACTACCTAACCTAAATTATGCTAAGAACAAATACACACACCCATGCCCGAGGGAGGACTCGAACCTCCACCGGGACGAGCCGCACAGTCCATGACTGCAGCGCCTTAGACCGCTCGGCTAATCTAGCGCGGCTCCAATCCCAAAGAAAGCAGGTGTTGACAGATGAGAAAATTACCAAACTATCAGTTCAATAAGCCACGAGTGTGAAATACTAACGCGAACTCTTTATAGACGAATGGAAAAACTGGTAGAAGCCGACCTCGGGGACGATTAGTTTGGATTCCGTAGAAATGTTAAAACACGTGAGGCAATACTGACCCTACGACTTGTCTTATAAAATAGATTAAGGAAAGGCAAACCTACGTTTCTAGCATTTTTAGACTTAGAGGAAGCGTTTGACAATGTTGACTGGAATACTCTCTTTCAAATTCTGAAGGTGACAGGGGTAAAACACAGGGAGTGAAAGGCTACTTACAATTTGTACAGAAACCATATGGCAATTATAAGAGTCGAGGGGCACGAAAGGGAAGCAGTGGTTGGGAAGGGAGTGAGACAGGGTTGTCGCCTACCCCCGATCTTATTCAATCTGTATATTGAGCAAGCAGTAAAGGAAACAAAAGAAAAATCCATGGAGAAGAAATAAAAACTTTGAGGTTCGCCGATGACATTGTAATTCTGCCAGAGCAAAGGACCTGGAGGAGCAGCTGAACGGAATGAACAGTGTTTTGAAAGGAGGATATAAGATGAACATCAACAATAGCAAAGCGAGAATAATGGAATGTAGTAGAACTAAATCGGGTGATGCAGCGGGAATTAGATTAGGAAATGAGACGCTTAAAGTAGTAAATGAGTTTTTCTATTTGGAGAGCAAAGTAACTGATGATGGTCGAAGTATAGAGGATATATAATGTAGACTGGCAGTGGCATGGAAAGCGTTTCTGAAGAAGTGAAATTTGTTAACATCGAGTATAGATTTAAGTGGCAGGAAGTCGTTTCTGAAAGTATTTGTGTGGAGTGTAGCCATGTACGTAAGTGAAACATGGTCGATAAATAGTTTAGACAAGAAGAGAATAGAAGCTTTTGAAATGTGGTGCTACAGAAGAATGCTGAAGATTAGATGGGTAGATCACATAAGTAATGAGGAGGTATTGACTAGAATTGGAGAGAAGAGAAATTTGTGACACAATTTGACTAGAAGAAGGGATCATTCGGTAGGGCATATTCTGAGGTATCAAGGGATCACCAATTTAGTATTGGAGGGCAGCGTGGAGGGTAAAAATTGTAGAGGGAGAGCAAGAGATGAATACACTAAACAGATTCAGAAGGATGTAGGTTGCAGTAGGTACTGGGAGATGAAGAACCTTGCACAGGTAGAGTAGTATGGAGAGTTGCATCAAACCAGTCTCTTGACTGAAGACTACAACAACAATGTTAGGGAAGCTTTTGTTGTTTTTATTACGTTCTACAAAGATCTGTGGATTTAATAGCAGCCGCTAAGGTTAACAATTCTACGTTAGACAGTGGAACTCCAAAATTCTGTCACCAGTGTTACAGCAGTGAAGGGTAGCTACTATTTATGTTTTCATGCACGCACTCGCATGTGTGTGTGTGTGTGTGTGTGTGTGTGTGTGTGTGTGTGTCTGTGTGTGTGTGTTTGTGAGGAATGAGACAGAGTAACAACTTTTCTGTTATCACTGTGATCAGCTTGGTTCTTCCTGGAGTTAAAACAACCACACTAGTTACTGGCTGGGTACTGACGTACTTTGCTTTGTGGACAGCACGTTGTTGTTGTTATGCTCTGACTGTCATTATATACTGCATATAGGAATATAAATTAAGGTTTCATTTAGCCATTCGCGCAAAATGATTCCGACCAATCCTGAGAATCTCCCCACGCTTCAGCTTGTATTATAAATATGTACAGCAGACTGCACACAGTAGGCCTACCATGCCTCAGTACTGAGTCAGTGTAAATCAAGCCATACGTGTAACGTAACAGAATTCTATATGCTCCCCTCGACGTCACTGTACGACACATGGTTGGTACCAAGCCCTAATTTTATTCTGCGGCATTAGATTATCATTTATTGGCCCACGATTTAGTAGTGTCATCCTATTCGCCAAAGTAGCATGCAAGGAAGCTGATGCGGGAGATGAAAGCACAAGTCGAGAAACGTAACAACCATTCATAGGGTGGTAATAACGATACAAATAGCTTACTTTCACTTCATTTCCTCTGCTAATATATATTTTAGACGTACACGAGAACAAACAGCTAAGTTTGAACATGCATTTCATGAGCACCATCTTAATATTCACCAACTCAGAGAAGAGTAATTTTAACGGTTGTGACTTAGAGAACGTGGAACATAGTCTCATTTTTTAAGTGTAACTTTTTAAAATACATTTTTCTGTTAATACGATGAAAATTGTGTTACGTATGAACATGGTTACAGAGGTAAGTAACAAAGAATAAATCAAAGGGGGGTCTAAGAGTGATTAGTGTCACACAGTCCTTTGCGATGTAAGACATCATTTAAAACATCAAACCAATGTCTTCTTCTGGTTTGCACATGGGTCCAGTCACCCACTTAACGAGAAACTGGAGCTACGGGACAGTAACGCACCATTTAATTTCTGCTTAAAGCAAATCGTTAAGAGAGGTATAAGTCAAACTTTCTTTTACAGATGTAGTAATTTCATCCGTTCAAAATCCAGTGTTTGTGAAATATTATGACAGTTATTCACCCACAATGGAATCATGACAAGAAACGTTTCGAAAAGGTGGTAGTGAGATAGGAAGATAAACATACCCACATACAAAATGATTCAGAAAGATCAAGCAGTATTAACAAAAATCTTAGGCAAAATCAGGCACTAAACTTAAAATCAGATAAAAGGCACACAATTGTCATTATGAAAGGAATGAATATATTGATAAAATTCTTAAATTCTTCACAGAAAACAGTATCATACAATCAAACAAAAAACCAAAAAAAGAGTTCCGTAACAAACTCGAAACATAGTTATTGAAAACCCATTTCCTGATGACTGAAAATGTAAAGAAATACATCACCTGTATGAATCCTAAAGCTTCCTTATTAAGATCTCAGCCTTATGTAAACAAGGAAGGAATTCCTGTAAGTCCTGTAGTTAAAAGTATGAACAGCTGGGCATACGAACTATCTCACAACATCAGTCGGTTCCTAGAAATGTATATCACGCTTGAAACAACATATACGGTAAAGAAACACACTAACTACTGAAATAAAAGAAATAAACATTCAGAATGGTGTCCATTTTATACCACTAGGCATTCATTGCAAGCCTATATTCCAATATCCTGGCTAAATAAGATATAGGAGTAATAAAGAACAATTTACTAAAGCACAAGAAGTGTTCACAAGCTGAAATTATTGAATTTATGGAGCTGCAAGAAATAGTCCTCAACAACAATAACTGTGCATTCAATGGTATCATTTCTCAACAATCATATGGGCTAGACATGAGCTCTTCGATATCTGGCACAATAGGGGACAGTTTCATGAAGCACTTAGATTAGAATATATTTAGCAGTCAGGAAACCTGCTTAAAAGACGTAGTATACCACAAAAGACATGCAAATAATACCCACAATTTACTCAGGGGTGACACCAAAAACACCAGTAGCATCATTAACTAGTGTAACAATGTACACAAAGTAATAAAATTCACAGCTGAATACAAAAAAATAATATGACTAATTTTCTAGATTTATGCACAGAAAACAAAACCAGCATTCACAGTTTCTCCCACAAAACAATCTCTGCCATACCATGTCAGCCAGATGTACACAAGAAAGCTGTATACAAAACGATGGTACACAGACCTAACGTAATTCCACTGGATGACGAGGACAGGGTGAGAGAATTAAACGTCAGAATGCAAATAGCAATGGCCTGTTCTGATACTCGGTACGTAGGACACATTTTGATCGTATAAAGTGGTTCCCCAGAAGTTATTACGTATTTGTTCCAAATTTTTAATAGGCTTCAAGAAAAACTCAGCTTCACTTGTGAATTACGAAACAACGACCGTCAGCTTAATTACTTGGACAATAATATTACTGTTGACAAAGGAAATCCACTAATACAGGCAAAATTGTGCCCACTAGTTCAGTGCATCCTCATTCCCATAAGAAACTATGTTTCCATTCAGCCATTTATCGTGAAGTTCCTGTACCTTTTTTATGTGACATGCTTAATTAATAGATGAATATGATAATAACGCCTATGTTGCCACGTTCGTTGACAAGATCTTCAAATTTAAAACTGACGCTATGGTGACCACATTAGGTAGCAGTGCTGTTTCCTACGGTGACCAGTACAGACATGTTTTCTGGACTCCAATTTTGGCCCTATTTCATATAAAACTCGTTACCTTCTGATTAAAAAAAAATATGGATTCAAAGTTACGTTTTCCACGAACAATAACTTGGAAAAAATTCTGCTTCAAAACCTCAGGTCCACAGTTGCTCCAATATGCAATTCTGGGATGTATAAAATAACTTGTGATACGTGTCCCGTTTAGTATACAGGACAAACTGAAGGTCTTCTAGTGTCACGTAAAAGGAAAATTTATTGGGAGAAAGAGGTATTGAAGTATACAATACCACTTTTGCTGATCACCTGTTAATTTCCGGACACAGACCGAAATGAGTTAAAGAAATTTCCGTTTTGCGTAGAGGAAAGAGACGTCGTAGTCTCGATGTATTCGAAGAGCTGGAGATTTTTTAGGATATTTCTAAGAACGATGGCCTCATCCTCCATGAACAGTTAAAACTAGGTACCGAAACATTTTTCAGTAGTTCCAATCTACTGCCTGCGGAATTTTGATTCCTCTATTTTTATTATATTTTCCTGCCTCTGGTTCTGAAACATTTTCGTCAAAACTCATAGACATTTGCTACTGAAGTTACCGAAATGCAAATATTTGTGGATTGTACATCTGTTTGTAAGATTTTTCTATGTTATTCTGTTCTTTACGTAATAGTAATTTATGTAAAGCATAAGAGATGGCTTATGGAGATACTTCATGTGCTTGACTACTGCGTATTTTCCAAAATACGTTCAGCTCTGAAACTTCCTGGCAAATTAAAAGTGTGTGCCGGACCGAGACTCGAAATCCCCGCATTATCCTTTCTTCGAGGAGTGCTAGTTCTGCAAGGTTCGCAGAAGAGCTTCTGTGAAGTTTGGAAGAGACGAGGTACTGGCAGAATTAAAGCTGTGAGGAGGTGTCGGGAGTCGTGCCTGGGTAGCTCTGTAGGTGGAGCACTTGCCCGCGAAGGGCAGAGGTTCCGAGTTCGAGTCTCGGTCCGGCACACAGTTTTAATCTGCCAGAAAGTTTCATATCAGCGCACACTTCGCTGCAGAGTGAAAATCTCATTCTGGATACATTAATCTCTCTTCCCTTACATTTTTATTTTTGAAACTGTTGCGTTTTCAACTATTTGCGTTATAATGTTTTCAAATGGTCACACGTCACTCTCTACGACCGATACATGGCGTAACTTGTATTGGTTTCGTAGCAGGAATGTGAGCCACTGGGCCGGACAGTCTCAAGTTGCTCCTAGCTAGGGGCACGTGACAAAGGCTGAAATATTTTATTCTAGTTTTGACTTGAGCATAGCTGCTTTATGTTCCGAACATTAGTTTTCCGCATTGTAATTTTACGTCAGTAGCCTTAGTACATGTTGACAGTTGTCATCTTGTGTTAATATGTTTTTTGTCATCCTAAATTTTCTATGTATTATTTTACAGGGCTTAACAAAATTTCATTCTGGTGAAGACAGCCTTGGTAAGTATCGAAACCTAGTACAATGTACCAGACAGTTATTTGCAACCGGTTGGCTGTAAAATCCTTTGTTGAAGGTTTAAGGTTGCTGAGTACCAGCCATTCTTAAAACTGTAATATTTCTGTCGGACAAGTGTCTAAGGTATGTCAAAGTACAAAGATGTAAAAAGAAAATTCTTAAACACAGGTACAGCTGTTAATTTTAATAACTATTCGGAAGGAAACGGACTTTAGCCAAGTTATGTTAAATTCTATTGTAACATTAGACAGTGCTTGAAAGATCCAAAAACTTTTCAGTGCCTGGTTCCCAAAAATATTTCCGGCAAAATTATTGCTTTACACAAGTAAAAGGAACGATTAAATAAAGAGGAGTATATTTGTGTTTTGAGCTGACTAAAATATTTAGCTTACATTTTAATTTTCAGATTGATGCTTTTTGGGATTTTTTCAATGATGGATTGGATAACTATAAGAATTGTATTGAAAAAAGACATGAGAAGAAACTGGCTAATCTTAATATTAGTTTTCAAAGGTCTGAGCATAAATTTTTCATCAGAATTCTGGACAAGACTGAAATAGATTTTGCACCAGAAGAAACTGCCTTGTTCAAAAAATGGCTTAAACACTATGTAGTGTCTTACCTGTCAGATAAAATTTTTGTAGAAAATATCGTTTTGGATACTAAAATAGGCCTTGATAGCTTTAGACGATTCTCGATAAATGAGGACGGATCATGATGTATGAACTATTTTTGAAAAAAATGCAGTTAAATATCCTTCTGTGATAGCAGCGACGCAAGAAAGGAAGTTGCGATGGCCGGTGCTTGGAATCCAAAATGATCTGTACATAATACTTTCAGATTAATGGAACTATTTATTTCTAAAAATTAAAAGAAATATAACTTCTCGTTGTGAGGTGGCTTGCTCTGCTTCTGTGTCTGCTACGAGCAATTACGTATGCACACTATTCCTACTCGCATAACGCATGCTAATTATCGTATTCCTATTGGTACTGATGATCTCGAGGTCTGCGACCAAAGTGCGGCCGACCAGCGATGGCCGAATTCAGCGTTCACTGAAATCTGCCTGCCAGGAGGTGCGGCGCTGGGCGCTGTTTCCACTGGCGTGCTGATCAGTAAGTACCTTCTTGGCTTAAGTTCCCATGGGACCAAACTGCTGAGGTCATCGGTCTCTAGGCTTACACACTACTTAAACTAATTTACTCTAAGGGCAACACACACGCCCATGCCCGAGGGAGGACTTGAACCTCCGACGGAAGAAGCCGCGCGAACCGTGCAAGAGGCCAAAGACCACCCGGGCCGAACGGTTGTAGGCGCTACAGTCTGGAACCGCGCGACCGCGACGGTCGCAGGTTCGAATCCTGCCTCTGGCATGGATGTGTGTGATGTCCTTAGGTTAGTTAGGTTTAAGTAGTTCTAAGTTCTAGGGGACTGGTGACCTCAGAAGTTAACTGCCATAGTGCTCAGAGCCATTTTTTTTAGACCACGCGGCTACCACGCGCAGCAGTGCCTTCTTGAAGTCGTTTAACGTGGTTGCGTTACTCGATGTGCAGTCGATGCTTTAGGACTGCACATGCATTACTTTTGGTACCGACTGCAAACTAAGTCTCTGGCATTGTAACTAATGTGCTTTTGATAAAGTCCACGACAACTGCTCTCCTTTATTCATCACGTGACTTTCGGCGGAATACCATGCGGCTGCAAGCGCTTCTGCTCGAAGGCTCCCGTCGTTTAACTCGGTGATGATCTCCTACCATTTCTACCGCCGGACACGTGCCCTTAACACCTCTTGAAGTGCATACGTAAAATACTCTCGATGCCACTGGCCGACAAGTAAAAATGTTCAAAATTGTTCAAATGGCTCTAAGCACTATGTGACTTAACATCTGTGGTCATCAGTCCCCAAGAACTTAGAACTACTTAAACCTAACTAACCTAAGGACATCACACACATCCATTCCCGAGGCAGGATTCGAACCTGCGACCGTAGCGGTCACGCGTTCCAGACTGAAGCGCCTAGAACCGCATGGCCACACCGGCCGGCGTAAAAATGTTAACCAGGGTACAGTCTAGGAGTCTGATGGCAAATGACGAATCGAATGCGTGTGTTAAGTTCATTAAAATTTGCAAGTTTTTATTCACAACCAAATACAGTTCACTGATGGTGTCTTCCAAACAGTTACGTGCCCTTTTCATTAAAGCTCGTGCCCCCAGTAGCGATATAGAACACGCTATAAGTTTTAATAAAAGCTCAATGCTAAGGAACATCGATTGATAGTTAGCAAATCGATCAGTTCGCTAAAAGACTGCTTAATCCCGATCATCAAAAGTTCACTCGACACTAGCTTGAATTCCTAAGTGTCGGACGCCACAAAATTTACAAATTCCCAACTCGTTTAAACACAGTTAAAGTCCGGTGGCCCGTTTCAGAATCAATCACCTAAACGACGTGAAAATAATTAGTACCAAATCTGACCCATCAGAAACTAAGTGCCGCTGGTATTCCAAAACACACTTCCGAATATTCAAAATAAACAGAGCGGCTAAGCGTGGCAGCACTCGAACGTCAATAGAGACCCACAAGTACGATTTGGGAGCACAGTCCCGTTTGCTTGCAAAAAGAAACACCAGAAAACACAACGCTTGAAAAACGCAAGTTCCTACTGTGTTCCACACCGAAAATATACTATATCCGCATTCGTCGTGAAAAATTCTCCCGTTTGCGGACACACGCGAAATTTGGCTAAGTTCAACACGTCGTGAACCACAAAACTGTCACTAAGGTGTTGCGTCGAGCAACACAGGTCCGATGTTGGCAAAGGCACGCAGAATGTTGTCCTGGAGATTTGTGTCAGCTTCGCTTAAATACCCTCGATCTGAAATCCCACAAGCTGCGGCACGTAACTGCTCTCCATTATTCACCATTTCTTTTCATAACATTTTACGTAGAAGAGCAACCTTAATACTTTATGAACCACTATATGTGAACTCAAATTCTCATAAAAAACATATATTACACAAATTTGTAGCTGCAATAGTATGCTCAAAATTAATGTGCAATTATCTTTGCAGAGAGCGAAAATAGTTTTTGTCCATGTGTGTCACTAAATAACATTACAGTTATTTATAAAGCATCATTTTGCACTCGGATCTGAAGCTCTCTTTTTGTTGCGAAGATCAGAATTTATGTATATATTAAAGTTAAACAAATATGGGAAAAACTATACAAAAATTATTAATAAAGAAAGGCCACATATAATTATTACAAATATCACAACTAATGATGTTGAAATGTGTATAGTGATACCTGCTGTCATACACTGCCTTCATGTTCGTGTATCTGTTTTGCATCATTTGTTTTAATTAATTATTAGCAACAGGTTAATGCAACTGTTGTTTTACCAGTGTGATATTAATACTGCAAATTATAGAAGTATGTCAGTCGTTGTCTTTCGACGAGACCTTTAAAATGACCACTCGCTCTACTTTGTACCTGCACTGGTTCAAAAGCTATAAATTATTCAGTAAATTGCAAATACTGCAGATTTATTTATTATTAATATATTTTGTTATAAAATTCGTGTAAATAGTATCAGCATCTCGGCTGATTCGTCTCAAACTCCTCTTTCTTTTGCCATGTCGTACTTCGTTTTACTAATTAGCATTTGCGTGTAAACAACGCATACGTGGATAATGTATTGTCTTAAAGGATTAAACCCGCGTGACGTCACGTTTGAAACTAACAGGTCCACGTGGAGCCATCTGCGGCCGACCACTCGTTCTCCTCCCGCTCTCACCCGCTGCCTGTTTTCGGCGGCCTCACCGGTCGCCATGCACGGGCTATTTAGGCACGATCCGTGGTCAAACTTCTCTCTCCAAATGACAACAAGCAGAGAAGCACTTACACATAATGACCTCACTACAGAGTTCCTTGTAGTAGAGTCGTCCTGGTGTTATACGTAATATTCAGATGCTTTCTTTGAAACAGCTGCTGTCTCAGAATTGTGTTGCGCTTAAGACAATCATATGATGGTTTATAATATAATTAATCCCTTGCAGGTACGAGTACATATGACGTAACTGTGATTTTTTTTATTGATGAGTTTTTATAGTTATCGTTTCACTGACGTGGTGCATAGCCAGCTTAGTTAATTTTCTTTTTCTTCTTAATACCGTTACTAATAGTTATGACTAGCTTAGTACAAAGCTCAGTAATGACAAAACCAACTAAAATCAACTTGTATTGGAAAATAAAATAGAATGAAAAGGAAATCTTCATACTGCGTTGTTAGTGGGCTGGCTTTGACAGGAATAGTACCTGATTTCAGTAATGTATTTCTTGGGATGTTAGTTCCAAACAGTTTTTCTCTTAATCGTTTTGCAATCAAATGTCCCAAATAGGAGGCGAGCGAGCGGCTAGTGGAATAGAGAGAGCTATGTTTACATGACATCCAAAGGAGACTTTCCGAAAACGTTTGGCAGAACTGGGTGATTAGCACTATTTGAATTATCTCTGGGTGAAAGACATTTATTGCCGGCCCAAGTGGCCGAGCGGTTCTAGGCGCTACAGTCTGGAACCGCGCGACCGCGACGGTCGCAGGTTCGAATCCTGCCTCGGGCATGGATGTGTGTGATGTCCTTAGGTTAGTTAGGTTTAAGTAGTTCTAAGTTCTAGGGGACTGATGACCTTGGAAGTTAAGTCCCATAGTGCTCAGAGCCATTTGAACCATTTGAACCAAAGACATTTATTATCCCAGACGCAAATTGAAATTTTTTTTATATAGTTTGTACAAGAGGTGGACAAATATATCGAAACAGTATAAACACAACACATTGCCATGCCTAATGTGGTTCAGGAAAACCGTTGGCATTTAAAACAGCTTGCAGTCGTTTTGGAGTAAATAAATACGGGTCATGTACGAGTTTCAAGGGAATTTTATACCATTCTTATTGCAAAAAGGTGGCAAATTAAGGTAATGATGATGGAAGTGGATGGTGATCACGTGTAAGTATCTCCAAAGTAGACTACAAAGGCGTAGCAATATTGTGGTGTGCTGACTATGCTGGGCAGGGGAGATGAGACAATTTGTCCTGTTGCTCACAAAACCAGTCCCGTGCGATAGGAACTGTGTGAAGAGTGATACAGTCATCTTGAAACACAGCATTACCACTGGGGACCAAACTTCTATCTTGGTACATCCCTGAGTAGCCAAAATGGTCCCATAATCTCTGGCAGCAGTGCGACCTTGCCGAATAATCAGGGGAACCACAGAATACCACGATATGACTATGCAAAGCATCACCGAACGCACGTCATGTTCCGCTCTTGGAATGTAAACTCGGCCATAACGTGGGAACACCGTGAAACAATGTTCATCCAACAAAATGACATTCTTTTATCTTCCATTGCTCCATAGTCAGACTTTTAAGGGATCAGCATCACGTATTTCTGTTACAGAGAGTGTCTCTCGCATTCAAATCAGTGTCTGTAAATAAACAGTCATGCAAGTGTGTATTACAGACATTTCAGACACACGAAATAACATTAGAGAATACAGTCTTTCACGCCTTTAGCCCACATGTCGGAAAAAACACAATCACTTTTACATGGGACAGAATGCTATAATTCAAGGGGACGTTGCTGTTTTGTACAGTATGGCTAGTCACGTTTTACCAGTGCGATGCTATAACACATTGTCATTTACGTGACATGTCGAGAGATCCTGTCTTGTAATAGAACCTCCCACAAGATTTTAGTCTCTCTCTCTCTCTCTCTCTCTCTCTCTCTCTCTCTCTCTCTCGCTCTCTCTTCCGTTACATCAAAACCAATTACCGTCTTTGTGCTTACATTTGACATTTCTGCACCGTAAGTCTCCTCTACCGGCATGTCTGTGAACTTTCTGCCAAACAGGCGCTACTTTCGTTGTAGTTTTGTAATCAATTTGATCATCACAACATGTTTCAAGCAATCCACTCACATGTCGGGGAAAAAACACTATCTTTTCTACGTTCCACAACTAGCTATAATTCAAGTGGTGTCTGTATTATAATTAGAGGTTATGAAGTATGAAACAACACAGGACTTGCGGTAAAACATATTTTTTAAACACGCAAAATCGAATCTCCTATTACTTATATTTATAGTTTGAATATTAATATACACCTCCAACCACGCTGATAGATTTACCTACACTGTCAGTGCTTATTGATGGAAAGCATGGACCAGTCCTCAGAAAGCAGGCACCAAATTGCTAAGATACTGTAGCTCATACTAGTCTACGATCCGTTTCCGACGAGGCAATAGATGAATCCGTGTATAGAGTCTGATCTCAGCTAAAGACGAAACAGTTCTTGTACGATCTTGTGTTAATCCAGGCAGTCTGCGATCGGTTTTGGCTGGTTAAAATGGCTCTGAGCGCTATGGGAATTAACATGTATGGTCATCAGTCCCCTAGAACTTAGAACTACTTAAACCTAACTACCCTAAGGACAGCACACAACACCCAGTCATCACGAGGCAGAGCGATCGGTTTTCGAGGTGGCAACACGCAAACTACTGTGTGAAGTGGCACTCCTCGTAGAGATGGAATTAATTCTTACAGCTGCCTCAGGAAACTGATTTTTGTAGTCTCGTGTCCATTGTAAGATTGTGTGAAGCATTTTGTGACTTTTAACGTGAAAGGAAACTAATGATTATTGACCGGGAATCTTGTTATGAATATTAACAACAGAACGGGACTTGGAAAGCCAAACGGTACCAACCGTCCGCCATATCATCCTCAGCTCACAGGCGTCACTGTATGCGCATATGGAAGGGCATGTGGTCAGCATACCGCTCTCCCGGCCGTACGTCAGTTTACGAGACCGGAGCCGCTACTTCTCAATCAAGTAGCTCCTCAGTTTGCCTCACAAGGTGTGAGTGCAGGCAGCTTGCAAACAGCGCTCAGCAGACCGGATGGTCACCAGTCAAAGTGCTAGCCCAGCGCGACAGCGCTTAACTTCGGTTATCTGACAGGAACCGGTGTTACCACTGCGGCAAGGCCGTTGGCATTAACGATAGACTGGCTCTAGAAATCGTTTTACTAATATTTCGATAGGTGAAATAAAGCAAAATCAGTTTACATCTTTATATTTCACCAAAATTATTGTGCTTAGCATTTAAACCTACTCACTTGCCACATTATTATGCACTGTTTATTTCACGAACCTTAGAGCTCGCGAGCTACGGAGATGAAACCACCTGGGGCAACGGCTATCAGATGCGTGGTAGGCAAGCAGGCTACAATACAGATACGAGAAGTAGGGGACGGTCATCCGTAAATCACACTTAGCATCACTGTGCGTCCCCGTGTACGTACCGTAGCAGACGATATTTGGAACATTCATTCCCCTGTCTGTTGTGGTAGTGCTGCACTAGGCATCCCTTGTGAGGGGAATATGCGTTTAAACAGCGGTTAATTTTAATAGGAAGCATTAAACCTTCATTATAATGCTACAATACGATACGTGAGTTGGCGTGGCAATCAAGAAAACAACGGTGTTTTTCGTTGCGTCAATGTCCTTTCTTGAGAATTCAGTCACAAAGTTTGACTGTGGCTGCGAAAATTTTTTGGGCATAGGAAAAACTGATCATCGTAACAATATAAGTAGAGTTAGAGTAACCACGGAAGTTTTAAGTGTTCGATTTTCCAGTGCGCTGTTCGAGAAAGGAAGATTGGGGTTTAAAGCCCAGTCGACAGCGAGGTCATTAGAGACGCAGAGAATGCTCTGAATGTTGTAAGCATGACGAAGGAAATCACCCGTGATTTTTAAAAGGAACTATCCTGGAATTTCAGTGGAGCTATTTGCGGAAATCTCGGGAAACCTAAATCTGGATGGCTGAACCATCATCCTGCTGAATGCGAGTCCAGTGTGCTAACCACTGCGCCGCTCGGTAGGTCCGCTGTTCGAGAATAGAACGGTAGAGATTTTTATTTATATATATATATATTTTAATGCCAAGCCGTATTTCGCCACTGTCACCCTACCTATTCACATAACCACAACCGATCTTCGAAAACGTTGGAACGTTCATTTGATGTGGACTGTGGGACCAATTGGTTAGTAAAGTAGCTTCGTACAAAAGTAGTATAGCAAAAGCATGCCACATTTTTGGTGAAAGTTGTAGATTTTTATTTTTATTTGATATGGGGTTTTTCCTTACATGGAAACTACTGCACACAGAGATCAAATGTAAAGACGTAGAACATGGTGGCATAACGAGAAGTGCCAGTCGCTCAGCGTAATTTAGACTCATTTCCTCAATGAGTTTTACTTCAAACGAGATTTAATTTATGAAGTAGAGAATAATGGAAAACGCTACATCAGTACTTTTTCATTATAATAAATCTTAACGTACATGCTAATGGAATCATGATTGAGGTTACTGTCTTGTTGAATAACTGAAATTTCTCTCCTTTCAGGAAGGAAAAAGTTCTACAGGTACAACCGTGCTCGTTATCACGCCGCTTTCGTGATTCGGGGATTCGGTACGACCCCGAGTCGAATCCGCCGGACTCTTTGACGACGAGAACTGATGTGTCGATCAGCATGGATGTAGATTTTAGGCGGTTCCCCACATCCGACTAGGTGAATACCGTCTCGTACCCCTGTCCCGCCTCAGTTACAGGGTTCACAGGCAGAAAACGTTCGTCCTCTTTCATATAGGATAACACTAGACGCAGACTGATGGGATACACAAATTCTGTCCCAGTGTGGGGAGGGGGAGGGGATGAGATAGGAAGGGCATCCGGTCACCCTCTACCCCTACATTGCCAGATCCAGAATAACATACCGACACCGTGAAGACCAGACCAGACCAGAAAAAAGAAGTTTCGAAAGAAAAGGCGGAGCTCGTTTTTGATGTGGAGGGTGCAAGCCCAGAAGCTCGTATTATGTAAGCAGGAGAAGGGGAATCGTTTGTAGCGTTATTTAAGGTGTCCCTCCGTTAAGTAAGATTAGGCTTGACGTCTCGTTACCGACAAGTTCAGACGTTACGGACTAGTTCATTGCAGAGTGCAAATTCGGACTGGTGAATACTTGGAAACAGATCGACTGTGTCTTAGGAAAAACCACTGCATCATTTACCTTAAAAGATGTAGGGAAACCACGGAGCCGCGCGGGGTTAACTGAGTGGTCTGAGGCGCTGCAGTCATGGACTGTGCGGCTGGTCCCGGCGGAGGGTCGAGTCCTCCCTCGGGCATGTGTGTGTGTGTGTTTGTCCTTAGGATAATTTAGGTTAGGTAATGTGTAAGCTTAGGGACTGATGACCTTAGCAGTGAAGTCCCATAAGATTTCACACACATTTGAACATTTTTTTTTTAACCACGGAGCACCTAGATACGGGTAGATGTAGGGAGATATACCTCGTAGTCCGCTCGATACGAGTCCTATCTGCGTGACCTCTCCACTTCAAGAGAAACATAATAAACACGAGGAATGTATACAGGTGTACGGGATTGGCCCTCGTCTTGAATACGTTTCTGTGGTCTTAAACACAATGCCACCTGCAACGGTACTTCTTCATATGTTAATTTCCCCACGTCGGATGTACCATCTCTTACATACGTGATGTTCAGGTTATCAGCCAGGATCTGTCTATTTTGAAGGGGATACGAAGAAATCAAACATTCAAATGTTATTTTCTGTCGACGTCATTACGTGGGTGAAGGTAATGTATGCCATATTCCTTAGAAGCACACAAAGGGTGACAGTTATTGAACTATACGAAAAAAATGCGTAAATTAGCTATAAACTACGCCTGCACACACTTTATTCAACATTTAAATGTAACCACAGGTATTCGGCTTTAAGTTGCGACATGTTCGATATGCCTGCCATCATTGGCACACGAATAGACGAAGAGCGAAATTATGCATAAGCCGCTGAAGCATCAGAACATCGATGCTGCTTATGATCTCCTGAAAGGATGTTCTTAGCTCAGCAATAGTTTTGGGGTTATTACTGTACACCTTCTGTTTATCATAGCCGCACAAAAAGCAGTTCCGTGTGTTCAGATACAGTGAATTTGGCGACCAATCGAGGCCCACACCAGGGGCCTATGGGCACTCCAGAGCCAGAATGCGGTCCCCAAAGTTCTCTTCCAGGACATCAAACTCTCTCCTGCTTCGATGGCGTCGAGCTCCGTCTTGCATGAGCCACATCTTGTAAAAATCAGGGTCACTTTGGATAATGGGGATGCAATTATGTTCCAAAACCGTCACTTAACGATCGGTAATCACCGTACTATCAAGAAAATCACACCGATTATTCTATGACCGGACATTGCACACCAAATAGAGACTTCTCGATCGCGAAATGCGGATTCTCAGTCCTCCATATGCACCAAATTTGCTTCTTGACGAACCCATCCAAATGAAAGTGGCCTTCGCATGCCCATGCATTCCCGTCACGCCCCATGGCCAACCGTACAGTTTGAACTTCCTAACGCAAACCGATCAGAAATTATCACGATTTTATTACATATAGTTCAATAATTGTCACCCTGTAAGACGAAATGCAATGTCATTAAACTAGCCTATCGATGAAGTAAACCGTAACTCTGAGAATGAAACACAGAAGCTACATGGTAAATCTAAGAAAAGTCTGTGGGCGCTCATCCTGTGATATGGCTTCTAGCCTGGCTGCAAGCAGAACGGCAACGTTTCCTTCGTCGCGTTACTCGGAGGGGGGAGGTTCAAATTGTTCAAATGGCTCTGAGCACTAAGGGACTTAACTTCTGAGGTCATCAGTCCCCTAGAACTTAGAAGTACTTAAATCTACCTAACCTAAGGACATCACACACATCCATGCCCGAGGCAGGATTCGAACCTGCGACCGGAGCGGTAGCGCGGTTCCAGACTGCAGCGCCTAGAACCGCTCGGCCACTCCGGCCGGCCTGGAGGGGGAGGGCGGCCCCCAGCCTCGGCTATCTTTTACACCTGGAGAAAAGGCACGGTACTTCACGGTACTCAGTCTGTAGCAGGCTGACGGGACCTGCGACCGCCTGCAGGGACTGTGAAGAGGGAAAGCCCCAGCTCCTATACAGGCCTGAACTCTAGACCTCCACGGTCAGAGTCCAGTGATGTACCCGCTACACCATCACGTCAGCTATTCTCCATGGTAAAAAAAGTGATGAAATGAAGAATGCACTGCATTATCTATAGCTGGTGTCTGACTGTATGTTTTAAAATTTAGTTAAATAGTGATATGGGCATTTGCGTTTCTGATTATTAAGGTCAAGGTGAAGGACAAGAGTCAGCAGTTCACTTACTGCATCTCAACATACACAAAAGTTGATAAGGAGCTGAAGGAACGGGTGTATAGTTTGACATTGGAATCTGGAATACGCCAGTCCGGAGAACCGACCGCTGCGAGGCAGGTCGCGATAGATACTGAATATCAGAAGCAATTTTATGCTGTAAGTAGACCAGGAAAAGATTAGAGAGAACCTTAACAATCTGGACCAAACAATGATCATATGGTCTGCATTAACATTTCGTAACAGAAGCTTGTAAAGTTCTTCTGCTGCTTGTTTGTGATTGTTACAATGCACATGTGTAACTCTAGTCAAAGGTATAGTTTAGAGTAATTGCAGACCGAATTGTTCCTCCACAAAGACACAGAGCAATTGATTAACCCAGTAGTATGCAAATAATCTTAAGTGAACAGGCACGAAACACTCATTTCCACTCGTCCTGAGTTTCCACCACAACGCATTTCTCAGCGTGATTTATGTATTTTCAGTCACTGTGTGGTCTGGTAGTCCAGTATCACGCTTTTGCATACACTGTTTTTTTAATCACAATACGATAGGCTTCCACAACCTTAATTTCTTAATACCATTACGATTAATTTCTTACAATATGTGTCTTTATCCTGTACGAAATGTATAAAGGAAATTTTCCCCATATGGCTTAGAAGGTTTTATTATATTATTGGAGTTTCAGCGATACATCATTCTGAAGAATGAATGACACACATTCTGTCGTGACATGGCATCGAAATTTATGTTTTAAAATCACGTAACAACGAAACTGCAGTAGCAAAATAAAATTTTTAGAGCTATAAGCAGGATATGACGTCCTTTATGCCATTACGATTGTTTTGTTTACGTTCTTGTAATGTGATTTATTCAAGTGACGTACACCGCCTTTCTCCATACGCTAACAACTTTGGGGCAGAAATGTGCTTAGTGGTTATTTTCTGATTTCTTCAACACCCACTTAGTGGTTACTTTCTGATCTCTCCATCTCGTGTGTCAGGGCTCTGTATTCTTTCCGAGGGTTGACTACAGTACCTACCGGCCGCCGTGTCATCGTCTGACAATGGCGTCATACGGTTGCGGTGTGGAAGTGTATGCTTCTTTGTCTGTAGTAACATATATTTTTGTAAAGCGATTTGTACATCTAGAACTTCAGAACGGGAACTTACTAGATGCTGCAGAAGATTATAAAACACCAGTAATTACTGTTAGCTCGACTCTTAAAGTTTGGTTAGCACGCTGGACTCGCATTCGGGAGGACGACGGTTCAATCCCGCGTCCGGCAATCCTGATTTAGGTTTTCCGTGATTTCCCTAAATCGCTCCAGGCAAATGCGGGGATGGTTCCTTTGAAAGGGCACGGCTGACTGCCTTCCCTGTCCTTCCCTAACCTGGTGAGATCGATGACCTCGCTGTCTGGTCTCTTCCCTCAAACAATCCAATCCCATCCAATCTCAAAGTTTTTCTCGTACGCTCCATTACTTAAGAATCTACAATTTGTAATACCCACCCTTACTTTCTCTATACATGAAACACGAAACACTTTTGGCTGTATTGATTCACCATTTGTTACTTGCACTATAATGCTTAAAAATATCCAAACGACCAGAATTTCGTGCTGTCTGATTTGCAGGCAACTTTCTTGCACGTCCTCAACTATCTTTCAGTACAGTCATTTGACTCTACAAAATGGTTACCACAAGACACCCACGTCTTTGAAACCTAAGTTTTACTCAGTTGTTGGCTGCGCAAGAAATACATTAGCTATATAAAAATATTCATCCTTCTGGTAACATGGCTGAGAATTGGAAACATACCAGTACAGATATAGCAACTCCGTGATACCCGACTTACTTCCTTGAGTGCCACAGAATTATACTGCAAAAATTACTAGATATTTTCTTGGAATTTCAATTAAATATTATGGTTTGTTATCACTTGCGGCGTGTTATCACATTATCAGGTTTATGTTTTTGAGTCTAGGAAAGTCTTTATGTGAAGAATTACAATTAATTTTGTCTTTTATGAGTTACCTGTCTCACCCGTCTCTGAAAAAAGGAGAGGGAGCTGGATGCCATTGCTGTGTGCTAGCTTTGACGTAATACGATCGCCCTCTAAAGCGGATTCTTTTTAGCTGTCGGTTCCAGCATCACGTGAGACCATTTCTTTGTCTCATACGTGGCAGAAATACACTAATCCAAATTGAAAATCAGAAAGGAAATATAATAATTTCATAAGAAGATTTGTCACTACACTCAGAAACCTGGAAATCCAAAGATGAGAGTCTTATGACCCGTTAAAATTTATAAACTCATAAATTTGTCACGTTTCTACTTTTTTCGTTCATGACTTTGTATCACTGAATAATTGGTTAGCCGTGTTTCTTTAGACGTCTGACTCCACTGTCATTTGTAAGTACAGATGTGGTAGTCCTGTAATGTTACCTGAGCATGACAGAAGACTAGGTAGAGCATTTTGAGGTGAAAAGTGTGTAATACCTTACTAATGCGTGACGTCTTGGACACGTTCGTGTTAAAGTGAGATAGACGTTCATCATAAGGCTATCGAGGTAAGCTGTAGTTCATTGTGTTAGTATAGTAAATAGTTAAGGTTAGTGTATTGAACGAAGGAGATAAAAGTAAGAGACAAATTAATCACCAACAATATATTCTCTCAGATTACCTAAACCAGTCTGATGATTCTCAAGTCGTTTTTGGGTTCCACGCCTGTAGAAACTTACTGCTTCGGGGTTAACGAGGTTATCGAGCCAATTTTATAGCGAATTTTCATTTGCAAAGAAATTTCCTTCATGGTTATTCGATAAAAAACATTTGAGGACGCAAGATTAGAAGAATGAGTGTGGTGTGGGATGGCTTCACAACCAACCTCCTTGATATCGTCATTACTGAAATATGTGGTGTGCATGCGGGCATTCTCATAAGACACAGCAACGTACGACGCAGTTTCCACGGTAGGTACTCTTACATGGCTGCCTCAAGTAGTCTCAGTTGTTGGCAGCGATTACCAACTCTGAGTGAACTGGGAAGCAACTGATAACAGAAAACACCTTCTTACGACCAGATACTTAATACTATTCTCTGGCATTTGCATTAGATATTTTTTGCTGGGCTCAACCTTTATTTTCGTGAAATTAGCGCTTGGTGGTTCAAATTCCTATCTGGCTTCCCTGATGTAACTCTCCTGCGGTTTTCTTAAATCTATTAAGGCAAATGCTTGATCGTTCCTTTAGAAGCGCACAGTCAATTTCCTTCCCATCGTACGCTATCGGAGATTTTGATTCTTCTGTAACAACCGTGTCGTTGATTGGACGTTTAGCTCTGATCTTCCTTCTTCTCCTTCTTCCCCGACAGAGCTCACTGAATGAAAGTGTCGCACGAAGGTTAATCGCTCACATATCAGCACATTTGCCAGTTATCGGCTACAGTGACGTGGTGCATCAAAAAAGGACGTCGGTCTTCTTGAATGTGGTAAATAATTAACGTCAAAACGATCCCAACACATAACAAAAAACTATTTTCTGACGTTGCTTCTTGGACGGCACACACCCTATACGCGGCACAAGTAATTGGAACTGCCTCCTCTGCCCTTACTACTCCCTTAAATGTGACAAATATTTAGACCACTTTCCATTTTACACTCCATTTTAGGATTGTTGAACAACGCAGCTCATAACTTTCAAATATGCAACATACAATAAGTCACAGCGAGGACGGTACTGGAATCTCAAATAAAAACTGGCTGGTGCAAGTAGAACTCGCGCACTTAGGGTTCCGCAGAAACAAAATTATGTATGTTGGCAGTTCATGCACTCCAGAAATCGAGCATCTCGACTGTTTTTGCCAGTTACCGACACTAATACAGGGCAGATATCGGTCCCAGGGATTCCAAGACTTTAGAGAGGATTTTAATTTCGATTTTGACGTCGGACAACAAATGACCAAAAAATTTTTTTTCATGTGACATAATTATAAATTAACATTTTCCTGATTTTTCCTTTAATTATAATGTGATATCTCGCTTGTTACAAAATTTAATATTTCTACGTACAAGATAAGTACCCCACTGTTTTTATGAGTGAGTTTGCGAGTATCAAATGATGTGAAATAAATGGCCTTATTTTTCGATTCCACTGATTAGAAACTTCAGGTTTTTAATTCTCGAAGGGACTGTAGACTTCAGTATGTGACATAAATTCCAACTTTATACTTCTATCCGGTCCTGAGCGAAAAGGTATTTAAGAGTCCAACAGACAGACTGACTGACAGACAGACAGACAGACAGACGGACAAAAAATTGTTCCCATAAGGGTTCCGTTTTTACGTATTGAGGTGTGGAACCCTAAAAATGACAATAGATAGAAACACTTATACAACCTCTGTAACAAAACACCAAGCAAAATCTCGACAAACGTCTAAACAAACCTAGTCGTATCAGGTAAATTTAGCTCATAGTGGTAGATTACACACGTCAGTATTCCTCACGTCATTTCTCGAATGGCAAGTGCTCACGATGCTGCTGCCTACAGAATTGTACCACAAGGGAAGAATTTTAAAAATTGAGGAAGGAATGACACTCGAGTTCTAGGCTTTGCGTTGACACTGTACAGCTTTTACTACTACACCATAAACAGATACACTACCACAACAGCTCAGGTGTAATTCCACATTTCCTGCAAAAATATTCGCACCCTACATTGTTGCCAGTTTGTGCATATGTTGGACATACACTCCTGGAAATTGAAATAAGAACACCGTGAATTCATTGTCCCAAGAAGGGGTAACTTTATTGACACATTCCTGGGGTCAGATACATCACATGATCACACTGACAGAACCACAGGCACATAGACACAGGCAACAGAGCATGCACAATGTCGGCACTAGTACAGTGTATATCCACCTTTCGCAGCAATGCAGGCTGCTATTCTCCCATGGAGACGATCGTAGAGATGCTGGATGTAGTCCTGTGGAACGGCTTGCCATGCCATTTCCACCTGGCGCCTCAGTTGGACCAGCGTTCGTGCTGGACGTGCAGACCGCGTGAGACGACACTTCATCCAGTCCCAAACATGCTCAATGGGGGACAGATCCGGAGATCTTGCTGGCCAGGGTAGTTGACTTACACCTTCTAGAGCACGTTGGGTGGCACGGGATACATGCGGACGTGCATTGTCCTGTTGGAATAGCAAGTTCCCTTGCCGGTCTAGGAATGGTAGAACGATGGGTTCGATGACGGTTTGGATGTACCGTGCACTATTCAGTGTCCCCTCGACGATCACCAGTGGTGTACGGCCAGTGTAGGAGATCGCTCCCCACACCATGATGCCGGGTGTTGGCCCTGTGTGCCTCGGTCGTATGCAGTCCTGATTGTGGCGCTCACCTGCACGGCGCCAAACACGCATACGACCATCATTGGCACCAAGGCAGAAGCGACTCCCATCGCTGAAGACGACACGTCTCCATTCGTCCCTCCATTCACGCCTGTCGCGACACCACTGGAGGCGGGCTGCACGATATTGGGGCGTGAGCGGAAGACGGCCTAACGGTGTGCGGGACCGTAGCCCAGCTTCATGGAGACGGTTGCGAATGGTCCTCGCCGATACCCCAGGAGCAACAGTGTCCCTAATTTGCTGGGAAGTGGCGGTGCGGTCCCCTACGGCACTGCGTAGGATCCTACGGTCTTGGCGTTCATCCGTGCGTCGCTGCGGTCCGGTCCCAGGTCGACGGGCACATGCACCTTCCGCCGACCACTGGCGACAACATCGATGTACTGTGGAGACCTCACGCCCCACGTGTTGAGCAATTCGGCGGTACGTCCACCCAGCCTCCCGCATGCCCACTATACGCCCTCGCTCAAAGTCCGTCAACTGCACATACGGTTCACGTCCACGCTGTCGCGGCATGCTACCAGTGTTAAAGACTGCGATGGAGCTCCGTATGCCACGGCAAACTAGCTGACACTGACGGCGGCGGTGCACAAATGCTGCGCAGCTAGCGCCATTCGACGGCCAACACCGCGGTTCCTGGTGTGTCCGCTGTGCCGTGCGTGTGATCATTGCTTGTACAGCCCTCTCGCAGTGTCCGGAGCAAGTATGGTGGGTCTGACACACCGGTGTCAATGTGTTCTTTTTTCCATTTTCAGGAGTGTATATTTCATTCGTTGATTACAAAATGAGACCGAAAGTATACATTGGGCAGCCAAGACAGCTGGTGATTAACCATATGGTCCGAAAGAGAAATTAATATAATGAACAGGCTGTAATCTACTAGTAGAAATTCTCATCCAGTGTGGCACATCTGCGTTACGATAAAATCATAACTCGTCCGAATGTGATCAGTGGTCAGTAATATCTTGATATGCCTAAGGTTTATGTTCTGTTCGCACTTCAGACGACCATTTTTAACAGACACAAACAGATCCTCTTCACCTCAGATAATACCAAGCCGAAGAGACAGGATTCCATCACGGTTCCAAATTCACATTAAACACTTAGTAGCGGAAATGCATCCGGACCAGACGAGATACCCTTAAGATTCTACAGTGATTATGCTAAAGAACTTGCCCCCTTTCTATCAGCAATTTATCGTAGATCGCTGGAAGAACGTAAAGTACCTAGCGACTGGAAGAAAGCGCAGGTCGTTCCCATTTTCAAGAAGGGTCATAAATCAGATGCGAATAATTATAGGCCTATTTCGCTTACGTCAATCTGTTGTAGAATAATGGAACATGTTTTGTGTTCTCGTATTATGACGTTCTTAGATAATACAAATCTCCTTCATCATAACCAACATGGATTCCGCAAACAGAGATCATGTGAAACTCAGCTCGCCCTATTTGCCCAAGAAATTCACAGTGCCGTAGACACTGGCGAGCAGATTGATGCCGTATTCCTGGACTTCAGGAAGGCATTTGATACGGTTCCGCACTTACGTTTAGTGAAAAAAATACGAGCTTACGGAATATCGGACCAGGTTTGTGATTGGATTCAGGATTTCCTAGAAGAAAGAACACAACATGTCATTCTTAACGGTTCAAAATCTGCAGATGTAGAGGTAATTTCGGGAGTACCGCAAGGAAGCGTGATAGGACCTTTATTGTTTACAATATACATAAATGACTTAGTTGACAACATCGGTAGCTCCGTGAGGCTATTTGCAGATGACACGGTTGTCTACAAGAAAGTAGCAACATCAGAAGACTCGTACGTACTCCAGGAAGACCTGCAGAGGATTAATGCATGGTGCGACAGCTGGCAGCTTTCCCTAAACGTAGATAAATGTAATATAATGCGCATACATAGGGGCAGAAATCCATTCCAGTACGATTATGCCATAGGTGGTAAATCATTGGAAGCGGTAACGACCGTAAAATACTTAGGAGTTACTATCCGGAGCGATCTGAAGTGGAATGATCACATAAAACAAATAGTGGGAAAAGCAGGCGCCAGGTTGAGATTCATAGGAAGAATTCTAAGAAAATGTGACTCATCGACGAAAGAAGTAGCTTACAAAACGCTTGTTCGTCCGATTCTTGAGTATTGCTCATCAGTATGGGACCCTTACCAGGTTGGATTAATAGAAGAGATAGACATGATCCAGCGAAAAGCAGCGCGATTCGTCATGGGGACATTTAGTCAGCGCGAGAGCGTTACGGAGATGCTGAACAAGCTCCAGTGGCGGACACTTCAAGAAAGGCGTTACGCAATACGGAGAGATTTATTATCGAAATTACGAGAGAGCACATTCCGGGAAGAGATGGGCAACATATTACTACCGCCCACATATATCTCGCGTAATGATCACAACGAAAAGATCCGAGAAATTAGAGCAAATACAGAGACTTACAAGCAGTCGTTCTTCCCACGCACAATTCGTGAATGGAACAGGGAAGGGGGGATCAGATAGTGGTACAATAAGTACCCTCCGCCACACACCGTAAGGTGGCTCGCGGAGTATAGATGTAGATGTAGTAGATGTAGAAGTCTCTTCACTCCTTGCTGGAGCGGAGTCAATTTAAGTAGAGTCATGACAGAGGCAGAAGCGGTGGCAAGTAGAAAGTGCCGCTAGTAAGCTTTCTTGCACTGATCTCCCATTTCGTGGAAACTGAAGCCTAACGTCAACACAAAAGGTGCCGTTTTCATCAAACCATTTCAAGCTGTACTATGAACACACTTAATTATTCGTGAAAAATAATTTTAGTTTGTAGCATCTCTTCGTGGATTTTCAACAATATCTTTAGGTGCCGGTTTCGATTCCTAATCGGACACAAAAGGTCTTCATCACGTCATTTCAAGCTCAAACACGTTACTCCAAGTACTGGTAAGAAAAGAATTCGGTAGTCAACGTGTCTTGGTGTGTAGTCAATAACAACTATGGTGCAGGGTTGGACATCTAGACGTCTCAGAAGTTTTCGTCAACATGCGTAAACTTTATTACTTGTAATTGAAACCATATTTCTTGTCTTAGTGGATGGCTAACAGGTACAATAGTTGCTGCGTAGGAGTACTGCAGCAGTACAAAAGTTTTCGTCTTGTAACTTCTACTTCAGACTTGCTAACCAATAATGGGCAAATCTAGATAGTTCATTTCTTTTTATGCCTAGTCGGCAATGACCATTGGTGCTGTGTTCGAGTCTCGGTCAGAAACATAAGATTTGTTCAGTTAGCGTTGGCTATAGGTTGCGGATTTGAATCCATACCCCGAGAAATACGGGTGGGCATGTAATTTAAAGATAAAACACGTGCAAAACTAATTTCTTAGAAGTTCCTCAATTCTTAATGTCACTATGTATAGGATAACAAGGACGATAGCTGAGTTTGGAACTGCGCGTACACCCTCGTACCATCATGTGTACGTGACGCTGAAGTTTCTATAGAGCGCTTAACACTGTTAATAGTGGTTTTTCTATTTTGTTAACTGTCCGCCTCGGTAGCTTAGTGGTCACCGCGGTGAAATGCAATGCAAAGGGAGTCGGGTTCGATTCCCGGTCATGGACTGGGTATTGTGTCGTTTTTCATCATCATATTATCGCCATCGACGTGTAAGTCGCCAAAGTGGCGTCCACTAAAAAAGCACCAGATGACCGATCTACCCATTGGGATGTCCTCGCCTCAGGACATTTCATTAGGTTAATTACCCAGTCTATGCAAAATCAATCGCGAACCGAACGACTGATGGGAAAACCTTTTAGAGATCAAATATACTTTCAAACGCCCCTGTTGTTGGCTGATTTTCAGACTATCTATCTCCTATTTTTAAAGATCTGTGATACAATTATCTCTGAGATATCAATCAGCCAGTTTCATTACATAACGATTCTGAAACATTTGTAGACGCTTTGAAGAACCACTGTGTTTGAAAGCTCGTCCTTAGCGAGCTGGTGGCCCACAGCCAATCATGTTCCTTGGCAGTAGTGAACGACATATGCCTCCTTGTTTGAAGGAAGTCAGCAGTTTCTATTTTCTATTCTGGTTCTAGTTGCATCACTTTACGTGTACAGTGCTCAGAGAGCTAAGGCATTGTTGGTTTTGAAGCTGCATTTGATGCACTATGCTATTGTGTCGAAATTACGTTTCACTGATGGACAACTGTGATGTTGAATGATGTGTACGATGTGCAAGATTACTTCTGTGACAATTCCACGTCATTTTATTGTGCTTCATTTTGTGGAACAGTTTTAGGGGGCTTAAATCGTGAATTTCAATTCTTCCGGGAACTCGCTTTTATTAACGAATATTGATACGTAGTACCGTAGGCTAAGAGAGGATGTGTGCTTGTCAAGCACTGACAAGCTAGGTATTACAACATTTCTAAGTTGGTTCTATTTTGTATTCAACTCATCCGTCCTAAGTTTTATGAGAGAAGGTCGGTTTGCTGAATGATGTCGCGTTGTGCTTCCGAAGATGTAGGCTTGTTTTTTGAGATTGAATATGGATATGATTCTCATCGTAAAGATACAATGTGTGTTTCTGATTTTCCTGAGCAATATATTCGTTTTAACAATACGTGTTGCACAGTCTTTGTTAGGTAGGTAAGGGGACGTTGTTAGCTGTTGATGAATATCGGGCTGTTTCGTCTGGTATCACTACAGCACGGAAACGTACGACTATTCATTTTATGTGCCAGAAATGGGAAGTGGTGTGGAATGGTCCTTACTCTCATGCTCAGTATTCCATTTACGATGAATAGGTGAGTAATTACTTGCGGAAGCAACCAAGTCGCACAGTGGATCTCTACATGAAGCTAACAAAAATTAGTCGCACCTGTTGCTTTCATGAATCCGTTTACTTAAAGATTCTATCCAATCCTGACACCGGCACACCCTTTATTAAACATTCTGTTCAATTATATGAAAGTGTGTGCTATGTAACGAAGCATTTTTACGAGGCAGGTAGTGTTAGCTATCCTTTGATGGCGAGTATAATTTTCTTTTTGCGTATCAACATAATATCAGAACATGCACATCACAGCCCATAAGAATGACTGATGTGCGAACAGAAACACACCCACCTTCAACTTACTGTTATACTAGAACTTCGAGAGTTTAGAAATTCTTGCAAAAAATATAGATCAACTATTACTTTAAAATTAATCTGATAGATTTATGGATATTAGTTGTCTCAAACAATAATGTAATTTATTGTAACAAATTTCAATTTAAGAGTGTTGAGGTTTTTCTCATTTCTAATATTGTGTTTCTTTATATCTGCAATATCACGATATTAATTTATATTTGGAGTGACTGCCATACAAAACTGTTTTCTGCGTGTCTCTTGTGGTGACACCGGCACGCCCTTTATTAAACATTCTGTACCGATGAGTGATTAGAAGACCTGCAAAATTTACCCAACATGGACTGCATGAGAATCGGGAGGAAAGGGGTTCAGGTTGTCCAAATGCTTTTAAGTATGATAGAGCATAGATGTGATGTTCAAACAAAATACGTAAACAATAAAACATCTCAAATTAATAGTTAATCGATCCATAAAATACATCATATTTCAAAGGTTTTAATGGTAACAGGAAAATCTTTTGTAGCCTAGATCGTTTGGTGTTTTTATTTTAGTTCACAATGATCATTTTCGGCAGAACCTTCCTGTCGTCATCGGATGTAAAATGTACCAAAAGGAATGGAATTTCAAAGAGACATTACCACTGTCTACAATCGCATATATCAGCGATAAGAGGTACGTATGTATTTCTTTACATACAATTGGAAAATTCTTACTATATTTCATACATGCCATCAGTATAAAGAAAATACACTCCAGTTTCAGGAAATTACCTCACATTGGCTTATCAAACACATATAAAAACATAAAATTTCCATGGCACCAACTGTGTATCCAGGAGGGGCCCAAGCACACTACAGGAAAAACTAACTGGACAAGTAGCTTATGGCAGAGCGAGACTTTACATGGACGGTTACTATGAGGTGTATGTGTGCATATATCAGCACTTGAAATTCTTACAGAAATACACTGGAGAATCATTAACTGACATTTTTACAAAAGTTACACTGTAGTATCATTACACCATGACATCGAAAATATACCATGTGATGCACCAAGTATTTGGCATCCATATAGACGCCGACTTAAGGTAAATACAGATAGTTGTAGTTTGAATAAGCAAAGCATACATCATATGCTAGTTCAGTATACCATGATTCGTTCATCATAGTGTAGATGACATAAACGAAGTATTACTTTGAAACATGTACGTTTGAAATGAGACTGAAATTACAGAACTGGCAGCAGTCTGAAGCACAACTGTTATAATAGGAATGGCATGTGAACGAGTATTTTATCTCGTCGCTTACAGGCATTGCTCTGTGCTGAACTTTCCTGACTGCTAGAACGTAAATTTAGTTTAGCTGTGAGAATGTGCTCGCTCAATAAGTTAAAACCGAACCAAAACTGCTTGAATTTACATAACACAAAAACTGAATCTGATACAACACTATTTGTTTGAAATTGATCTTGGTAATAAAACAAAACTCGATCAATTTGAAAATAATGGTATCTGTGTTTAATGAATGTCATCTCTCAAATAATATTTCTTACCTTCATCTGTATTTGTATCCTGGTAACATTTTTCGCGTTGCCCTCTGTTACTACTTTAAATTGTGTAGTTAGCAAACAGCTACAATGCACAGCTGTTACGTAGCATACATTTTAATCAAATCGAATATGATTGAGACGATAACTTCTTGAGGAAAATAGTTAATCAAAAATGACATGAATCTGAGAACCGGTATTAACTTGTGCTAAGTAAAAATATGGCGCTAACTTCAAAAGTTGTGTTCTAACTCTTTAAAAATTCATGAGGCTCAGAATTAACACACTCAAGAAACTGATTATACATTAACAGTTAGCTTTACAAAATCATTGGATGTGAGTGCTGTGCATGGGCTCAGTCATCACTTATGAATACATGCATTGCATTAGTAAGAAAACAAGTTTCTTTACCATAATTATTTCCAACATTCGTTGAGATTCCTTTCACAATTAGCAAACAGCATAGTATCTTGCAAATAAAGAAATCATTACTGCCCGTAGCAAGTAAGTATACATCCAGCAAGCATCAGATACACTATGTGATCAAAAGTATCAGGACACCTGGCTGAAAATGACTCACAAGTTCGTGGCGACCTCCATCGGTAATGCTGGAATTCAATATGGTGTTGGCCCACCCTTAGCCTTGACAACAGCGTCCAGTCTCGCAGGTAAAAGTTCTATCAGGTGCTGGAAGGTTTCTTGGGAGGCAATCGATTTTTCACGAGAGCTTGTAACGTCTCTTAGCAAAAGACATATTATGTGATAAAGAGAAAACATTGTGTATCATGTTTTGTTATTGTATGGAATTATGTACTTTTTTTATTATTTATTTTAGATAATATCTGTGTCGGCGAGTACTGAAACCGCCACAGACGATAAATATCAAACAAAGATGAAAATATGCAACTAGTATAAATAATACAGATCGAACATTAATTTCTCTTTCTTCTTCTTCTTGGAGTTACGTGAGCAGGATAGCCTGTGACGTTGTATTGTATGCTAACGTAGCATTCTTTTGTCAAGACTGAGAGATGTACGCCATTACGTACTCATTTTAAAGGTGTGTAATAATTAACATATTTAAATGTTTTGAATAGAGTTACTTAATGAAACCTTGCATTATCATTTGTAGTAGCTTGCTTGGCATATTATCCCATCCCTTTAAGACATTTTCAGTTATTTAAATATTATCCGTGGTACAGAGTGGCGCTACGAACGATCGAGCCGCTGCCGCGGCGTATTCAAACTGCAATAAATGAAATCTATCATACCGCAAAGAAGCGGGAAGGTAATAGTGAAATAAAATTATTTCTTTCAGCTTCCGGACTTGCAGAGCAAAGCAGCAGATTTTATGATGTGTTTTGCAGGTTGACACGGGCTGCTGATAATATATTACTAACAGTACAAAAAAGATAATTTACCTTCGTAATATAATAGGAATTTTGCTGTGCTTAGTTCGGGTCTGGCTAACCTTATAGTAAAAAACGTATTTTTCTCCGATAATAGTCTCATGTTCTTGTGCTAGTCGTGGTACTTATTGGTGTTTTACTGACAACAAAAATCCACTGCAAAATTTTGTTGTTGAACAATGATTGCGAACTGTAACATCAGTATTCATAACAAAGTAATTTTCATTAAGATTTTCAATAACTATAAAGTAGGGAAGATATGTTGAGTTTTATAGTGAGTTACAGTAACGAAAAATGTTCCTTTAATAGAAAGCCAGATACAGAACAATAAGAATACAATATATTCTGTTTTGTTGAGAATTAATGATTATACAGAACTTCATGGCACAGCATTACTAAAAGGTATTTCGCGGCTCTTTTCGTATATGCGTTGTTACGCAAATAATAATAATAATAAAACAAAATAAACAGAAAAGAGCTTACGAAGCGAAACTGTCGCCCAAAAACGTGGGGCCCGAATTTGCAGTGGCCACGAAAATAATTGTTTTATGTATTTTCTTTCAGTGTCTACTGTTATATATATGTATGTATTTAGTGATAAATGTATGTATGTGTATCATGATTAATGCCATGTATTAATGAATGTACAAACATTCTTTCATGAAAAAACGCACTACTGCAAGCGAGTCAGAGGAAACGATCCTGAGAGTACTGAGAAACAGTAACGACTACATAATCCGGGGGCAGCCGAACCCCGAAATCAGATAAACTAAAGGTAAGACTACAGTGTAGTTGTCCTGTTTGTAGAAGCTTAACTCCAGTGAAGTGATCTCATATCGCTAGTGGTGTGCGTAGTTTGGCGTTAGTGTTTATGACAGGGCAAAGTTGATTGTAGATAGTAATTTTTAGTGTGCAGTGTATTGTAGATAAATTAACATATTTTGTGTGCAAGTGGAAAAACTGTCAGAGCTTGTGTTCGAGTAGGTAATTTATGAATATGGTTAAATTGCGTAGTCAACGTCCGAGCAATATGGATACTGAGGAACAGCCATTAGTTAGTGCAGGAAATGTAGAAACGGGTGCATTAAGCAGTACAAGTACTCTCTTTGAGGATATACCATGCGAAAATGTGGGGGCAGGAACACAGGAAGTGATGCCACCGCCCACCAGTGCTCAAGGACAGGTAGATAAAGAAATTGCACCATCTACAGAAAAGCAGGAACCAGAGAGTGGTAATCTGCCTGGTGGATATTCACTTCAGGCGATATTAGAGCGCGTGCTGGATTACCAGGCAAAATTTTCGCAACAACAAGCTGAAAAGGACGAAAAAATTGAGATCTTTCTCGCACAGCAAGCTGAGCGAGATCGCCAGTTAACACAAAATTTCCTTGCCCAGCAAGGTGAGCGAGATCGCCGGTTAGAGGAAAAGTTTCTTGCCCAGCAGGCTGAGCGGGATCGCCAGCAAGCTGAGCGGGACCAGCAACTTGTGCAATCGTTAGAAAATATGAAAAAAGAGATTGCCTGTATGAAACAGAATTATGAGTCGATACCTAAGGCCGTGCAGGAGTTGACTGTAAAGGTCAACAACCTGCAAGTAGCAAACACTAACAGGGTAGACGAGATAGGTGTCTTAGCCAACCGATTAGAAAAGCTAGAAATAGATTCCATCCAGCTTGTAGAGCAGAAGTGGAACGAACAAGCGACTAAAATTGAAACCGAATTCAACTCATGGCTAGAAGCGAAGGAGAGTGAGATCGACAAAAATATTAATTCTAAGGTACAAGCAGCCATGGCAGATAGAGATTCCGAATCGTTCAGTACCGCAGTAAATAGTCAGGTACAGAACGACGTGCAAACCATCAAACAAATACTCAGTGAGGATATTCCGCAGTGGCAAGTGAATATTAACAAACGGATATCCGACTTGGAAAAGGGTTTAGCACAGAGCAGCAGACCTCTTGAACATGAAACTATGTCGCCGACAGCCAATGTTTTTGGCAACGCACAAACTTATACGCGACGCAACAATGGTGAATCTTTAGGCGATAATGCGAAGAGCGGTAGATTAGGTTCGGAGCACACAGCCTATGTCCTAGGAGCAAACCAGTATAGTCCAAAAATATTAGTTGAAGAAAGTTTGATCAAAAATAGGCAGTTTCAAACGTTTACTACTGAACGAAAGTCAGTACACCCAGTAGTATTCATAAAAAGCTTTAAAAATATCTTGCCTAGTGTGTGGAACGAAGCACAGAAAATTCAATACGTAATGTCATACATTCAGGGCGATGCAGCGTTGTGGGCTACGGAAGTAGCAGACAGCTGCATGACGTATGAACAGTTTGAAAGAGCGTTTTTGTCGAAATACTGGTCGCCTTGTATACAAGAGCGGCTAAGAAAAGAAGTATACAATCCCGAACCGTACTCCCCCGTCTTGGGAATCTGAGACGGTATTTCGAGAAATATATAAACAAAACGCGCTACTGGGACGAGCCTATCTCACCAAGAGACATAATAAGACTCCTAAAATTACATTTACCCATTCATATCAAAGAGAAATTAATACACGTACCAGAAAGCGACATGGAACATTTCCTGTCTGTTCTAGATTCAATAGACTTAATCCAGGAAGACGCAAAAGCAGCGTGTGATCACTCGCGGAATAATGGATCAGGGTGTAAACATGACAGAAATAATAGTGCACAAAACCACAACCATGGAAATGGTGGGGGTGGTAATAAGCGGCAAGAGCATTCGCAAAATTGTAATAATGGGAAAAGTCAGAACGGGTATGGTCAACCGTCCCATAATAAAAAGCGTCGATTTGACGACCGGTACGATTCCGGACTGCCAGGGACCAACCGCTGGAAAAATGCGCGAGGTCAGTGGCATAGCAATTACAGCGACAGTAATCGCAATTGGAATCAGAATCAGCGACCAAGCCCAGAGCGGCAGGGTAATGACCGGTACGACAACAACAGACCACTACTGCAAAACGCGCCTATTGCGCAGTCGTGGCGGCCTACAAATCAAAACGTACACATAGTAGAGGTCGCGGACAATAGCCGTCCAAGTACCTCGCAAGCAAGCAATCCAACAAACTAGAATCAGCCTCGATATGCTCTCCATCGCTGGCCGAGGGGTGGAGTGAGAGCAACACGAATGACAATAATATCCCTGGAATACATATGCTGCGATACAACGACGGTATCAGTATGGCTAGAGATCTACTGACCGAACCGCATGAATGTAAGAAAGATAGCAACTAAAATGTGCAAGCCATAATAGAAGCGAAAATCAATGATGTTGCCGTGAATATAATCATCGACACAGGTGCCTCAGTGAGTGTAATGAGTACAGAATTGTTTAAAGCGCTGGGGAAGGGACGTAGCATACCGACTTTCCCGGTTAATAATTGCAAGGTGTCTGGAGCTATAAGTGCACAGAGCCAATTAGTTAAGTACCAGGTGCAGGTGGAGATTTGTAAGGAGGGCGAAGCCATAGTGAGCTCGTTCCTCATTGTTAAAGGGTTAAAGGTGGCCTGCATTCTGGGAGTAGATTTTCTCCGTGAGAGGGACGCAGTGATCGACCTCTCCTCGGGAAAACTAAGCATAGTTAATAAAGGTAGGAAGATTGAGTTGTCTATGATGAAATCGAAGGAGGTACTTGTGCCATGTTGCAACCGAATTAATATCAAATGTAGGAACCCCTGGGTACTACACATCAATGATTATTCACCTGTGACAGATCTCTATTATCCGAGTATAGAAGATAGAAATTTTGAAACAAATGTTCATGCATTTCAGACCAAAGTACAGGAATCTGAAAGTTTAAGCAACATACAAAAGCAACAGTTGACGCAGCTGCTATCGGAATATACAATGGTATTTACCGACCGACCAGGAATAGTCAAAGGGTACCACTATCACATAGAGGTGATGCCCCACAAAACATACTGTCGCGCATCTTACTCCATCCCTTGGTCGAGGAGGGAAGTAGTGGCTAAAGAGATTCGGAAGATGTTAGAGTGGGATATCATTGAGCCCTCTTTCTCTCCATATAGTAGTCCTCTTGTAGCAGTGGCGAAAGCCAACGGAAAAATCCGGCTAGTGTTAGATGCGCGGGACATCAATAAAATTATTATACCTGTCAGAATTCGTCCAGAAAATTTAGATGAGCAGATACAAAAATTCCACGGAGTGCAGTACTTGACCTCGGTCGATCTTAAAAGTTCGTACTGGCAAATCCCACTTACACCAGAATCAAGGAAGTACACAGCCTTCATATTCGGAGGGCGAAGTTACCAATTCAAGGTACTTCCCTTCGGATTGAATGTAAGTGCTGGAGTATTTATTACTGCTCTAGACACGGTACTGGGTCCAGACTTGTTAGAAATAATCACAGTATATGTTGATGACCTTGTAATCGCTACTGCTACTTGGGACGAACATATGGAATTGCTGCATAGAGTATTAGAGAAATTTAAGCAAGCAGGTGTGACAGCAAATTTAGAAAAGTCAAAATTCGGACGCAATAAAATTAAATTTCTAGGCCACCTATCACGCCGCTTGGTATCAGCCCAGATAACAAAAAACTAGAGGCGATCCGCGAATTCAGTGACGTGTCAGATGTAAATAGTAGTAGTTATGAGAAGATTTCAATTGTGTTGTAGAGGATAAGTATGTTAGTTGTAAGAAAGAATTTGTGCGTAATTAAACCTTGAGGAAGTAGAATCAGTAAACTGAGTAACAGCATGCAAATGGAAGACTTTGTTTACAGACAATTAGTGTCATTAAAATACTATATGCTCATCAAGCAATGAACAATCTTTTTGTTGATAAAATAAGGATTAATTTCTTGAATCATTTTTCATTTGTAGTAAGTAAGTGCAATTAATGATGAAATCTCATATAGTAATGTAACAGATGTAGTTGTGTTAGAATTAAGGAACCCTGAGAGAGAGTCTCTACTGGCAAAAAATTGACTTTGTAGTACGAAACAATTATGTGATGTAATGTTACTGCCAATAGTGAGCTGAGAACGACACTGGAGCAGAATTCAATCAAAAACAAACCCGTTCCGTGTAACCTACGCTTTGTATGTATCGATGCTTCAATTGAAGCCTGTGTACTTGGTACACGTCCTTGAATATTCATTACGCGGTACGCGAATCAAGTCAATCAACGCGGAAACTACATTGTAGTCCTGTAGGACAGATCATTAAAAATAATACTAGTACTAAATGAAGTATTTATTGAGCAATATGCCCAAGTCAAGCTGTCATGCACATGGTAAAATCTGTTTGCTAGATGGGTGATAACCTGGCAAGCTACACTGAAAAAGGAAAAGAAAGCCATGTACCAAAAATCACACACCTTTAAATAATTACAAAAAAGCCATATATGCCTAGTAATAGTATTAAAAGTGTGTAATGACATGGTAAACACAATGGACTCAATGTAGATGAGAGTGATTATGCTAAGAACATTTGATATGCATTTAAAATAAACTGTGTGCATAAACAATCTCCGAAAGGACGGAATATTGTGTGTAGTAGGGACAGAGAATGACTGTTGTATCTGCACCAACATATACGTCGGTATAAGTCAAGTGTTGAGTGACTAACTGTCATAGTGCAGTGCTCAACGAACAATATACTGTGTGTAAAACCGGTAGTTAGGGATCCGTTCGGAGACGATGCAAACAAACATCGCTCGACGGAAACATTTAGTGTGTGTGAACCGAAACATTTTCGCGTGTTGAGAGACGCTCTGGCAGAGTATCAACCGTGAGAACAAGTGAAAGTGTGTAGTACAACGTGCGTGTGACGAACCCTGAATACCAGTGTCACAATGTGATTCACTTGTGAAGCCACAAGAAACCCGTTATCACGCCAAAACATCCTGTGCATACCAGCGAAACGACGGCTTACTGAACAATAAACGCTTTTAACCAAGTCGCATTTTCTTCCACAGCTAATAATCTGTATCCTTAAAGACAGTACACCGTTGTGGAATATTTGTTTCATGTATTGTGACGGGGAGCCATGCGGAGAAGCAGAGACGGGTGCCGTGCCGCCAGCCAGCCGGTCGCGGAAAACCACTGCACCACGCCGACATTGGTGAATGGTTCGGCGCGGTCCGCGACTACTCGGGCGCCACCCCAGCACGCCGTCGCTGTTACTGCGAGCAGGTCGTTGACTCCAGCGGTCGTTGGCACGCCGCGTTCCAGACGACGCTACGCAACAATTGCTTCGCGCCGCCCGCTCCGTACATTATTGACATTCAACCAAACATTACCAACTACGTTGTTAATCTACTAATATGAAAATGATTTATTGGACACGAAATTACGTGACAAACATTTTTTTTTCTTTAGTTACTGTGTATAGACTCAAAATATTCATTAGTTCAGTGAATATATGTTTTCGTCACATTAGTGAAGCAAACTGACACGAATGTCATACCATGGTAGAACATTTGTCGTGAGTAAGTGTAGAGACAATCCATTGCATTACTGTAAAACTGTTTAATGATTGACTTTCAGTGTGACACAGAACACAAATGTGAAAGAGTGTAGAAGGTACATTTTTAACAAGGAGACTAAAGGTTTAACATTTTGTCATAAATAACCTTTGTTATCTGTGAACATTGGATAAAGTCCAACCTTTTTTGATGAACAATCAAACTGTGTGTTAAGACAAACCAGGTGAGATGACCATGGCTCCGGCGCAGTTTTCCCAGGTTTTCTGACCGCACGTAGCCCGAATGGGGGAGCCAGAAAACTGTAATGACCCTGGGACTAGGTTTACGGTCACCTCGCAAAGTGTGAGAAAAATATAAAGGGTGTAATTAAAACTATAGTGCAAAAGAGCAAAGAAGTGAACAGTGAATATTTCAAATAAGATGACAGACAATGACAAAACGGACGTTAGTGGCAGCATATTGCCGAACATTCTTAACGTTAGTCAATTGCTGCCAGGGGGCATTGTAACGTCTCTTAGCAAAAGACATATTATGTGATAAAGAGAAAACATTGTGTATCATGTTTTGTTATTGTGTCGGCGAGTACTGAAACCGCCACAGACGATAAATATCAAACAAAGATGAGAATATGCAACTAGTATAAATAATACAGAACGAACATTAATTTCTCTGTCTTCTTCTTCTTGGAGTTACGTGAGTAGGATAGCCTGCGACGTTGTATTGTATGCTAACGTAGCATTCTTTTGTCAAGACTGAGAGATGTACGCCATTACATACTCATTTTAAAGGTGTGTAATAATTAACATATTTAAATGTTTTGAATAAAGTTATTTAATGAAACCTTGCATTATTATTTGTAGTAGCTTGCTTGGCATATTATCCCATCCCTTTAAGACATTTTCAGTTATTTAAATATTATCCGTGGTGCAGAGTGGCGCTACGAACGAACGAGCCGCTGCCGCGGCGTATTCAAACTGCATTAAATGAAATCTATCATACCGCAAAGAAGCGGGAAGGTAATAGTGAAATAAAATTATTTCTTTCAGCTTCCGGACTTGCAGAGCAGAGCAGCAGATTTTATGATGTGTTTTGCAGGTTGACGCTGGCTGCTGATAATATATTACTAACAGTACAAGAAAGATAATTTACCTTCGTAATATAATACGAATCTTGCTGTGCTTAGTTTGGGTCTGGCTAACCTTATAGTAAGAAACGTATTTTTCTCCGATAATAGTCTCATGTTCTTGTGCTAGTCGTGGTACTTATTGGTGTTTTACTGACAACAAAAATCCACTGCAAAATTTTGTTGTTGAACAATCATTGCGAACTGTAACATCAGTATTCATAACAAAGTAATTTTCATTAATATTTTCAATAACTGTAAAGTAGGGAAGATATGTTGAGTTTTATAGTGAGTTACAGTAACGAAAAATGTTCCTTTAATAGAAAGCCAGATACAGAACAATAAGAATACAATATATTCTGTTTTGTTGAGAATTAATGATTATACAGAACTTCATGGCACAGCATTACTAAAAGGTATTTCGCGGCTCTTTTCGTATATGCATTGTTACGCAAATAATAATAATAATAATAATAATAATAATAATAATAATAAAACAAAATAAACAGAAAAGAGCTTACGAAGCGAAAAGCGGCACTTAGGGGAGAGGTATGGATGTCGGTCGTTGAGGCCTGGTACAAAGTCGGATTTCCAAAACATCCAAAAGGTGTTCTATAGGATTGCGATCAGTACACTGTGTAGGTCAGTACATTGCAGGGATGTTATTTTTGTGTAACCACTTCGCCACAGGCCACGAATTATAAACAGGTGCTCGATCGTGTTGAAAGGTGCAATCCTCATCCCCGAATTGCTCTTCAGCAGTGGGAAGTAAGAAGGTGCTTAAAACATCAATGTAGGCCTGTGCTGTGATAGTGCCACGCAAAACAACAAGCCCCCTCCATGAGAAACACAAGCGTACTATAACACCACCACCTCAGAATTTTAGTGTTGTCACTACATACACTGGCAGATGACGCTCACCCAGCATTCACCGTACCCACACCCTGCCATCGGATAGCCACATTCTGTACCGTGATTCGTCACGCCACACAACGTTTTTCCACTGTTAAATCGTCCAATGTTACGCTCCTTACACCAAGCGAGGTGTCGTTTGGCATTTACCAGAGTGATGTGTGGCTTATGAGCAGCCGCTCGACCAAGAAATCCAAGTTTTCCAGCCCCCGCCTGTCATAGCAGTTGCAGTGTATCCTGATGCAGTTTGGAATTCCTGGGTGATGGTCTGGGTAGATGTCTGCCTATTACACATTACGACCCTCTTCAACTGCCGGCGGCCTCTGTCAGTCAATAGACGAGGTCGGCCTGCAATTTTTTGTGCTGCACGTGTCCATTCACGTTCTCACTTCATTATCACATCCTAAACAGTGGACGTAGGGATGTTTAGGAGTGTGGAAATCTCGCGTACAGACGCATGACGCAAGTGACACGCAATCACCTGACCACATTCGATGTCCGTGACTTCCGCTGAGCGCCCCACTCTACTCACTCGCAATGTCTAATGACTGCTGAGGTCGTGATGTGGAGTACCTGGCAGCAGGTGGCAGCACCTAATATGAAAAACGTGTGATTTTTGGGGGTGACAACTGGCCATACAAATCTTTGTGAGCATCTGATTGTTTGAACAGCATAAATTTAACATGGTTAATTTGTGAAGCATTTTCTTTAACCATCTGACATCTGTGGTTAGGGATCATGAATGTACAAATAGTCACGTATGATAGTGATCATGTGCACTATAAAAACATAATAGTATGAGCAACTCGCACTTTATAATGTACATGGGAATTAAGCTAACCTGAATAATACAATACAGAGTTATAGAAAAACATTATTAAATATTTACAAACTTGTTAACAAATGTAGTGCTTATGTGTACTAGCATATGAGATCAAGTGTCCATTTATAACGCTCATTTACATAGTTACGACTAATCATAGGCATTGTTACATAAATCACAGTGTAGCTATATCATAAGTATAAAATATAAAGTAAAGAGTTAGAAAGGCAAGGATAAAAACATGGTTGAGGTAAAGTTACCGCCTGGATGGTCTGGAAATCGAGGATCCATGGATACTGGTTCACATCTCTTCATAAGAGGGTTATATTTTTAAGTTATGTTATCTTCATGATATTGAGCAGACTCATTGATAGCAACTGCAGATGTGGTATCCAATGACATCTCAGCCAATGATATATTAAGCGCTGCCTGGTATAGTCGTGAGCACAACGAATGGTGTCATTAAAGCTCTTACATCTGTAGTGTATTATCGTCGACATCAGGAAGATTGCATATATTTACTGTATATTGTCGCAGACAAGTAAACAGCTCTGTGTTGCATGACCACCTCAGTGGATAAGTTAGAGAAGGACAGTAGAATAAGGAGAAAATAGAAAGAGCTTTTAAATGCTTTTAAGATTGCCAAGTATGACACTTGTGGATATAAATACAAACTCCTAAACTTCTGCAGGTAACAACCGCATTGTTTATGCGAATACCATCAATATGTAAGTAAGAAATTGTGTTCATAGTTCGTATCTAAAAATATGGTACATGGGGTATGTTTTAGTCTCATAGGTAAGATATTTTAGTAGTAAGCTACTGATATATACATTTACTGGTAGTGACTGTCCGCTGAACAATAGTGGTTACATACAGAAAAACAGTGCGTGTGCCAGTAATTACACCAATGTATATGTGAAATCTTGTCTCTGCCTAAAAGGTGGCTATCTGTAAAAATATAGTAGTGCATAAAATGGTACTAAGTTTCAAGACAACAAATAAATAGTACATAGTAGAAATCAAAGTGCTAAAACTAGAAAAAAGTGCGGAAAAAACTACTATGTCACTCTGGGACAGTGTAGTATCAAATATCGTCTTAATCAGGAAAAAATGGTTTCATTTGATAAAATGTTTTACATTACTTACATGATGAGTCCTTCGCGACTTTTTCGTACGCAAAGTTCCTACATGAACAACATTTGGATACAGAATATGTCTTATTCTGTACGGACTAAAAATGGTTCAAATGGCTCTGAGCACTATGTGAGTTAACTTCTGAGGTCATCAGTCGCCTAGAACATAGAACTAATTAAACCAACTAACCTAAGCACATCACACACATCCATGCCCGAGGTAGGATTCGAACCTGCGACTGTAGCGGTCGCTCGGTTCCAGACTGTAGCGACTAGAACCGCACGGCCACTCCGGCCGGCTCTGTACGGACTACTCCACAGAAACGCCAACTTGTTGCATCTATTTTTGGCTTTGTTGGAAACATGATGAGTACATACTAATATGTTTTGATAAGTTTCAAATTAGTGGAGATGAATTACCTGTTTCTGTTTTCCTTTCTTCGTTCTGCTGCATGCATAATATTGTTTATTCCAACGTTGAGGACTTCATGGTGACGTAATCGTTGTGAAGTAGGAAATGCTACTAATTTCTTAATTTTGTTTGGTGGGTCAACATTCTTTAATGTCATGTATAGAGACAACAATTTAGAATCATCTGGATTGGAATTAAGAATTTCTTGGAATGTGTAGATATACTAATCCCAGTTGGTGTGTTTGTCATGGCGGTGTAGACGACAAAGCTTACCAATTTCTTCATAATGCGTTCTGATGGGTTTGATGAAGCATTGGTAATAGGATCTTTCTAGTTTTCAGAGTACGTGTCCACATAGCTGATTTGAACTGTGGTCCATTGTAAGAAATAACTTTTTGCACACGACCAGCAACCGGTAAGAAATGTTTTGTAAAAGCTGTGAAACAGTTTTTCCTGAAGCTTTACGTAACGGTGTGAATGTTACAAATTTAGAAGTCAGTCCTACTGCTAGAAAATGTATGAAAATCCTCTTTTTCTTCTGGAAATTGGTCCATAGATATCCACGGCAGCCATTTGACGTAATTTAATTGCTATAATACGATACAATGGAGCGAGATAAGAAGTCTTCGATGATTTCGCTTGCCAAAAAAGCGTGCGTGTTGCTAGTACACGTCGTATATATTTTACCATACTTACAAAAAAGCAACTCTGTCTGACAGCGGGGAAACACTTTTGTGAACCATAATGTGCATAACGTAAGTACGTGTTCCAAATTAATTTTCTGAATAAATCTTCAGGTATGCATAAAACCCAATAGTCGCAGTGTGGATGTGTAAGTCGAAAGAGAATATTGTTACGTACTACGTAGATGTCTGATTGTTGAATTGGTCTAGTCATGCCAAAGCTGCTTATTATATTTCCAGATACTTTCCTTATCCTGTTCTTTGGAAATGTCTTTAAGAGATGTCATAAAGTTTTCAAACGCTACTTGCTGTATGTACAAAATACTGTAATTAGTGTCGCAAAAACGTGTGCAATGTCTTGTTGTCTGGTAGTAAGAGAGCGGGACAAAGCATCAGCTACTACGTTTTGAGAGCCGGAGATAAGGATTACAGTAAAGTGAAATTCTTGTAAATATAATTTCCATCGTCCAAGGCGGTCGTGAGAAAATGTTGCGAAAAGCAGAAATTGAATAGCACAGTCGTCAGTATAAACATACGAAAAATGTCTAAATTTTTGTAAAGGTCCAAACTACCGATAAGGTTTCCAACTCTGTAATCGAGTAGTTGCCTTCTGCAGCAGACAGAATGCTGCTCGCAAATGCAATGCTTTTAACAACTATGATGCCATCTTCCTCTGTCTCTTGGAAAAAGAGGGCTCTTTTGGGACTGTCAGTGGTGATCGATAAGCTGTTAGTGGGATCTGGGTCTGACAGTATCGGTGCATTCAAAAGTGGGTGCTTAAGGTTCAAAAATTCGGAAAGAGCTTGTTCACCCAATGTCCAGACACTATTTTAGCCTGTTAGTTGACATAATCTCGGGGTATCCAGTGCAGAATAATGAATGACGAAAAAAGTTGATCAGTCCTAGGGAGGTACAAAGTTGCTTTTTTGAAGTAAGAATCGTAATATCTCGAAAAGCTTGAAGTTTTTCTTGGTCGGGCGCTTATGCCGTCGGCAGAAATGACATGACATAGAAATTTAATAGAAGTTTTAACAAAGTGGGATTTACTAAGATGAACTGTGAGGCCTTGCTGAAGAAATGTGTGAAGTAGAGCTTGAAGAGTACTGTTATGGTCAGACCAAGCGGATCCACAATTAAAGTGTCATCAGCATACGTGGTACTTTGACTTTAAATTCACGTGGTATTACTGTGTTCATAACTCGTATGACTGCAGTAGAAGATGTTGTGAAATCGAGTGGTTGTTTACAAAGCTGATAGCAATTGCTGAAACAGAGAAATACCGTGTATTTTCTACAGTTGTGGTGAAGTTCAATCTGCCAAATACCCTATTTTAGATCTATCGTTGAATAAACAGGTGTGTCATGAAATTTCTGTAAATGTTCGTCTAAAGTCTGTGGTGGATCACTTTCCATTACTACAACGTCGTTGACGCGGCGTGAACCGAGAACAAGGCATAATGATCCATTCGTTTCAATAACAATGTGTAGTGGACTTATTTACTAACTGCTGGTTTTATAATTCCTTGGTCGAGCATGGCTTGAAGTTCCTGTTTGACCTGTTCCCTATAAATAAATGGTATGGTATAATGTTTAGATCTGATAGGATTGTGAGGTTTGCCTGAAATTCGTATCAGGAACCTGTCATAGTACCTGGAATGCTATCAATGACTTGTGAATATTCTAGTAAAATATAATGTAATTGTCGCCGTTCGTCATCAGTTTTTGCTTGGCTTTCACTTACTGTGTTGGTAACTGTTTGTTAAACGTCGTACTCCACATCGTCTGGTACACTACTGCAATGAAAATAAAGTGTCAGTGCAAAAAGATGTATGCAAGTGCGTACTTTTGGGAAGAGAAATATGTTCAGTTCTATTGACGTTTCTTTCCTCTGATCATAAAGTTTGGTAAAATTCCAAAGCAACCTGGTTGAAATTTTCATTTAATATGAAGTTCGAGTTTTTGAAATCCAAAATAGCCTTACGTTCGATCAGGAGGTTCATACCTAACATTACGTCGGTGGTGAGTAAGAGAACAATCCAAAAATTAGAATAAAAGATATGACCATGTATAGACAAAGGTAAATGTGTTTGAAGTTTTACATCGACGAATTTGCTAGAACTGCGCCATGTACTTTTGTTTTGTTCAGTGGAAAAGTCGTAAAGGACTTATCGTGGTTACACTTATTAAATTAAGCATCACTTATCACAATAACAGGCAAACCTGAATCAACCACAGCAGTAAATTTGTGTGTATCTATTTGTATTTCAATGATGAGTGTCAAGCTGTTTTCATAGTCCGATTCTTTTCTTGTAAAAGCGTTTATCTAGTGATTTCATTTTCAGTAACTATTTAGGGAGGTTCTAATTGCTGGTCGTCGTTGCAGGCTAATGAAACGGGGTTGACTTCGAGTCATGTAGTATTCAGAATTCGATTACTTGTCGTAACTTGTTGTTGCATCTCAATAATTTGTACAGTTCTGCTACTGTGATCATTAGGGTTTTTAGTTGGGTGTAAACGAACGACAGGTTCATTCAGAACAAGACGAGATTATTGTTGATTACTTGTCGTAACTTGTTGTTGCATCTCAATAATTTGTACAGTTCTGCTACTGTGATCATTAGGGTTTTTAGTTGGGTGTAAACGAACGACAGGTTCATTCAGAACAAGACGAGATTATTGTTGATATTGTCCTTGATTGTGGAAGAAATAGTTATTTCCATAATTACGCTGAAAATACTAATTATGACCTCTTCGTTTGTTACTATAATTAGTCTGATACGATACATTTCGGTTGAAATGAGATGTCTGGTTTCTATACACGCAATTATTGCCTTGTGGTGTAGTATTATCGCTATGCTATCGCGTCTTTACGAAAGTTTGTAGCGAACCATTGAAATTGGGTTGACCTTGCTGAGAAAATTGTCGTCCGGAATTTCCAAATTCCTGCTTTTGTTGGTGAATTAGTTCTTGAAAGTTCTGGTTGTTGCTACCAAACTGTTGGTACTGTTGTGGGTTTTGTGAATACTGATCATTAAAATTCTGACATCTGTGAAAATTGTTCTGAAAGTGGTTTCAATTCCTAAACCTCTCATTACGTCTGTCATTAAAATTTCCTGATGAGATTCGATATCGTGTTATTACTGTTGCTATTTTCGGAGACACTTTCATTGACAAAGGAATATTCAGAATTTTGTACTTCCAAAAACTGTAAAAGACCGCAAAATGCAGGAAGGCTATCTTCTTGTTGTCCCGTTAACAGGGAGACTCGTAACCAACGTGTCAATTTAGAGATGCGTAGTTGCGGTAATACTGATTGATTATATGGTTCGGAAAGGTCCTGATTTTGTTGATCCATGTGTTCAAAAAATTGTGTAATGATTGGGTAGTCAGAACTTTCAAGGGACGCTAAACTGATTAACTGATATTTAATTCTTCGTTGTTTAGTTTCCTACCAATAAGCTGACAAAAAGGCATTTTGAAATTCTTCTAATGAGTAGCACTGTCTTGCAATGAGCGCATCCTGGTGACGGGCTCAAGCTCCTGAAAACTGTAAATGAATTCCAATTTATGGGTAACAGGCCAATTAGGTGGTAACGAGAATGAGAAATGTTGTACCTAGTCTAGGAGCAGGAGATCTGTTTTGATATTGCGGAATACTTTAAACTTATGTACTGACAAGAAATGCTTGTAATCGAAGCCATCGTATCGGAAATTTTGTGTCGGTTCATTGCTGCTAAAAAGTGTGTTTTGCGGACGTTGTTCTGCGTCTAAGTCTCTCACATGTCGTAATCCGTCAATATTGTGCTCTAGCGGTGTCGTGTCAAATTGTTCTGCCTTATTATATTGGAGCTTACTCTGTACTTGATTGTATAATGTCTGATATTTTAGGGTTGCTATTTCATCGTGCAAACTGATAACTCTACGATTCTGTACATTGCTATGTGATTTCAACTCATTAATAGCACGGTTCTTAGACTGAAATTGTTGAGACAGAATGAAAGAAGATTTAGTATCTGTATTACTTTCTAAAATTTTTGCTCTGTTCGAAAGGCCATCAGGGTCTTCTGTAAGTCATGATTTGAGCAGTATTGTTGATGCCATTTTCGTCGCTCTGTTTCTGCACTTCCTTTATGCACTTGTTAAGTTTGCGTATATCAGATCTGAGTACAGCACAATCAAGTTCTAATTGTGCAAGTCTATTGGTGACAGTTTGTATGTGTTCTTGCTGTTTTTCGTGTTGTTGACTCAAATGATTTTCTACTTGTGCTTTATGCTCTGTAAAATCGCTTTGAAGCTGTTTGTTCATGTCTTGTACGGATTTTGAAATCATCGGAAATTTGTATTTTTCGGGTGAGCTGCTACATTTTTGCTTATTTCGTGTTGCACGTGAACGAGAGTTTCGCGTATCTGTTCTATCTTTTGTTTTGTTGCTGAGTGATCTCATTTTGACCTTGGATTGCAAGTGTAACTTGCTCTTAATACTGATTACATGCCTCTATGTGCTGACTGAAGCGTTCATTAAGTCGCGTTTCTTGTTGTTCAAAACATTCATTAATCTGTTGTTCTATACTGTGTGTCAGTTCTTCTTGTTTTTGGTAGACTTCATAAACTTCGTCACTGATTTTTTACGTCACTTGGTTCATTGCGTCACTAATTTGAGTGAAATGTTTGTGTCGTTTCTGCTGTGGTTTTTTTTGTCATCCACGATTTGTTGAAACATCTTCATAAGTTTAAAGTATTTTGCGTAAACTGTTCAACAGCGTCACCATTTGGCATGTCTGTAGAGGTTTGAGTATTGTCATTTTGATTGGGTCCTAAAGGTAAATCAACAGAATGCGAATTTTGTACATGGGAAGTATGTGTATCAGCGCCTTCCGCATTTATCGAATGTGCCATCTAATTAATTGCAACATCGGTAAGTGAAGCAAAATCAAGGTAATTTGACTGTTTGGCGTCGAAAATGCACTTCCATTGACTCTCGTGTGACGTACTGTAGTCAATGCAGTATTGTCGGAATTGATATTCATTGCAACAGTGTTATTTGGCAAATGAGTATTTTCGACATTGTCCTTAACTGAGCTACACTTAGTACTATTAATCGTTTTACGCGGCATAATGCACAAATACAATCATAGAACAAACAAGTAGAGAAGAAATAAACAGCAATTTGTCGTTGACCAGTTAGGAATAACTGACACAGATTAGTAAATGCGCAGCGAAAAATTGCTAACTACACTTACTAAGTAGCAAAAAGCAGAGCTTATGACTGACTGTATTATTTCAAAAGATTCCAAAAACAATTTAGAACTGCAAAAAGTTTTCGCCAACTGAAATATGTACGTGATTGAAATTACGTAACTGACAGCATTCTGAATTACAACTGCTAGAATGGGATTAGCATGTGAACGTGTACTTTATCTCGTCGCTTTTGCTCTTTGCCCTGTAATGAACTTTTCTGACTGCGAGAATATAAATTTAGTTTATCTGCGAGAATGTTAACTCTCAACAAATTTAAACTAAACCAAAACTGCATGAACGTAACGTAGCACTAAAACTGAATCTGATGCAACACTATTGATTTGAAACTGGCCGTGGTAATAAAACAAAACTTGATCAATTTGAAAACAATGGTCCCGGTGCTAAATGAATGCTATTCACAAAATAATACAATTTCTTAACTTTATCTGGGTAATGGAAACGCTATTGGCGCTGCTCTGCGTTAGCAGTTTAAATTATATAGTCAGCGAACAGCTATTGTGCACGGCTGTTGCTTAGCATACCTTTTAATTAAATCGAATATGTTTGAGACAATAACTTCTTGGCTCGGGAAAACGGCATTGACTTGGGGTAAGTAAAAGTATGGCACTAACCTTAAAATTTGTATTTTGGCTCTTTGAAAATCAATACTCCTCACAATTATTACACTAAAGTAAGTGGTTATATATTAACAATTAGATTTACAAAATCATGGGATGTGGGTGCTAACATTGTCTCAATCATTACACGCATTGAATTAGTAACGAAACTACGTTCTTTACTTTAATTATTTCCAACTTCCGTTGAGATTCCATTTACAGTTAGCAAACATCGTAGCATCTTGCAAATAAAAATATCATTACTGCACGTACATGATGATGTTAGGTTTGTGGGGCGCTAAACTGCACGGTCATCAGTGTCCGTACAAATTCCCAGTCTACACAGCCAAATCTACCCACTTCCACGAATGACGATACAGTGATGAGGACAACACAAACACACAGTCCCCGGGCAGAGAAAATCCCCAATCCAGCGGAGAATCGAACCCGAGTCCTCGTGATTCTGCAGTAGCAACGCTAGCCACTAGACCGCGAGTTGCAGACATTACTGACCGTAGCGAGAAAGTATATATCCAGCACGCAACAGATACAACATGTCTTTACATTTGAGAGTCCTCCACACATCTCTCGATCTAAAGCTACTCTAACACATTACCCATAGCATCTTGAATCAGCGATCGCTGTTGTGCAGCGACGCTACTACACAATCGATACTACATTTGGCCATCGCTGGTTCAATATAATATTCTCTTATAACAACTGAATTAATTTACTCTGTGTATATATGTTTCAACTTCACAGACCATAAATATAAAACCAGATCACAAGAGAATAGTATGTGTCGTAACAACGAAAGTAGTCGATACGTAAGTACATGCCCATACATGCCACGCTCACTAAATTTTACAGTTCAAAAATTAAAAATACGTTTTAGAACCGTAACAAACGTTTTCTTGCAATTTTAGACATTTTTTTTTTTTTGTATAAAGCTATTCCACTCATTCTACAAGGAATGTATGCTCTTATGACGCAGAGGATGATTGTTACATGTTTTCCATCCATACTATAGTACAATAACAATGTAAAATACGCCTCACTTGGCTTGCTCTCATATATCATGGTCTCTGCTGATTCACAACTGTGTAACTGTGTTCCTTTTATATCATACACACTGGTGTTTTAGTGATTTATGTTCTCCCTTCAAAAACAGAGATCAGTAACATCGGTTTTTAGCCTAATTGTGGTACAAGCATTTTCAGTGCAGGTACTTCGGTCAGTTTATGTATCATCAGGAAAACTCGTTGCAGCTTACTTATGTTCCTATCGATTTGACGTATTCCCGCTTTATCCATATAGTCGGTTACCATATAACACTGTGTCCCCTACATTTGTCTACGAATACATTGTTTACAAGGGTCTGAATATCCCAAGCTGTTGTTGCTAGTTAGGTGCTCGTACTCACTGATGGATTTATAAATGGATTCGCCTGTTATATCCATTACATTGATTCACAGCCTGTAAACTTGTCTCAGTTCCCACGTGTCACATCCGTAGCTTGATACTCGTGGGTGCCTCTCCTTTGGTGATATACATTACAGATTCAACCTACCCCCTTGGGATTTGTTAAATTATATTTCCAAATAAGCTTCAAAAAGGTGTCGTGGTTTTAAAAATGAAATGTGTGTCTCAGCTATGCTATTAAGCATTGCTCCGCAGTAAAACGATCCACGTAGGTGGCTCAAACTGATACCTTCAAACACTGAATAGTGCAAGGCTAGTCTTACCAACACCTCATCACTGTCGACAGTGCTGTGTCTCAATAGCCGCGTCGAGCGATTTAATTGCACTCCCTGCTAACCAGAATAAATCGTATGAACTGGCTGACATAAAACAGAAACTCACTGTTGACAACACATCCAATATTCGGTCCTGATCAGTTGAGTGGTTGGGCTCTTCCACGATTATACGGATATCAAGAACAGAATCTATAAAAACACCTCCAAAATAAAGTACGTGAAATAACAATACTGATTACTGGTATCACAAGATGATTTAGTACGCTAAAATGTCACAACCTTCATTGAAATTAAGGTTTGACAAAAATATAAAGTAATAGAAAAAACCGGCAGCGATTTTGCAGGAAACTAACAACTCATATTGGCAAATGCAACAAGGCAAAACAATAATTATGAAAACGCCTAACAAATCGGACGTAAATCAGATAGGGCTAATATTCAAAGAGATGAGCCTACCGATCCCACACGACGAACTGTTCCTAAATTTGTTGAAATATCGCGATCTTCAACATCTGGTTGGAGGGCACCATTGATCTTAGCTATGCTACATGGGGACTGCGTCAGACGACAGCTTGCTGACCTCCTCTCGAAGGGCTGCAGGTGTGTTCAGAATCAAACAGTTCTCCATCTGCAACCCAAATACGAAGGGCGGAGCCAGAGTTCCGTCCTCGCACCTAGACTGTTGCAGTGAGAACTCTGTTCCTACCGCCATGCAAAACGAGGCTAGGCGTCGTAACCGATTACTATACCAATGTCAGAATTATCCCGTTTCTGTAAAATTCCGGTTCACTGTCTATGCATAAAACTCAGCCAGTGGTAATCGCAGCCGCAACTTTGATGCAAGTTTCTGTTAGTGCACCTGTGGCACAAGGCGTCTGACGAATCGACTTTGAATCACGTATCTACAGCGCAAACGCAGCCGTAAAAAAAAAAAAAAAAAAAAAAAAAAAAAAAAAAAAGAAAATATCTGCAGGCGCAAGTCACCGCCGCTTTTGTTTGTAATAGAGCCCAACGCTTTTGTTTGTAATACAGCTCAACGCTTTGCTTCCATGGTCGCTTTCCTCAGGCGCCACCCACGGTGGGTCATACCCATCGTGTCGAATGGTCCCTTGAAGCTTGCTGCAGCTGCGGTAGTTGCTGGCGCCAGAGAGTCGCTGGCCCAGGGGCCACATACGTACCTCGTGGCGAAGCGTTCCTACTTTCTGTGAATCAACTTAAGCCGTACTCTGCGCAAGGTCTGACAGCAGGCTGGCTACTGCTGGCCTGCCTTTCCATCGCAGGTACCACTGGACCTAGCTCACAGAACATACATTGCCCAGACCAAACAACATTATGATCAGTGTACTTACTCAGAATGTTCATAATAATTAGCCATGTGTAATTTTATTACCAATTAAATTATAACAAAGCCCTACTGCCTGGTGCTAACCGAATAAAGGTCCATAAATAAATATCTAAAAAATGATATGAAGGATGGCTGTTGAATGAAACAGACCCTCTTGAAAACCCTCTGGTTCAGCTGTAACTGATTCATTGAGTATGTCACATTGATGTTAATAACTATTATATAGACAAGCATGAAGAGAAAATTTTGGAAACCCTCTGGAACAATCGAAAATGGAGTGGTATGGATGGAAGAGATTGATAATTAAGACCATACTATAACTGATCCTCTTTCATAATGCGTGAGTCACTCATTGAGCTGGACAGCCACCAAGTCTCAAGCTTTGCTGCTAGTTATGACTAAAGAAAAGGGCTGCATGTGACTTACATTGTCCAAGACTACATAGTCTTCATAAACATGTCGGTCTTCCATTAAACAAAATCAAATGATTTATCAATAATCAGTGAACAACTTTCATTCCATCTACCAGATAAGGAAAAAAAGGTTTTATTTATTATTTACAAAAAATTTCCTACATCTCCCTGCATTTAAACTTACAGAACATGATAATTATTCAGAAACAGCTGTCCCAAAATCTTTGACAATATTTTGGTGAATCACATGCATTCCAATCCCACCCAGCATTCTACCAGAAACGGGTATGGTAAACAACCAGTATAGCAGCACAAAATCAAACACCAGGTGAACATAAGGTTGTTTACTACATAGAACAACATTAACAAATGACACAACAGGTGTTTCTGCAAATGTGGATATCATACCGTGACACTTTGATGCAAAATTGAACTGTGAATATTTTAAAACAATGAATTCAAAGGTAGTACATACCAAAAACGAAAAATTTACCCAGTGTATGTATGTGTCTCCAACTATGTAACAGTTCTGTTAAATATTGTACACAGTATATAACATCCATGGTACTGCCAGAGATGATATTTAAAATGACATGTATATACTTTCTTAAAAAGATCAAATTTCGAAGTTCTGTCAACATTCATGTTTGAATGCTGGCATTTTTAAGAATGTCAAAAATGGCCTTGCATAGAGTGTTACAAGGAAAAATTCTTAGTTAGAAGTTTTTTTATTGTGAACAGTTAAATATGAAATGGACAGTTATACATGTGAACATTGATCTGAAAGACATAAATAAAAACTTTTAAAGAATGTAGATTACATGTAACGCTATAGATAATTTTTTTTTTTTGCAGAAAGAGTTACTGGATCATGACCTATGCTCTCACTTCTCTACTCTCCCAACCCTTGTGCAGTATTCGATGTGTTTGACTTCTCACGCAAGTACAGCACTCAACACAATGGTGTGTCGCAAAGAGAGTCAACAGGAGTGGACAGTTGGAGACTGTGGCTGGTCACCTCGACAAGGTATCTCAACAACCAGTAATCTCGAGTAGTCGGCGTGACATCCTCCCGAATGGAAAGTTTGGCAGACCAGTTGGTCTAGACATTAACTGTAGTTCTAAGAGGAGCTCTTCATGAGTGTGGCACGGCGAAGTTTTGTTTGATACTGACAGTTTACTGTTGTCTTTTTTCTGTGAGTGGCAGACTGACTTGAGTAATGATGCTCTGTTTACTCGAGAGTGAGCTAATAGCGTTGGAGTAGCTACCTGTATTTGCTATTCAGAAATATCTAGAGGAATTCAGTTGTGCTATTACTCTCTTTGTCGCTGAAAAGTAGTTGGAATACTTTTGAAGTTTGAATTTTCCGTGTTGACAAAGATGGGTAGACACAGAACTGCTATTATGCACAGTCTTCATCGAAAACAATAACTCTGAGTAGAACTCAGAGTAATGTATGAGAGTCTTCTTTCAACATTTCCAAAGGACTGAAGGGGGATATAGCTTAGCTCGCAGAGTTGTGACAACTCGTAAGTTAAGGAGACAATAGTAGTGGGTAACAGACTGCTTTGTGATGTGTAAGACAACCCCATGATTAACTGTGAAAAATATTCAAACAGCCAAGCCCTCTTCTGCAACCAAATACTGTCAACGGTGCTTCTGCTGACGCACTGCTTCCTTGTCTCGTAGTGCGTGCTGACACACAAGCGGGTCAGTTGCCAGATGATAGAGGTCCCCATAAGAGGCAGTCGCCTAGCTGACTCCCATTTGGCTCGCCCTGTGCTAGGTACTAGCAACACGCATCCGCCATGCACTGTGCTGTCTAGGAGCTGCAGTCACTGGAAGTTAAAGGCTACCTGGGTCTTTTGCTACCGCTCAGCTGGCCAAAGGGGCCGCACTGCTCTCTGGCATAAGACACACCTCTGTCCCCTCACCCATGTGCCGAGTACCTGCGGTCGTCCAAGCAGGACCCTATTGTGCCACTACTGTAATTCCTCAACTAGCATGAGTCACGTGAGTTAGCCCACGCTGTCATCGGTGGCAGACAAGTCCACAGGAACTGCAGAACATTCAACATTGCCTTAACCAGAGGCCTCACGAACTTACATTCAAATACAATACAGGAGTTACAATGTGATATTAAGCTATGTTTATCTTCCTCTTCACTAACTCTACAAAATAAGACATTAACAAACAGCTACATTTTCTAAAAAAAAGTAAAATATCAACTTACAATATCATTCAAAGAAAATCTTAAAATACTTGAGAAACGTTAGGACTTTATATTAATCAAATTATATGAAAGTGGCACATAAACATATAAACGGATAGTATTCTCTTGTTGTGGTGCAGTGTGGTATTTAACTGTAGATTAGTGGTTAGTTCACACCTCCACTGTTATGTTTATGCACTCATTATATGAGATTATCAATTATCATGCTGCAGTCTACAACCAGCAACCCATTTCTGTTAAACTAAGAACTCAAGAAATGTTATAAAACATGTCATTTATGAGAGATACAAATTAAAATGATTAAGAACATGCAAACTTTAAATTTGTCATAGCACCAATTTAATGTGATTTTCCACATTTGCTTGACGTGTTGTGTTCTCACCAGATTATTATAGTATTTGCGCCCCATGGCACTATTGGTGTAGCCAATGAACAAATTTTCTTCATATGCATCATGATCATTATATTTTATTTTCAAAGACCACTGTCCTGGCTCTGCATGAATCTTGTTACAATTCATACATTGTCCTCAAGTTATCACATTTAGAAAACTCTCTAACTCAGATTATACATCATTTTTACACGTAAAACAGAAACAATGTGAGACACGCAAAGAATTCTACTTCAGTTAGAACACACTGTCAGTGCTTCTGAAAAAGGGAGGGGGTGGGGCATTGAATAACAAGTGCGCCTTTATCAAATTTCAATAACCAAACGTCAAAACTCAAATACCATATGACAGTGGCTTGCACACCACATGCAATATCCAACAAGTTACACAAGTGTGTGACGACCTGGGCAATAACTACTTGAGTAAATAAGAAGACACGATCATCTCAGCGATGGTCCAAGGTAACAAACAACAACATCCTAAGTCCCACCACGTGGATAGATATAAATCAACACAAAACCGAAGTGATTACCCAATGCACCACCGCGTGGATGGAACTACGTCACCCTCGAATAAACCAAAACGAATGCCACAGCCACTCAATACGTGGCCAAATATCCAAAACAATCGACGGAATGTTGCCCTCCAGTCAAGAAGACACAGACTCTAGCAATACTCAGACATTCGACAAAACAGAAACACAGAACAGAGTCTAATGAATGGAAATGAGTGAAGAACCTACTCTCCAAATTAATAGACAAGACCTCGTTGTAACACATGCATCTCACAATGCAACGGTTATCACACAACATAAGGTATGATTTTAAGATTATATCACACCACAAAGAGAGGGACAGGGTTAGACAAAAACGACATTCAAAACTATATACTTATAACATCAATGACGTTCGTAGGTGTTCACATCAAACAACATCGATGACAGGATACTGGGAAGAAGAAAACACTTGATAAAGAAAATAAACACATGAAATCACTACATATTCATGTACTCTATTCTACTATAAACTGCTCTTCAGAAACAGCACTATCATCCCCACACAGCTTAATGTGGCACACACAGGTTTCCCTGATCTCAAGGATTCCAGTACCACTGGATCAGGATGGAGCAATCTTCTGACACGTACTGCTCCATCGTATACTGCGAAAAAGTTGTGGTAGGTCTTTATTTACTTACTCGATGGTCTGGAAGATTGTTCAATACTTTGTCTCCCACTCGAAGAACGTGTGGAATCAGTCCTTCCACTTGTTGGCTGCCACATTAATCCTTTAGAGAGCACTATGCACTCATTTCTCAGGCTTAATAAGCATTCACAGCTGATGTCTACTACATCCTGCATTACATCAATAGGCTGGTGATTCCAAGGAATGGTGATTACAGCTAGCATATAGATTCCATGTGGGGTGGTGTTCATGATTTCCTGAAAGTCCTTCAGGAAGAAATCCCAAGATGTATGTCATTGGAACAGTAGATGTGACAAAGATTTCCCAGATGCTTCATAATTCTTTCAGCAGGGTTAGAGGAGTGGTACTCCATCAAAATTAAGAACAGTTTCTTTTGTCTCGGTAGACTCTCTTTTCACCTCTCAGACCGAGACTGATGGCCATTACTAGAAATGACTGTCAGCTTGCCCCACCTTAGGCAAGAAGTCTATGTAGAAAGCGCATGATACCAACAAAGTAGTGGCGTTCTTTGACTCTTTGACGGAGGTAGCATGACGTATTTTGAGATCAGCCCAACAACGACCAAGATATAATAGTGTCCTTTAGTACTGCGGGGAAACGGTGCCATGAGATCCATGGCCATAAGTTCCCATAATTTTCCCAGCACAATGGAATACAGAGGATGACGCACTGTCGTGGTGGTGTGCTTACACTTCTGACGTTGTTGCAGACAGCGAGTACCCTTCGTATATGCTGCATGGCGGCTTATTTAAATGCAAGATTGAAAATATTTTTAATTTTTGCAGCTGTATGTCCGATTACGCTGTGTCTCGTAATCGGTTGGCCCTGACTAGAATTGTTACGCTATCTGACTGCAACAAACAATCTAAGCAAATTTTCGTAAACACAGTTAATTAATTAAGTCCCCAGCAACTATAAAACCTACAAACCAATAAGCACAAGAGTAACTGTTCTGTACGTGGGAGTGTGACTCAACGTCCACATCTGGCACGTTCTTCTCCAACAAGACAAGAATTTTTTAATTAACATTTATACTGAATTAATTAAAGAAAGTAAAAATACCATAATTACTCAAGAGAGTCACAATTACACTCTAATCCAAGAACACAAGCCAGATGCTTTGTTGACTGAACCTGTAGTGACGCATTATTTCAGACACACAATTAATAAAAGAACATTGTAATTTTTACCTTCATATATATTGACGAAATGCACTCATTACAATAACATCTGCTATCTCTCCCATCAAATAACTGCATAAAACATGGAACAACACTCCTTACTACCACATCTCACTCCGACTTCACGACAAGCAGTGCCCACTAGCACATCTCGGTACGACTGACTACAACGAGCTCTCAACAAGCACTGACTGCTATGAATTCTCGACAATCACTGTCCTCTACGAGCTCTCCACTAGCACTGACTGCCACGAACTCTTAACAAGCACTGTGAAGGCGGCTTAATAGTACTCTTTGGCGCAATCTCTGGCGCAGTGTAGCCACCTTTCATATGCCCCTCCTCCACAGGCCAGAATTTGATGGTATTTTTGCCAGCATTGGTGGTGAAAATACCACCAAATTCGTCCAGAAAAATACAGACAAAAATAAAAGATAATATTAATACCTAAATATCACATAATTAGTTAAAAATTTTGGCTTTGCACTGACCTTTCACTAACCTAATATATGAAATACAGTAAGCAATACAACTTCTTTTCATACATGTGACTTTACATAATAGTTTACACAATATACAAAAAATCAGTTTATACAAATGTTCACATAAAATGCTTTCAATGATTAGTTTATACAAAAAAAAAAACACTAACAGGTGACATCTTTTCAGTAGAAGCAGTTCAACAGTTGCACCCAGTAAAGTTTAGCAGGTACACCCAGCAACAAGTCACATTAGTTCAGTAGAACCAGTCCATCAGAGGTACCCAGCAATGTTGAGTAGGTGCAGACACCAACAAGTGACATCATTTCAGTAGAAGCAGTCCATCAGAGGCACCCAGCAATGTTGAGTAGGTGCAGACAGCAACAAGTGACTTCATTTCAGTAAAAACAGTTCATCAGTTGCACCCAGCAATGTTGAGCAGGTGCAAACAGCAACAAGTGACTTCATTTCAGTAGAAACAGTTCATCAGTTGCACCCAGCAATGTTGAGTAGGTGCAGACACCAACAAGTGACATCATTTCAGTAGAAACAGTTCATCAGTTGCACCCAGCAATGTTGAGCAGGTGCAAACAGCAACAAGTGACTTCATTTCAGTAGAAGTAGTCCATCAGTTGCACCCAGCAATGTTTAGCAGGTATACCCAGCAACAAGTGACATTATTTCAGTAGAAGCAGTCCATCAGTGGCACCCAGTAAAGTTGAGAGCAGGTGCAGACACCAACAAGTGACACCATTTCAGTAGAAGCAGTCCATTAGTGGCATCAGCAATGTTGATCAGGTGCACACAGCAACAGGGGACATCTTTTCAGTAGAAGCAGTTCATCAGTTGCATCAGCAATGTTGATCAGGTGCACACAGCAACAGGGGACATCTTTTCAGTAGAAGCAGTTCATCAGTTGCACCCAGCAATGTTGAGCAGGTGCAGACACCAACAAGTGATATCATTTCAGTAGGAGTAGTCCATCAGTTGCACCCAGCAATGTTGAGCAGGTGCAGACAGCAAGAAGTAACATCATTTCAGTAGAAACAGTTCTAACAGTTGCACCCAGCAATGTTGAGCAGGTGCAGACACCAACAAGTGACATCATTTCAGTAGAAGCAGTCCATCAGTTGCACCCAGCGATGTTGAGCAGGTGCAGACAGCAACAAGTGACATTATTTCAGTAGAAGCAGTTCCATCTGTGGCACCCAGTAAAGTTCAAGAGGTACACACAGCAACAAGTCACATTAGTTCAGTAGAAGCAGTCCATCAGAGGCACCCAGCAATGTTGAGTAGGTGCAGACAGCAAAAAGTCACATCTCTCTCAGCAGAAGCAGTTCGATAAAATTCACTAGCACTGATCACACTGTTCATCAGAGTTTATGAGCAGAAATTAAACATGTCCTGCTGGCACCAATCATGTAGAAAAGGTACAAGTAACAGTCCATAATTTTTTTTTACAATCACTGATCACACAGTTCATCAGCAGAAATTAAACACGACCAAATGTCACACATCATGTTGAAAAGTGCAGGTAACAGTTCAGAATATTTATCTTCACTAATCAGACAGTTCAGGCATGAACAATAGTTTGAATGCACATACAAATGCTTTTACAGTAACATACAAATCATAACAAACACACAAATGATATCAGATAATTGTCCTATTAACTATTACAATACACAAATACCAGTAAACCTATAATATTTATGGGTGTCAGTGCAATCCACTACCAACAAATAAAATAATATTTTGAGATAGGTGGTTAGGATTAGTAAAGGAAAACATACAAAACACACTCATTCATCTTTCATCCACATTAGTGCTACTGTGTAACTGAATAGTGTTAATTGTGTAAATGAAATTCTGTCTAAATCTGATGTTCATCATGTGTATCAAGTAGTACTGGCAGCAATGTATAATAGTCAATAGTAGTTAGTCAACGTCATAGTCATCACGTCAAGACCAATGTTTGCCAAGCCAGATCAAAATGTACTGATGTTGAACAACTGTCAGTGAGCCAAAATATGCAAATTACTTCCTCTCTTCAAAAAAAGTATATACTGCTTAGTGATTTAACAAAGTGTGTGTATAGACTATCTTCCTTCTACTTTAGTGTTCTAGTCTGCTATCTTCATCCTCCTTGTTCCATAAGACCAACAAAAAAAATATGCTCCTCACTTACTTTACCTCTTATGCACCAAAACTCCAATAATCATCAGCATCACATAATCTCAATAATACCTTAATAATACCTCTTCAATACGTCTTATCATCAATATCATTTACCTTACCTCTTGTCCACAAAAACTCCAATAATCATCTACTTCACATACTCTCAATACCTCAATAATACGTCGATAAATATAAACCTTATTGCCAATATCATCTCACTTCCAACACAACTTTTTCCTCCAGTCAGTCTCCTCGAACAAGTACAGATAAAATCCTAAAGCAACTTCAATTCAGCATCCCATACAATCCGAAGACACAGTGTCCACACACAACCTCTGTGTAATCCATCTGAACCAAATTTTCTACTCATTATAAATTATAAACAAAGAAATGCATACATGACCTCTAACAGACTTAGTTCGAATAACTCTCAGTAATTAAGTACGATTACGGAGTGTGAATAATCATAATGTTTCACAGTGTGTACACCACTTCAAGAATCATAGCAGAAGCAAACATGTGGAGTATTTTTTGTGTCAAGTGTCACTTCCTATTTCAATTGCTCACGAAAAATGCAGTGTAATAATTGTTAATGGTCTAAACCTAGTTTTGGTCTGTCATGTCGTTAGCTTCCTTCCTATTAGCATAAATTTATACAGCTTCCATAAAACCTCAGCTCATGTGACTTCTATGACTTTCTTGTACTAATGTCGTTCGTCGAATTATAGCAGTTCATTTTCTTATCTTAAAAATATAAGGCACTGAGCGTAAGCAAAACAAGCAATAGCGAGTAAATATACCAGTAGAGAACAGAATGTCAACAAGTGGATGCAGCACAATTCCTACAACGAGGCTCTACCAAGCGAACAATCTATAATTAATACAGTAGCGTGACCTAAACTCTATGTTTATACACTGTACATCAGCATTGCTATACACCAAATTAAAGAGCAGTTGTGACGACAAACAGAAATGTATAAATATGCAATACATACGCATAGCAGCAAACAGGCCATTAGCATCATATCAGCATAAGCAAATAAATGTCCATATGTCATCCTAATAAGTAAACATGAAGCCGCAAGCAGATAAATCACAAAGTATAACCTACATACATAACCACAGTCAGCACAATTAATCAGGTTACAATTATAATTTAAATAAATAAGCACAGCAGGCACATAATTAAAAAATGACATCAGTGAAAAAGCAGTGCAGCCAAGCGATGCATAATATATACAAATTACAACCCAGTTCATTAATAATCATTGTCAAAATCAGTTAACGTACGCAAGCACGTCGCTTCACAAGTAAATTCATAGAACATGAAATTAGCACAAAGTATGAATCACGTAATCGCGAGCAGCAAATTACGTCTAAAGTACGTACCTAAGTGGAAATATGTTACCTGAAAAATAAACTCAATTAATAGTTACCTTTTTTAGTTTATTAGTTTCTTCTTCGAAATTACATTCTTCCTGAAAATTTCTCGATAGCAAGTCGTCTTAACGTCGGACACTCACAGAATTTACCTGAAGTTCTTAAATATTTTATACAACCGTATCCTGAAAAATACTGAATGTTAATAACAGAATTCATCAAGTCACTATAGCTTTATACTGAATTTAGTCGGAGAAATTAGACTGTGTATTTGTTTACGGCTGTCAGTGCATTCGCACTGAGCGCTCGATCAGCTGTAGGCGCGTGACGTAGGAAGCTATTGTTCGCGGTCAACGACTGCCTTGTGCGGCGCGCAGACTTGACTGTTGCTTTGAGTATGTGCCGCCGCCAAAACACAGCGCGGCATCCTTGTACTCTTCGCATGTTTACATCTAGCTGTTAGTTCTCCAAAGTATGTTATTCCACAAAAATTTTAACGTTTGATATATGATGTATTCCTTTAGAGCGTCGAGATTTAAGAGTTTCTACTTCAACAGTGTTATCATGAATAATTTTGCGAATTCTGTATGGACCGTTATAAAGCAGAAAAAATTTGCGACACAAGCCTTTTCCTTTGTGAGACAAACGGTGGGACTTAATTAATACCTTCTGACCAACTGACAAGAATTTTGAACGACCAGGACGTCTAGCTGATTTCTCTCTTCTAGCAGCCGCAGACGCAATATTTCGTAGAGCCAGGTTGACAACTTCAGAATGCCGCAGTTTCCGTGAAGGCGGAAAAGGAATGATTTCAGATATGCGATTTGTTGGTACCTTATTTTTTAATATCAATAGAGGCGGTAAAGAAGTTGAGTCATTAGGAAGTTCATTCAGAATGTTTTGAAAAATATGAAGATACTGATCCCAAGTTCTGTGATTCTGATGACAATAAAGACGGCACAATTTATTGATTTCCTTCATCCATCTCTCTGAAGCATTAGATTGAGGGTGAAAAAGTGAAATGAAGATTGGTTTAATTTTACGACGCTGTAGAGTACGAAGCCAAATTTTAGAACGAAACTGTGATCCATTATCTGATATAACCTTATCAACATGACCAACTTCTTTAAGAAAATGTTTGATGAAAGCGTTAGATACTGAACGAGCTGTTGCCTTGCGTAAAGGTGTAAAACACACATATTTTGACGTCAGTTCCACTGCTACGAAAATGTACGCAAAACCATTAGTAGAACGAATCACTGGACCAAACAAATCGACTGCAGCCATCTCCTTTAATTTCGCTGGAATGATGGGAAACAACGGTGCTCTGTGAGAAATCGTTGGAGGCTTAGCCATTTGACATAATTGGCATTTGGCAAGAACAGATCGAATACGTTTTTCCATATTACTGAAATAGCAATTTTCTCGTAATTTATGAAAGCATTTTCGGGGACCAAAGTGTGCATAACTGAAATGCGTATACCAAATCAATTTATTGACCCACTCATCAGGAATACAAACTAACCAACCAAAGTTGTCGACCGATTTTCGTTTAAAAAGAATGTCACTGCGAACTGAATAGCATCTAGTTTCTCTGGATCAGGAAGAATACCTTCTGTAGAAATAATGTGACCGAGAAATTTCACCTGAGAACGACCAAATTCAGATTTTTCCAAGTTCACTGTCATGCCAACTCGTGCAAAAATACGTAATAATGAATCCAAAATTTTGTTGTGCTCACTCCAAGAGTGTTTAGCAATAAGAATGTCGTCAACATATGAAATAATATTGTCACGAAGATAAACAGGTAAGATTTCGTTTAAGCTATGAATGAATGCTGCAGAAAATATAGTAAGTCCAAACGGTAAATTTCAGAAGTCACTTTTGGGTAAAACAGTCATATCCGGTTATTGTTCACTTACTCACTAGATAGATTGATAGTCGAAGAGTTGTTTTGACAGATGTAAAGAATAGTAAAAGAGTAGGCAGCGGTACAGAAAACTAAAAGAGAAATAGCACCACTACAGCTCGGGGCCCTATGCTCGCTACGGCACATATTCACTTAGAGTAGTGAATCCCCTGAGGACATTAATAGGTTAGAACAGTAATTTTCGAAATCTCATTTAGGTAAATAGTCAAATCCGGTTATTGTTTATCTACTGTCTAGATAGATTGATAGTCGAAGAGTTGGTTTCACAGATGCAAAGAATAGTAAAAGAGTAGGCAGCGGTACAGAAAACTAAAAGAGAAATAGCACCACTACAGCTCGGGGCCCTATGCTCGCTACGGCACATATTCACTTAGAGTAGTGAATCCCCTGAGGACATTAATAGCCGCACATAATTTCCAGTTTGTGTCTTAGTGGCAAATTTGGCGGAAGTGCGTACATAATTTGATCTAACCATGCACATGGATGTATGTCGTTCTTCGAATTGCGAAATATCTTAATCTTCCGAACAGTTAAGAAGTGTTTATAGTCAATGTTTGCACCTCGTGGCGACAAAGACCTACCGCGTCTGTCCCAGTCCCAATGTCGATTATTGTTAAATTCACGCGCCTCGCGCTCTCTTACTGCATCCCGTAAATGAAATAAATTGCTTTCTTCAAACCCCTCTGCTAAACTAAGACTTGTCAATTTATCTGAGATGTCCTCAACTCTTTCCGATGAGTCACTTAATTGTCCTTTCTGTTTATTTACGTCTTCTGTAAATGTCGCGACTCGGGTTTCGGTGTTGTCACTTTTAGTAGTTAAGTGTTCACACTGTTGCGTTAAGTTATTTATTCTGTCATTTGGTACGGATTCCTCGATTCTTTCAATTATTTCTTCCTTGTCTTGTGCACATTGTAAATTTAACTCTGAAAATTTCTGTACTATCACGCGATCTTTTTCTTCCCGTTCTCTGTCCTGTTCCTCTTGTCTGATTTCTGTTGAAATTAAACTATTATTGTGAGAATTTAAAATCGGTTGTACTTCTTCTCTAATTTCTTTCTTTGATTCATCATTCGTATTTTTGAAACCTGTCCCTCTTCGTGAGCATAACCGTGTTGTCATTGCTTCCATCTCAGTTCTAATTTCAGATCGCAAAGTTCCCATCTCTGTTGCCATTGTTCCTATTCTTGATCCCACTGTTTTTAATTCAGATACAAACCGTGTTTCCATTTTTCCCATCTGTGTTACCATTGTTCCCATTTGTGATCCCAGATTTAATATTGCACCCATCAACTGCTCTATCTCTTCTGTCGTTAATCTCGGATTCTGTGGATTATCTGATTGCGAAAAATTTTGAAATGGTTCCGGACTATTTTCCCGACTTATTACACTGTTTTCCACCTCATTATCCACCATACTGTTTTTCTCTGTTGGCGAGTTCGCCATGTCAACAATTTCGTCATTCTCACTATTCATCATTTTTCCCTTTTTCATCGATCGCGTAATCATTTGCAAAACATACAAAAAATTCGACACTGTACGAAAATTACACACAAGGACTCCTTATTTCCAACAATACCATTTACATGCAATGTCTCCCTCAAACACGATCAATCGAACAATTGAAATAATTGCACTAGATTGTCAAACGCGTAAACAAGACAACAAATCAAATTCTGAGAAAAAAATAGCATTAGAAGAATGCCAATTACCAAATCTACACATGCAATATAACCTACAATTACTAAATTACAAATTACTACAACAATACTACAGTCTACAATTTTCACAATCAGAAGAATCCAAGGGACGATCCGAAGCAGCGGTCGCCACGTGCATGGGGGCTTAATTAAATAAATGATTGAAAATGATTTTTCTTTTTAGTAGCTGTCTGTCCGATTACGCAGTGTTTCGTAATCGGTTGGCCCTGACTAGAATTGTTACGCTATCTGACTGCAACAAACAATCTAAGAAAATTTTCGTAAACACAGTTAATTAATTAAGTCCCCAGCAACTATAAAACCTACAAACCAATAAGCACAAGAGTAACTGTTCTGTACGTGGGAGTGTGACTCAACGTCCACATCTGGCACGTTCTTCTCCAACAAGACAAGAATTTTTTAATTAACATTTATACTGAATTAATTAAAGAAAGTAAAAATACCATAATTACTCAAGAGAATCACAATTACACTCTAATCCAAGAACACAAGCCAGATGCTTTGTTGACTGAACCTGTAGTGACGCATTATTTCAGACACACAATTAATAAAAGAACATTGTAATTTTTACCTTCATATATATTGACGAAATGCACTCATTACAATAACATCTGCTATCTCTCCCATCAAATAACTGCATAAAACATGGAACAACACTCCTTACTACCACATCTCACTCCGACTTCACGACAAGCAGTGCCCACTAGCACATCTCGGTACGACTGACTACAACGAGCTCTCAACAAGCACTGACTGCTATGAATTCTCGACAATCACTGTCCTCTACGAGCTCTCCACTAGCACTGACTGCCACGAACTCTTAACAAGCACTGTGAAGGCGGCTTAATAGTACTCTTTGGCGCAATCTCTGGCGCAGTGTAGCCACCTTTCAATGCTTCTCCATATTCTTAAAGCAACAGAGGATACAAAGCTTGGAATAGCATTTGTGTTGTTCAAAGTGTCTGTAAACAAATGTGTATGCCAGATGACCTTGTTAATGAACCAAACAGGATCATCAGGACAAGTCTGATGGAAGAGAATGCCTTTGCCTACTACAGAATTCTGTAGTGTTCATACTTGTGAACTGTTATGCCAACATTCCTTCATTTTGAACAGCGCTGGATTTTATTTTGCCAGATTCTTTAAGGGCCGTCGTCACGTAATTCTCAAACGCTACCTAGTGCAAATAGTATAAGCTAAAATGGTTTAGTTCTAACTTTTCAGTCATATCAGTCCATGATCTGGATAAGGCATCCGCTACAATGTTAGTCTTCCCAAAAACATAGGTAACGGAGAACTGAAACTTCTAAAGACTCAAGGCCCACCATGATAATCTCTTAGTCTTTATTTTAGCGGTTATGAAGAATTCCAGGATTTTATGGTCTGTAAAGACCCTAGTTTTGCGTCCGAACAACAAGAATCTAAACTTTTCAAAAGCTCAGACCATACATAGCTAACACCTAAAATTCAGTTATGGAGTAGTTTCGTTCGCATTTACTGGAGACCCGGCTACCGAACACAATGGTTATGTGCACCATATTCCCTCGTTCTTTGTACTGTCGAAATACTACAACCTGAAGGCCATTGCAGACGCTGTCTGTCGCCATACAGAAGTCTTGTTCCAAGCTAGGGTGCAAAAATCTCCGTGTTTACAGTAGGCAGCCTTTAAAGACTGGAATTCACACTCCGCTGGGCCATCTCATTCGCAGGGGATCTTCTTGCACGTTAGTTGACATGATCAAGGAGCGACCAGGTCACTGACACAAATAAATCTTTTATAAAAATTTACCACTCCACTAAAGTAAGGCACCTGTGTTTTATTAGTCAGGTTGCGAATTTCTCTATGGCTTCAATTTACTCGGCGTTAGTTTCGGTCTCTTCATCTGAGATTATGTGGCCAAGGAATATAATACATAAGGAATCAAAACATGATTTTGTGATATAACATGTGACCCTGTGTTCTTTAAAACACGCAAAATCTTCACTAAAGTATCTTCATTCCGCTCCCAAGTCGGTTCGACTATTAAAGGATCATTGACATACGTTGTTACATGCTCCTTGAAGATAGGGCTCAGAATGCTATCGAAACCTCGAATGAAAGCGGCAGAAGACGCGTTAAGCCTGAAGGGAAGTCGGGTGAAATGGTAGCACCTCCCGAATGCAAGGAAGCCAGTGTGTTTCCTGCACGTGGAACGTGATCTGCCAGAAATTGGATCTAATGTTGATGGAGGAGAAAACAATTATTCCATGATAGTTTTGTACCGATTCCCTCAATCCTTCTGGCCCATCAATCTGAGGCTCTATAATGGTTTAATTCGCCATGGATTTAGCAAGAATCTTATCGATTTGTTTTGTTTTTCCACAATGCATAGAGGGCTATTATGAGTGGGCGTTGCAGGCTTGATTATTCATTAGTCAAGCATCCGATTGGTTTCCAAAGACGCAAGGAAGTTTTTGTGTTCTCTGGCGATAAACTTGTACACGAAGCCCTTAATTGCACATGTTTTAGGCGAGAATACCTCTGTGTCGGCCACTAACATATTCTGCAGCTTTGCTCTCTCGTTCCCCACAGTGCCGATTACACTGCTGCACTTGTCTCTGATAGCTTGTAGTACATTCACCTTATTTTTTTCTCATCTGATCCACATAACTCAATCTTTTAACGTCGCAAGGTCACATCCTCCTCTTCCTGTTTGTCAACGCTTCATGTAGTTTTCATTTATTTCGGCCTGCATCGAGTGTCCAACAAACTTGATGAGTCGTACTTCATCTTTTCGTATCATTTTACTTTCAATCCCCTCTGTGAATGTACATCTGTGTACTTTCCTTTGAGTGCGCCCTTAATTCGGGTCTTACTCAGACATAACACTAGCCATTCTCGGTCTGCTGTGCTTAATTGGTATGCAACCTCGGCTACCGCAGCAACCTGACTGCTGCTGTCGAGAATGCACTTCAGCATGTGCTTTTCCACTGTAACTTTTAGCATAGGGTGCACGTCTTCTCTAATGGGCTAGCTTGTCTCTTCTAGTAAGATTTGACCAAGATCTTCATGGTCTAGAAGGTTTATCCGGAACGAACCGGTATGTTGTGTGGGCACGTTTTCAGCCAGGACCCCATTTTGTGTTGCAGTTCTCCCTCTTTATTCCGCGGTGGGGTTCGGACTGTACACTTTAACGGTTTGCCCCTGTCGATTTTCCAAGTTACATTCCCTTCAGTTTTGACTGTATTGGCGATCATCATGGTTGTTCCAGTTGTTATTCCTGTAATCACCCCTATCTCATTGCGCACCTTTGAATTGTCATCTTTTATTCCTATAACTACCTCCTACTGTGTGTCAGGAATTGTTTCCTCGTCTATAATGATTCATATTGTTTAGAAACTGGTGCATCCCATCTGAAACTGCAAGCCTTGCTTTGGTATTTTGCGCGTCATATGGATAATCCAACTCTCGCAAAATGTTTCTGAAACTCTCAATGTTGTCTTACAACGTCCTATCAGAATGTGTTTATAGTGAATCGGTAGCTTCATACAGCAAAATCTTATGGCTTCCGAGCCACGGCAGGGTTTTTCTTTAGAGGTGATCGAAGAACTTGAGTTGACTTCCAGACGTGGAAGCTTGGAGGCGACGGCTCATCATAATTTCCTCTTTAATTTTGGGGAATTTCATGTGAATCACCCAGTGGCCGTTGCCTTATGTCACAGGTTTTCCTGAAAATTTGGTGTAAGAATATACATAATGAGTTAGGGTTAAATGTTTTTTCTTGAATTTTTTGACCAAAATTGTAATTAGAAGGCCATTTTTAAATGTTGACCCCTTCTATGAACTAGCGTTGAGAAACAAAAGTACCTTGTAGGTTTCTAACCAGTATAACTTTTTTATTTATGAATCAATTTTATTCAATTTGGTGTCACTGGAAAGTAAAAGAATAGAGCTATAATATAAGAAATATTAAAGTGATGTGTCTAAGCAACAAACGTTTGAAATTGTGTAATTAATGTAATTTTTCATCTTTTTTTGTTGCAAATTTCAGGAATATTTTTTCTGCCGAATCACAAGTTTCACCATCTCAATTTTTGTTTCAAATAATTCTTCTGCTATACTTTTCAACATAAAAAAAATCGGAAAGGTGTTTTTCCTCTGTTGTTAGATCTTTTACTTTTTCAATAATGCTGTTAATAATTAATTTCTTCAAATAGTTAATCAACAATACATGAAACAACAACGAGAAGTTCATTCTAGCAACAACACTCATATGGAACACAGGTTGTATGTGTTATGTTTTTGTGTGTCTGTGCACTTTATATATCTGAAGGAATTTTTTGTCTTGAATTTTTGCTTCTTACACAAGCAGCCATTCTGTCTGGTAAGTTATTTGAAAGTACAGTCGAACCCCTCAATATGATAACGTTCGGGAAATATAGCCCCTCAATATGAGATAGTGAAAAGGAACGATTGAAATTAAAAAGAGAAAGAATTCATCCAATCTATGCATAGTTGCACAGTAAAGAATAACCAGGGAGACTTAATTTAACTTCTATAAGCGCAATGGGTTACATTTTGTCAACGTATTACAGTGCCCTCGGATGTTGTATAATTTTTATGAAGCGACGCTAGACCATCCAATCATGTTGTGGTCAGGGTTGCGATTTCTTATGACAGCTGGAGCACTCTCCTGGTTATCCCACACACTCTGCAAATTTTCGTGTTAATCTAGCGATTTCACCGATTTTGCTGCCATTCATAAACAGTATTCCATAAGGTGTTTGCCAAACAGTATAACGCTCTCCCATATAACGCTGTTGTAGGACAACACGCGTCGCAGAGTGTGGAAATGTCGTCTTGGCCTGCTCGATCACAAGACCTCTCTAATCGAGCACATATGGGACATCATCGGACGACAACTCCAGCGTCTTTCAGAACCAGTTTTAACCGTCCTTGTATTGACCGACCAAGCCTACAGACACGGAACTCCATCCCACAAACTGATATGCGGCACCTGTATAACAAAATGCATGCATGTTTGCATGCTCGCGTTCAACATTCTGCCTGTTACACCGGTTATTATTGTACCGGCATTTCACATTTGCAATAGTATCTCACGCTTACATTAATCTATGAGCTTGCAATCTTAATCACTTGAATATTTTAAGTAGACGTATATGTTCCCAGAATGTCATTACTCTGCATTAATTAACTTTTGGTGTTGAGATCATTTTTCCGTCAGTGTTTTTAACCAGTCAACATGAAGGCCGTTTACCTTATAACTTTCCGCCCCGATATCTGAGTGATTAGCATGACAGATTGCCGTCCTACGTTCCCGGATTCGATTCCCGGCTGGGTCGGGGATTTTCTCCGCTCAGGAACTGGGTGTTGTGCTGTCTTCATCATCATTTCATCACCATCCGGCGCGCAGGTCGCCCAATGTGGCGTCGAATGTAATAAGACCTGCACCAAGGCGGCCGGACTTGCCCCGCAAAGGGCCTCCCGGCCAATGACGCCAAAAGCTTATTTCCATTTTTCCTTTTAACTTACTCAACTATCCATCTGTTCTATATATCCGTGTGCTACACTCATTTTCCATTCTTCATTGTCTATATTTTAATTAGTCAACAAATCGTCCTTTTATAATTTAAATCGGGCAATTGACGAGCTGTCCTTTTTGTGCAAAAGAATTATTTTTGTCAATCGCCATGTAGGATTTTTATATTATTACTTGAAATTTTTGACTCTCATGTGGCTGAAGAGCGGCAAATTGTATCCGCTGACAGCCAAGCCCACGCCCATAAAGGGCGGGGGGATGAAGGTATTATGAAAAAAGAAAAAGTATCGAAAATAATGCTTATGTATTTCTTATTAGTGATATATGAATTTGTATATGGTGATACATTTCATTTGTAATGGATTTACTTTTGGTGCACTGTAGATCTATTGATGACAGCAAGAATCAGTCGAAACTCTCAGTGTGAAAAAAATAAAAATACCAAGCGTTTTGGGTGCAGAAGATTTTGATATTCATCAATGACAGATCGCTCCCTACGAACATGTTCTACTTACATGTTAAAGATAAGTTTATTCTTCATACAAGTATTGGATATTACAGTTATGTAAAATGACATCAGTCGTAGGTAAAGTGCGTAGCAGACTTCAATTCCTTACTAGGATAGTGAGAAAATGCAATCAGGCAATAAAGAAGTTGCTTACAAAATAATAGTTTCACCCATCCTGGACTACTGTTCAGTCTCCTTAGGATCCGTGCCTAATAGGACTAACGGGGAATATTAAACGTATACAAAAAACGAGCTGCATGTACTTCGCAGGTACGTCTCGATAATGGGAAAGTGTCATGGAGATACTGAAAAAATTGAATTGCAACACATTAGAAAATAAAGGCCAGTTACTCTTGAAAATCCTACATAAAAATCTTCAAGAAGCAGTGTGAAGTGAGGAATTTAGGTACGCAGTGGTAGTACGTATCACTCCAGCAGGAACCATGAAGTCAAGTTTAGACTGTCGGACTACGTAACTTACGGGGACGCATCCGGATGACGTCTTCAACAACTACCTATCTTAAGACAGGTATACACCAAACGATATTCCTCGAAAATGACGGATTATGCCCCTACTGAATCATCGTAGTTGTCGAAGACGTCACCCGGCTGCATTCCAGTAAGTTGTTCGAACGTTTTATGGCCCATTCTTCCCAGTCAAGTTACAAAATACACGATTTTCACTATTATTTTAAAACTGATAAAGCAATAAATTTAAATCTTTTACACATTATTTACTGATTCTTGGAAAATATTTTCAGATTTTTTAAGAAATTCAGTAATCGTTAAGCCCACTTACGAGAAGTTATAGTTACTCTGACCGCAGTGAGATGTGTCCAAGACGGAAGTCCTGCAGTCTGTAGGTTTTATCTGAAATCATAAAACAGACAGTTTTCTTAATCAAAAGGATACTGCGCACGCACTAATAGCACAGGTTTTTTTTCTTTTTCTGAATTTGACAAAATAATAAAATGGCGCACGTTTGAAACAGAAGTTCAGCTCTGTCGTCTGTTTTTGCTCATGTAGTTTGCAAAAACCAGTGAAAAAATGAAAATAAAAGAAATTTTGCTCTTGCTCCTTGAGGAGATGCCAGAGTAGTAAGCCAACCAAAATTCATAAAGTATCTTTATTAGTTAAATTGCTTCAACTACATTAGACTGTCTCGCACAGCAACCGTATGTACAATATTTGAGTTAAAAAAAATGGTTCAAATGGCTCTGAGAACTATGGGACTTAACTTCTGCGGTCATTAGTCCCCTAGAACTAAGAACTACTTAAATCTAACTAACCTAAGGACAACACACATACCCATGCCCGAGGCAGGATTCGAACCTGCGACCGTAGCGGTCGCGCGGTTCCTGACTGTAGCGCCTAGAACTGCACGGCCACCCTGGCCGGCTGAGTTAAAAACTGTCTTGGTGGCACTTTGTTCTTTAATATCAACGCGTTTCCCCTTCGTGGGGCATCTTCGTATTGTCTATAAGAATAACAAAATAAGCAAAAATAAGGTCTTAGCTTGCTCGATTCTAAATGTTAATAACGAATTTTCACTATTCTTAAAACTTTCCTTTTACAACATATTAAAAGCAATGAAATGGCTCTGTGCTAGACTGAAGCACGTGTCGAATCAGATGAACCCACAAAGATGTAGACAAAAACAAGTAATGTAATTTCGTGTAAACGCGGGCTAGAATTTTAAATAAATAATGAAAATGAACGTACCTTAACGAAGTCGTACCTACGGGCCAAAATGGTGAAATGGTAATACAACACTCACAAAGAGGTGCGCACACTTGAACATAATGCACTGTAGTGCCGCCGTAACTTCACGGAAGCGATATCAAGCGAGCGCACAGGCAAGCAATAGAATGAGATTCGTATGCAATGTCTGCAGAGAGCGTACGCAGGCGGCGTCTAAAGCAGTTATTTGACAGTTGACGTATTTAATGCTTACAAAAAAGATCTAATAATTGTTGATTCACTGTTATGAAACAAAACGATTAAAACTGATCAGAGCACACTCACCCACAGATGTCCGCAGTCCATCCCGTCAGCTTGAAATATACAGAGTGAATTAGGTGTACACGGCCTACCCTTTCCGATTACGTGGTTGAACCTACCCCTCAGGATCTCCCAGCCCCTCATGTGATAAAAACATGGATTAAGCAACAGTCAACAAAAGGGATACCCAGACTATTTCCCTTCCCGATAGTAAGAGAAACGTTTCGATACTTGGGTGTCTGACGTGTAGCTCATACATACTTGGAACTCTAAAATAAATTTCCAAATTATTTTATTGCCACCTGCATGAAACTGAAATTTCAAGACGGATTGATTCTGTCGCTCCCTGTTCATGTTCCAGAAGTATTCTGAGGGACCAATGTTGAATGTAACTACCACAGGAAAATACTACAGTTGTTGCAGGTGAGGCTCCAAGCGGCTGTGTATTGCCGTACGGACCGTCAGAAGAGATGAGCGTGTGGACCGCTTGCTGGCAGGGCCTCGGCCTCGTGGTGGGAACTGTGCTGGCCGTCTTCAGCTGGCTCTGGATCACTCGGCCTCACACCAACGCGCCCGGGCCCACTCCACTGCCACTGCTGGGAAACCTCCCGCATTTCTGGCGAAAGCTGCCCATTGTCGTGAACGACTTTAGAAAGCTGCAACGTTGCTACGGCGACGTCTTCAGGTATTTAAATTTTCAGCGTCAGACTGCTACCTTGTTAAACACTGAGGTGACAAAAGTCATGATAGCGATATGCACATGTATATATGACGTTAGCATCTCGTACGCAGAATATAAAAGGGAAATACACGGGCGAATCTGTCATTGGTATGAAAGTGATTTATGTGAAAGGCTTTCCGGCGTGTTATGGCAGGGGTAAAATACAGGGAGCGAAAGGCTATTTACAATTTGTACAGAAAGCAGATGGCAGTTATAAGAGTCGAGGGGTATGAAAGGGAAGCAGTGGTAGGGAAGGGAGTTAGACAGGGTTGTGGCCAATCCCCGATGTTATTCAATCTGTATATTGAGCAAGCAATAAAGGAAACAAAAGAAAAGTTCGGAGTAAGACTTAAAATCCATGGAGAAAAAATAAAAACCTTGAGGTTCGCCGATGACATTGTAATTCTGTCAGAGACAGCAAAGGACTTGGAAGAGCAGTTGAATGGAATGGACGGTGTCTTGAAAGGAGGGTATAAGATGAACATCAATAAAAGCAAAACGAGGATAATGGAATGTAGTCGAATTAAGTCGGGTGATGCTGAGGGCATTAGATTAGGAAATGAGACACTTAAAGTAGTAAAGGAGTTTTGCTATTTGGGGAGCAAAATAACTGATGATGGTCGAAGTAGAGAGGATATAAAATGTAGACTGGCAATGGCAAGGAAAGCGTTTCTGAAGAAGAAAAATTTGTTAACATCGAGTGTAGATTTAAGTGTCAGGAAGTCTTTTCTGAAAGTATTTGTATGGAGTGTAGCCATGTATGGAAGTGAAACGTGGACGATAAATAGTTTGGACACGAAGAGAATAGAAGCTTTCGAAATGTGGTGCTACAGATGAATGCTGAAGATTAGATTGGTAGACCACATAACTAATGAAGAGGTATTGAACAGAATTGGGGAGAAGAGGAGCTTGTGGCACAACTTGACTAGAAGAAGGGATCGGTTGGTAGGACATGTTCTGAGACATCGAGGGATCACAAAATTAGTATTGGAGGGCAGCGTGGAGGGTAAAAATCGTAGAGGGAGACCAAGAGATGAATACACAAAGCAGATTCAGAAGGATGTAGGCTGCAGTAGGTACTGGGAGATGAAGAAACTTGTACAGGATAGAGTAGCATGGAGAGCTGCATCAAACCAGTCTCAGGACTGAAGACCACAACAACAACAACAAAAATGGTCGAACGACTGAAATAACACACTTTGAACGCGGAATGGTAGTAGGAACTAGAATATGGGACATTCCATTTATTAAATAGCTAGGGAATTCAATATTTCGAGATCCACGGTATCGAGAGTGAGCAGAGAATATCAAAGTTCAGGCATTACCTCTCTCTACGTACAATGCACTGGCCGACGGCCTTCACTAGACGACTGAGAGCAGCGTTAGAGTTTTCAGTGCTAGCAGTCAAGCAACACTGCATGAAACAATAGCGGAAAACAATGTGGGACGCACGACGAACGTATCCGTAAGGACAGAGCGACGAAATGTGACGTTAAGGGGGGTAGGACGTCAAACGGGCCGACATGGAGCAGGAGAGGCACCACAGGACATTTTAATTTCCACTGTCTATACTTTTACAATTAAATTCATACACCTTTCTTAGCCTGACCAGGAAGGATTCACTGTTCACACTCATAGCAGTGGAAGTTCAAAAACATAACAAAATACTTTTTTTTACATGTGTAACTTCATCCATTTTTCACATACTATTGGCTACATTTGTAGTTATAGGTATACTTTTCTTCATAAGCAAGAGAGATTCTTCGATGGATTTTCCACAGCATCCAAACCATTCTTACACGTATTTGAAACTTTACAATTTTTCAAATCTATTAAAAACTGTGGTAAAAATTGAGATAATTAACCATAAAATTTGAGTTTTTTCTAAACATCAAGTTTAACATGCACCAGCTCATTCATTTTTATATAAATTAAATAAATTCAGTGACATTAAATAAGTTCAGTGACAGGATTGCTCTCATCATAAGCGACATCAAACCAACACTGACAACAATGGTTCAGGTATTCATCCGTTCGTTCTAAACAGGACATGAAGAGATAGAGGAAGAAAACGGCCAGCACAAGAAACTTGTGATAGAGAAAGTATATGAGGATACTGAACGGGTAATTCTGCGCGTAAAGAGAAATGAAATGTAATAGTCACGATGGACTGTAATGTGGTTGTAGGAGGAGGTATACTTTGGGAAAGATCGGGAGATACGGAAAGATTTCGAAGATTTCAGTTAGAGTACACCATCATCGGGCAGAGATTCCGAATCGGATATTGGATATTAAGGCATACTCAGAAGTAGATATAGACTCAAAACACAATTCAGTAATGTAAATCGAAGGCTAGAGTTTAAGAAACTAGTCATGATGAATCAGTGCGCAAAGAGGCGGAATACGGAAGTACTAAGAAATGAAGAGACACTCTTGAAGTTCTCTGAGTCTATAGAAATTCCTCTAATGAACTGCTCAGAAGGAATAACAATTGAAGAGGAATGGACATCTCCAAAAAGGGCGGTCACAGAAGTTGGAAAGAAAACTGTAGATAGAGGGAAGGCGAATGATTTGGAACCATGGATAACAGATAAAATACTTTAACTGATCGACGGAAAAAAGAAGTATAAAAATGTTCTCAACAGTTTAGGACTACAGTTAGACCAATCACTTAGAAACGAAAGAAATACAAATGCAAGGAAGCTTAAAAAGAATGGCTGCATGCAAAATGTAAGGAAACTGAAAAAGAAATAGCTGTCGGAAGGATGAACTTAGCTTATAGAAAAGTCTAAACGACCTTCGGGTGAAATTAAAGTAAGAGTGGTAACATCAAGAGTACAAAGGGAATAGCTTTGTTAAATGCAGTGGAAAGAGCGGATAGGTGGAAGGAGTTCATTGAACGCCTCTACGAGGGGAAAGACATATCAACGTGGCAGAAGAAGAAATAGGAGTCAACAGGGCAAAGATATGGGATCCAGTATTACTCGTAGAATTACAATTTCAAAGGGCTGTATTTGAATCAGAATTTAAAAGGGCTTTCGAATTAAAAAAAATGGTTCAAATGGCTCTGAGCACTATGCGACTTAACTTCTGAGGTCATCAGTCGCCTAGAACTTAGAACTAATTAAATCTAACTAACCTAAGGACGTCACACACATCCATGCCCGAGGCGGGATTCGAACCTGCGACCGTAGCGGTCGCTCGGTTCCAAACTGTAGCGCCTAGAACCGCACGGCCGCTCCGGCCGGCAAGACTTAAGATCAAATAAGGTAGAAGGGATGGACAATATTCTATCGGGGTTTCTAAAATCATTGTGGGAAGCAACAACAAAGCGGCTATTCACGATGATGTGTAAAATGTATAACACTGGCGATATACCATCAGTCTTTCGGAAGGGCATCATTCAACACAACTCCGAAGACTGCAAGAGTTGACTAGTGCGAAATTATCGCATAATCAGCTTAAGGGCTGAAGCATGAAGCAGACGAGAAAAATAATATATAGAAGAACGCAAGAGAAAACTGAATATCTGTTACATGGCTATCAGTTTGGCTTTAAAAAAGATAAAGGCACGACAGACGCAGTTCCTACGTTGCGTCTGATAATGTAAGCAAGACTGAAGAAAAACTGAGACAAGTTCATTGGAAGTGGAAACTTGGAAAAAGCGTTCGATAGAGTAAAATGGTGCAAGATGTTCGACATTCTGAGAGAAATGTGGGTAAGCGATAGGGAAAGACTGGTACAATGCAGTATGTATAAGAACCGAGAGGGAACAATAAGACTGAGATCAATTTCGAAATGCTCGGATTGAAAAAGGTTTAAGGCTGGGATACAGTCTTTTGCCCCTACTTTTCTATCTCTACATCTAAGAAGCAGTGAAGGAAATAAAACACACTTTCAAGAGAGGTGCCTAAATTCGGGGTGAAAGGACATCAATGATAAGATTCTCTGACGACTTTGCTATCCTCAGTGAACGTGAAGAAGTGTTGCAGCATGTGTTGAATGGACTGAGAAGTCTACTGAGTACAGAATGTCGACTGAGAGTAATTCGACGAGAAACGAAATGAGAAGCAGCAAAAATGAGAATATCAAGAATCCTAACATCACAACTGTTGATCACACAGTAGACGAGATTAAGGAATTATGCTACCTAGGTAGCAAAATAACAGATGACGGACGGAGTAAGGAGGACATAAAAAGCAGACTCCCAGTGGCAAAAAGGCATTAATGGCCTGCTAATATCAAACATAGGTCATAGTTTGAGGAATAAATTTCTGAGTATGAACGGTTGGGGCACATTATTGAATGGTAGTGTGACATGAAAAATGTGAGAACCAGAACCGAAGAGGATCGTAGCCTTTGAGATGTGATGCTACATAAGAATGTTGAAAATTTGATGGACTGATAAGGCAAAAAAAATGAGGAGTTTCTCCACAGAATCGGCAAGGTTGGAATACATCCAGAAAATAATTGAGGACGTAGGCTGCAAACGCTACTCTGAGATAAAAATGTTGGCACAGCAGAGGAATTCGCTGGCCAGAGTGGCCGAGCGGTTCCAGGCACTTCAGTCTGGAACAGCGCGCCCGCTTCAGTCGCAGGTTCGAATCCTGCCTCGGGCATGGATGTGTGTGATGTCCTTAGGTTAGTTAGGTTTAAGCAGTTCTACGCTCTGGGGGACTGTTGACAGATGTTAAGTCCCATAGTGATCAGAGCCATTTGAACCAAGCAGAGGAATTCGTGGCGGCACACATTCAGCTGTGATTGCTCCAGAGCTGCAGTGAGCGAGTTACTGACCAAACGTACCAATTCAGTATTAGTCATCATTGTCAGCAGCATCATGATTTCCTTCCAGCGTCCGGACAGGACGAAATGCCTCCATTGATTACTGTCGTGTTGCAGCCTTTCTCTCTCCATTGCTTGCCACATTACAGTTCTCCTCTCCTCTGGTGTGTCCATCTCTTCCTAGACCACCCAATCGGTCTTTTTCCAGGTACCTCCATCACCAAATACTAACGTGAAGTCCATTTGGGTGTATTTGATTCACATAATCTAACCACTTCGCTCTCGCAGTGCTGATTCCTTCCTCCATGGTCAAGGTCACCTGCATGTCTCTCCTCATATACTCGTTCCTGACTCCGTCTCTACTGCTTTTTTGTAGAGCTAACCTAAGGAACTTCATTTCACATATCTGAATTTTATCTCTCTTACTCATGACACATATCTCCATATTACACGTCGTGATTAGCAGCAGACACATTTTGTGCATGATACGTTCAACTGTTAAAGAGACTCCCTTGTCTCATATTAGGTTTTGTACTAGGTGGAAGAAGTTGGATGCTTTTGCTAATCTGTTTAAAACTTCTAATCTGGAATTTCCATCACACTGGAAGACAACAGCCAGATAACTGAAACTCTTCGCTCATTCAACTTTCTCTCCTTTTGTATGATGTAACATGACGTGGGTATCCTACTCATCTCCATTACCACTGTCTTTCTGTTGTGTTGTATTGTATTGTATTGATGTGGGGATCTAGAAACGACGTAGAGGCTTCGTCCACGCCGTAGCCCTCAGTGGTTCACAACAGGCTACAGCCGTCCCCTCGTCCCACCACCGTCCCACAGCAAACCCGGGTTACCGTGCGGTTCGGCCCCCAGTGGAACCCTTGGGAACGTCACACACCAGGCGAGTGTAACCTCAGATGTTGGCGTGGTAAGGTAATGGTGTTGTGTGTGTGCGTGCAGACAGTGTTTGCACAGCAATCGCGAAATGTGTAACTGAGGCGGAATAAGGGGAACCAGCCCGCATTCGCCGAGACAGATGGAGAACCGCCTTAAAAACCATCCACAGACTGGCCGGCACTCCGAACCTCGACACTAATCCGCCGGGCGGTTTCGTGCCGGGGCCCGATACGCCTTCTCGCCTGGAAAGCAGTGCGTTAGACCGCACAGTTAACCGGGAGGGTGGCTTTCTTTTACTCACAGCCAACTCTAATTCTTTAGTCTATTTCCAGTAATTCAGTCTCCTCTGAACCTTCATTTCCCCTCTCTTCCCAAATCGCGACGTCATCAGCAGCAGAAAAAGCAATGCGTTCTACCTTTTCTACTTCCTTGATTTCTTTCATGATTATGCCCATAAGTGCAATGAAGAGTAGCGAAGAAAGCAAATTACCTCGTTGTTCATCTCTCCTTAACACTGTTATCAGATGCTTTCCTTTTTCTCAATTCTTCTCCATTAAACGACGAAGGGATAGTATGAGATCTATCGTACTGCTGTTGTTCTTCAAATAGATGTTCTGAGAATCTTCCTCAGTGCCTTTTCTACGATCTTTTCGATTATCATAGGGCAGTCTGATTCCTGGGTACTTAGTGCACTTCTTTTTACTTCCTTTCGTAAACAGTTGTATTATATTTCCATTTCTCCAATCATCCGGCAGTTTCTTATCTTTCCATATCACCCCCCCCCCCCCCCCCGCATCAGCATTCTTTGGATTCCTGCTGCCTTAATCACATCTGCTGTCAGCCCCTCTAGTTCTGCCGCCTTCCAACCTATAATCTGTTTCAAAGCACATTCAGCCTATGCCTAAAAACTGGCTGCTGTTCTTCCTCTACTTCAATGACTTCGGCGTCACTTTCTTGTTCATTTTCCCCATTAGTACGATTCCGAAATATTCGATGGCTTAATTTCAGTGTAGGGCACAGCACAGTAAAGCAAAGTTAAAATCGACGAAAATTTTATCTCTTCGCTACATGTGAGCGACTATTATATTGCTGAAATATTCTATGATGATATTCCTGACGGAAGAAGGTACGCCGCACTTTACAATACCACCAGTGTAGTGGCAGCGGTTCATATTGATACGAATAGACAGAAGTGGATACCATGTTGTTTCCATTAATGTTCCACTGTAACAAACGTGTCGTTTGTCCACTTTGACGCACAACAAAGACTGCGATCGCCGATGATAGGGTCTAACTTTAATACACCTCCATCATCGTAGGAAGTTTAGGGTGGAGTGTCAGAAAACATAGCACTCTTCCTATCAGCACGCGAGCGTTGCCCTTGATGAGTTCACTGCATTCCCAGCCTTACTCTGTTAGTTAATTGACAGTATTTAGAGTATACAAAAAGCGGCCATTCCTGTCAAACGTGTCGGCCTTCTACTTACAACCAGCTGAGCTGGGAAATCTGAGTATAACTGTGACGGTACTCCGAAGGCACTAAAATATTCTGTGCGGCCAGTGGAACAACAGAGGCGACTACCAGAATATCTTGCTGCAAAACAACAGTGTTATGATTTAATCTTGCAGACAAAAATTGAACAATGATACTGCTATGTACACAATCAGTTGCAATTAAACAAACGGGACACACAGTTCAAAACTGTAAGTGAAAGATCTTTAATCATCTCAGAATTAAGGAAACTAATAATATTGTGACAATTAATGGTAAGGATTCTGTCAAATATCTCATTGAGATTCCACTCCCAGGAGACGTCCCAGACGGGGACGGTGAAATCCGCATAAAAAGGGCAATGATATAAAAGCACAGCGGCGGAGAGGGAGTAGTCATACCATTTGTACAAGAATGAACTCAAGACAGGCATGGTATCTGGTTCTGACAACACATGCGCCGAAGAGTTACTCCAAATGAACCTGAAAGACTGGGCCATGTTTAACAATTTCATTAAATGAATGTCTCTTTGTGTGGTCGGATACATAATATCTAGGTACGTTATTATTACTAAAATAACTTCATTTTGCTGTTCAATTTCGTTGTTGAGGGCTTTAGGAAAACGTCAAGAAAAACTTACATGAAACAGATTACAAAGTCACGTAGAACGGTACGGACCTGATGAATGCAAATTTGGATTTAGATAAGGTAAGACAATAAATAGTGCGATAAATTATGCTCTGACTGTTATTGACAACATAAAGTCAAAATATTTGTTTGAGATTACGATAAATATTTTCGGAGTTTTCGATAACTTATGTTAGTTTCCACCGTTCGCACAGCTTAGGAAAGGGAATTTCCATTGATCCTTTTAGTGTAGTTTTACAGACTAATGTCAAAGTTAGAGCTGCGCTGTGGTAACCGTAGACAAAAATACTAGGGGACTTACGAAATGATGGTCACAAGATTTTTCGGAATATCACAATAGAACCGATGTTACAGATACATCAAAGAGTTAGTTTACCGAAGGTGTCACAATAGTGCTCTAAGAAAATATTTTCCAAGGTTCCTGCAAGTCAGTTTCCCACAGCAGCTCATCATTGTGCTTTTATGTATCGCCTAGTAAACTGATCAGTTTATGTATTTCTAATTAGCTAATCTTGCCAAATTTAGTAGGTTATTTCTTATTTCGTTCATAATTTCAGTAACTGTCACATTTGTATATAGATAATAGACATCTGACGACAAGAAATTTTCCAATAATTGCTATTTTTGTGTCTTCAATCAGATTCATTACATCCATTGAGTATTTCTTGATATATGAAGAGCGCTGGGTTAGCAATGTATTTAGCATTTTGTAAGAGTGTATGAAGAGTATATGTTGGACTACTTATTTAATTTACAACAGCTGTGACAGGAATCACTTATTCTTGTAATTTTTGTTGCACTGACAGTTTAAGTCCTTGCACAACTATTCATTTCCCAAACACAATGTAGAAACATACATTTTAAAAGCTAATTTAATAACTGTCTGAAATTTGTTCATTGGTCTGTTCTCTAACTTCTAAAGTTTATTCCCCCAGAAAAAATTCTTTGTTTTGTAACATAGACTTCTTTCTGTATAACTATGATTGTACTGATTTTGTCTGATTTATTGCTATCTCAGTGTGTGATTACAGTTTATTGTTGATGTTCTTGAAGTTGATAATTTCATCAATTTATTTTTAACAGTTTTATCCTTCTGTAGTGGTTTTTTAATGAAACTGAGATTTTGATGCTGATGTGGTTCTGCTCCACCGTTGGTAACTTAACTGTATCTAATGCTACAACAGTACAGGCAATTGTGGATTCAATATTGGCATTATTAAGTATTGTTGTTATGTAGTTCTTTATAAAATAGTTCCTCTTTTTTAGCATCAAACTGTGTGTCAATAAGTTTTATTAGTCTTTCATATAACATAAAATCTGAATTATTGGCGTCTTTCTTTTGTCGTTATTTGTTTTCCAGGTAAGAGTATTAAGCTTTTTGGTGTGACTTTGCCAGATCACAGCAATTTCTCCATGTGGATATTTGGACATTGTTTCTGTTATTAGATGCAAATGAGCTTGAGGTAAGATTTTCCATGATTCATATGTGCTAAGACAAGCTGTTGGTTCAGGAAGCCTTTCAGTTTGTATTTTTCACGAATTTCTTCTGTGTTCTCAGCTTCATTTCTTTTCATTAACGCGTTTTTCTACGTTTGTAGAGGCTTTAATACGTACATTTACATAATTATGTATCCCTTTTTTCATTACATATTGTTTCTTGAACTTCATACTTTTTATGCTTGATTTTTTGTTCCTTGGTACACTAGTGCGGTAGTTGTATACAGGTTAGAAAATGTCTCGAGTGCTTTTCATACAATTTGTTGAGACTGCAGAAGTGCATGCATCTCAATATATTTGTCTGAATGTGATTAATATTTTGAATTTAGATAGGGAGTGGATATCAGATCAGACAGTTATGCGATATAGTCTGTAATAAAGAAAACTACAAACTGTAATTTAAACTAGATGAATATAAAAATAAAAGACATTCAGACAAGAATGATAAGTCAGCAGCAGTTACAAAATTTGATTTGTAATTACTGTACAGCAGTTCTAATGATCCCTGTAGATGCACTACCACACCTAAACTGACTGTGACAGTTTCCATATCCAGGTATCCTGAATGAAAAGAAATTGTCCATTTAGTAGGTGAAATGAATACTGATCTGCTATTGGAACCTCATATTATTATTACATCCAGTATCAAACCGTGGGAAGGCATGAACTACGACCTACTTGCAAGGAGCCACTGATTTGAATAAGTACTGTTTAAAGGTGGCAGAAATCGCAACAAAAAATAAAAGATTTTGAACGTAGTTCAAAGAAATACATTCTGAAATGAGATCAGAACAACGCACTCTTAACAGAGGCCCACATCCACTGACGTAGACTCATTCACAGAATGACATATAGCAATAGAATTCATGGATATCTACACTAATTTAACCGAAAACACTTCAGGTAGAGAATAATCAACCATGAGCAGGAAGTGGAGGGGGGGGGGGGGGGGCGCAAAATCCGGTGAATCTTACCGCATGGCTGGCGCTGCTTCTCTCCCATTACACCGCGAAATATTCGTGATTGCTGAACGACCAAAACGGTGATCGAATTCGAGCGTCATTATTAGACTGGGCCAGAAGTCACGAACCGTTAAGCTTTGCCGTCGCATGGTGGAGCGTACGTACGGACAACAGGCGGTCGCGGGTGAGACAACAGGTAGTGGACCTTCTAAGAAGACTTTCCAGAATGGCGGCTAAAGCGACGATGCACAGGGCTTTCGACAGCGGTTGGCACCTCACACTAGTTTGTCTACAGCTGTAAACAGTTCCGGTGCTAACTTGCTGCGTGGGCAAACGGCAGACTGCCACCTGCTGCCCCATAGACCTGCCCGCTTCCTTTTTGCCCCCTAAGTATCCTAACCTGGCGCAGGCTCAGCATTTGAGACAGCAGGATGCTATGTGTTCGTGCGTGTCTCAAGAAGAGAAAGACGCTCCGTTTAAATTTGAATCTTTTTAAAGACAGCCACAATTTTGAACAACTTATTAATTCCTCTCAGAATGATAGCAGCCGAGGTCTGCCTACGGATCTCGGTTCCTCCGTACGTAGGGAAATATTAGTACAAGGTTTCTTTCGTTTCTGTAAGTATTTAGACGCTTTAATTCGCGACTGTATCTTTAGATACATATAAATAAAATTGATAAGCAAATTATGGATAGAGCAGACTTTTGTTCCTCGTCAAAACGTTCCGAATCTGTCACATGATTACATTTTACTCTTTTACTCTCGAATTATCCTTTCCCTCCGGCCTTGTGTGGCCTCCCACGCACTCGTTCTACACGTGAAGTTCTAGGCAGGGCTCGTAACACAATTTGTTACGCTACAAGACGAAGATGAAGACGTGGACGTTCAAACAATGTGAGTAGTCAAGAGTATACAGAAGAACAGCGCCAGAAGAACTGTTAATTTAAAATAATTTCTGAGTGCATAACTGAGGGGGTGGAGTGGAGTGTCAAGTGACAGGTTCTCCTGCTACATTCTATGAGACATGGCTCCTAGTAGCTTCCTGAGGGGGCTTAGTGTTGGGTGTTGGAATAGATTCGCTCTGAGGGTATAGAGCCACTGATGTGACACCAGAGAAACTCTCCTGATGACACCATCAGAAATATAAAACAACTCTGTACAAAACAGACTTCTGCTGAACTAGATCACGAACACCGGACAGAATAATTCATTAGTGCTCTAACTATAGTAGCACACTGATATAGTGATCAGTTGTACTTTCTTTTTATTGAGTAGTTAAGTATAGATTCTGAGCGCCGGAGCACGAGATGCTCCAGTTCCCCTATAATGTCACAACCCCACAACGCCACCAAGCGGCACATAACCTCGGGAGGGTGCTAGCGTAGCAGCCATGTGATACAGCTAGCGACTTGGAGCAGCTGGTGCTCCGGTACTCAGAATCTAGAAATATTGTTGATTCTTCGTTTCCTGGCTGTGTAGCTGACTTGATAATTCATGTACAGGTTCTACTTAGGACCTAAACTGATCTTGGTAGCGACGCAGCCGAACGATGCAGGAAGGCTGCTAGTGGGGTGCAAGAAGGCTGCTGGTGGGGTGCAAGATGCGAGAGAGAGACGACTTCGCCACTCGCGCACTCTTCGCCTATACAGGCAATGGGCTTATCGTTACTATGGGTGAACTATGGAAAGCACACAGAAAGATAATCGAACCTACGTTTCACTCAGAGGTACGTACATCATTTGAGCCATGAGATTTTCATTTCTGTATAATGCATAAAAGACAAAGTCTCAAGCGACTGACTCACTCCCTCCCTCATCATCGCCTAGCCCAAACCGCTAAGGAAAGAAACTTGAAATTTGCAGATGATTTTGAGCTTGTACTAGAAGTCGTTTAACAAGGTAATTTTCGAAATTCCACCTGTAGGTGAGTGAAATAGGAGATAAAAGATTATCTGAAAGCATGTCGCTATTAAGGCAATTTTAAAGCTAGACCTAAGAAAATACGTATTTTCTTTCTCAGTAAGAAATAAAGAAAAAAGTTTTTCACAATTTTTTTGAAATTTAACCCCCATTAGCGTAAAATAATCTGTGAAAGCTTTTTCAAAATGAATCATCATTAAGGAACTATTAAAGTATTTTTGAAGCCACATGTATCGCTACTAGTTTTTATTTCTTGGTGACATTTAAAAAAATACAGGTTTCAGTGGTTTAGGATATTTAAAACATAAGGAGGTGTTTTATCAAATATTTCATTATGAAAGATTTTTAAAGCTAAATATGTCAAAATCTGTATTTGACATCGCGGATATAAATAAAAAAATATCTGTTTCACTGTTTTTGGAAATTGAAATCCTATTGGGAAGAAACAGGGGATGAAATGTCTTATGAAAATATTTCATTACGTTAGCATTTCTGAAAATAAATTTATGATAGTTGCCTTTAGTGTCTTTGTTAGAAACAAAAAATATGCATTTCACTGCTTTTCGAGATTCAACAACTAAAGGGTAAAATGTGGGGTGAAATGTTTTATGAAAATATTTCATTGTGAAAGAATTATTAAAGCTAAATCTATGACACTTGGAATTGACTTCTCAGTTACAAATGAAAAAATATTTGTGTGACTGCTTTTGGAAATTCAATCCCTAAGGGGGTGGAATAGGGTCTCACTGATTTAGAGAGTCATTATGGCCCAGCCCCGACCGATAGTGATATGAACTCGAAATTTGAAGAGGGTATGGATCTTAAACTGGAGGCGTCGTTTAAGAAGGTATAGTTCGAAATTACACTCCTAAGATGGTGAAACAGGAGATGAAAAGCTTTTTGAAAATACATCACTATTGAGGAAATTTTCAAACTAGAACTACGAAAGTTGGTATTTGGTTCCTCAGTCAGAAATTGAAGAAACTAGTGTTTCAGAGTTTTTGGAAATTCAGCCACTAATGGGGAAAAACAGGGTTGGAAAATTTTTAAGAAAATATTTCGTTGCACTAAAAAAATTTAAAGGTGAATCTAAGAAAATTGGTACTCCAATTCTCTCTTACATATAAAGAAATATGTGTTAGAGGATGATGTTCCTATCGAAACACCACAAGACCGCAAAAGGGATGACTAACAAAAACCTTGGCCTCCGGCTACTACAATCGCTTTTTATTCAGAAGTACATTCGCGAAGATCGTGCTTCTGTGACCTTACTTTGCGTGGAAGTTTAGAAGGTGTTACAATTTGTGAATAACATAAAAATTCGATTAAAGAAAAACAAAAAGATATTCGTACAGACCACACAGTCCACGCGATTGAAGCAGTGTGCACTAAGGCAACCTCGCATATGACCATGAAAAATTCCATTGTTGTAGAGTAGATAAAATTGTTTTAATACGCAAGGTCGGAAACCTGAGAGAGGTCACATGAATAACACGATTACTTTCAGTGGTAGAGCATCAGCCAAAAAATTGTGAAGTTGAAGCAGCGGGGAATGTAGGGTTACTAATGTATGTGAGGTTGAACTAGTGAAGCACGTTTGACGTTTGAAGTTTATCTTTACTGCTGTACATAAGGCCTCGCTTTGTTCTGGTTCCAAAATGGCAGTTCTTACGGAATAAACTGTAGACATAGGTTTAGGGATTAACATGGATATAAATAAAGGAACCTTCTGTTATTCTTACAGCACATCGATATACTGCCATATTTAAATTCAAACCACTCCAAGAAAAGCTATGAGTCACGTCCAAAAGCGTTCGTTTAAAATTTTTATGTATAGCCATTCTCAGGATATGATTGAATAGTGGACACATAGTCATCTACAGAGAACACGTTTCTTGTACAGTACGCCGATGATGGAGGCACATATTTCGTAATACACTTACATTTTCTATTCTATTCTTCGCTTTTTTTGTACATGTACAGAAATTTCACAAAAAGTTTGTCAATAGCAGCTAGACGTTTACCGATGTAACAGTAGATGCAGCAGCTCTTATAAGTTTTGCTCTGATCCTAGGAGAAAGTGGCACCGGCAATGAAGTATTCTGCTTACTTTATATAGAAATGTCAATTAGTCTTCCCTTATCTCAGTATATTGAGTTACCAATATTTGATTTTAAACGATATTCGTAGTGTCAGTGGCTACTTGAAAAAAGTAACTATCTTCAAGGGAAGTTAATGAAATCGAAGGTTAAAAGTTCGATATAAAATTATAAAAAAGAAAGAAAAAGAAGAGCAAAATCGGTTAGGTACGAAGTTTGCCAATCGTCATGTCGGAATCAGAATCAAGCCAGAAGCTGGAGGCAGCGTCGTCAATTAAAGCAACACTTACATCTAAAGGCACATTCATTACTTAGACAAATGTACAACCATAACTGAAGTGAACCTATTTATACATACATTGGGTATTCCAGAATGCCTGTATTTGTACAAACGTTAAATATTCCAGAATACAGAAGCATTGCAACCATCAGATCCTGCCATAGCTTTCCATAAATGGTTAATACTGAGTAACAAGCAATTTTTGGTGCTCAGGATCGAGCTGGTGATTCACAGCACACAAGCTAGCGACGCTAACAACTACACCAAACTATATGCACCGCAGTTACTGACTTTGCTCTCTTAGCTGGAGAAACAACGACCTTCTGTTTCGGAAGTTTTCACTGGTTTTGACTAAAGCATCCTGGATTTATATCTTTTCAATCGACCTCTGTATGGTGTTGCTGGCCGATCGTTGCTTTTCCGGTCGTGTTCAGTATCGAAGGTAAGCCTTCCGGTCGAAGCTTCGCGATTGGCGAGTGTGTCTTTAATTTCCTTGAACGTCCCTTCGTCGAACTGCGCCTACGGTGTGTGGTAATGGTTGAAACGGAGAAAATGGAAGACCTTTCTGTATAGTTGTCTTCATGCTGAAGGGTCATTATACTCAACGTCGAAAGTGACGTCAGGTAAGTGACAAAGGATACTAGAATGCTGCAACGCTATGAGTTTGACCATTTACGGCTCGCCTGCGTACGAGAGGATCGAGCCGGTCGTGTCTGGTTCCACATGATTCGGTTCGGTCATGTACTAACACCGTGTCTGTTGTCTGGACAGCAGTTATGTAAATAACCGGGAATGACCGGTCTTCGACGATATGTCGCTTTCCCTTGTCGCACTTCGCAAACCCAACACCTCTCTCTCTCTCTCTCTCTCATTCACCCTCTCTCTCTCTCTCTCTCTCTCTCTCTCTCTCTCTCTCGCTCCCCCTTACGCCCTCCCTGTCTCTCTCGCTATTTCCTTCTACTTTCTTTCTTCCTTTCTCTCCCTCTCTTGCTTTCTCTCTCTCTCTCTCTCTCTTTCTCTCTCTCTCTCCCTTGCTTTCTGTCTGTCTGTCTCTCTCTCTCTTATATAAAGCAAAAGTAATGTTTCTAAGATTGCTAATGTGACAGTTAATTTCAAACAGAAAATAATTTGATACTCAGGGCAAACACGGAAGAAGAGAGTCATTTTTTCTCAACAGAACATCTATTTATCTCGTGAGTAATAGGGCACTACATACACCTTAAATAAATAAATTCCTGATATAAGAGACGACAGTTTTTACAAAAAAAAATACGTACGAAGAGCATTATAAATGAAGAGCCAAAGAAATTGGTAAACCTGCCTAATTATCGTATAGGGCCCCCTTGAGCACGCAAAAGTGCAGCAACACGACGTGGCATGGACTCGACTAATGTGTAAAATAGTGCTCGAGGGAACTGATATCATGAATCCAGCACGGCTATCCATAAATCTATAAGAGTACGAGGGGGTAGAGATCTCTTCTGAACAGCATGCGGCAAAGCATTCCAGATATGCTGAGTAATGTTCACGTCTGGGGAGTTTAGTGGCCAGCGGAAGTGTATAAGCTCAGTAGAGTGCTCCTGGAGCCACTCTGTAACAATTCTGGACGTGTGGGGTGTCGCATTGACCTGCTGGAATCGTCCAGTTCCGTCGGAATGCACAATGGACATAAATGGATGCAGATGATCAGACAGGATGCTAACATACGCGTCATCCGTCAGAGTCGTATCTAGACATACTGGGGGTCCCATATCACTCCAACTGCACATGCTCCATACCTTTACAGAACCTTCACCAGCGTACACAGTCCCATGCTGACATGCAGGGTCCATAGATTCATGAGTTTGTCTTCATATCCGGACACGTCCTTACGCTCAATACAAATTGAAACGAGACTCTTCTGACCAGGCGACATGTTTCCTGTCATCAATAGTCCAATGTAGTGTTGACGGGTCTAGGCGAGGGGTAAAGCTCTGTGTCGTGCAATCATCAAGGGTACACGGGCGGGGCTTCGGCCCCTAAAGTCCATGTCGATGATGTTTCGTTGAATGGTCCCCACGCGGACATTTGTTGATGGTACAACATTGAAATCTGCAGCGATTTGCTGAAGGGTTGCGCTTCTGTCAAATTGAACGATTCTCTTCAGTCATCGTTGGTCCCGTTATTCCGGGATATTTTTACGGTCGCAGTACAATGTCGGAGATCTCATGTTTTATGGGATTCCTGGTATTCGGGGTACACTCGGAAATGGTGGTACGGGAAAATCACCATCTCTACCTCGGAGATGCTGCGTCCCATCGCTGATGCGCCGACTATAACACCACTTTCAGACTCATTTAAATGCTGATAACCTGCATTGTAGCAGCAGTAACCAATCTAACAACCACGCCAGGAACTTTCTGTCTTATACAGGCGTTGCCGACCGCAGCGCCGTGTTCTGCCTATTTAGATATCTTTGTATCTGAATACGTATGCCTATACCAGTTTCATTGGCGATCGAGTGTACATTCACAGCTGTAACTTCCTACACTTTTCATTTCAAGAAAATCAATAACTGCTGGTGATGAACACTAGATCACTGACGCTATCTGGATTTAATAGACTGCTCCGATCTGTTAACAACGTGCTGGCTTTTCTAAAACCTAAAGCACATTTTACTAGGAGCGCTTGCTGCAGGGATACACAAAATACATCGCGTAACGGCAGCCATCACCAGTAGATTCTTTTATTTTTGGAAAACCATTTTAACATGTCTCGATCATCTGCAAGGTGCATTAAAATATAGCGATTTATTTCACTTGCTGTGGAGATTACATTATTCCTCCAGACCTTGAGACGATCTCTGTTTCTGTGTGAAAATGAGACTATACCTGCAGGTCATCGGTCCCTAGGCTTACACACTTCTTAATCTAACATAAACTAATTTATGACAAGGACAACACACGCACCCATCCCCCAAGGAGGACTCGAACCTATGATGGAGGGAGCTGCACGAACCCTGGCAAGGCGCCTGAGGCCCCGCGGCTATCAAGCACGGCCTTCCGTTTGGCTATAAGACGCTATGCAGTAACTACATAAAAACGATTACATTAATCCATGTAGTACCTGCAAAACTACCACAATTTAGTAGCGTACTATTAAAAATTTTCTCCTTTTTCATTTACGTCAAACATAGTGACATGAGGGTAAGACGGCCAAAGTAACGTAGCAATTTTGTATTTGGAAATAATTACAACTTTCTCACGTCAAGAAACAGCGCTCGGGTTTTATTCTCTCATACCTCCGACTTGACAAATGCATATGTCAGTATGCATCACTTAGGCTAATCAATTATAAATCTAACTTTCACTCGAATCATACTAAAGCAGTTTTGTAACTGCTGAACTGAACTAACCCCTCAGTCATTTTCATGGACACTGCAGATTTGTTGTCAAACTAAAGAAGACTAGCGAGTGTAGGTCCTTTTTAGCCTCCTAATCCATCTATTGCCTCTGTAAATTGTTTCAGGAAATCCACAATATTCTTTGTGGAAGCTCATTGTCATAGCCCTGTATTTTCTAAGCAGAATTCTTTTCTGTGACTACAGCAACAACAGAGTGTCTAAAGACTCTAGCACGATATACAACCAGTTCAAACATGTTCAAACATGACGATATCAGAGATAAGCTGAGATCACTTCCTTCACGTACCATGCAATGAATTTTTGAGGATTTATTGTTGCTGTGATATTCAGGATATCATTTAACAAGTATCGATTTTCACCAAAAAATGTGTCTAAATGCTGCACAATGAGCACCACAAAGAAGCCTTTCGAGGTTTCCCAAAGTTTTAGTTATATTGGCAACAGTAGCTTGGTTTAGTTAGTTCTAGTTCAGTTTTATTTTATAGCTCACACACTCATATCACACTCTCCTTCACCAGAAAATTAAAACATACCTAGAATTTACTAAACCAAGCTACTATTATCAATTTTTCAGCTATAATTCACTTAATTTCATTTAAATTACTTAGAAAAATAAACAAAAATGAATATTTTTCGCTTCACGTACACCAATTTTCAAAGCAATTGTTTATTCACACAGTAGGTGAACAAAGAGAAAAAATTAATATTTTTTTATAAAAGATGAACAAAAGAAAAGAAAATTTAA